>NC_065448.1:6350000-6975000 GCF_917563875.1 Diabrotica virgifera virgifera
GCCAATAGACAATTGAAATTTTTTCTTTCAGAAACGTTTTGCTTAGTTTTGCAAAATTAGCTTTAGCTTATTATTAAACGCTTTTAGGTCTGGATGAAAAAAAAGTTGATTAATAGCAAGCTGAAAATTTGTTAATAGCTTAAGGGTGTCTAGTCGGATAAACTTTGATATATGGGAACACTGGAACAGGGGCAGTTTTAATTATGGAACAGGTTAAAAATTTGGAACGGTCACACCACGAAAACGGCACATTTATTTTGTCCGACAGAACAGACTTAAACTCTTCAAACAGAGATTAAACTCTCATGCAAAAATCAGACTGCTATTTATCACCAAATGGGCGTTTTAATGAGTGGAACATGTAGAAGATGTCAAATGACAGGAATTAGACAGGTGATAAATAGCAGTCTGATTTTTGCATGAGCGTTTAATCTCTGTTCGGAAAGTTTAAGTCTGTTCTGTCGGACAAAATAAATGTGCCGTTTTCGTGGTGTGGCCGTTCCAAATTTTTAACTTGTTCCACAATTAAAACTGCCCCTGTTCCAGTGTTCCCATATATCAAAGTTTATCTGACTAGATACCCTTAAGCTATTAACAAATTTTCAGCTCGCTATTAATCAACTTTTTTTTCATACGCGGGATCCAGACCTATTTTCTTTACTTCAATAGTTTGCATCAAATCTTTAGACGTTAATTTGACTGACTTTTCTTCAATGCAAATGAATGAAAATTTGCATACATATGCATTCGCGGGAACGATACACGAATAGTCAATAAAAAAAATTATGTTTATTAATTGTTTAAATAAAAAAAAACGATTTTATTGGAAAATGCTTAAATTCTCTTGTTTTTTACAATGTAGAAACTTGAAACTTTTACAGATTGTAGTTAATGATATGAACTATACATAATTTCACTTTTTACGTTCATTGTTTACGTTATGCTTACGCAACAAAACTTCAACTAAAATTCGAATTAAAAAAATTCGTGTTTTTCTCGTAGTCTTAGAAAAACCACCGGTAGAGACGTTTTGTGCTACAATTAACATTAGAATTCGTTTTGTCTTATTAATTAATTAAACTCTTTTATTTTGTTCAATCGTTTTTTTCAAATCTTTGGACGTTAATTTGACTGCCTTTTCTTCAATGCAAATGACTAAAAATTTGCCGACATATGCATTCGCGGGAACAATACACGAATAGTCAATAATTTTTTTTGTTTATTAATTGTTTAAATAAAAAAAACAATTTTAACGGAAAATGCTTAAATTCTCTTGTTTTTTACAATGAAGAAACTTGAAACTTTTACAGATTGTAGCTAATTATATGAACTATACATAATTTCGCTTTTTACGTTAATTGTTTATGTTATGCTTCATAATTGAACAATAAAGTTTCAAATTTTTTGCCGATTCCGACTACTTTTCATGTTTGTACATCATATATTTTATACATATTTTAATAAACATGACGATATATTTTAATGTTTGAAAAGTGTAAGAGTAAAAAGTAAAAAATAAAAAAATATGAAAAAAATATTTTTAAGAAACGCTTTTCTTTAGTTACGAGTGACTAAAATTAAACATAATATAAAAAATCAACTAAAAAGCAAAAAAAATTGAAAAAATCTAAACATTCGTTAAAGAAAATCGTGATGCGAAAACCGTTTATTCGATGAAGACACGTTTTTCTTGACAAATGTGTCAGATTTTTTAAATTTTTTTTGATTTTTAGTTGATTTTTTTATAATATGTTTAATTTTAGTCACTCGTAACTAAAGAAAGCGTTTCTTAAATTTTTTTTTCATTCAAATTCAAATTTATTCAAAAATATGTGTGTACAACATTTTACATTTATCCTATATTATTAGTGTCGACTGACTCAGCACCATGCCTAGGCAAGAGTTGCCTGTTTTGCACTGTACTATGTCAATCGAAACTGTATCAATTGTACATAAAAGTATTATTAAGGTTGGAACTAAGAAGTAAAATACCTAACGATCGAAAGAGATAATGCAACAGAACAAGACGGACGGTAAACCTCTCTAGCTGCTGAATACTTTGTTAATTATAATACCCATATACACCCAAATTTTACTCTGATTATACTGTCGTTCATACATTTAGGGCCGGTTGTTCGAACGCTAATCAACAATGATCATTATCAAATAATTAATTACTGTCAATGTCAACTTTGTTTGGGTTGTTAAAAAGTCTGTGGAGTCTATAATCAATTAATATAACAATAATTATTACCATAATTAATAATAAATCTCCTAATTGTAATTAATTATGCTTTCAGGAACCCAAACAAAGTTGACATTGACAGTTTTGGTGACAGTAATTAAATATTTGATAATGATCATTGTTGATTAGCGTTCGAACAACCGGCCCTAAGGGCCGGTTTTTCGAACGCTAATCAAAAATGATCATTATCAAATATTTAATTACTGTCACAACTGTCAATATCAACTTTGATTGGGTTGTTAAAAACATAATTATTGATTACAATTATGAAATTAGTTAATCAATTATGTTAATAATTGTTATTTTAATTGATGAACTAATTTCATAATTATAATTAATTATGTTTTCAGCAACCCAACTTAAGTTGACATTGACAGTTGTGACAATAATTAAATATTTGATAGTGATCATTGTTGATTAGCGTTCGAACAACCGGCCCTAAGACATTGCGTCCAAAAATAATTGTAAGTGGGTTTTTAGATACGTTTTTATGTATTTTTTAAATTTAAATAATTTAGGTTCTTGTTTGGTATGTATAGGAATTATGTTATAAAATTTAGGTCCAAAGAACATTAGGGATCTTTGTGTTACTGATTTTTTGAACTGTTTAATACTGATATCCATATTTGTTACTGATCGAGTTAATCGGTTGTTTTGAAATTTAAATTTGTTTGACTTTATAAACATTTAAAACACAGTTGTACATGTAGAGGGATTTAACACTAAATATCTTGGATTCATCATATAATTTTTTTGTTGGATACAGTTTTCTTTTTTTAAAAATTATTTTTAATAGAGTATTTTGAACTGTTTCTAAAATGTTAAGAGTTTTGTTAAACGCGCCACCCCATGCCATAATACAATATCTTAAAACTGATTCTGCAAGCGAGTTATAAACCATGATTAATTTTTCCCTGGGTAGTATATCTCTCAAGATATAAAATTTAAGCATTAGAGCCCTTATTCGTTTACTGACATGAGTGATATGGTCTGACCAACGTAAATATTGATCTATGAAGACACCTAAATACTTTATAGAGAAAACTTTTTCTATTGAAGAACAGTCACAATTTTGTCCTTGACATTTTGCGTTATGCAATTTTATATGAAAATTTGTAGGTTGGTCAACAATTGTTGGGCTAAAGGCGATATATTTTCTTTTATTAATATTTAATGTCAGTTTGTTAAATTTTAGGCATAAGTTTAGCTGTTTTAGGTTCATTTCAGAGCTGATTTTAACCTCCTCCCATGTTTTCCCCATAAATAGTATTGCCGTGTCATCGGCATAACAAACAATGTGGCCGTTGAAACTATTAATTCTTGTGATATTGTTCAGAAAAATATTAAATAAAAGTGGTCCTAATACTGTTCCTTGTTGTACTCCGAATTTTATTATAGATTCAGAACTCAATTATGGGCCAATTTTTACTCGTTGAGCTCTTTCCGACAAATAATCTGCTATTAGATTTAGTGCAATTCGCCTAACCCCTTATATACTTAGTTTATCTAAGAGAATTTTATGAGAGACCGTGTCAAACGCCTTAGCTAAATCAAGGAAAACCACTACGCATTTCAATGATTCATCCACAGCACCTATCACTTTCTCCAGTAGGTCAACTACAGCCCTTTCTGTACTTGATTTTTTTACAAAACCAAATTGCTTATCTGAAATAACCTTATTTATATGAAAAAATTCAAGCAACCTTTCTTTTAGGGCCATTTCAAATAGTTTAGCAAAATTATTTATTAAATAAATGGGTCTATATTTGTTCAGTTTACTCGAATTTTCGGATTTAAAAATGGGGGTGACTGTAGATTCTTTCCATTGTAGTGGTATTTTACCACTTTGAAAACACAAATTTATAATATGAGTTAAGGGCTGTGAGATTAGATCATGGATATTTTTTATTGTTTTAGCATACAATTTATCTGGTCCAGGAGCACAGTTATTTTTTAACTTTGATATTAGTATTGTTACTTCATTTTTAGTTACTGGTTTTAAGAATAAGCTAGATTCAACCTTATCATTAGCAATAAGATTATCGTATACTTGTCACCGGTATTCTATTTGCCATATCAGCACCAATGTTAGAAAAGAAATTATTAAACATATCTGCTTTTTCTTTGTTATTACTTACAGTTATATTGTCATTAACAATTGATATGTGTTCAATGTTTTTAGATTTTTGATTCCGACCAGAGATATCATTTATAATATTCCACATTTTTTTTGTGTTTCCACAATAAATTTTATTTTGATAAAAGTCATTCTTGTTTTTTTTTTTAGTAGACTATTAAGTTTGTTTCTATAATTTTTATATTCAGCATTAAGTGCTGATGAAAATTGTTTTAATAATTTCTTTTTAAGAATATCTCGTCGTTTGATTGAAGATATCAGCCCCACCGTTATCCAGGGTTTTATTTTTGATATTTTTGTATTCATACTTTTTACCTCCGTAGAGGTTTGTATGTAATTATTTAAGTTATTTATACATGTATCATATGCAACTTGAGAATCTATTTTGTTGATATAAATATCATTCCAATGTTCATTTTTTAAAAGCTGTTGTAGTTTTCCGATATTAAGGTTTTTAATTATGACTGGAGATTCAGGTGTAGGGATTTTTATAGTTTCATTATTTACCAAAACGGCTGGAGTAAAGTGATCAGTCATGTCAGTGCAGGGCCGTCTTAACCCGGGGGTGCAAGGGGTGCGAGGCACCCGGGCGCCAAGTCCAAGGGGCGCAAGCTGAAAACTTGTCAGGCTCAAACTTGCGCTTTTGTCCTTAAAAAACCTACAAATAACAAAAGCATACAAGTGCACTTTCGATATTTTTTACAAAGGCTATTAATGCTTACTACACCTACGATATGGAAATGAAATATGAAACCCATTTAGATTATTCCGACAATAATTTCAAAAAGGGGACGCGTATACTATTTTGACCAATATTGAATGTCGAATGACAATGAATCACCATCTTGTAAGATTTTAAATGTTGAGGGAACATAATTGTAATTATTCTTTCATGGAAAGTATATTGTTTTGGAGAAACTCCGAAGAAAACTTAAAAAACAACACAATGTTTAAATTTACAAAAAAAACTTGCGCTTGGAAATAGACCTGATATAGATGGTGAAGATCTATTCCATGAGTTAGAATTGTTACCAATATTTTTAAAAAATATAGACACAACTCCACTCGATATTTTAAGTTATATGTATTCTTAAATAATTTACTCTCCGTTTTCCTAAATATTTCTACATGTCTAAGGATATATTTAACACTTCCAGATAAATAGCTGAAGGAGAAAGGTTCTTTGTCTAAGCTTAAGTTGATCAAAAATAATTGGCTTTAATAAGTACCTATAGAAAAGAAAGTAAAAATAGATATCACCGAAGCAATAAAAACTTTTGCCAACTTAAAAGCTAGAAAAGTTGACTTTGATATACTTTAAAAAATATGGTATAGTTTATAAGATTGATCTTTTTTTAATACTGAAACCATGTTTTTTAATATACAAGGTGGGCCAAAGAAAACAGTCCACCTCGATATTTGGCAGTAGTTATTAGATTTTAAGGAAACGCAGAAATATTTCGATTTTTATTTTTATATTGCAATTCTTTGGCATATATTTCATACTGGTGACGTCATCCATCTGAGCGTGATGACGTAATCGATCATTTTTTTTAAATGGGAATAGGGGTCGTGCGTAGCTCATTTGAAAGGGTGTTTAATTCCCTATTCAGTAATATAAACATTAATATTATTATTTATACAGGGTGGCCAAAAAATAATTTTTGAATTAAATTAATTGACGCAGCAATAAGAATGTATGTAACGTATTTAATTCAAAATACATTGTACTGCTGTTAGAAAATAGAAAAAATAAAATCCATAAGGAAAAATTTTCCTGTAGCTGGGTGTATACCATTAATTACAAAAAATTGAAGAAAAAGATCTTCTGTGTAAAAGGTATATTAGTTTGAAAACTCCAATAAAGGGCTACATTAAAATACAGAACGTTTTCGCTCTAAAGAGAGCATTATCAGTGTTCTAAGCAAGCTCTACATGCTAAGCCACCAAAAATACATGGGTTAAAACCCTTAAAATGCCGACCAAAGGTCTTACATTGGCATATTATTTATGAATCCCTGGCGATGGTTGAAATTTAAAGGGTATACCTTAAGGCACCATATGACTATACCACAAGCATGTGGCTGGTTGAGTTGATTTCTCTGTCTTCACAAAGAGAAAGGTAAAAGCCAACTGACTAAAGCCAACTGGCATTTTCGCATTTTTCAGATTTTAAATCGCTTATAACTCGAAAAGTATGAATTTTTGAGAAAAATGACAAGGTAACTTTCTTGTTTAGAATGACCCAAAAAACCTAAAAAAATATTTTCTGGTTCAAAAAAGGTGATCTTTTGTATTTGTTTAAAAACATTGTCTAAACAATTTCTGACCAAAAATTTCGGCCGGCATCCTTCAGATTTGTTTAAAGGGAACATTTTTTAATAGGAATCCGCAAAGAAACCGAATCAGAAATTTTTTCAGACGGGAGCGGTCTCACCACATGGACTAACAGCAATGGAATGTATTTTAAGTTAAATAAATTACATAGATTCTTCTTTTTCTGTCAGTTAATTTAATTCAAAAATTATTTTTTTGTCCAATCCTGTATAAATAAAGATATTAATGTTTATATTGCTGAATAGAGAATTGAACATACTTTCAAATGAGCTACCACACACGACCCATATTCCCATTTAAAAAAATCGTCGATTACGTCATCATGCCCAGATGGATGACGTCACTAGTATGAAATGTATATCAAAAAATTGTAATTTAAAAATAAAAATTAACCTGTTTCGGCATTTCTTTAAAATCTAATAACTACTGCCAAATATCGAGGTGGACTGTTTTCTTTGGCCCACCCTGTATAAATAAAGAAAGCAAACATAATAAGTTTTAACTTTAGCGTACCTATAACCTGTATAATCTTCTAAAAGGGGGCGCAAAGATGAGTCTTGCACCCTGGCGCCGTGTATGGTTAAGACGACCCTGTGTCAGTGTGAAAAACGAACGGATCAATACTAATTTGCTGTTTTAGATTAGCTTGTGTTTTTATAAATATATGATCAATGATTGATTTTGTATTTATTGTCACTCTTGTTGGCTTGTTTATATAGGAAACAAAACCATTAGAGTTTAATATATTCAAATAACTGTTTGTATAAACTTCATCTTTTTTTTTTAATCAATATTAATATCACCTGCAAATATCTCAATATTTTGTTTTTGTATTGTTCCAAAATATTCACCCAAATCCCCTACAAATTGTTTAATATCTGTTGATGGAAGCCTATAAAAAGCCGTTATACCTATTTTGCAAATTGTATTAGATAATTTTTTTACTAGAAAACGTTACCCATATTTTTTTATTTTGATCTTTCTGTCATGATTGTAATATATCTGGATTCATGTTTTATTTCCATCTATTTTCAGACCATGTCACAAGTTTTATTGTGCAAACCACAACCAACTTTCCTTTTTTTTTCTTTTTTCTTTCTGTGGGGATGGATATCAAAAAGTCCAATTAGAATAAGACCCACTATGTCAATTAAGAAGATTGCTCGTCGGCAGATCAAAATTGATGGTCAGGTGACCGAAGCCGTAAACATCAAGTTATCATTGTCATCAATCTTGGTTCTATTTTGTTTTTCCTTTAGGCGGTGGCGGTGGTGGGGGCGGCCAGAAGGGGGCGAGGAACTAGCTCTTTTATAAGATACATTTATCACTCTCCGGTTTTGTGATAAATAGCCAAGGGCTACTGGGACTGGGATACACGTACATGTACGGCTGGACGAAAGTCCCAAAAATCAATATTGTCGGCCAATATACGATGGGCTATTAGTTTTAATAAAAATCAAATAGAATATTAAAGATGCATGTATGTATTACCAGTATTAACAATGTCCTTGAAAAGAATAATAAAGAAAAAAAAATAAAAGAAAATGTCATTTTTTTTAGTTTAACCGCCAAACAGAGAACTATTACTTTTGGAAAATTCTGTATTATTTCTTTACATTTCTTGACATACTTGACAAACAAATATATTTTACTCCTTTTGGTAGGGGAGCAAATTATGCTAAATTTGCAGTCACTCGATTGTTATGGGGACCTATTGGGCTGTGATTATTAGGTCCTGAAACCAAAAAAAGTTAAGTAAAATTTTCCATTTTAGTGGGGACTTTCCATTTTTCAATTTAATTCTCCATTTCCAATAATTGTTTTTTCCGATTATAGCGCCATCTATCCATAATTAGAAAAAATATCTCGAATAAAAGTTGCTTATTTTTACGTGAAGAATCCAAATCTGCAATAAAAAATTGGGGGTCCCATTTAAGATTTTAAAGTAACCCCCCACCCCATCTCAGTGGGGGTCGTGTTTGGTACCATTCGATAGATTTTACAAAAACATTTTGAAAGTGTTTTTTGCAGTTTTTCGATCTGATGTTTTACGAAATATCGCGGGGTTTGTATTTAAAATTTTAAATTTACCCCAGCCCCTCTCCGTGGAGGGTCATGTTTATTACCATTCGATAGATTTTTGAAAAATATTGAAGATGTATTTTTTAGTTTTTCAATTTGACGTTATTTCGCGAAATATTCGCCTTTTTTTGTGAAATTTTTGAAATATACCTACACTCTTTTGCATGTACATACTTAACTTACCTTATCTTAATCTGACTATTTCACTCATCTTAAAATTTTCACATAATCTGACCAATCACAAACCAAAGACAGCTTGTGTTATCGCGAAAACACCAACTGTCTTTCAATTCTGATTGGTCTATCAGCTTCGTGTTTTCAACGACGTAACCATGGATACCGATCGCAAAGCAAAGTTTGACGTTTACCAAAAAAATTATTGTAGCTGTATACGTCAAAATGAGTCGTTTCGGTGGTACTTCAAACGAAGTTATAAACCAAAACATTGAAGAAAATATACCGAGTAACACAAAAAAATCTAAATCTTATATATGGAGACAATTTATGATGTTCTGTGTGGATCGCAACTACAAATTAGATGCAAAAAATAACAACGAAAGACTAGCATTCATTCTAAAAGACTGGGCCTTCAACTATTTATTGTTATAGGTAAAAAATAGTTATAACAAATTATTTATAGTTATAATAAATATTTCATGATTATGACTAATTGTGAATTATTCAAAAAATGGGTAGATTTGGGTTACCTAGATCAAATGTATTATTATTAAATTCCTTCCTCTCATTCTACTGAATTTTTGACCTATCACTTTGTTCGTGAAATAGTCTAATAAAATACCACTCGCGATTTAATTTATCTTATAAGTCTGTCTTTTATTTCTAAACTCAACTGAGTTGCTTAAAGAAAACACCACTCGTCCTACGGACTCGTGGTGTTTTCAAGCAACTCAGTTTCGTTTAGAAGTAAATCGACAGACTTATCGCGAAAATTGAATCACTAGTGGTATTACTATTGACAATTTCGAGTATTTTTAAGGATAGATTTTTTTTCCGGTCCCCCTTAACGAACTTCCCTGTATTAAGAGCCAATGGTAAAGGTACATCTGCAAGGTACCAGGTTTCTCCCCATATGATAATCTGACGCGCTCGAGTAACTGCAAAAATCCCCGCTTGGGTTTCCCTACAATTTGTATATTATTATGCAGCTCTATGTAAATCCCACAATTTGTATTGTTCGTTGCATAATAAATAACTTGAGTCGGTATGCAGTGAGTAAGCAACTACACGAACTCGTAAGTCCTCTTTTCAAGTGATAATTGGGACCGTGCAAGTTCGGCAAAGCGACCTCTATTTCTACGCTCTGTACTTTTATTCGCACTTTTAATTATATTGGCCAATTATATTAGTCCTGGTTGCTGGATACTTGTCAAGGCCATAGTCCAAAAAAATAATAAGAAGAAAAAATAAGATGCAGGTTATGTTATGCAAACGTAAACAAGTGTATGTAGTAAATAAAATTAGTTATTAAAATGCAGTACTGCAAGCAAAATACAATTAATTAAATTTACCTTTATATAATAATTGCATACCATATCAATATTGTGGAGCAATATATAATTTTTCTGCTTCAATGACAGAAGGTATGAAATATACGTCAATTTGACAATTTCAATTGACAATATGAATTATTTAAGATAGTTGCAATATTTCTCCGCGACTCGCGCACGGTCGTTTCTCGTTTCCCTTCCAAGTACTTGCACACCGCGAATACAAACAATCACAGGAACACTACGAAACTCATTAGTATCATTTGCCATAGCAATACCATACACTTATTTCCTTTACAATTTAAAAAATCTTATTTAAAGAAACAACTGAAAGACAGTTAATATTCCATTCCGTTTCAGAGGCAACCATCATTCTCTTAAGTAAATTTCACCCTTTTGGAGTCTTCAGAGAGGCTTATGATCTGCTCTGAATCGTAACGAAAATCAACTGTCTTACTAAGCAACATCTATCTAAAACAGTGAGAAGCCTTAGTTAGATAATAAAACTTCTATCGTTGGAACCAAAGATTCTGGTGACAACCTGAATTTTTGCATTTAGTCTGGGCTGATTATCGGAGAATAGGCCATTTTTGGGAAAAGTTATTTACCAGCAATTTTATTGCTGGAATCGAAGCTTATGATTATATATATTATTAATATAGGTATGCAAAGTCCTCAGATAGTGTGCTACTTTTTTTATAAACAAAATGGCGCCCGAAAATCGTGTTTTTTTCAATTATTGCTCTAGAACTCCGAAGATTTTAACTTTACAACAAAAACACTCAAATAAAAATTCACCGTGATTAAATTCTGCATAGAGACGTGTTTTTCCCGATCTGCTCCGACGAAAATTTTCCTCGGAAAATGCGGGTTTTCCCAACAAAATCTTTAATTTTCAAATAAAGTTTTAGATAAGTAATTATTTACCAATAATTAAATAATTTAGTGACTTAAAAGCCTCCTTGGTTTAGCTTATAGTTCCAGAAGCTGGTGAAAATTAAACGAATATTTTAGCAACAATTCAATTGTTAATTAATAATTTACGGTCGCAATAATAACCAAAATAATTACGATACACTGATCAAACTTTGAAATCTTATAAAGATGAGATGCCTATTTAACATTTTGTTGACAAAATATAAATTTTTTATTTTTTTGCATAATCTTTAAATGTTTAAAAAAAATAGTTATAAACAAATTAATGTTTCTCAGAAAGTTTTTATTATATTATAATTTAAAAAAATAGCGAATATGCGCATTTCAAATATCTTGAAAATGAATGCTCTAAAACTTTTTTGCAACCATTTGCAAAAAAGTTATGAAACAGCAAAGTAAACATACGATTACTACGGTGTTAATAATTTTTTTTAATTCTTTCAAAGCGTAGAAGTGAGTTTAAAGTACAAGCTAATTATTTTTAGAACAATATCGATTATCAGCTTAATGGTTATATTTTAATTAAAGATTATAAGTATATTTTTTTGTAATTTACACGCGTGAAAGTAGAATAATACAGTACCGTAGCTACCCGCCCACATACTCAACTCGCGCGAGTTTAAGCGTGTCAGTCGCTTCGAGTGAACATTTTATCTCCGGCTCTGTATCAAGCCTACTTTCGCGCTAAAAATTACAAAAAAAAGTATTTTTAATCTTCGATTAAAATATAACCATTGCACTAATTTTTGACATTCTTTGTGAGTAATTATATTGTCCCATAGACTCACTTTTAAGCTTAGAAACAATTAAAACAAATTATAAAGAATGGAGATATCGTATATTTATTTTGCTGTTTCCTAACTGTTTTGCAAATGGTTGGAAAATTTTTTTAAAGCATTCATTTTCAAGACCTATGAAATACGCATTTTAAGTATTTTTTAAAATTAGAATATAATAAACATTTTCTAAGAAATGTTAATTTGTTTATAACAATTTTCTTTAAACATTTAAAGATTATGCAAAAAAATGAAAAATTTATATTTTGTCGACAAAATATTAAATAGGCATCACACCTTTATAACCTTTCTAAGTTTGATCCATGTCTCATGATTATTTTGGTTGTTATTGCGACTGTAAATTGTTAATTAACAATTGAATTGTTGCTAAAATATTCGTTTCATTTTAACCGGCTTCTGGCGCCATTTTGTTTGTAAAAAAAGTAGCACACTATCTGTGGACTTTGCATAACTATATTAATAATATATAGGATCTTATAATTCGATTAAA
This sequence comes from Diabrotica virgifera virgifera, assembly GCF_917563875.1. Lineage (NCBI taxonomy): Eukaryota > Metazoa > Arthropoda > Insecta > Coleoptera > Chrysomelidae > Diabrotica > Diabrotica virgifera. The sequence continues at coordinate 6,362,533 of NC_065448.1, forward strand.
GCAATAAAATTGCTGGTAAATAACCTTTCTTTGTACTTTACTAATTAGACCAACGTATTATATCTATTTTTTTTTCAAAATTTAAAGATTATGCAAAAAAAAGAAAAATTTATATTTTGTCGATAAAATATTAAACAAGCATCTCATCTTTATAATTTTTATAAATTTGATCAATGTATCATGATTATTTTGGTTATCATTGCAATCGTAAATTGTTAATTAACAATTGAATTGTTGCTAAAATGTTCGTTTTATTTTCACCGGCTCCTGGAATTACAATCTATACCAAGAAATCTTTGATGCCACTAAGTTATTTAATTATTGATTAATAATTACTTACCTAAAACTTATTTGAAAATTATAGTTTTTGTTAGGAAAACCCGCATTTTCCGAGAAAAATTTTCGTCGGAGCAAATCATGAAAAACATATCTCTATGCAGAATTTAATTGCGGTGAATTTTTATTTGGGTGTTTTTGTTGTATAGTTTTAATCTTCGGAGTTATAGAGCAATAATTGAAAAAAATACGATTTGTCGGCGCCATTTTGTTTATAAAAAAAGTAGCACACTATCTGCGGACTTTGCATACCTATTTTATTAATATATAGGGTCTTATAATTCGATTCCAGCAATAAAATTGCTGATAAATAACTTTTCCATGAATTTTGCTAATTAGCCCAGAGTAATTTTAAAATTTGCAAAGCAAACGAACGATGAATAAAGCAGACTAGGAGGAATCTAGGATTGCATTCCACAACCCGTCAATGCATCTAAGTAAAATTCTATCGAATCCTGATTCCTTGTACTCAGATAGACGTAAAACTAAAAGAAAATTAAAAATGAATTCATTTTCCAAACAAAGAAATATTACTTTTGGAAAATTCTGTATTATTTCTTTGCTACCAATTATTCAGCTTGTTTGTTATTAATGACATACTTGACAAACAAATAAGATTTTACTCATTTATATATTCTTATGCAGCTCTGTGTAAATCCCACAATTTGTATTGTTAGTTGTATAATAAATAACTTGAGTCGGTATGCAGTGAGTAAGCAACTACACGAACTCTAAGTCCTCTTTTCAAGTGATTAAACAACCAATCACTGGAAACAGTACGAAACTCATTAGTTTTCTAAAAAGCCAATTTGGAGTCGAGAGAGCTAGGATTTTCAGCTACACTTTCTAGTCGCTTATGTTTTCCTCAAAGATTGCTCTGCCTTCCTTACAACAGATAAATTAAACTTTTCAGTCAAAAGCGTTCCAGGGCTTGGAAAGGAAACGATTGCATTGCGCTTGATGGTAGACAATAAAACTATCGGTTTTTGGAGTATATATAGGTGGATTTTAGATAACGTACGTTACACATGATTTTGTAGAGCTTGATAATCAGACTATATTAAACTTGGGAAGTTTAATCGCTAGGGAAATCTCTAAACGTTCGTGAAATGACTTTCTGAGAACTAATGAACTCATTATTGGTCTTTTTGTTGGCTGCTAAATGATAGTGCAGTCAAAATAAAAATTTACTATATTAGGTACATTCAAATTTGTGACCGGTAGTTATTTCAGGACAACCGACTCAGTAAAAGACAGATTAGAATAAAATAAATATATTGAGGATATTTACAGTCGGAAAATGAAAGAATACCCATGAACGAACATATAAAACACTCTGTATAATCCTGAAGATTAGAAGCCTTCGAAATGTGGCTTTATCGCCGTATCCTAAAGATACCATGGACAGCGAAAGTCACAAATGTGGATGTCCTTAAAAGAATCAACCAAGAACGTCAGCTTTTCGAAAATATCAAGAAAAGAAAAACGGCGTATTTGGGTCACATCATGCGAAACGAAAAATACCAGTTCCTTCAACTTATAATCCAGGGTAAAATTGAAGGCAGGAGAGGAATAGGACGCAAGAAAATGTCCTGGCTCCGAAACATAAGGCAATGGACAGGGATTAACGACATACAATCTCTGATACACATTGCAAGAAACAGAGAGTTAATGGAAAATGTGATCGCCAACATACATTAGTGGATTTGCATTTGAAGAAGAAGAAGAGTGTCACAAAGAAAATTGCCCAGCGCAAGTACATGTACTTAATAATAATTATTACATGTACTTGCACTGGGCAATTTTCTTTGTGGCACGGTGGCAGGAAAATACAGCGTGTTTTATATGTTCGTTCATGGGTATTCTTTCATTTTTCCTACTGTATATGTGTTACAGTTTAAGTTGATTCTCAGTTTAGAGTCAACTCCAACTAAAACGAGCAGTAAAAGTTGATTTGAAAAATTTAATTAAACTTTTACTAGTTTGAGTTGACTATTCCTGGATGGATCGATTCAGTAAATGTTGATTATACGAGTATAATCTCACAAATTTGTTTAAAATGCTTAACTTTTTGGTATTAGACGAAAAAAGCGAAAATTTACCGTTTTTTGATCTTCATTTGTTTATAACTATGTATATCGTCAAAATCGGCTGCAGGAAACATCTATGTAGGTTATTATTATAGATGTCCATACTACTTAAAAAATTTGGTTTCGGCCTGGAGGGGTGTTACCAACAAGATATTTTTTTCCTTATTTCTCTGAACTATTTGTTAACAAAAACCTGCAGTTTGTTTGTAAGGTTTTTCGTTACTTTACAGGTTTCACATCCGTAGAGTAGAACAGAAACGACAATTGACTGACATATTCAAATCTTTGTCTTTGTAGTATACTGACAAGACCTCTAAACAGAGTTGATCATGCTGAATACTTATTGAGCTTTTCGTATCCTCGTACCAATATTGTCTTCTGTACCTCCTTTTCTGTTATGACACTATGATACTTTTAATATGTGTAGAATTTTTAACACTTTCAATCTGCATGTTGTTAATAGTAAATAGTATGTTTTTTCTTGTTGTCACCTAAACTCTGCCATGTAAGGTTCTACCTACAATTTTCCAACCAATATGGTTGATGTCATGTGATGCCAGGGGTTAATCCGGAAATATTTTTAACATCCTTCAAAATCAGATAACATAATATAACCCCAACTGTTTAAAATCAATTTAAGGGTTTTTACCAGTACATTTTGGTGGCTTAAAGCATGTAAACCTGTGATAACACTGATGATGAAATATTGATTCCGAAAACGTTTTTTTGATACATCCCTTTTTAGGGATTTTAAATACATACATATACCTTTTACAAAATAAGGTTTTTATTTTTTCTTGTATTTATTCTCATTGATTTGGTTTTATTAATTTTGATTTTTAAACCAGTTTTATTGGCTTCAGTGGAAAGTGTTTCCAGTTGGTCAGTCACATATTGGAACTTTTGTTCTAAGAGGCAGATATCGGAGTATTCTAGATCGCTTAGACGTGTGGTTAACATCCATTGTATACTTCTTGTGTCGAAGTCTAGTTTGGAAAAAACATAGTTTAAGCTATACTAAAAAGAAGCGAAGAAAGGATGCATTCCTGTCTGACTCAAGTAAGTATGTTAAATTGGTCACTGTTGATCCCATTGTGTGTCACGCTACATTTCGCCTCAGTGTCTACGTACGTATTATGATGGAAATTCTTTTCTGGGGGATTTTTTAGCTCTAAAATTTTAGACATACTGAATTATTCTAGAGCCTCATAAACTGATGGTCCACTTTGAGCAGGAATATATCTCTTGATACTTTTATTAATTATTCCATTCTTGGATAGTCAGAAACAAAAAGAAATAAATCTGCTTCTCACGTTTTTGTCCAATAACGAGCGCCTTAATCAAAAACTTCGTTAATTCTAATCGGCTTTCTTCTTCTTCACTTTCTCTTCCTTCGCTTTTTCGAGACTTTATCATTTTCCATTTGAAAAAATGTCTGCTTTCAAACAAAGTTTATTAGGCTAAACTTTCTACCTACCTACATAAGCTTATTTATTTCCAGGGTTGGGTTTAACAACCGCTGGGGGAGATATTTAGTGGCAGATGCGAATAAAATATACGAAGCCTCTTCAGACTTAGAGATAATTATAAGAACGTTATCCTGAAGATAATTAAACAAAAAGATGCTACCTTTTGTACAGATTGTGAAAATTAAATAGCGTACGATAAATATGTCCCAGTGAGGATTTAGGAACAGTTAATTATGAAATAAGTTAAAGATAAATAGGGCTATTTTTGTTTTAAAGCGGTTTTTTTGTCGAATTAGATGTACAAATACTCTTCAATTAAGTAGGTAGTCCGAATCAGGAGAAACAAAGCAAACATGCCAAATATACTAATATAATGTGTGAACAAGCTACAGGAATTCAATAAAAAAAGAATGTGTGTATACTTTGTACGCACGTAAGAAGTTTTACTTCTATTATATAATTTAAAAGAAATAAATATACTTAACAAGTTATTTGTATTTTATTTAAATATTAAACTAACTTTCTTACCTACCACTTTTAAAAATATTTTATTAAAACGATACCAAAAATTAAAAAAAAAAAAAAGAATATGAATCGTCCGGGATTTGAACCCGGGACCTCTCGATCTCCGGTTCACACGCTTTACCACTGAGCTATATCCCTTTGCTTTGACAGGTTACAAGATTTCTCATACATACTGACAAATACGACTAAGCGAAGTATACAAAAATACTTTAAATATACCTACTATTATTATAATATATCTTATTCCCGAGGAAGACAAATCCAAAGACACAAAAATTATAATAAATAATACATTTACTAAAAACACTAATATATCCTTTTAATGACTTATTTGCGCTGACAGCGCTGATACATACTGTTATGATCTGCTTCTTATTAATTTTATATTAATTATTATTTATTTGATTAATTATTTAATTGTGGCAAATCATACATAAAAATGAATAAAAAATCTCAGGGTGCCTTTTTATACTATTAAAAAAAAACTAAATTATCTCACGTTATACTTATCTTCTCTCGTGGGTTCAGTATCTCTTAGTTGATCCTAATCGGGATAAAATAGGGAAAAGAAATAAAGCAAAACATTAAAATAAACATACAGAATTGTCTTTTATTTATCAAAATCAATACTCTAAAATTTATCAAATCTAGAACCTGTGGACACAGATGTCCGAATGAAATTCTTACCAATTAAATATTATTATAGTTAAAAAAAAAACAATTTATCGGTTTGTTCCCGATGACTTTGGTAAAACAAACTAAACAAAACAAAATTATGTATTCGCAATATTACCTATATTTACTATTTACTTTTTGAAATATTGGAATTTTAATTCATATGCTTTTTACTCAAAAATTTAGTTTCCGAACATAAAAATCTCTTTCACATAAATTGACTGACCTTTTTCACTCACTCTGATGTCTTCTCGTGACCCAAAACAGTTCTCCCTCGTTGACTATGTTAAAGGCTGCTCATCAAAGCCCTCTCCGTTCTCCAGCTTCAAAACTATCAGCATACCAGCACCAATTCTCCAACAAGCCGGGCCTCTTTTGACACGTACTCGATTCAAACAAAACTCCAAAAATTCTCTGCTCTCCTTCTCACAATAATACAGAATCAGAGAGGTATTTCGTCTCAATTTGATCTGTCTCTCGTTCCACTTTTCAACACTATTCTCCACTATCAAACAGCCACTGGTATCTGCTAACCATCTATCCACGAAAACGTCGAACTGCTCATCAGCGATGCCAAAAACATAATGACCTCTTTTTCAAACTCTCTCAATCATTCAAACCACTTTTCCCGTTCCAACTTGCCAAGAATCATAAACAATATTTTCCATTCGACAAACAAACAGTCTTTTTCAAAATTATTCCGACCATCCTAATTACTTTTCTCGAAAATGATAATTACATCCAGCTGTGGATTCTATAGTTTCCGTAGTAAACAAACTTTCTCCATTTTAAACCTAAATACATCGTCCTTTTCACTTTAATTATTCACAAAAGTCTTTAATGGTTCATCGGAAAACTCATTAGAAGAGAAATCCACTTACATCCAAACTAAATTCTAATAAATATTTACAGATCAATATACAGGGTGTACCAAATTTATGTGCCTGCGTTATTTAAAAAAAAATTTAATTTAATTTTCATTTTGCTTTTGATTGATAAATTGAACACACAATAATACATATCTTGAAAGATTAGCAACGAACTATTTACTGTCTGTGTGCGCATGCGCCCGGCATTATAAAATTTCACTCTCGATCGTAAAGAAGTATAACTTCAAAAATCCTAGCCAGACTAAATAGCTTCGAAACTATTAGAAGACAAAATGGCGGAAGAGCTAAGAATATTAAATTCAAACGCAAATGGTCTTTTGTAACAGCAGTAGTAGATACTGACTCGGATATACCAAAAACTCGATATACGTTTAATATCAGAGACATACTTCACAAAACAAATTTATATCAAATTTATCAAGCTCTTCAGCCTAGGAAAAAGGCTAATGGAAGAGGAGCAGTAAGAGTAAAAAATAATCTAATTCACTTCGACAGAGAAAGTGTAGAGACTGAAGCTATCCAGACAGCTAGTATTAACCGTCAAACCAAAAAAACAAAGAAAGACAAATCCAAAGACACAAAATTATAATAAAAAACCTTTTAAATCACCTTTTTCAAATTGCGCAAGTTGTATTATTAATATTAATGTTAATAAATGAAATATAAATATTTTGACGTTTCACAATTTGACAATTCACTTTTAACTGCAGTGCTTTAAAATTTTTAAAGCACTACTGCCTTAAAGTAGCATTTTTAACCCTCCTATGGAGTCCTAAAAATTGCATTTTTAACACGTTTTTAGAAAAATATATTTAAAAACACTAATATATTCTTTCCACACCTTTTCTGGACTGATACATACATAAATTAAAACATTTTGAAGTATAACCGTTGATTGAGGTATTGGAGGTATTTGAGGTATTATAACCCATATCAATATTTCAATCAACGGTATAACTTCAAAAATATAATATGAAAACTATTTAAAAAGGCAGTATAACTATTAACTTAACCTTTGTTGTTTCTCTTCCCACAAATTTTAAAACGCAACAACCATACATAACCAAACCGTCAACCGTCCAAACCACAGCTGCGCTAGAGCTGCCATATTGGATAATTTTTGACATGTCATTTGAACATCCAATCAAAACAAAGTTATAATGCGTATGCGCCCGGATCGTAGGTTTTAACATATAAAAATTCACCCTCATATCGCGAGTAAAGAAGTATAACTTCAAAAAGTTGATTAATAGCAAGCTGAAAATTTGTTAATAGCTTAACGGTGTCTAGTCGGACACACTTTGATGGTGGGGTAACTCTGGAACAGGAGAAGTTTTAATTGTGGAACAGGTTACATGTTTCGAACGTCAGACTACGAAAACGTCCCATGTATTTTGTCGGACAGAACTTCCAATTGATTTGTTACTCGTTCATTAAACTCTCATGCAAAAATCAGACTGCTATTTATCACCAACATAATTCCTGTCATTTGACATGTTCGGACATGATGTACGTGTCGGACTTATTAAATGCCCAGCGTATATGTCGGACAAACATTTTTTCATATATTATATAAAGTTTGCTATTGAATAAATTTAAAAACAACCTGCTAGTTTTCACAATCATTAACTTATCAGGATGACACGTTCTACAATTAAAACTTCCCCTATTACAGTGTTCCCATACATCAAAGTTTGTCCGACTAGACACCGAATAAATTTTCAGCTTGCTATTAATAAACTTTTTTTGATACGCGCATCTAGGCCTACAACTTGCTGCTGAACAGCTCAACTAATCGTGATTTCCAAACTAGGGAGACCAGAAAATAAAGTAGAATTGTACCAATATCGTTGCTTCTCATCAATTTGAGTCCCGTCATAAATACTCAACAATAGACCAAACTACCAAACACATCACATAACAAATAATTAGGAAATGGTTGAATGCTCGAATAAATGAATTTTAAAGTCAAAGGCAGATATCGAGCACTGAATTTAATTAAATCTTGCCCAAGTATACTTTCGCTCACAAGAGCATCCTCAGGGGCATTTCGTCAATAAAAAGAAGGTATCCTCGAATGTCATTTAATTATTATAGATCATTTTGGTGGCAAACTTAAATTAACAACTAACTACACACTGAACAAGGGACAAACATATAAATTAAATTGCCAGTAGGTTCTACATTTTAAATATGGAGGCAGAACCTCCAAATACCTCCAGAACCTCCAAAAAATTTAATTTATATGTTTGTCCCTTGTTCAGTGTGTAGTTAGTTGTTAATTTAAGTTTTCCACCAAAATGATCTATAATAATTAAATGACATTCGAGGATACCTTCTTTTTATTGACGAAATGCCCCTGAGGATGCTCTTGTGAGCGAAAGTATACTTGGGCAAGATTTAATTAAATTCAGTGCTCGATATCTGCCTTTTGACTTTAAAATACATAACAAATATTATACAGTGTACAATATCCTATTCGAAATTCCAGATTTCAAGAACCTCTCCAAACGGATCGATATCTAACAATTTATGTTTGTAGTTTACATTAAGGAAGAATTTTCTAGACCATTAATATAATTTCAAATATATACAGCCAAATTGAAAGTATTAATGGTGTAGAAGGCTCCATTAAATTAAAAAATTGCTTCTTGAAATTACTTGTAGCAGAGGGGTGGAAACTACTTAACAATGGAAACCGTATAACGAAATAAATTATGGCGTAACATTTTGTATAGTGTTGCCATGGTAAAAAGTTTAGATTCAGCTCATATTAAATCGATCTTAGTAGCTGCTCACGATATACAGCGCGATCAAGTTTAGCATTGATGTAGCCAGGGGAGCTGTCCAGGAGGTCCGGACATCCCTCGAAATATTTGTCAAATATTGATTATTTAAAATTTAATAATTACGTAAAAAATATTTATAGACATTTGATAAAGTTCGACATAAAAAGCTTGTAGATATATTATAAAGCAAAAATATTGACAGTCGTGATATGAAAATTATATCTAATCTATATAATATTGGAATCAAACTGCCAAGGTAAGAGTTGACAACCAGGACACCCAAGATATCAAAATACAAAGAGGAGTCCGTCAGGGTTGCGTGCTGTCTCCACTACTTTTCAATGTCTACAGTGAAGCGGTATTTCAAGAAGCGCTCTCAGATTCAATAGAAGGTATATCTACCAATGGAGAAGTTTGGAACAACTTACATTTTGCATACGATACAGTAATAATAACGGATAACAACAATCATTTACAGAACGTAATTGCACGCAGCCTTATTGAACGCTCTCATGAGTACGGATTGAAGATGAATTTAAAGAAACCTAAACGGCGTGGGCATACGCGAAGACAGCCGTCGCATCTTGACAGTAGCCTGAGAAGCAGTTATACCAGAGATATTTATTCGTACATGTGTTAACTTCAAGAAGAGAAAGCAGAAACAATTGCATCCGTTCACTTCGTCACTAGGTAGCAGAGAGATTTATAGTACGTCTGTTGCCTACGGAGGTCAACTCAAGAGAGAGAGAGAGAGAGAGAGAGAGAGAGAGAGAGAGTTATAGCTTCGCAGCACTTTTCAGCACGCGATAACTAGTGATTATCGCTAACAAAAAATAGAACAGAGCGTCTGAGGGGACAGAATCTTCTGTTTTCAGTTCAAAAATGTCTATATCTAACGAAGTGGGGAACAGAATGGAGAGTAGCAATTATCGTTTAAGCTTGGATTAAATATGTAATTAATTAAAATTGAGAGTCGAAACTATCGAATGGTACAGTAAAAATATAATATAATTTTTTGAACGTGAAAAATTGAATACATTGTCGCCTCCAGAGAAAAGCTTTCTAATATTCTCACGTTTCCTCATGGAACGTAATATCTTTTAACAATGTATTTATTGTATATAAAACAAACGACTGTCTGCCTACAGTTTAGCATAATATGAAGCTACTGGGTCGTTTCGCATCAGCCTTTCACCAAAATTGACCGTTTTGTGTGCATAACGCGTTTGGTTTATTAGCGCCTCGGAAGGCGTTGGCGTGGGCATAGGCAAAGGCGGCCGTCCTATCTTGAGAGTCGCCTGAGAAGCTGTATACCAGAGACATTTATTCGTGCATTTGTTAGCTTCAAGAAGACAAAGCAGAGAGTTGCATCCGTTCACTTCGACACTAGGTAGCGGAGAGAGTTATACTACGTTTGTTGTCTATGGAACTCAACTACGTTTGTTGTCTATGGAACTCAACTTAAGAGAGTGAGAGAGAGAGAGAGAGAGAGAGAGAGAGAGAGAGAGAGAGAGAGAGAGAGAGAGAGAGAGAGAGAGAGAGAGAGAGAGAGAGAGAGAGAGAGAGAGAGAGAGAGAGATAGAGAGATAGAAAGTGAGATAGCTTCGTGGCCGTGGCACTATTCAGCACTCGGTAACTAGTGGTTATCACTAACAAAATATAGAACAGAACGTCTGAAGGAACAGAATCTTCCGTTTTCAGTTCAAAAATGTCGAATACGTTGTCGCTTCCAGAGAAAAGTGTTTTAATTTCCTCACGTTTCCTTATGAAATCTAATATCTTTTAACAAGGTATTTATTGTATATAATAAAACAGACAACTGTCTGCTTACCGTTTAACATAATATGAAGTTACTGGGTCGTTTCGTAGCAGCTTTTCACCAAAATTGACCGTTTTTGTCGCGTTTGGTTTATTAGCGCCGCCGGGGGAGGCATCGGCGTGGAGGCATAGGCGAAGGCCACCGTCACATCTTGAGAGTAGCCTGAGGAGCAGTATACCAGAGATATGTATTCGTGCATTTGTTAGCTTCAAGAAGACAAAGTAAAGTAGTAGAGAGAGTTGCGTCCATTCACTTCGACACTAGGTAGCACAGAGATTTATAGTACGTCTGTTGCCTGTGGAGGTCAACTCAAGAGAGAGAGAGAGAAAGTGAGAGAGTTTCGCGGCACTTTTCAGTACGCAGTAACTAGTGGTTATCACTAACAAAGGATAGAACAGATCATCTGAAGAAACAGAATCTTTCGTTTTCAGTTCAAAAACGTCTGTATATCTAACGAAGTGGTTAACAGAATGTTTGAAAAAAGTTTTCTAATATTCTCAAGTTTCCTCATGAAATCTAATATTTTTTAACAACGTATTTATTGTATATAAAACAGATGACTGTCTGCTTACAGTTTAACATAATATGAAGTTACTGGGTCGTTTCGTAGCAGCTTTTCACCAAAATTGACCGTTTTTGTGTACATAACGCGTTTGGTTTATTAGCGCCGAGGGAGGCATCGGCGTGGGGGCATAGGCGAAGGCCGCCGTCGCATCTTGAGAGTGGCCTGATTAATTTTACGACAGCCGGAAATGTCTTTACTGTGTTTAAAGTAATCTCCGGCGTGAGTGAAGGTTCCTGCATTTGCATGAATCCTCTCTAAGGAATAACCCGAACAGGGGCGGCTAACATAAACTTGTATAAATTGTTAAGAACATTTTTGAATACAGTATAACCGATTGGGTAGTTTCAGCAAAACTAAACTAAAGTGCATAGAAACCCACTTTAAACTTTTGACTTGAACTATATTTTTCCAGAAAATATTACTTGGATCAAAGAATGGATATACTGTTTGAAACATAATTTAATATGCTTTAATATGAGGATACATTTATGAAAATTAAATTTCGACTTCTTTTGTTTAACATTGTAAAATTAATGCATCAAGCAAATTAACTTTTTTATGGCTAATACAAAAACTACTTTTAACAATTAAACATTCAACACGTAATGTTTTAATAATAGATATGACCTCCTCTTACGATTAATATCTTCCCTCATACGATTAGGCATAGATCTAATCAAGTTCGTTATTGTTTCTTGTGGGATATTAAGCCACTCTTCTTCTACTGTGACAATAAGCTCTGAAATCGAGTTTGGGGTATGATTTCTGGCTCGAATTCTCTGTTTGAGCTCATCCCATAAATTTTCCATGGGATTGAGGTCTGGACTGCACGCTGGGCATTCCATGATCCCAAAAGCCGATTTCGATAATGTAGTTTTGTAGGACAATTCTTGTGGTCTACGGCTTTGCATTTCCCTGCATAAAAATAGACTCGTCTCCAATGTAGTCAACGTAAGGTACCACATGTATTGCTAAAATCTCCTCGATATATCTAGCACCCGTTAAACCTCCTTGGTGAAGAGGGTTACCCCAACCAGGCAATGCAGGAACCACCTCAACACTTAAAATTTAAAATTCAACTTTGAAATCAAATTTAAACTTTATGAAAGCTATCGAACACAACAAGATCAGTACGAGCTTCGTAAAAAATACCTCCCCAAATCATTTTTGACTCTCTTCGGTGAGCCACTGTTTCGGTTATAGTGCATGGAGCAAACTTTTCATTTTGACGTCTGTAGATAGGCTGACGTCCATTTGGACATCTTAGGGCTATTATGCTCTTATCTGAGAACATCACTGGCAAAGCGTCCATGAAACCACTGTTACCATTGGTAACAGTTAAAAATCTTGCAAATAAATATTTTATGACGATGAATAATTTTATTTACCAGTATTTTTACCAATAGAAATATATTATTATATTATGTGGTAATAGTACCTAACTCAGTAAATAACTCACTAAATAGCCAACTACTCGTAGACACGAAAATATTGGCGAGTTTATGTGACTCCGTTGCACTTTATTATACTCTGTTACCAGACTCATTTCTGGTGACAATGGTTATATACGCACGCTGGCGCTCGGGACCGGCTAGTGACTGAAAATTTTGAAGAAGCGACGGCATAAGCGCGCTGTGTATCAGTAGGGTTGTTACCAAATTTAAAATTGGTGACAGTACCTATAAAAAGTGTGCGTGCAGTTAACCATAGATGAGTGTCGCTTCTTAATCGATCAACTACTTGAAAAGTAATTCTCCTTGTATAATTTTGAAGAAAAAAATGAGATTATTAAAAATGAAAGACCTATTTTAAACAATTTAAAAAAGGAATCAACAAAAGTAGTTCGATATTTTAAATTTAGTTGGTACAGTGGAAATCCTTGGTTATATTATCGTTGCAAGAAAAATATACTGTATTGTTGGCAATGTCTTCTGGTTTCTACAGAAAAATGGGTGGACCAAGTTCACGATTTAAATGGTGTTAGATTTTTAAAAAGGAGACTTGAAATTTCTCCGTTACCTACATGTAAGATGTGTACCCAATTTGATTCAGTTTGGCAAAACAAAAATAAAAAATTCTCTTAACCAAGCTTTTAAAGCAAATATTGCTAAACATAGTGAGTTTGTTCAAAAATAGATAGGTATATATGGTATATCCTTAGCACACTTATAAGAGATACTGTATGTTTTTGGGCCAAACAAGAACTAGCGTTTCGTGATCATTTTGAGTGTGACGACTCTGACAATCGAGGCAATTACGGGGAATTGTTAACATTAATTGCCAAAAAGATCAAAAATTTTGTCAACATCTAGAAACATCTGTTTTTTCGAGAGTTTCAAGTCATATACACAATGATAATATTGAAGCTACACTCACCGGCACAAAATTCCGCCACCCAAAATTTTTGATTAAGTTTGACAATTTATAACTTTATTACTTTTGTGCTCCGATTTTCAAGATTCTTGCACCAGTTTGTAGGTACATGTATTCATATTGTTTGGTATTATTCCGGTAACAAAAATTTTTGCTTGCATGTCATTGTACCGGGTGTCCCAATAAGAATGGCTCTCGGCCATATCTCAGGAACCGTTTATAGTAAAGCTTTGAAATAAAAAATTTTATAACAAAAGTTGCCTCAGGAAAAGCCTGGAAATTATTTTCATAATTGTGGGACCACCGCTAGAGGGCGTAATTGAATATCAAAAATTAAAAAATCTAAATTTTACAAAATTTTCCTAATGAAGGGGCACTGGAAATCCGATCGTCGTATTCTTCATAAAATTCTACGCATCTTTGATTTGACAAGTTTAGGTCTACCTTTGGAAATAAGAGGTGGGGGTGAGTGGGAACCTTGTTATGAAAAACTGGCTGTGAGTCCGGTTCTGCTTAATCAAATTTTACAAACTTGGTCTTGTTGAAGACAGATCTTTTTCGTCAATGTAAAAGTTATGATTTCGAACCAACTTACTGAGTAATATGCCAGCTAGAAGGCGTTATTTAATTTTTTCCAGAAATCTGGTGTTCCTTGGAAAATATTAAATACAAACATGCATTTTTAATACCATATTACAAAATTAGACAAAATTAGCAACAGAATAGCGAAAACAGCATGTTAATACCTTTTTTATATCTCGAGATATCTTACAAAACGTGTAAATTTAAAAACATAAACGTTACTGTCACCGGTAAACGAAGTAATTCATTAAAAGTAGTGTGCTATGGAAACAACAAAGAAATATTTTCCAGCTGTCAACGTATATTAGGTCTTTTCAACGCTTCTCATTTGTTTCAAGCCCTGTTCATATCTCGTATATTAATATTATACACGGATTATACGGCATATGACAGAGGCTCGAAACAAATGAGAAGCGTTGAAAAGCCCTATTACAAAGAAATAAAAACAACTATTTAGTGATGACATAAACGTTTAAATTTTTGCCCATCATTTTCGTTGCAAACATTTACTCTTTCAAGAGTAGATTAAACAGCAGTCTCAATTTCTGCTCTCGATATGCTTTGAATGGCGTTTAGTATTCTCTGGATAATGTATTCTAGAGTAGTATATGATGGGCAACAATTTGAATATTTAGGTCGTCACTAAGTAGTTCTTTTTGTTCTGTGTTATATTTAATTTTAATAGTATTGTTTCTCTTTATATTGTTGTTTTAATTAATTATATTTTTATACGTTGACATCTGGAAAATGTTATTTTGTTTTTTTCCACAGCACACTACTTTTCATTAACTTAGTTTACCGTTGATAGTAACAGTTATGTATAAAATTTACACGTTTCTCGAGATATCTTGAGATAGACAAAAGATATCGACATGCGGTTTTCGCTATTCTATTGCTAATTTAATCTAATTTTATAAAGTATGATTAAAAATGCATACTTGTATTTAATATTTTCCAAAGAAAACTAGATTTCTGAAAAAAATTAAATAACGCCTCCCAACTGGCTTATTACTTATTAGGATGGTTCAAAATTATCACGCTTACATTGAAGAAAAAGATCTGTCTTCAACAAGACCCAGTTTTCAAAATTTGATTTAGCAGAACCGGACTTACAGCCATTTTTTCATAACAAGGTTCCCACTCACCCCCACCTCTTATTTGCAAAGGTAGAGTTAAACTTGTTAAATCAAATATGCGCAGAATTTGATGAAGAATACAATAATCGGATTTCCAGTGCCCCTTCATTAGGAAAATTTTGTAAAATTTAATTTTTTTTATTTTTGATATTCAATTACGCCCTCTAGCGGTGGACCCACAATTATGAAAATAATTTCCAGGCTTTTCCTGAGGTAAATTTTGTTATAAAATTTTTTATTTCAAAGCTTTACCATAAACCGTTCCTGAGATATGGCCGAGAGCCATTCTTATTGGGACACCCGGTACAGGGGTGAAAGGAAGCGTTGTATTTTCTCCTAAATTTAAAAAAATCTGTGGAAAAATGGAATAGCTGATTTTGTTTCATAGTCCTGTCATATTTTCCCGGAGGCATCACCAACATTTTGTTTTTTGAGTTATCCGAATATCTTTTTTCTTGTAAGAGCTGTACCATTTTTTGTAAATAAAAACACTGATTGACTCATACAATTGAGGTTGGATTGATAAGATTAGAATGGCCCGCATGCAGCCCAGATCTCAATCATATTGAGCATTTATGGGATGAATAAAAAAAGCTATTTACCGTCATTCTAGGCCTCCAGAAAAGTTGGTACATTTATGACCCTCGTAGAGGAATATCGGGCTATTCCCTAGGCAAGGAAAACACATCTTTATTAGATGCTAAACAGATTGCTAGCAGTCGTTGCTGCAAGAGGTGGACATAACCGCTATTGAATTGTTTTGTTTTCTTATTAAATTTGTTTTGTTTTGTTAATTTTAGTGCGTTTGATATTTTTAATTAAATAAAACTTCAAAGCCGTGTTTTTAATTACAGCTGTTACAAGAAAAGAGATATTCAGATAATTCAAAAAACAAGACCTTAGTGATACCTCCAGGATAATACAAAAAGGGTATGAAACACAATCAGCCCTCCAATTTTTCCACAGAATTTTTTAAAGTTAGGAGAAAAAACAACGCTTACATTCACTCCCGTATAATGCCATCTAAGCAAAAAATTTTTGTTACCAGAATAATAGCAATTGACATCAATACATGTACCTACAAACTCGTGCAAGAATCTTGAAAATCGAAGTACAAACAATAAAGTTATAGATTGTCAAACTTAATCAAAAATTTTGGGTGGCGGAATTTTGTGCCGGTGAGTGTATATATACATTTAGCCATATCTTCATTTTTTTAAATAAGATTTTTTGCATTTGGTTTTGGTAACACTTCAGAAAAAGTCACGCGTCGCCACTGGAGAACATTACGTTCTTCCATTCTGCCACAGCCCGTCAGCATATTCTCGCGCAAAACCAAGTCTAGCTCTGCGGTGTTGTGAAGCAGTTGTAGGGCGCGAGCTGAACGGAAAGCCTTCAAATTTCTTTCTGTCAGTCTTCTTCTAATGGTACGTTCACTTAAACTAACATTTTTCACCTCAAAAATAGGCGTGCGAGCTTCAGAAGTGGTAGTCGAGGCATTGAAGCACAAAAAAAAGGCCTTACTGTCGATTTTTGGCGCAGTAAGACGGATTTTAATGCAGTTTGGTGCGTTGGATTCGTGAGAATGTCAGGAAATTTTGTGAACTAATGTAATGAATAAGAAATCTCAAATTGCATTTGTGCATAAGAAAAATGCATTTCAAAAGTGCATTTTGAAATAGACAAATATTATAAATTTGCAACTCGGTAAATTTTCTTACTCGGGGGTTTTTGGGGTCGCTGAAACGAATATGAGGTCGGCGAGAGTGTGCAAACTACCTGGTGCCTGCAGCGGGTGTAATAAACGTCTTCTTGTGGAGTATTGTGGTAATTTATCATATAATTGGCTTAAACTCATTACTCAGGGGTCTTTGGGTCACTGAAAATAAATATCGCAACGACTAAATTCTAATTTCATAGGATATTATAAAAAAACATGATTATTTTGTTCAGGATCTCCATTTATTTAAATTTGGCGCTTTAAGTTATGTTGGCAGTATTGATACATTCTTGACTAATTTCATGTAGGATTTATTGCCTTCCTCTCTCACACGTTTGTATACACTAATATAACGGTTACATCGGCGCCCATATAAAAATTTTCAGGCGGGAGCAGAAAAATTTTCAGGGGGGGCAGACGTGAAAATGTTGCACATTATATTTTGTATACTATGGATAACCATATATACTATATATTTGTATACTATGTATAGTTTAAAGCATCCGAAAACCTAGGGGGGACACGGCCCCCCCTGCCCATGGGTATGGGCGCCCATGAACGGTTACACTGTAAGCAAAACAGAACACTTTTTTTCCTATTTTGTTTTCCTGTTATTTAAATAATTTAATATAAAGAAGTGTAAAAAATATTTTTTTTATTTAAATTAACGTGTCTCAGCAACGCAGGCCATTGACACAGTTACAAAAGTAAGGTTTACAATATGTTTAAATTACAAGAATTAAGAAAGTTAAGAATTTAAATTAAGAAATTACAATATCAGCAAAATGATAAAAAACAACATTTATATGGCGTAGTATAACCGAGAGTTTTTGAGAAACATTATCACATTATTAAAGTTGCTATTATCACTAAGAATGGCGATTTGGTCTTCATCCAGTTTATGTTGTCTTCGGGTGTTCGTGTATAGCTGGCACTCAACTAGTATGTGTTTGACGGTGACACGAGTGTTGCAGATATGACACCAAGGAGGATTTCCCTGGCTCATGTGGTAACCATGTGTAAGACGGCAATGTCCAATTCTAAGTCTTATCATGACAACTTTGTCCCTTCTACAAAGTGCTGGTATTTTTAAGGCAGGTATTCTGGGTTGAATATTATGGAGTTTTGGGTTTGTTCAATTCCAGAGGTTTTGCCAGACTCTCAAGCACATTTGATTTACTGTATGTTGTACCCCTTAATGAAATTATTGACCACGGCTGCCAACTTCTTATGGCTATGTACAATGCCCCGATAAGTTTCAGAAAACCAAATATTCCTGAGCAGTGTAAACTGAGTAATATCCAATTAGCTGAAACTTACCGATAAAGAATGTACTTAATGGCTATTGCCAGAAATAAAAAGATTGTCATTGGAAAAATTCTTTCATCTGTTGATGCATTTACCCAGCATTTAAAAAGGGTATATTTACAAACACAAATTTGGCTGCATGGAGAGGACAGTAACATAAACCCAACCTATTGGGGATGGGAATTACAAAATAATGTATTACTTCCAGTTAGAATGACTCAGCCACCTTTTCCTCCAAACATTTTAAATTTAATATTCTGTAGTTGTAAGTCAGACTGCGGCAACTCATGCGGGTGCAGGAAGCATGGGTTAGTTTGTAATTTAGCCGGCAAAGATTGTGCAGGCTCTGATTGCACAAATATTGTATTAGACTCGAGAGAGGAAGGCATTTAATTTTATAGATAAATGACGATAAATTTTGTATAATGAACTTTTTTAACCATAAATATATTATAATAATAAACATTTATGTTTATTTATAATAAAAATACCATTCTTTTCGATCACTTTAGTTACATCGAAGAAAATAGATTACCCCAAAAACTCCCGAGTAACGAGTTTAAACTAATTATATGATAAATTACCATAATACTCTAGAGGAAGACGTTTATTACACCCGCTTCAGGCACCAGGTACTTTACACACTCTCGCCGACCTCATATTCATTTTCAGCGACCCCAAAAACCCCCCGAATTACAAGTTTGGGCCAATTATTTAACAAATTACCATAATACTCCAGAGAAAGACGTTTATTACACTGCAGGCACCAGGTAGTTTGCATACTCTCGCCGACCTTATATTCGTTTTCAGCGACCCCAAAAACCCCCGAGTAAGAAAATTTACCGAGTTGCAAATTTATAATAATTGCCTATTTCAAAATGCACTTATGAAATGCATTTTTCCTATGCACAAATGCAATTTGAGATTTCTTATTCATTACATTAGTTCACAAAATTTCCTGACATTCTCACGAATCCAACGCACCAAACTGCATTAAAATCCGTCTTACTGCCAAAAAATCGACACTTCAATCCTTCAATGCCTCGACTATGGTGCAAAAACGACTTCTCAATACGTTGCTGACAATGAAGCGGTCATCTCGAATTGCAGTGTAGGCCGGCACGCAGTCCCGATCTTAACCAAATTGAACACATTTGGAACAACCTCGAAAAATGGTAAGAGCTAGATTACCAGCCCCTTCAGCCACTAACATTGGATTTTTGCTAAACGTCCCTTGATTGACTTCTTCTTCAATAATTGTATGATTTTCTTTTCCTCCAAGGTAATTTTGATTGACAATTGCTATTGACACTATGATTGACAATTTCTGCAAATTGGAAGAAATAATAGGTGCGCGGATAATCGTGCCGGTGAGTGTAATAATGAATTCAAAAACGACAAGCAAAAGCAACACCTTGCCTGTGACACACTTTTCCGTAATATAACTTTTCATATATGTAGTATATCGCAAGCAATGACCCCATTTTGCTAAATTTGCCTCTGTTATCCCTTTTGCATAGAGTCAAGAGACAGCCCATCAATATTTTATAGAAGAGCATGCGAGTACTTATCTTTATTAAGTCTCATGTCTTTGCTCTAGGAGAGTAAACTTTGTATAGGATAGATATAACAAGGGTAAATGTGTATATATTGTTCACAGACCAGATCAAGATATATGCTCTGAAGGTGGATAATGTAATTCTATTAAAGTAGAGGTGGAAAGTAAAAATAGAAATACTTTATCATGTGCATCATTTAGAGTTTTATTGATTTTGTTATAAATGATAACAAGAAGATAAAATATACAAGATATAAGAAAAATACAAGTCATAAATAAAATCACATATTCTGGGACAAAAAATAGTTCGATTGAACCTAACTTACCTTAGTACAAATGTACATATAAAAAAAGGTACAGCCCTTTGAAGTTACAAAATGAAAATCGATTTTTTCCAATATATCGAAAACTGTTGGAGATTTTTTATTGAAAGATACGTGGCATTTTTACGGCAGAAACATCTTTAATAATTATTTATGTTATAAGTCTTAAAAGTACAATTTTAAGGCACGCATGTGAAAGTTTGCAGAATGAGCGAAGCGAATTCTGCGATTCACATGAGTGCCTTAAAAATGTACTTTTTAACACGTATATCATACAATATTTTTTCTACAAACGTCTTATATATCAACAATTATAATTTATTCATTCTCAATTACAGAACAATACCTACAAAAACTTTTACTTGAACTTGACTGACATTCCATTCAATACGTAAATCATAACAACTATAGAATAACATCCACTTTTATTGTTGTATATTCTAACAAACTTTAATAGAGTTTTTCTACAAACGTTTTAAATATGCAATAATACAGTTTAAATTAAATTTTAAAAAACCTTTTAAACCACCTTTTTCAACTTGCGCAAGTTGTACTATTAATATTAATGTTAATAAATGAAATATAAATATTTTGACAATTTGATAATTCACTTTTAACTGCAGTGCCTTAAAAATTTTAAAGCACTAGTGCTTTAAAGTAGCATTTTTAACGCTCCTATGAAGTGCTAAAAATTGCATTTTTAACACGATTGTAGAAAAAAAATTATAGTGAAATTTGTGCACCCCATAAAGATTTTATGGGAAAATTTTTTATGAGGTGCACAAATTTCACTTAATTTTTTTAATGATGTTCCTGCTGTAAGAATGCCACATGTCCATTTTCAATAAAAAATCTCCAATAGTTTTCGATATATTGGAACAAATCGATTTTCATTTTGAAACTTCAAAGGGCTGTAACTTTTTTATGTGCAGATTTGTACTAAGGTAAGTTAGGTTGAATCCAACTATTTTTGGTCCCAGAATATGTGATTTAATTTATGACCTGTATTTTTGTTACACCCTGTATATTATTCAGTTATACAGTGCGCTGGAATAAGTATTGTCCCCACCCCCCAAATTAACTCATTTATTTTTAGCACGTAAGCAAAACGCTCGGACAGGTCGATTTTTAAAATAATTATAGTATATTATAGCATCAATGTTTGGAAATTTATGAAATCCCTCTTCAGGCGATAGTCATAACTTTGACTTTTTTAAATGGGAAAGAATATCATGTGATACCTCATTTAAAAGCTTTTGAAATACTGATTACAAAAAGGTATAATACTTGTGCCAAATTTCGGTCAAATGCTTTTTAAATACATTTACTTTTTCGAATTTATTTCTTGTTTAGGAAAGAAAATTAACAAAAAAAATTTAATTAAAACTTTTACCAATAAATACATCGATAGCCATTGTTGTTGGTATGATTAAACCAGAGATTTTCATTTCACGGGAAAGGAGCAGACTTTCCACAGATTGAAATTAGTTCACAGTCTCTAGAGAGATAGAAGTTTTATCTATTTTTGTAGATTAAACGGGTAGAGACTAAATAAGCAAGATAAAATATTGCTTGTGGTTTATTCCCAGGTAAAAAACACCACAAGGAAATTAATTCACAACCATAATATCTATTATCAACTGTTCTCTTTTAATATTTACGATTAAAATAGTATTTTTGACCACTTCGAATAAATTTATTGAAAATACAGGATGCAGACGCAGACTATAGTCCAAAGAACTAAGATTTTTCTCAGGACTTTAATGCCTGGTTGCACCAACAGATCGTAAACTCTAGCTTAGCTAAGCTCAACTTATACTTTAATACTGGAGCCACACTAGCATCTAATACCATTAATTATCGCATTATTTGCATTAGAAATATTTCAAATAATGCGATAATCAACGGAATTAGACAACGAGTCTGTGTACTGTATAGAGTACACAGACTCGTTTCATATGGGTCTCTGAACCGCAAAGTGGAATGTTTTCCTAGCGGTGCCTGTTGGTATGGTTATACCTGGGTTAAGCAGAGAACTCGAGTCGAGTCGAAATTCATTTCGCTTATTCCCCGTGAGAGGGCGTTCTATCCATACTGCGATACAAATTGTTTTAATTTATATCGAGAATTTACGACCGTGATGGTAAAAATCTGTCTTCCTCAGAGCCTCCTTGAAAACAGGTAGACCTAGAAATAGTACTATCGGGGGATGGAGGAACACAGATTTTAATCAAAACGAAACCGTAGATTTTCTTATTTTATTATTTTACTCATATGTATTGTTTATTATTTTTTATAAAATAGATTGCAATAAAATGGATGTCAAAAAAAATTATTTTATTAACTGATGCTTTAAATAGATTAGTTGTTGTTGTGGAGAACCATTTCCTCAGGTTTTTTAACCATGATGTTCTTCTTCTCCTAACTCCTCGCTTTCCAAATACTTTATATTAAAGGACCTTCGTCAATAAATAAATCGTCGGTTTGTAAGGAAAATGTCGACACCTTCTATCATGAAAACGAAGCATTTGCGGGCATACGTTTATAAAGCAAACCGTCATCATTTTTTCAAGCAGATTACCCCTTAAAGTTTGTCATATTTTAAAAACACCATGTATTGATCAAAAACATATCTGGTTGTTAAAGTACCTAACTTTTTTATGGTTCAACATAAGCGAATGGATCAAAAAGCAGAATGTTGAGAAAACATAAGGCTATAGTTGGGTTTTAATTCCAGTATTTTACAAATGCTAGAATATTCCACAGGGTAATGCGAACTTTGAGAAAAAAATCACAGTTTCATTCGTACACCCGGTATACAATAAAAATTTACCTGTTTAGCAACAATATTATTACAGCGATATTGCTAAAGAATAAGGCTACAACATATTAAAAAATCACTTAAATCGGACAATAGGTTTGGGAAATTCGAGGTATCAAAAATGCCCCATTTTTAAGGTGGGCGGTTAATTTTGGCGCAGAGTGTACATCATCTTATTATATGTTATGTATAACTTATCCGTATAACATATTACGTATGTATAACTTCTAAAATTACATATTTTTTCAATTTTCTAATTTACGTCTATTTGGTTGTGTATAAACATAAAATGAACCCATTGCAAATTAAAAAATGAAGTCTTTATTTATGTAGTCTATTAGTTCGTTCCATGTAAACTGTACACATAATAGAAACGAGAGAGTCGAAATAGCGGGATCATATTCTAGTTAAAATCTAATTTTGTGACCAGTAGAATAAAGCAATTTTCAGTTGGGATTCATTTGAATAATTTAATGAAATGCCACCAGAATACAAATTATTCGCTGCTCATGCAGCTGATTCCTTTCAACGCTTTTCCTTGAAATATTCAACCGCTATATGCAAGAAATAGGAAAGGAGAATATATGTATACCTCCGATTCAAATGTAATCGAATAAACACAAGAAAAATAAGAAACTTCTTCTCCTTCTCAGAAGAGGAGAAATAGGAGAAGATCAGGGTGGATTCACACCACACAGATCTTGTACAGATAACCTTTTTGTTTTGCAACAACTGGCAGAAAAGTTTGTATCCGTAGGAAAAGAATTCCACTTAGATTTTGTTGACTTAGAAAATACATATGACAGGGTTCCTAGAACAAAGCTGTGGGAAGCCTTGGAAGACCTGAATATTGACAACCACCTTTTGCAGATTATCATAGAAATGTACAGGAATAATACAGTACAAGTTAGAAAGGGAGAGGTATTGTCGCACTCTATTAATGTCACAAAAGGCCTTAGACAGGGTTGCAGTATGTCTCATCTTTTGTTTAATTTGTATGTTGAGGCAGCCCAGCCCTTAGAAGCTAGAAGAAGATATGTGGCGGAATGTGTATGGGTGTTCCAGTTAATGACAACACCCTTTTCTCCCTTAGTTTTGTAGATGATCAGGTCGTGATAGCTCAGGATGCTTTCGATCTAGAATTTATGGTGAAATGTTTGTATCCTGAGTATCAAAAGTAAGTCTAACAAAAACAGAGTATTTGGTAGTAAATATCAAGGCTCGGTTTTAAGTCTTTGTCAATTATGACGTAAACATTAATCAGGTGTAAACATTTAAATACCTGGGAGCATTGTTTATTCATTGAGAATCCGGAAAAGCTCGCAAATTGTGGGAGCTGTAATTCATTTTGGAGTGATAAGAATATCTCTAATAAAAACAAGAAAAGTGTGGGCAGAGCAATAGTGGAGTCGGTATTATGTTATGACTCGGAAGTATGGACTCTCAACGCAGATCTGAAAAGAAGGCTACTAGCCGTAAAAATGGACTATATAAGAAGAAGTAGGTTCAAGAATTTCAAGATGGGGAAGGAAATCTAACGAAGAAGTAAGAACAAGAATGAACGCTGAGGAAACGGTAGTAGATAGAATAGAAAGAAGATCATTGAAATGGTTTGGACACCTATTAAGATTGTACAGGATTATATCAGCATCCAAATGAAAGCAACTCATATTCATTTAATTTTTAAATATCTTAAAAACAAACATCGCCGGTTGTTATAAAATAATTAGGTGACACCCATTGCCCAACATAGTGCACTAGGTTTCAAGAACGCTTTGTCAGCTATTCGATATTATTAATATTTCACGGTCGAGTCGTGTCAACAATCTAAATAACAACATTTACAAGTTTATTTATAGATTCAGGAGAAGCATCGCTGATCATTCTTTTACCATTCGTTATTCGTGATTCATTATTCATCATTCGATATTTAGACCTCAAGCTCACTAGCTGGTTACTGGTCATTTAGTAGTGTTGAATAAATAAATAGATGTTATGAACAAATAGTGCCTCTAGTTAATTAACCCCATCACCCAGGGAAATAACCCCGTATTTCTTTATAAGATTGCTTGAAGAACGTTGGCCTAAACAAAAATATTTTAGTGGAGACCCCCAGGAAGAAGGAAGCGGGGTAGACCACGAAGGTCGTGGAATAAGAGTGTCAGGAGATCGATGTATGACCGTAATTTACAAGAAGACGATGCTTTGGACAGAGAGGTTTGGCAAAGGATGACGAGACTGCGGCAAGATGCTGTTAACAATTGAATAATTATTGTAACATAATTGAACCCGTAAATGGATAGAAATAAGAAACTTACAATATCTGGGACACACAAAGTAACATCGATATGAACTACCAAGACTGATAATACAGAAAGAGATAAGAGGAGAGAAGGAGCATATGAAGAAGCAAAGTGTCATGGTTTAATAAATAAAGGTACTGGTTTAAAAATAAAGTACAATAGAGCTCTTTAGAGAAGCTGTAGATAGAGTATAAAAGGTGATGATGATTTTTAAACTTCTATTGAGAGACGGAAAATAAAGAAGAAAAAGAAGTAAAATTATGAGGAACTAGTAAGAAGAGCAAAGTATAGAGAAATTTTTCCGAAATAGGCTCCAACATTCATTAATTGAATAGGGCACAAAAAGAAGAAGAAAATATTCGAAACACTATCTGAAAGAAATTAAAAATTTAATTTCTTCTTAAAGAAGGAAGAGGCAACAAGCCAGAGCTCCTCAAGATAAAACAACTTTAAACAATGCTAGTCAAAAACTTAAGAGAAAGTATTAATAAATAAAAAATGTCAAATGAAATCAGTTCTCATCTGAGAGAGTTGATGGGATAAATATCAGCGCTAGTACTCTCTGGGGAAAGTAACAAAAAGGCTAAAAAACCAGAAACTCATTCTTCACCTATTAAACTGGAAGATGATTGCTGCGCTAGAAGCAATGATAAGGCAGAAGACTTGCTATATACTTAGAAAATACATTGAAATCGCATGAAGACCAAATTAATGATCAAATATTGTTAGAGCCTAATCAGACAAAAAAGAGAATAAAGAAAAACATAAATCTAAAGAAAGCACCAGGACACGATCTAATTACTGGATAATTACTAAAAAACCTACCTCGTAAAGCCATAGGAAATTTGACCAATATATTCAATGCTACCTTTAGACTAGATTTGGTGTCTCAAATTTATAGAGGATAGCTATATGTCTTAAAAACACCTCAATTCCTATATAATTAAAGAAACATGTGTCAACATATATACCACCAATTTGTACCTACGGCTTGAAGACTGTAGCCCTTCCTAGAAAATCTGCTAAAAAACTAGGAACCACGAAAAGGGCAATGGAACGAAAAATGCTTGAAATATCACTGAGAGACGAGATCAGAAACACAGACGTACAACGACAAGGATCAGGGATATCGTGAAAGAAATCACAAAAATCAAATGGTGTTGAGCCGATCACATAGCCAGATATGACGATACCAGGTGGACACTAAGAATCCTAGAAAGGAGACCAAGAAGGACGAGAAGAAGATATGTGAAGAACTCAAAAGAGATAGATAGATGACATAAGAGCAGTGGTAGGCAAACAAAATATTAGATTTGCGTAAGATAGAGAAAGATGAAGGCAACTAGGAGAGACCTACATGAATGGATGTAGAATGGTTAACAAAGAAGAAGACCTAGATAGAATAAGGTGACACCATAGGATTAAGCTCTTAAAATTACAGAATCATTTAGCAATTTAAGTCAAAGAAGAATAGGTATTTGGTCAACTGTGATCAGATTTCATTGGTATAAAATATAGCGTAGGTGTTTGATAACAAAATTACGATCTATAGAAAATTTTCAAACCGCAAATAAAAGCCCTATATGTTTATATCTAAAACTAATCCACTAATTCAACAAAACTGGTGACAAAACATAAATAAGTAAATAACTCAGTATACATACATATATCGTGGTAAGTTCCATGGAAAAGTTGATGGAAAATACGGAACCCTCTTCGCTGTCTACTGTGAGAGACACCAGGGGTATAAACACGGATATATCTTACTTAACCATTTGAGATGACTGGATAAAAAGAGATGGGTAGGTTAGATAAGGGCAGTAGCAGGCAAACAAAGTATTAGATTGGCGTAAGATAAAGAAAGATGGAGACAATTAGGAGATACCTACAGTAATGGATGTAGAATGGTTGACAAAGAAGAAGAGTTAGATAGAATAAGATGCTACCATAGGGTTAAATTCTTAGAACTAAGTATCATTTAGCAATTTAAGCCAAAGAAAAATTGAAGAGTGCAAGTTTCAAATGTGCTAAGTGCCAAAACTTTTGATTTTGAGTTATTGTCATAAAAAAGTTACATGTGCCATGCTCTACGTCCTAACAAAGGCGTATATTACAGTCCCTATACAAAGTTTAGTATTAGGAATGGCACCTAGCGCCTCTGCGAGCATACAACCTTTCTATGGCAATAACTCAAAATCAAAATTTGGCACTTAGCACCTTTGAAACTTCCATTCTTCAATTGTTAATTGGTCAACTGTGACTAGATTCCATTGGTATAAACAGAGCTTAGGTGTTTAGTAACTAAAATACGATCATAGAACTTTTTCAAACCGCTAACAATAGCACAATATGTTTATGTCTAAAACTACATAATTCACCAAACCAATAAAACTGGTAACAAAACATAAGTAAATAAATAACTCAGTGTACATACCTATATCGTGGAAAGTTCGATGGAAAAGTTGTTGGAAACTATGGAACCCTCTTCGCTGTCCGTAGTGGAGACACGCTGTGAAACTAGAATACGCAATCCGAGTTAGTCACCTCCAAAAAGGGCGTCGAGTTGGATAGACGTCGCGACGGAGAAACACTGAAGGCGCCGCGTACGGCACTCACTTTATATAAGCGTTGGATACTTTCGGTATTGCGCCAACTCAGAGGATGGCTTGTTCGGTTTCTTTGTTTTCAAAAAATTTAAATATAACTACGAAATATACAAGATAGATATACAGTAAACTCTCTATAACGAACACGGTTATTACGAGGTTTCGCTTATAACGAGGTACACTAGATATCCCATGAAATTTCTATTGAATAGAATGTAGAATATTTATCTTTACCTGTTTTTAGCGCTGTAATGGCTATAAATAAATACCCCAACCCCAACTGACTATATCGACACATCTGTGTCGTTATCGAGGGTAGTGCTGTAATAACATCCACCGCCTAATAAACCTCTTCCTGTTATGTTTAGCTATAGACCGATTGTAAGAAAATTTAAAATTTATGATGGCAAAGCCTTATTTTAAGTATTTTTATGGAAAATAAGCCACAATTTTACTAAAAAATGAATGTATTAACGTTTCGAAGCCCAAATCGGGTTTCGTTGTCAAAATACAAAATACTATTAAAATAAACAAAAATGTTGTTGCTAAGTAAAAAAATTCTTCTAATAATTTATTTAATCTGACTCATTTATATTGGCAATTCAGACGTATATTATACATTTTAAAGTAGAAGACTTTAAAATGATATCGCCAATATTTATGAGTTGCGTTCCTGGGACGACTTTACTAAAAGGTAGTTCATTCGATTACATGAAATCAATCCCAACTCAAGAATATCCGTCGCAAAAAAATCATAGCATGTGATCTGTCTTTAAAAAGACAACCAAATGCAACGATGACAGTAAAATTCTCGCGTTAGAGATTCCATAGTAAATCACGAGGGAATATAATATACTATAAATGAGTCAGATTAAATAAATTATTAGAAGAATTTTTTTACTTAGCAACAACATTTTTGTTTATTTTAATAGTATTTTGTATTTTAACAACGAAACCCGATTTGGGCTTCGAAACGTTAATACATTCATTTTTTAGTAAAATTGTGGCTTATTTCCCATAAAAATACTTAATATAAAAATGCCACAAGGAAATAGCTTCAGAACAACACAAAGCCTTGTTGTTGAGGAAATTATATATTTTGCATCTTATATTGCTCCGAAAGGCTTCACTATAGGAAGTTAATGTTTTAAAAAACTATAAACTATATATTCATATGTATGCACAATATTATTGTTGTCTGATATAACGAGATCCGCTTATAACGAGGTAATTAGTCCGCCATTTCAGTTCTCGTTATAGAGGGAGTTTACTGTAAAATGTTTAAAGAAATACTGGAGGTATACCTAAACCTAATGATAGGGGAGCAAAGTATGCTAAATGTGCAGTCACTCGAGCGTTAAGGGGAACTATTGGGTTGTGAAGATTAGGTCCTAAAACCAAAAAAAGTTAAGTAAAGTTTTCCATTTTTAATTTAATTTTCCATTTCCAATAATCGTTTTTTTTTAGATTATAGCGTCATCTATCCATAATTCGAAAATATGTCTCGAGTAAAAGTTACTTATTTTTATATAAGGAATCCAAATCTTCAATAAAAAATGGGGGCTCCTATTTAAGATTTTAAAGTAACCCCCGCCCCGCCTCCGTGGGGTGTCGTGTTTGGTGCCATTCGATAGATTTTTCAAAAATATTGAATACGTGTATTTTTCAGTTTTTCGATCTGATGTTTATTTCGTGAAATATCCGCTTTTTTCTTGTGAAACTTTGAAACTCACCCATTTCTTTACGCCCCGCTCAAATCATCAGATTTTTGAAATATACACTGTTTTCCATGTACTTAACTTACCTTATCTTAATCTGACGATTTCGAGTTTTTCTAAGGATAGTTTTTTTTTCGGCCCCCCCTTAACGAACTCCCCTGCATTAAGAACCAATATATGGTAGAGGTACATTTTCAGGGTACAAGGTTTATTCCCATGTAATAATCTGACTCGCTCGAGTAACTGTAAAAATCCCCGCTTGGGCTCCCCTACCATAAGATTTTGTTTTTTGAATTATCCGAGTACCTCTTTTCTTTTAAAAGCTGTAAATAAAAACACTTTAAAGGTTTACTTAATTAAAAATATCAAACGCACTAAAATTAACAACACAACAAAATTAAAAACAAAACAATTCCATAGCGGTGTCCACCTCTCGCAGCAACGACTGCTCGCAATCTATTTGGCATGGAATAAGGATGTATTATCCTTTCCTGGGGAATAGCCCGATATTCCTCTATCGGGGCCATAACTGTACCAAATTTTCTGGAGGCCTAGGTGACCGCGAGTAGCTATTTTTAATTCATCCCATAAATGCTCAATAAGATTGATATCTGGACTGTATGCGGGCCATTCTAATCTTATCAATCCAACCTCTACTTAAGATATTTATGTTTATGAGTCAATCAGTGTTTTTATTTACAAAAAATTGTACAGCTCTTACAATAAAAGAGATATTCAGATAATTCAAAAAGCAAAATCTTAGGAATGTCTCCAGCATAATACAAAATGAGTATATAATAAAATCAGCCCTCCAATTTTTCCACAGAATTTTTTAAAGTTAGGAGAAAATACAACGCTTCGATTAACCCCCGTATAATGCCATCTAAGCAAATTTTTGTTACCGAAATAATAACAAACGACACCAAAAAAAGTACCTATAAACTGATGTAAGAATCTTGAAAATCGGAGTACAAATAATGAAGTTATAAATTGTCAAACTTAATTAAACATTTTGGGTGGCGGAATTTTGTGCCGGTGAGTGTATTACAACACAGAAATTCCCTAATTGAAACATTATCAACTTTTCAATGTTTATTAGATTTATAATAAATGTTGTTTTGCGAAAATTTCCCTATTAATTTCTAAAGGAGCGAAAAAGTTATCATGTTTGTAATAAATGATAAATCCTTGGTGTAGGTAATTTCCAAAAAAATTAAAAAATTCAATGATATGAATATAGTTGCACACTGAAAGGTACTTTTTAATTCTAAACAACTTTTCATAATAATACTTTTCAATATTGTGAAAAATAAAGGTATTTTACATCTCTTGGCATCTCTCTCGTATAGGATTGATAAAATTTGATATCTGATTATTGCATCTAAGGGTTAGACCAGCGATACTCAACCTTTTTCTTTCCTGGGCCACATAGTAGCTATTGCCACAGCTTGCGGGCCGCAATCAAGATGAAGTAGTATACAGGATATACGGTATACAGGGTATATATTGGGAAACGAAAATACTTGAATGGTGAATAGAGGTAAATGAGGCAGTTCTAGACATACTAAATTTATTGCTCCACCGACTTTATAACCGAGTTACAGGGTGTTTTATCGATTTTGACCATTTCTATATGGACCCATAAATTTATAACCACCTTGTATATTTTTTGATATTTGGTACACATATGTCACATTTAAAACCCAAACCACCAACTATTAATCAGAAGAAGAGAAATCCAGATTCGGATTAAACAAAATTATAAATCCATTGTGACCTTGAAACAACATCCTGTATATTGAAATTTTCAAACCCCGTTTGCACATTTGGAAAGAGCTTTAATGGAGCTTCCATTTTTTGCGCATACAATTCAATGACTTTAATTTTGAAATTATGTCGAAATTTTTAAGAACTCGAACTTTCAAAACAAAAATTTCGATATTATTTCAAAATTAATGCAATTAAACTTAGTTTTTTGTGCTCTTTTCAAATGTGCAGACGAATTTTGAAAATTTTGACATAGAGGCTGTTGTTTCAAGGTCACAATTAATTTAAATTTTTTTTGTTAATCTGGACCTGAATTTTTCTTGTGATTACTAAATGGGTCGTTGCAATGTAGTAAATAATTATTGATTATTTTTAAAATGTTCATTAACTTTAATAATTTATTATTAAAAGTTAATAATATCTTGCTTTTAAATCAGAGTTCTTAAAAATGCCAATATAATTTAAAATTTAAGTTATTAAATTGTCTGCTTCACGCACAAACACACTTCAAACACATCGGCACACTATCAAATAATTTGAAAAACAAGTGAAATTTGACAAATAATTTGATCACAGGACCCTTTAGTTAGCCTTCGGGCCGCATAAAAAAGGCTAGAGGGCCGCATGCGGCCCGCGGGCCGCAGGTTGAGTATCACTGGGTTAGACCATTAAGATCTGATTATTCCTTATATGAAGGAAACTCTTTTTCGTTGACTTATTCATAAAAGAGTTACTTATCATATTTATAATAAATAAAAATTATGTTGGGTATCGGTAATTTGACAAAAAATTGCATTTTTTTTTATTAGTAGGGTAATTAATTGCCTATTAAAACATAGTATTTAATTTCAAACAGCTTTTCAAAATAACAATTTTCGATATTCTGAAATATAAAGGTCGTTTACTCTTGAGCGAAATTCATATTATGTTTATTTACACCTGTGATTCCATTTTAGGTTTTATAGCATGCAGAACTTTTTATAAAGAACAATTATTTTTAGTAGATGATATTAAATATAAAGGAATGGGAGAGCTTGAGAAAACAGTGTAATTTTTTTTGTAAAATTAATAATAAAACAGTTTCTCTTATACACTAAGCGCCAAAATTAACGCACCACCTTAAAAATGGGACATTTTTAATGTCTCATATTTCCTAAACCTGTTGTCCGATTTGAGTGATTTTTTAAATAGGTTATAGCTTTATTCTTCAAGAATATCTACGTAATAATATTGTTGCTAAACAGATAAGTGTCATTGTATACCGGGTGTAATAATGATATTGTTTTTTTTTCCTCAAAGTTTGGAACACTCTGTGGAATATTCTGGCGTATATAAAATATTGAAATTAAAACTCAACTGTAGCCTTAGGTTATCTTAACATTTTGCTTTTTGATTCATTCGCTTATATTGGATAATAAAAAAGTTAGGTACCTTAACAACTAGCAACGTTTTTCATCAATACAGGGTGTTTCTAAATAAGTGCGACAAACTTTAAGGGGTAATTCTCCATGAAAAATAATGACTGTTTGCTTTATAAACATATTTCCGCAAATGCTTCGTTTCCGAGATACGGGATGTTGAATTTTTTCGTACAAACTGACGATTTATTTATTGCTCTAAAACCGGTTGAGATATGCAAATGAAATTTGGTAGGTTTTAAGAGGTAGTTATTGGGCATTTTTTGGCATACAATTAAGAATTTTATATTCACCATTGGCGTGCATACGGGTAATATGACCGGGTAATATGACCCGTATGCACGCCAATGGTGAATATAAAATTCTTAGTTGTACGTCAAAAAATGCGCAACAACTACCTCTTAAAACCCACTAAATTTTATTTGCATATCACAACCGGTTTTAGAGCAATAAATAAATCGTCAGTTTGTAAGAAAAAATTTAACATTCCGTATCTAGGAAACGAAGCATTTGCGGAAACATGTTTATAAAGTAAACGGTCATTATTTTTGCATGCATAATTACCCCTCAAAGTTTGTCGCACTTATTTAGAAACACCCTGTATTGATGAAAAACGTTGCTAGTTGTTAAAGTACCTAACTTTTTTATTATCCAACATAAGTGAATGAATCAAAAAGCACAATGTTAAGCTAACCTAAGGTTCTAGTTGAGTTTTAATTTCAATATTTCATATACGTTAGAATATTCCACAGGGTGTTCCAAACTTTGAGGAAAAAACACACTATCATTGTTACACCCGGTATACAATGACACTTATCTGTTTAGCAACAATATTATTACATCGATATTCTTGAAGAATAAATCTATAACATGTTAAAAAAATCACTAAAATCGGACAACAGGTTTAGGTAATATGAGACATCAAAAATGTCCCATTTTTAAGGTGGTGCGTTAATTTTGGCGCTAAGTGTATATGGCCAACTTAAGTAGACGTACTAAGAACTAAAGAGTTAGAATATAGCAGCTGTGGTAATCTAAAGACAAAAAACTGTTATAAGTAAACTAAACTATATAATAAACTAACTACAGAACCGAAATCATCAAAAACGTCAACAAAGGAACAAAGGAAGAGGATACAGAATGGGAAACAAAGAAGTAAAAATACTCTGCAACAATACAGACGCAATATTGGTAGCCCAAGATGACGATAGTCTGCAAAGATTAGTCCACAGATTTAACAGAACAGCAAAAGAATTCCATATGACAATTTTGCAATTGCAATAGACGGCCGGAGTGTGACGTCACGGCCAACTGCGGCTATATTCAGTGTTATGATGATCACTTTCCAAACAAAGATTGTAAATACGTTGAAAAGATAGGGTTTACCGAATCTCAAGACTTTTTACTTAGTATAAAGTTAAAATTTTGCTTCCTGTGCTATTTTTTATGTTTAATTATAGTGTTTTTTTTTAAATTTCACTATCCTAATTCGGTCTCCTAACCTTACTTCTGTCCCATACATCCATTTTATTGCTATATATATAAAACATCATGCTTTATTATTTACACAACCTTGTAAAATTGTTGTAGTAACTATAACAATACTTACATATTGCAAAAAACGGAAATATTCTCTGTAAAAACTGAAAAAACAATAAAAAATACAAATTTGCCACCCTAAACAACGTGTGTTTGGAAAAAATCTGACATATATGTCAATAAAATTTGACACTTCTACGTCATCACTCCGGCCGTCTATTAAAATTTTAAAAATTGCCATTTTTCGATTGTTTAAAAGTTCAACCGCATTTATAGTATTTTTACTACAAAAGCGATATTACGTAGGTCAAAATTTTTGACGTAATAGAACTGTCAAAACATTCGAATGTGACTTTTCATTATTGCCATGTTTATTAGAACTGTCAAAACATTTTGACAGTTCTAATAAACATGGCAATAATGAAAAGACACATTCGAATGTTTTGACAGTTCTATTAGGTCAAAAATTCTCTTACGTCAGTTTATTGCCACGTTTATTAGAACTGTCAAAACATTTTGACAGTTCTAATAAACATGGCAATAATGAAAAGACACATTCGAATGTTTTGACAGTTCTATTAGGTCAAAAATTCTCTTACGTCAGTTCTCTTACGTCAAAAATTTTGACCTACGTAATATCGCTTTTGTAGTAAAAATACTATATCTCGAAAACTGTGAATCCTACGAAAAAACTTATAAGGTCATTTTTGGCTTATGGTAGGGGAGCCCAAGCGGGGATTTTTGCAGTTACTCGAGCGCGTCAGATTAGCATATGGGAGAAACCTGGTACCTTGCAGATGAACCTCTACCATATATTGGCTCTTAACACAGGGGAGTTCGTTAAGGGGGGCCCGAAAAAAAAAATCTATCCTTAAAAATACTCGAAATTGTCAGATTAAGGGCCGGTTGTTCGAACGCTAATCAAGAAGTTGATTATTATCAATCATTTATTGTAATCAATTTTCTTGATGGGAATCAAATCGCGAAATGAAAAATACATGTAAAACACTAATCAGTTATTGATTGTAGGTAAAACAGTAATTAAAATATAGCCGCAGCTCTTAAATTATTAAAAATTGCTTATTATTATTATTATTGATTTGTAAGTAAAAACAAGAAATTAACATCAGGAAGCGTTTAATTATGTTTTATTTTAAATTAAAACCAAAATAATAAAATAAATCAGTCAACATAACCTCAAAATGCGACATCTGTCAGAAGTACGCTTAATCAAATATAATTGTAATTAAACATTTGATAATGATCAGTTTTGATTAGCGTTCGAACAACCGGCCCTAAGATAAGGTAAGTTAAGTACATGCAAAAGAGTGTATATTTCAAAAATCTGACGATTTGAGCAGGGGGTAAGGAAATGGGTGAGTCCCAAAGTTTCACAAGAAATAAGCGAATATGTCGCGAAATAAATGACAGATCGAAAAACTAAAAAATATGTGCTCAATATATTTTAAAAATCTATCGAATGATACCAAACACGACTTCCCACGGAGAGGGGTGGGGGGTAAATTTAATATTTTAAATACGAATCTCGCGATATTTCGCGAAATGAACATCAGATCAAAAAACTGTAAAATACACTTATTCGATACTTTTAAAAAATCTATGGCACCAAACACGACTCCCCAAGGAGGTGGGGTGGGGGGGTTACTTTAAAATCTTAAATAGAAGCCCCCATTTTTTATTGCAGATTTGGATTCCTTACGTAAAATAAGTAACTTTTACTCGAAACATTTTTTCGAATTATGGATAGATGGCGTTATAATCGGAAAAAACGATTATTGGAAATGGAAAATTAAATTAAAAAATGGCAAGCACCCACTAAAATGGAAAATTTTACTTAACTTTTTTCGGTTTTAGGACCTACTCTTCACAACCCAATAGGTCCCCATAACGCTCGAGTGACTACACATTTAGCATACTTTGCTCCCCTACCATTAGAATGACCCAAAAAATACAAAAGAATGTTTTGTTTTGCGCAAAATCGTTTTTATGTAATTTTGCAAGTTTTTTGTTTATAAAAATTTTATCGACATCCGGACCAACTATTTTATTAAAAAAATTCGTGTTCTACGGACATAAAAAAACTTGGGTAAGTCCATCTAAATCAAGGTGGCCGTTGTATCCCCCCTGGTGAAAGTACTAAAATATTAAGCATAGTAAATTTTGAAAATATTGGAATCTAGATGTAGGATTTGTAAATCAGATAACGAAAATATCTGCTGTTACATCAATAAAAATACTGTTAAAATTAAAACTTACTTTTACAACAAAATCTTCGTAGAACTATAGCTCCTACTCTGCTGGTCAGTATCAGCATCCATGATTCGCAAACTGGCGCTTCTCTGCATCCTTCAACGATAGTTCGCGTGAATCGTTCCGGACATCTTCTGATCCCGGCGGCGACCAATTCATTCTGACATATGTACATACCATCACCAAACAGTTTCTATTAGTTATCCATTAAGAAGTCTAAAGAAAGAATTTTGATGATTCCTAATCACTACTTGTGCCCTTATTACTTAATTTTCTTGTATTTTAACGACTACATTTTTCGCCTTCTCTTCGTTGATATTGTTTTATTCAACTTTTCATTTCCACTTCCTTCTTCTTATCAAAATTCCTCTTTTAGACAACTTTTTGGAGTTACCCTGATCAGCCTTGAACAACTTACCCCGGTCTCGAAAGACTCACAGATTAGTTACGTTTATTGACCACTTAGAAACTGTCAATGATCCACTCTTATATCTCACAGCTATCAAAATCGCACCCAACGCTTACACTGTGGAGTCCCTTAGTCCCTACCTTAAATAAATATTTCAATATTTGAACTTAAATTATTATGTCAGTAATTTTGTATTTCATTTTATATTATATTATTTATACTTTTGTGTACCTATCTCATATCTCCACCAGACTTAAATATGTATACTCTTACCTTTACCGATAATATAACGATCCGACATAAACGACACGGCACGGGATGCTGCAACAAAGAAGATTTGTTAGTATGCACAGATGATTTGTATTAAAAGCACATTTCAAAAATGGATTAGAAATGAAGAACGAAGCACTTCTGCTAAAAAGAATAACCAAGAATCTACCAGAAAATAAGATTACAAATAAAAGAAAGGAATCGTAGGAACTTAGTCTTGGTGGATCCAAATGCCAAGGAAACAGGTCTAATAGATTCCTATTCTATTAAGAGTTGCCCAAATCATATACAGTGAGCACGTAAAGGTTGGAATAAATTCATTTTCTCGAGAATGGACAATTTTGGGAAAAAATTCCGAAACAGGTCGATTTTTATTTTTAAATTACGACTTTTTGGCATATATATCATACTAGTGACGTCACCTATTTGGGTGTGATTACGTCATCGATGATTTTTTTAAATAAGAATAGGGGTCGTGTCATAGCTCATTTGAAAGGTAATTCAATTCTCTATTTAGTAATATAAACATTAACATAATTATTTATACAGGATGTCCAAAAAAACATTTTTTGACTTAAATTTATTGACATAAAAAGAAGAACCTGTGTAATTTATTTAATTCGAAATACATTTTACTGCTATCAGAAAACATGAAAAAATGTTTATTTGACAAATAAATATTGTTTTTTGCAAATTTAATATTAAAGCAGCCACGTATCTGCCCCTAGACAATTTGAGCATTTAATTTAAGCGAAAAGCAATGATTTTTTTTTTTTCAAAAAAACGTTTTTTGAGAGCAGTAAAATGTGTTTTGCTTGTAATTATGCTCCACCCACCACTTTTTACTATTTTCCCACTTAATTCGGAAAATATCAATTGCATGAAAAAAATTGTTAAAAAGAAATTGTTGCAAATCATATTTGGAACAATTTTAGTTGAAAATGGCGTAGATATTGAACAAAAACAATTGCTACAAAATCAATCAGGTCTTACGCTCGCACCATTGTCGCATACGTACTACCTTAATATTAACTTTAACAAAAAAATGAAAGAAATTAAAATTGTGTAGAATTTAATTCTATCAATTTTTGTTTAAGAACATTTTTGTCGTAAAACTAATAATAAACGAGACAATTCAATAATTATGCTCTAACTGTCACTATTTTCCGCCATAATTCGGAAAATATCGACGGTACGAAAAAATTGTAACAATAGAAATAATAGAAAATCACATTTCCAACAATTTTGGTTGTTATACTTTTTGTCGAAAAGTTGAAAATGGCGGAGATATTCAGCAAAGCAAAGCGGAGAGCAAAAACAGTTCTCGTTTAAAATCAAGATGGCGGCTAACGCAACGGCGGAATTCAGTCGAGATTTTAAATTTACACTACTATTGACCCCCCTAAATATTAGAAAAATAAAATTTGGGGCAGCTCCTAATGCAAGGTTAGGCCTGTTATTCGTCTAACCCGACTGGACTAAAAATCAAAATAAAAGTAGCAGATAGAATTCCTAAGGAAAAGCTTCAGACTAACAAGAAGAGATAGATTAAGTAACATAGAGATTAATAAAAGAATAGGAATGAACTCAGATATCATAGACAACATAGAACAGAAGAGAATAACCTGTTGCAGACATGTAAGAAGAGCAGACAAAAGACCTTGGATAAATAGAATAACAGAGTGGAGCCAGATAGTAAGAAGGAAGAGATGCAGATCCCGAAGATATTTCAGAGATGAAGTGGACGAAGCAATGAAAAGAAGAAATCTGCAAGAAGGGACTGGCAAAACAGAAAGAAATGAAGAGAACGTTTGACGGATAGGGAACAAGGATGGTCAGAAGAAAATAGGTAGCTAGGTACGCCAAGAAAAGGAAAAAATAAATATAATACGGTTTTCTGTTATGAAGCAAAAAATACAAAAAATATACCGACTCTAGAGAGTTTTTATTAAAAACTGTGACGAAAAATAAGCAAAGCAAGAAAATGTTGGAAATATAGAAAAAAATCGTTTTAAAATTAAAATAATTACCAAAATATAAACCAAATGTTTCCTAAAACTAAAATATTTTATACATCTTACCTTTTATAAGTAGAATCTATTCTTCTAGACTCAGAAGTAGGCATGAATATGAAGAGCGTCTATTAACAATGCCAATTTTTTCACTGCACAGCACTTTTCGAGGCTTATAACGACCAAATTTACCAATTTATTGTCTTATTTGGCATAATTAAGAAACTATCGCACTTTATTATCTTCTTTCTGTTTGTTCTACAATTTTTGTACGTTTTAAACCCACCGGGAACTTTTAAAATTTTAAATTAAAACACGAATATGCAGAGACGCTCGCAAAAGAAATCTGTGACCGCGGCCATTGCTCCCTGTTCGGTCTCTCGTTGCCGAAACTCAAATGTCAATGATGTGCAATTGTTTTTCTAGTTTGACTTGATTTTTAGTTTTTTGGAAATGCATTTTAATACTTTTGTTTAGGCAGTTTTTAGCGAGTGGGTAATATCAGAATCTATACGAAAAATACTTAGAAAGCAACGACGAAAGATAGATGGAGCCAGATTGCTTAGGTTAGTATACAAATAATATACAAAATATTGATTATTTATTTTGTTTTTAACATTTTGCTACGTAATTAAAAGCATACTAAATATAAATAAAAAATATAAAATTCTTCTTTTTAATGTTTCATCGTCTGTCGAAGGCTAGATATCAATATGGCAATTCTTATTTTACTTAGGGCTAGTTGTTGAACTAAGGGGTAACTCATGGATTAAGTAAATCATGACATGATTAAATTATTTAATTCAAAGATTATTTCTAAAGAAGTTCTTCAATGCAGGTTAACTTTCGGATTTTTTAAACCCAAGTACTATCTTGGGTTCGCAAGATGGTTCCTCCACATGAAGATGTCCTTACGCAATTAGATGCTTTTTTGAAGTTATACTTCTTTAGGCGCGATTGAGAGTAAAATTTCATAATTCTGCGCGCATGCGTACACAGACAGTATGGCGTTTAGTTGCTAAATCTTTCAAGTTATGTATAAATATACCAGTGCAAGAAAAGGTGTGAAAATAATAATATATTTAGTCGAGGCATTGAAGGATTGAAGTGTCGATTTTTTTGCAGTTAGACGGATTTTAATGCGGATTGGTGCGTTGGATTCGTGAGAATGTCAGGAAATTTTGTGAACTAATGTAATGAATAAGAAATCTCAAATTGCATTTGTGCATAAGGAAAATGCATTTCAAAAGTGCATTTTGAAATAGGCAATTATTATGTGCAGGTATCTACATGCTTTTTTGTTTACGAATGTTTTGTATAAATGTACCTATTTACGAATGTTTCTTCTAAAATTTAGGAATATATTAATTTTATAATACATTTAAGTATGTAGTAATTTTCTTTACAATTTTTACTTACCTTTTTGTTTTTTTATACCTAATATCGCCCGTGTCTAGCAAGTGTCTGCGTAGGCAAGCGGTATGTGTATCTAGTTACGGACGTATTGGTACTTGGTTCGATTCCCCGTAAGGAAAAATTTTTTGTTTATTATTAATGGTTATTGACATCTTAGACTATTATATGGACTTAAAAAATGATTAAGAATAATTAAAATAATTAATCGGGGTGTTGCCCGACTGTTTACCGAGTTGCAAATTTATAATAATTGCCTATTTCAAAATGCACTTTTGAAATGCATTTTTCTTGTGCACAAATGCAATTTCAGATTTCTTATTCATTACATTAGTTCACAAAATTTCCTGTCATTCTAACGAATCCAACCCACCAAACTACATGGTCCAAGAGCTGTGAGACATTTTTGAGTAGGTATTTTAGGCAAGCTGAAAATTTTTCAGGTGACTCTTCCATAATAGCCTAATACAAAAATGCCGGTCTGGCTGGAGGGTAGCGGTTATTTTCCCCAAAAATCCCCCCCAAAGTTAAAAAAAGGGTAAAAATTGTTATTACAAAAAATATCATTGACGTGACTTTAAAGTAAATTTAAATATTCAAATATTAGGAAAATAAACAAGCCAGGCGATTTGAGGGCGATTTTAGCTCTGCAAGATACTTGCATGGGCGTCCCAGGATTATTTTCAGGGGATGTATATTAACTTCAGAAGATTTTATCTGAATCTGTACATACTATTAACATGTATAAAATATACTACTATACATGCATAGCTATGTATATTCCTTCTGGACAGGGAGGTACAATTGTTATTTTGACAGGGTATTTTTTAATATTAAAAATAAATATTCTAAAAAAGGCAGCTTTTTGGTGAAATATTCCAACTGCCATGTGATCAAACAAATTACGGGTTCATATAAATGAAAAGCGCTATAGGTAAGCAGCAGTGTGAGAAAGAGCGTATACCGATAGCTGTTTGCGTCCTCTGTTCTAGCGAAGTGAGTCCGTTCGCTCGAGAAAAATCACGTGACCTGGTGATACCCATGTTGTTGTGCCTCGAAACGTTAGAGTAATTGTTATATATTATAGTTTTTTAAGTAACTTTTCCTTAATTAAAGGAAAATAATACGTACTATACAATAGATTTTGCAAATATGATAGGAAATGACAAATTTATTATTATAAATATATAGGTAGAAAATTATAAAACTATAAACTAAATAAATTCTGTGTCCGAATCTTGTACTTCTTCTTCAAACTCCTCATCTGAGCTTAAATATTCATTCTTTTCTTCTTCGTCAGACTCCCCTCGAGACTCAGATTATTCTTCTACATGAACTGTAGATAGTTGTAATATGCATTTAGAATTTATTAAAAATTAATTACTGATTAATTAATTGATTTGCTACGTATTCTCTGTCATTTTGTACGGAGTCGAAGCCTGCACAACCACGGGCGCATCTGAAGAAAGACTTGCCATTGTTGAGATGTGGTGTTATCGAATAATGTAAAAAAATAATGTACACAACACGTAACAAACGCGGAAACATTAAGAAAGATGAAAATTAGACAAGAAATACTCAACACTATGAAGGAAAAAAATGAGCTACTTTGGTCATATACTAAGAAATAAAAAACCTGATGTGATTGGTTATATAAGGAAAAGTATTAAGTATTGGTTTTAAAAGAAAGAATACGTAGCAACTCAATTAATTAATCACTAATAATCTTTTAATTAACTCTAAATACATATTATAACTATTTACAGATTAGGTAGAAGACGAATCTGAGTCTTGAGGGGAGTCTAACAAAGAAAAAGAGAATGAATATTTAAGCTCAGATGAGGAGTTTGAAGAAGAAGTACAAGACACAGAATTAATTTAGTCTATAGTTTAATACTTTTCTACCTATATATTTATAATAATACATTTGTTTTTTTTTTCTATCATATTTGCAAAATCTACAGTGATGAGCGCGCTAATAACCGGCAAAACAGCTCAAAAGATGGAAAACATAATACATCTCGAAACAAAAAGAGATGAAACTCTTTTTGTTTCGCAATGTGTTATGTTTTCAACCTTTTGAGCTATTTTGCCGGTTATTAGCTTGCTCATCACTGTATTGTCTAGTACGTATTATTTTCCTTTAATTAAGAAAAAGTTACAACAACATGGTTATCGCTAGGTCACGTGATTTTTCTCGAGCGAACGGACTCGCTCAGTTAGAACAGAGGACGCAAACAGCTATCGGTATACGCTCTTTCTCACACTGGTGCTTACCTATAGCGCTTTTCATTTATATGCACCCGTAATTTGTTTGATCACCAGGCAGTTGGAAAATTTCACCAAAAAAAACCTGTCTTTTTTAGAATATTTATTTTTAATATTAAAAAATACCCTGTCAAAATAACAATTGCACCTCCCTGCCCGGAAGGAGTGTACATAGCTATGCATGTATAGTTGTATATTTTATACTCGTTAATAGTATGTACAGATTCAGATGAAATCTTGTGAAGTTCAGATGCATCCCCTGAAAATAATCCTGGGACGCCCATGCAAGTATCTTGCAGAGTTAAAATCGCCCTCAAATCGCCTGGTCTGTTTATTTTCTTTATATTTGAATATTTAAATTTACTTTAAAGTCACGTTAATGGTATTTTTTGTAATATCAATTTTTGCCCTTTTTTTAACTTTGGGGTGGATTTTTGGGGAAAATAACCGCTACCCTCCAGCCAGACCGGCATTTTTGTATTAGGCTATCATAGAAAAGTCACCTGAAAAATTTTCAGGTTGCCTAAAATACCTACTCAAAAATGTCTCACAGCTCTTATACTAACATTAAAATCCGTCTTACTGCGCCAAAAATCGACAGTAAGGCATTTTTTTGTGCTTCAATGCCTCGACTAATTAGTGTTTTTAGTAAATATATTTATTATAATTTTTGTGTCTTTGGATTTGTCTTCCTCAGGAGTAAGATGAGTATTATTAAAACATTTTATTGTATATTTATTATACTTCACCTTGTCTGTTTGTTAACGTGAATTGTCATTAGGTACGTCCGAACCGATACAGACACAGTCTTCGTAGCTTATTTGGTATAGCATTCGGCTAGAGATTGAGAGGTCTTGAGTTCGAATCCGGAGGAATCCTATACTTTTTTTATTTTTTTGAAATCGGTAAGCACAAAATTAGTTTGATGTTTAAAAAAATTAAAATCAACAAAAAGTATATTTATTTTTAAAAAATCATATATGAAATAGAAGTATAACTTCTTACGTGCGTACAAAGTACACACACATTCTTTTTTATTTATAATACAATGTAAAAATCGCTTAACACCAAAACCAAAAAATGTTTGTGCAGTAATATTTGTCTTTTAAACTAGTTGATTCTTCCTCCTTCCTGTTTTTGTCACTTCTTGATGTTTGTGTTCATGTACTTATATGCTGATGATGGCTCGTACTGAGCCGAAACGCGTCCAATTTTATTGATCTTTTTAATAAAAAAACTTTGTGGTGTGGTACGTCTTCGAGTTTTTTTGTACCTCGAGACCACATTTAGCTCCCCGTGCGTGACAAGCTTAATAGTCTAAGAGCTAAAGCCGAAAAATCATCGTCATAAGTAATATGGAGTTTGGCATGTGAAATGTGTCTATTGTATATTGATAATTATGACCCCTTTCAGGCTGACACCTCAGTGGATACAGGAAGTAGCAATAAGGGATGAAAGGGGAAAGTTAGTGTAGTCATTAAAGGTTTTCACCTCCTATTTTGTTAAACCTCCATCGATTTACATGAAAAATGGTGACTAGTTAGAAC
The DNA here is from genome assembly GCF_917563875.1 of Diabrotica virgifera virgifera. Classification (NCBI taxonomy): domain Eukaryota; kingdom Metazoa; phylum Arthropoda; class Insecta; order Coleoptera; family Chrysomelidae; genus Diabrotica; species Diabrotica virgifera. Next base: position 6,407,053 of record NC_065448.1, read on the forward strand.
ATACCTCAGGAAATAAAAATGATTTTCTGCCAACTTGCACTTTTACCCTGGGGGTGGATACCACCCCTTCTCGGGGGTGAAAACGATTTTATTAAAAATAACCCCACAAATCGATAGAGGGACAAATTATAAGTAAAATTTGTTATACCATGTTATTAAAATAAATCAATACTTTTTGAGTTATTAAAGATCAAAGATTTGTCTGTTTAAGAGCACATGCGTGAAGTTACGGATGATAAAAAGAAAATATTAATTAATTGTATGTTATTAAGATATTATTTTTATATTATTTCGATATTATAAATTTAGCAAAAGTAAATTCGAATATGTGAAATGTACCCATTATTGGACACCCCCAGTTTCTGGACATATTCAGTTTATAATCTTCTTCTTCTTCTTCGCGCGACTAGGATTACTCCTGTTTGTCTGCCTCTTATTCCGTTTCAGTTGTTGTTGACTGAACATTGTCTTTCCACCTTTTCGGCGGCCTTCCAACGGGTCTTCTGCTATACGGCTTGTTGTTTTTACAGATGTTTGCTAATCTATCTGGTTCCATTCGGTTTACATGTTCGTTCCAGTTTTTCTTTCTTGTTTTTATCCACCTGTTAATATTTTGAATTTTGCAACGTTCTCGTATACTTCTGTTGCTTTGTCTGTCTCTTAATGATATGCCCACTATTGATCTTAATACTGTAATTTCAATATTGTTGATTTGTTGTTTCGTCTTTCTTGTATCGGTCCTTGTCTCCGCTGCATATGTTAGGATAGGTCTTACTCTTGTCTTGTATACTTTTATTTTGCTTTCCATGGTCAGATATTTGTTTCTCCATATGGTTTCTCGGAGGCAACCACTTACTCTTGCCGCTTTTGTTGCTTGTGTTGTGGTCTCTGTTCTTATATTCCTGTCACTAGTGATCTCTACTCCTAGGTAATTGAATTTCATTACTTGTTCTACAATTTTGCCGTCTATTTCTAACTTGCATCTACGCGGCTCTTTACTTATCACTATGCATTTAGTTTTTTCTACCGATATTCTCATATTAAATTTATTTGCTGTGAGATTTAAAGTGTGGAGCTGCCTTTGTAGGTCATCCTCGTTATCAGCAATTAGTACTGCATCATCGGCATAGCATAGTATCGTGATTTTATGCACTCCTATGTGGTATCCATGTCGTGTTCTGACTTCGTGAATTATTTGATTCATCATCATATTGAATAACAATGGGCTGAGCGAGTCTCCTTGGCGGATTCCTCCTTTTAGTTCTATGCGTTCTGTTTCTCCTGTTGACATTATAACTCTGGTCTTGTTGTTCTTGTTAATTTCCTTAATTAGCCTTATTATCTGGTGGTCTATTTGTTCAGCCAGTTTATAATGAAAAAAAAGTCAATTTAATATCGAAGTAATATAAAAGTAATATTTTACTAACATACAGTTAATTAACATGTTCTTTTTATCATCCGTAACTTCACGCATATGCTCTTAAATGGACAAATATTTGATCTTTAATAACTCAAAAAGTATTGATTTATTTTAGTAACATGATATAACAAATTTTACTTAAAATTTGTGGTGTTATTTTTAATAAAATAGTTTTCACCCGCGGGAAGGGGTGGTATTCATCACCAGGGTAAAAGTGCAAGTGGCACCAAATCAGTTTTGTTTCTTGAGGTATGCTCTAACTAGTCACCAATTTTTATGCAAATCGATGGAGGTTTAACAAAATAGAAGGGGAAAACCTTTAATGACTGCACTAACTTTCCCGTTTCATCCCTTATTGCTACTTCCTGTATCCACTGAGGTGTCGGGTCATAAAAGGGGTCATAATTGTTAATATACAATGGACACATTTCACAGGAAAAACTCCATATTACTTATGACGATGATTTTTCGGTTCTAGCTCTCCGTCTCTAACGATATTCTCGAAAATAAGAAAAGTGATGCAGTTACAAATTCCGAGAAAATGAAAATCTGATCAAAAATTGTCCAAGAATGTTCTAGTATAATGCAAACAAAAAAAACAAGTTTATTTTTCTTCTTCTTTTTCTTTTATATAGGCAGTACTGCCTGTTTTTCTTCAACAGTGCCTTTCATTCTGTCCCAAATTGTCATTCCATCTTTTCCTTGGGCGTCCTATACTTCTTCTGCCTCCTTAATGTGTTAGTGCTTAAGAATTAAGAGGATGGGTACGTATTTTCGGCTGCAATGCTATTCAAATGGGGATTCATTATTTTCGAATCCTGAGAAAACTAATAAGTATTTTTGAAAAATTTAAACTCAGAATGAAAGATTACGTTATTATCGAGGGCAAAAAGTCCCTGAGAACTTTTATAATGTTTATTTTAATAAGTTACAGGGGTGAAAAACTAAGAAAAAATTTAGTGTGATATTTAATTTAAAATATCTCATTCAAAATAAACTTTTTATTTATTCTAAGGCACTTTCAGCCCTCGGTAATAATATAGTCTTTCATTCTGCGTTTAAGTTTTTAAAAAATATTTATTGGTTTTTCAGGATTCGAAAAAAATGAACACAATGTGCGTGGTAATATTTCCAAATCTATCTTTGTCATACAACGCACTCAGTCGAATAGAATATTGTCATCATACTGTCAGTCAGACAGTGACAATCAGTGACAATTTTAAATATTTGACATGACATCGGGACTATTGTGAGTTGTTGATTAAATAATATAGTGTATTTGATAAATAATTGATTTAAGACGTGAACTTAATAAAAAGTTATTTATTGTGTATTAGTTGTGGAAGATCCAAGCAGAGAATACATCAGGATAATATATTCTGTGATCCAAGTATTTTGTTGTTAAAGATGTTCAAAATTGTAAGTGTTCCATAGTAACAATATATTTTTTAAAAATCACTTTAACACTTTTCCTCTTTTGTCGATTGAGTATTAGTTTTTGTTTTACATATAAATTATTACAATCACTGAGTACATAGTTAATGAAAAACTTATCACATTTATTAACTGAATTAATAGTTTGCAATTATAATATCAATTATATTAACATATACAGGGTGTTAGTAAATAAGTATGAAAAACTTTAAGGGATAATTCTACATGAAAAAATAATAGCAGTTTGCTCGATAAACGTATGTCCGCAAATGCTTTGTTTCCGAGATACAGGGTGTAGAAATTTTTATTTAAAACTGCTAATTTTTTATTGCTCTAAGGCCGGTTGATATATGCAAATTACATTTGGTGGGTTTTAAGAGGTAGTTATTGCGCATTTTTTGGCAAACAAATAACAATTTTATATTCATCATTGGCGCGCCTACGGGCAATGGTCTAAATTTTTTTAAAGAAAAAAATGGTACGCCACTGTGATATTTCAAATTAAAAATTATTTTTGTATTCCACGTTTAATTTATGAAAAAGAACCTCTCTTGTATTTTTTTCATATGGTGCACCGTTTTTATGCGAAAAAATAAAACATCCTCGAGCGTATTTTTCATTTCTTAATACGTTATCAAGAACTCTCCAATATAATAATGCCAAAGTAGAACAATAACAGAAAATATTACTAAAAAGATTTTAACTAGGTGCAAAGCTACAACAACTGTTCAAAATTACCTCCTTTAAAGGTGACAGGATAATTTTATATTCACCATTGGCGCCCGTATAGGTAATGGTCTGAATTTTTTAAAGAAAGAAAATAGTACGCCACTGAGAAACGTCAAATTAAAAACCATTTTTGAATTCCTTGTTCAATTTACGACAAAAAATCATTGTTGTCTTTTTTTCATATGCGGCGCCGTTTTTATACAAAAAAATAAAGCATCTTAACGCTTACAAATTATTCGAAGTAGATTCCATATGCATAGAAACTTATTTCAAATACTTTGTAAACGTTAAGATATATTTTTTTGCATAAAACGGAGCCTCATATGAAAAAAAGACAAAACGATTTTTTGTCGCTAATTGAACGAGGAATTCAAAAATGATTTTTAATTTGACATATCTCAGTGGCGTACAATTTTTTTCTTTAAAAAATCAGGCCATTACACGTACGCGCGTCAATGGTGAATATAAAATTACTCTGTCACCTTTAAAGGAGGTAATTCTGAACATTTGTTGTAGCCTTGTACATAGTTAAAATCTTTTTAGAAATATTTTCTGTTATAGTTCTAGTTTGGCATTATTATAGGAGAGTTCTTGATAATGTATTACAAAATGAAAAATACACGTGAAAATGTTATATTTTTTTGAATAAAAACGGTGCACCATATGAAAAAAAAGACAAGAAAGGTTCTTTATCATAGATTAAACGTGTAATACAAAAATAATTTTTAAATTGAAATATCTCAGTGGCGTACTATTTTTTTCTTTAAAAAAATTCAGACCATTACCCGTAGGCGCGCCAATGATGAATATAAAATTGTTATTTGTTTGCCAAATAATGCTCAATAACTACCTCTTCAAGCTTACCAAATTTAATTTTCATAGCTTAAAAGGTCTTAGAGCAATAAAAAAATTCGCAGTTTGAAGAAAAACACCCCATATCTTGGAAACGAAGCATTTGCGGACATACGTTTATAGAGCAAACTGTCATTATTTTTTCATGTAGAATTACCCCTTAAATTTTTTCATACTTATTTACTAACACCCTGTATAATTATAATAACAGTTATCCAAGAACATTCAAAAGCCATCTCTTTAAATTAATGATGACATTTTCAAGTAGAATGACATTCTAGTAATGTTTACATATCCTTACCAGTGTGAATTTTTCTACACGTAATTTACCGTGTAAAGACAGAAAAAGTAGGGATACCCGTAAAATATTTGCGAATTATGTACCGATCGCCTTAAAGTCGTCCTGTTTTATAGATATATAAATTTCAAACTTACATCATTCTAGAACTGATTCAGTTTACAAGAAATTGTCATGAAAAAGTATTTTTTAGAGATAATTTGTGGTGACTAGTAGATTAACACTTCCCAATTAGATGTTTGGTCATTCGAGATTAGCAGTTGAAATACATCATTTGGCGAAATTACATTGTATTCGTAAATTTAAAATGCGATTTATTAGTTTTATTGTGACAATAACGATTTTAGTCTGTGTAGTGAGATGTGAGTCTTGTATACGTGGTGCATTGCAAAAAAGAAACTATACGATAGTTCATAGTCAATGGTACTCGGTAGATGTCACGTATATGTGTGAGAAAATCAATCAAGATTGCCCAAATGGTAAAGCAGAAATAAAAACTGGAATACTCCACAAATATGGTCTCTTATTGACAAACCACGAATATATTTATCCAATACCTAACACAAATCAAAAAATAAAGAGTAAATCTGAAAGATTATACCACGTTTCAACAAAAGCGAGAAAGTCTCTCCACACTGACTTCATGGTACTGCCGACAAATCTCAGCTGCTTGTACAGTGACAGGTTCTGTTATGATTTTAAAAAGGAATCGTTTGTGTTTTGGAGCTACACCCAGTGCCAAAAACCCATATATGACATTATTTACCAAGGCACAGTTGACGAATGGACCATACGAAACGAAACACCTGTTGTGAAATTTATCCAATTTCAAAACGATAACAACACCATTGTCTTACAACTTATAAAAAGAACAATCTTGTGCAATAAATCAGTGTGGATTACAGATGTGGATGATGTGTACGTTTATGAAACAGAAACAGAAAGTGCTTTTATTGGGTCTAAAATTAAGTTTGAATATTTGGATCCTATAGTTAAAGACATGTTTTGTGAAGAAGAAAATTTAACAGTTTTGACACCTCCTTCAATGAGCCAGCCACAAGTAACTGGCCAGAAAGAAAACACAACATCAACAGAACAGATGGACCATCCACAAGTAACTAACCTTAACCATAAAGAAAACAAAACTTCAACAGAACTTATACCTACTTCAATGAGCCTACCTCAAAAAAGTAACATTAACTTTAAAGAAAACAAAACTTCAACAGAACACATGGACCAATCACTTAACTTATTAAATAAACGTTTATATTTGCTATATCTACTAATCGTATTACTAATAGTATTCTTGCTGGTTAAATTTGTCTGTGGAATCATAACGAATTGGTGTATATTAAGAAGTTCAAATGCCAGTGATGTTGGTTTGTACCTAAGAAGTTTTTCTCACAACTTGACTCTTCAGCAAATGATTCTCAGGAAAGTTGATCCTGCTAATAATGTTTTGTATGTAAATAATAAGAATAATATTAATGAGGCTATTTACGAAGTGAACGACATTTATAGTGATATTTAAATAAAATGAGCGACTTTATAGACAGTAAGTTTTTATTTTTTTTAAATGCTTTTATTTTGTTTGTTCTTTTTTACTTTTCTAACACATATTTATTGCTGTGATTTCTAGTCTACTTTTTGAGTCTGTATTATTTATTTTTAACAAAAATTACAAATTAAATTTACTTTATTAATAAATAATTTTTAAAACTATAATTTTTTCTTTGTTTAAACTCTATTTTTGTTCTAATAAGCTCTAAACCATTTTCTTCAATGCATTATTTTCACTTTTTAGTTTTTGCCTCAATTATCTTTTAAGGCCATCGGTACATAATTTGCAAATATTTTACGGCTATCCCTACATTTTTCTTTCTTTACACGGCAAATTACGTATAATAAAATTCACACTTGTATGGATATGTAAACATTACTATTCTTTTTCTCGTGATCATCTTTCAGTGCGTCACAGTTTTTCGATTTCTTTCTAACGCATTAAATTGTATGTGACAGAAAAAGGCACGTCCGTGATTAAAGACATTTACAACATTTATTCTAGTTATTCTAGTTGTCGATAGATGGCGCCATAATAAATTTTTTTTTAATTAGATAACAATTTTACAAATATAATCTGTATAATTTATAAGACTATACAAATCAAAGAAAATATCATTTTATAAATGCAAGAAACACATTTGATTTGTTTTTATTCCAAATTGAAAATAAAATGTGACAACTGTCAGATTTAACTAAAATGTCATGTTAGAATAAATGTCATAAATGTGTATTATCACGGACTTACCCTTTTTCCTATCATTTGTTACGCACTGAAAAATGCTCATGAAAAGGACAATAGAATGTCATTCAACTTGACAATGTCATCATTAACTTTAAAAAGATGGCTTTTGAATGTTCTTGGATAACTGTTATTTGTATAATTGCGAATTAATATTTCAGCTAATAAGTGTGATAATGTTTTCACTAACTATGTATTCAGTGATTGTAATAATTTATATGTACAACAAAAACTAATAGGTACTCAATCGAGGAAAGAGGAAAAGTGTTAAAATGATTTTTTAATAATATATAGTTACCATGGAACGCTTACAATTTTGAACATCTTTAACAAAAAAATACTTGGATCACAGAATATATCCTGATGTATTATCTGCTTGGATCTTCCATAAGTAATAAACAATAAATAACTTTTTATTAAGTTCACGTCTTAAATCAATTATTTGTCAAATACACTATCAATATTATTTAATCAACAACTCAAAATATTCCCGATGCCATGTCAAATATTTAAAACTGTCTTGTCATCATATTATATTTGACTCAGTACGTTGTATGACAAAGATAGCGAATGTTCGATTTGGAAAATATCACCACGGACCTGGTGTCCAATTTTTTCGAATCCTGAAAAAACTAATAAATATTTTTAAAAAATTTAAACGCGAAATGAAAGACTAAATTATTATCGAGGGCTAAAAGTCCCTTAGAATAAATAAAAAGTTTGTTTTGAATGAGATATTTAAAATTAAAAATCACACTACATTTTGTCTTAGTTTTTCTTCCCTGTAATTTATTAAAATAAACATTATAGAAGTTTTCAGGGACTTTCCCCCCTCGGTAAGAACGAAATATTTCGTTATGCGTTTAAATTTTTCAAAAATACTTAGGGCCGGTTGTTCGAACGCTAATCAAAAATGATCATTATCAAATATTTAATTACTGTCACGACTGTCAATGTCAACTTTGATTTAGTTGCTGAAAACATAATTATTGATTACAATTATAAAATTAGTTAATCAATTATGTTAATATTTGTTACGTTAATTGATTAACTAATCTCATAATTATAAACAATTATGTTTTCAGCAACCCAACCAAAGTTGACATTGACAGTTGTAACAGTAATTCAATATTTGATAGTGATCATTGTTGATTAGCGTTCGAACAACCGGCTCTTAGTTTACTAAGTTGTAGCTAGCTTTCTTATTGGTCTTCCCTTACACGACCACTACTCCTTTCATTAAAACATCTAGAAGTACTGACCTTAACAATTTAGGTTACAGCTGCACATCCACATCTAACATACATAATACACATTCGACCCGTCTTGATCAAAACGTTGTCAATCTTACACTAACACATACATTAATTAAATACAGGGTGTCCCAGACTAATTTAGCCACGCTATATCTCTTAAACAATTAGAGATTTTCGAATGGGACAAAAAGTTATATATTCTACTTGTAATACACTTTAATATGGCGTACAAAAAAATCATCCCCTAAATATTCATCCCTTAGTTACAACCCCTAACTTTAATTTTTTTAATAGCACCCTTTATATTTTTTTATAGTTTTGAATGTGGCCTTTTATCGTCTATTCAATACATTTTTTGAAAATAAAATCAGTTCGTAAATAACCAAGAAACTATCAGTTTATTTTTGTTAATTTTGTGTCCCAGACTAATTTATCCAGGCTATATTTCTTAAACGAATATGACATTTTCGAATGGGGCAAAAACTGATCTATTCCATTTGTAATACACTTTCATATGGCGTAGAAAAAATTCATGCCCTAAATATTCATCCCTAACTTACAAGGTGCTATTTAAAAAAAAATAAAGTTAGGGGTTGTAACTAAGGGATGAATATTTAGGGGATAATTTTTCTTCTACGCCATATTGCAGTGTATTACAAATGTAATAGATCAGTTTTTGTCCCATTCGAAAATCTCTATTCGTTTAAGAAATATAGCCTGGATAAATTAGTCTGGGACTAATAATTAACAAAACTAAACTGATATTTTCTTGGTTATTTACGAACCGATTTTATTTTCAAAAAATGTGTTGAATAGACCATGAAAGACCACATCCAAAACTGTGAAAACATATACAGGGTGCTATTAAAAAACTGAATTTAGGGGTTGTAACTAAGGGATGAATATTTAGGGGATGATTTTTTTCTATGTGATATTAATGTGTATTACAAGTAGAATAGACCATTTTTTCTCCCATTCAAAAATCTCTATTCGTTTAAGAGATATAGCGTGGCTAAATTAGTCTGGGACACCCTGTAGAAGTCTTTTAATAAATATAAATAAAAACAAAATCTTTTAATAAATAGAAATAAAAATCTTTAAAACCATTAAAACCATCAAAAATTGTATATATGACATTCACTAAAGTTTACTTCACAAACACAATAACAGGCACAGATTTGTTGGTTGTCTCTCAACAACTATCTCTTCGCCCTCAAGAATTCCCAAATCCCATAAACTTGTTTACCTTTGTAACATTCTCCGTCTATTCCACCATATCCCGTTGGCATAACTTAAGCAAAAACATCATGTTAATGAATACTGAGGTAGTAGCTCCTTTTATCCGAATCATTTAGTGACTTGTAACCGTTGACCTGAAGATGCTCTGCATACTTTAGAGAGCGAAATCGGTCGTCGGAAGTTACAATAAATGATTGAGAGTATGTCTGTCTTCTACTTCATTTAAAATGAACTCTCATATGCAACCCATTCAACATTTAAAAAATATTTCTTTGACTGTGAATCCACTTGACTTTAAGTATCGAACCCTGCCATATGTCTTAACATGCATAAGCTGTAATTCGATCCGTTTAGATAACAGTGGCTAGTGGCTATGCATTTCATTTTTTGAAAAGATTTGTTTCACAGACGATGAAATATTGTTTGCATGTGATTTTCTTTTCCGTATTTCAGATTTCAAGTCATTCAAAGATAAACAGTCGAGGCGAGGGTATTTTTGAGTTAGAAATAAAAATTATTTATAAAATATTTTGTTATACATATACAGGGTGTTTGGTAAAGAAACGGCAATAGCTTAACCTCAGGTTCCTGAGGTTAAAATGGGCCGATTTAAGCTAACTTACCTTAGTACAAAGTTTACAATAACCGAGATACAGGGTGTCAAAGTTAAACTTTTTGAAGTTATACTTCTTTACGCGCGATGAGGGTGAATTTTTATATGATAAAACCAGGCGCATACGCATCACCCAGGCGCATACGCGCATTATTACTTTGTTCTGATTGGATGTTCAAATGACATGTCAAAAATTATCCAATATGGCAGCTGTAGGACAGCTGTGGTTTGGAGGTAAAGGTAAACAAATGTATAATATATTAGTTTTATTGTTGTGAGGACAGAAACAAAAAAGTTTATAATATTGTAGTGACTTTTAAATAGTTTTTAAAAGCAACAGGTACGTAATAATTGTTAATGTATCATGAGTATAAACCTACCTGTTTGATCTGCCAAAATACATAGTATGTAATACTTTTATTTATATAATTTGATTACCATCAAAATTAATATCAATATTCACCTAATATATTGTTTTCTTACTATATGTTTTGTTGTATTGTTTCAATTCTAAATCATTTCAATTCAAAATTAAAATGATTTGATCAATTTTCAAAATATCAAAATATCACAAGTTTAATGACGTTCTACACCTTCGGCAAAGAATTAAGGATTTGCATGAAATTTTAGTATGTTATAGTTGACTTCAAAAAACTAAGACTTGATTTTTTAAAAAATGTTTTACCGTGCCGTTTAATTACTATTAAGGGTCAAAGTTAAGTTTTAACATGGGCTCTTATGGGAATTCTTAAAAAGTTAATAACTTTTGACCCAAATTTACGATTTTTAATTATTTGTATTTAAATTAAAGGTATTTTTGTAAGGAATAACATATTAAAAAATGAGGATTGTTTACCGTACCATTACTAAATAAAAGTGAAATTACCGTTTCGGAATTTAACAAAGTTGGTAGTAGTGAGATCAGCTGCACTCATAATTATTATATCCGAAACTAACGTGTCAATCAAATGAGCCTCGGTAGTCTAGTTGTTGAGCGTTCGGTCAGAGATAGAAACGTCCCGGGTTCCAATCCTCTACGATTCATTTCTTTTTTAGTTGTTTTAATAAAAAATTTTTGAAAGTGGTAGATAAGAAAGTTAGTTGAATATTTAAATAGAATACAATTACTTCGTTAAAATTATATAATAGAAGTATAACTTCTTACGTGCGTACAAAGTACACACACATTCTTTTTTTATTTATTAGTGAATATATCCTGACAGGTATGAGATAACAACATGAAATTTGGTATGTGGGGGTTTTTTGGGTCGAGAAAACTAAATTCCCTACCAAAAATTATGTATTGCCCATAGGGAGGCCACATACGCCTTTCAGCACTCATTTATTACGTTCAATTTTTTTATCCCTCACTCTGTATAATTTTGACATTAAAATTTTTATTCTCCTATTAGTTTTACTTAAAAAAGGTATACTTTTTCACTCCCTAAACTCAACCATTTTCGAGATAAACGCATTTTAAATCTGCGATACACCATCATTTTTAGCATAATATCATTGTAGTTCCATCCGAAAAATAACTTAAAACCATAATAATTCTGCCAGTTCTCAAATTTATGTCATTGCATCGCAAATTGCATTTGAAGAAATTTGCGATACATTTTTGGATAATTTTATGGTTTTAAGTTATTTTCCGGGTGTGTGTGTGTGTGTGTTTATGTTTTATTGGCACTGGTTTAAGCAACCAACTGGCCAGTCAATGTGTTTTGAATTCTCTCTTTTACAAAATATATGCTTAGTATCTAAATTTAAAACTATTAGTACTACTGTTTTTTTTTAACTCTGTTTTTTTTTATTATATTTTTTAACATTTTTTTTTATTACATTTTTTATTTTTTTTTTTTTTAGTTTTTTTTTTTTTTTTTTTTTTGTATATTTTTTTTTGTATATTTTTTTTTTGTATATTTTTTTTTGTATATTTTTTTATCGCGCTAAGACCTAAACCCGATTCAACCTCGCGGAGGTTTAGATCTTAGTATCTTTTTATTTTATTTAATTATTTTTTTTTTTTATTTTTTTTTCTTTTTTTCTCAGAGCTTTAATTTTAAACAATTAACATGGTTGTACAAAATTTTATAAACATCTAGATTGTTTGATTGTAAAAGGTATATAAGATTAAAAGGAAATTGTACATTAACTTGAACTAGATTGGCAAAAAAGTTTGATATTTCAATAAAATGTAAAGGACATTCTAATAGCATATGTTGTAGATCAGCTAGCTCTCCACATAAACATTCATCATTATCTACAAGTCCTATTTCTCTTTTGTAGACTGGAGTCAGACAGTGATTACTTCTTATTCGACAAATAGTTTTGATAAAGCCTTTGTTGGAAACTTGATTAAACCATGTCTTGATGGGAAGTGTAGGCTGGATTTTTTTGTAATAATTTCCTTTGTCTGAATTATTGTATTGTTCCTGCCATTTCGTCCGTTTGATAGATCTCATAATAGAAATTATGTCTCCCATAGGAAGTTGATAAGTATGCAGAGTGGATTCCTTCGTTGTTGCTTTTTTAGCCAGATCATCTACTATTTCGTTGTTTTTTATACCAATGTGTGCTTTTATCCAACACAATATTATATTTTTGCCCGATTTCAAAGCTTCACTGTTCATTGCTATGATGTCACTGATGATATAATTTTCTGCAAAATTATGTACATTATATTTCAATGTCTTTACAATGCTTTGGCAGTCTGTAAATATAACATAATTGAGTTCTTTTTGATTAATACATATTTTGTATGCTTCTTTGATTGCAATGAGTTCAGCTGTGAAAATTGTCATTTTATCAGGTAATCTGTTGTTTATTTTTATACTTTTTTGTGGGTAATATATAGCATATCCAACTTTTCCTTCCATTTTTGAACCATCCGTATATAATTTCTGATAACTCCCCCAGTTCTTTTGTACACACTGAAGGTGGTCTATTTTAGTAAGGAAGTCTGTCGCACGAATATTACTTAAATGACAGTTAACTGGAGATAAATAATCTTCATAATTTAGCTTTCGAGACGAGCTTTGTTCAATTTGGTGTATGTCGCCAATGGAATTAGAAACGTTGAGGAAGCTTTCCACAACTAAAAGCAGTTTCTTTTTTTCCCAGTAATAATGAGTTAGGTATGAGGTGGTTAAATGAACAATTTTATTTAATAGCAGTTTATCGTTAACCGCTGTTTTAACTATAAATTTCTCACTTAGGTATTCCCTGCGTAATGAAAGTGGAGGTTCATTAAGCTCACATTCCATGACCAATATAGGTGTGCTACGAAGATAACCAGTGCATAACCTAAGTGCCTTATTTTTGATCCTCTCGATTTTTTGGAGTACAGAGTTTGATGCTGAGCCATAAAAAATAGATCCATAGTCTAAGATTGATCTTATCAAATTTCTGTATAGTAATATTGATATGTTTGGATCAGCTCCCCAGTTACTGACACTTACAGTCTTCATGATATTCATTGCATTTTCCATTCTTCGTAATATGTAATTTGTGTGTTCTTTCCAATTTAATTTGGAGTCTAAAAATACGCCAAGAAATTTTATTGAAGTTTTATAAGGAATACTAGTATTATCAAATTGTAGATGGCTTTGAGGAACATATCGTTTTTTAGTAAAGGTAACAATGGTTGATTTACTCTCTGATATTGTTAAGTTATTATCGGTAGCCCATTTTTTTATAATATTCAATGTCGATTTAAGGTAGTTATTACATCTATCTATTGACTTATTTTCTGCATATATCGCAACATCATCAGCGTACTGTAGGATTTTTATGTGTTGAGGAAGTTTAGTTTCTAAGTCAGCAGTATACAGTATATATAATATAGGACTTAGGATGCTACCCTGAGGTAGTCCCAAAGATGTGTATCGGGAGTTAGATTGATCTCCATTTAATCTAACGTGAACTGCTCGATTAATGTATAAGTTAATGATGTTCCATGTTACTATCTCGGGTATTCCTATTTCCAACATTTTCGCGTATAGTAAGTGAAGATTAACGTTGTCGTAAGCCCCTTTTATATCTAAGAACAAAGCACTAACTGCTTTCTTATAAGTAAAGGAACTATAAATGTCTATTAAAAAGTGGCAGAGGCTATCTTGTGTGGATTTACCTTTTCTAAAACCAAACTGACTTCTTGGTAATAGGTCGTTCTTTTCTAGCCAAAATTCCAGACGGTTTTTAATAAGTCTCTCATATGTTTTTAGTATACAGGAAGCCAGACCGATTGGACGGTAAGAATCCCAATTCTTTGATGATTTTCCTGGTTTTAAAACCGGGATAATAGTGTAAACGTGCCAATCGTCAGGAATCTTTATGCGGCGCATCCAAATTTCATTATATATATTTAGTAGTGCAGCCTTACCAATTCTTGAAAGATTTGATAGCATCGAGTAATGGATATTATCGGCACCTGGTGCTGAATTTGAGTTTTTCTTCAACGCAAAGTTTAGTTCAGTGGCAGAAAATGGTTTGACTAGGAAACGGATTGGTTCTGGATAGTCGTACAGAGCATTTAGTTGTAAATCAGGAATTACTAATTCTGCAGACGGCGGTGTGATATTTTGATGGAACTCTTCTATCCACGAAGCTTCCGACAGAATAACAGGGACTTTGTTCTTTGTTTTTCTATTTTTTATTCGGTTAACTTTTGACCATACATCTTTAATAGGGACTGACCTATTTAGGGATCCGACATAATCTCTCCAGCTATTTCTTTTAGTTTGTTTAGTGATCTTCTTGACATGTGCATCATCTTTTTTATACTTAAGTAGGTTTTCATGGTTTGGATTTTCTTTGAATATACAAAAACTTTCCTGTCTTCTTCTGACTGCTTCTTCACATTCTAAATCCCACCAGTATTTTCCTCTGGAAGTCGGTTTTTTTATTTTAAATTTGGGGATGCAGTAGGATGCAGTTGTATTTATATTGTGCAAAATTTGTTCATAAGAATTTATATCTTTAAATTGAGAGAATACATCTTCCGAATACTGTTCATATAATTTCCAGTCGGCATTCTTTAAATTCCACTTTTGTGAATATGGATTATATGTATGAGTTGGTTGATCCTCTAACTCTACTCTTATAGGTGTATGGTCTGAACCAAATAGGTCTTGAAGTGTTTTCCAAGTGATCAGGTGGTTTAAGTCAGGAGTACAAATGGTCAGGTCTATTGCCGATTTCGAGAAGTTCCTAAAGAAAGTAGGAGAGCCATCATTTTTGAATATTAAATTATTATCGTCTATACAGTCCATCAAGATTTTACCTTTCATATCTGTTTGGTTGTCTAGGCCCCAGGCAATGTGGTGAGCATTAAGGTCACCTCCTATTATAAATGGTCTTTCTATAGATGTTATGAAATTGTTCCATTGTTGTAACAATAACTTGGTTCCTGGGGGAACATACATAGATATAAATGTGACAGTATATGACTTAAACTTTATTTTTATTGCTACTTTATTGACGTTTATTAAATCTACTTTCATGGTGACTTCCTCGTAATATAGGTTTGAATTTATTAAAATTGCTGAGCCACCGCCAACAGTTACTGAAAAGCGGTCGTCTCTGACAATATTGTACCCGTGAAAGTTATAATACTTTTCTGGTTTAAATCTAGTTTCTGATAATAATGCGATATCAACTTTCTGGTCTTCTAATAGGTGGATAAGGTTTTCTCTATTAGAGTTAGCCGATCTACAATTCCATTGACAAATTACCAATCTATTCATTATTATATAAGAGAGAACTTAAAACTGATTGAATTGAATTTACTAGAACTGATTTTTCTGGAATTTCAAAATTTTTGTGATTTATATTAGAGATAATACTTGTAACTATATTTGATATTAATTCTGTTAATTCTTTTGATGGTTCATGTATTTTAGATCCTTGTTCTGGATTAAATGTAGATTGATACGAAGAAGAGGTGATAATACCACCAGGTCTGTTGGACATGGGGTTTAACTTTATTATTTTTTGATGTTCCATTGTTACTTGGTCTGGTGAGGAAGAGATAGGTCGTTTGTATTTTGGTGGTTTTATTATTGTATATCTATTTGAAACTGAAGGTAGAGCGAACTGATTGGAAGATGTTTGAGACGTGGACAATTGAGTAAAGGAATATGAAGAGGATGGTGCATTCATATTTGGAGTTTGATGAGAATTTATTGAGGAATTATTGGCTGCTATAGATGCATAAGTTATCTTAGGAAAGAGTTTAATTGTTTCCTTAAAAGATAAGCTGTTTTCAGACATATAATGTTTTATTTTCTTTTGGCGATCAAATTCT
This sequence comes from Diabrotica virgifera virgifera, assembly GCF_917563875.1. Lineage (NCBI taxonomy): Eukaryota > Metazoa > Arthropoda > Insecta > Coleoptera > Chrysomelidae > Diabrotica > Diabrotica virgifera. Next base: position 6,423,503 of record NC_065448.1, read on the forward strand.
GGGCATATCTCCCATTCATTAGTGAAGTGTTCACCTTCACAGGATAGACATTTTTTGTTAAACGATGATAAAGGACAAGAATCGGAAAGGTGAGATTCATGACACTTAAAACAGCGAGGATTACTTTTACACTGCTTACTCATGTGCCCATACCTATAGCAGTGGTAACAGATAATTACCTTTTGCTGGTATTTTTCAACAGTGTGTAAGACATGATTAATTACTACATACTTTGGTATATTCTGGCATTTAAAAGACACAATAACTGATTTTGTTGGATTAAATATTACTTTGTCATCTGCTACTATTTTTCTTGTTATTCGTTTCACATACTCAACCGAGAATTTGCAATGGTGATCAAATTCCTTTATTCTATTTTTAAGATATTCTTCCGATATATCTGAATCTATATCCCTTACTACACCTAGTTTAAACAATTGAAATTTTGGAATGTATGCGGTCAGATTTTTTTGAATAAGGAATTTGGAAGTAACTAAAGCATTTGCGCTACTATAATTTTTAAATGATACCCTAACTCGGTTGCGTCCGATTGAGTCAATTTTTTTTATATAATTGTCAATTTCTGGATGTAACGTAAATAGGATCTCGCCTATTTTAACAGCGTTTAATTTTCCTGTAAAATTTAAACTGGAGTTTTCAATGAAAATGTAAAAAGGTCCTAAATCAATTTTTTCGTATAAATAAACAGGCCTGGTTTTTTCTGGTTGATCTGAGTTTACTAAAGTATTTTGTTTTTCATTAATATTGTTAAGATTAATACTACTACTTATCTTATTTTGAGGCTGGTTGGGTAGAAATCCATTTAAATCTTGTAAATCACAGCTACTATCCATCGAATTCTCAATATCAGGCGGTTCGCCTCCACTAGATGACTCCATAGAGGAGTTTTCAAGTAACGTTTAACTTATGAACACTTTCAAAATGTAAACTAAATAAGGAAAAGTTTAACAAAACTAAACAAACTAAATTAGAACGGTATAAATCAAATAATCCACCAAAAATTAATATTTTTCGGAGAGATTTCCAAATTTAAATTAACTTTGACAATTATTTTGACGTATATGATTGATTTTCCGGGTGTAACTACAATGATATTATGCTAAAAATAATGGTGTATCGCAGATTTAAAATGCGTTTATCTCGAAATCGGTTGAGTTTATGGAGATGAAATAAGTATACCTTTTTTAAGTAAAACTAATAGGAGAATAAAAATTTTAATGTCAAAATTATACAGAGTGAGGGATAAAAAAAATTGAACGTAATAAATGAGTGCTGAAAGGCGTATGTGGCGCCCTCTGGGCAATACATAATTTTTGGTAGGGAATTTAGTTTTCTCGACCCAAAAAACCCCCACATACCAAATTTCATGTGGTTATCTCCATACCTGTCAGGAAATATTTAATAATAAATAAAAAATTTAACTTTGACACCCTGTATCTCGGTTATTATAAACCTTGTACTAAGGTAAGTTAGCTTAAATCGGCCTATTTTAACCTCAGGAACCTGAGGTTAAGCTATGGCCCATTCTTTACCAAACACCCTGTATAAATGAGAATATTTTTACATAAAAGCAGTGTTTTTCAAACAATTGTGATTGTACTGTTTGTTGGTAGTTAAAAGTTAAAATTCTTTTAGTTTTCGTGAGGGAGTTTTTTAGTGAACTCTGTGTTTAGTCTTTCCTTTGTATTATTATTATCATGAAGAGATTTGCACCACAAGAGAGTTCTCAAAGAAAAATTACAAAAATTTTTCATGTGAAACCAGTGGAAATTGGTAAGTAACGTATTTTATAATAGTAGTTATATACAGGGTAATCAGTTAAGGGTAGCGAGCGGCCATATCTCATAAGATATTGGTCGTATAGATTTGAGAAAAAAGAATGTGTGTGTACTTTGTACGCACGTAAGAAGTTATACTTCTATTATATGATTTCTTAAAAATAAATATACTTTAAACAGTTTGTTTTAATTTTTTTTAAACACCAAACTAATTTTGTGCTTACCGCTTTCAAAAAAATAAAAAAAAGTATAGGATTGCACTGGATTCGAACTCACGACCTCTCGATCTCTGGCCGAATTAGTCGAGGCATTGAAGCACAAAAAAAGGCCTTACTCTCGATTTTTGGCGCTCTAAGACGGATTTTAATGCAGTTTGGTGCGTTGGATTCGTGAGAATGTCAGGAAATTTTGTGAACTATTGTAATGAATAAGAAATCTGAAATTGCATTTGTGCATAAGAAAAATTCATTTCAAAAGTGCATTTTGAATTAGGCAATTATTATAAATTTGCAACCCGGTAAATAGTTGGGCAACATCCCGATTAATTATTTTAATTATTTTTAATCATTTATAAGTCCATATAATAATAGTCTAAGATGTCAATAACCATTAATAATAAACAAAAAAAATTTCCTTATGTGGGAATTGAACCAAGTACTAACAGGTCCGTAGCTAAATACACTTACCGCTAATCTACGCAGACACTTGCTAGACAACGGCGATATTAGGTATAAACAAAAAAAAATGGTAAGTAAAAATTGTAAAGAAAATTACTATATAGTTAAATGTATTATAAAATTAATATATTCCTAAATTTTAGAAGAAACATTCGTAAATAGGTATTATTAATATCTGTTAACGTTACTAAATGAAATATAAATATTTTGACGTTTCACAATTTGACAATTCACTTTTAACTGCAGTACCTTAAAATTTTTAAAGCAAGAAGCATTTTTAACGCTCCTATGGAGTGCTATAAATTGCATTTTTAACACGTTTGTAGAAAAATATATTTAAAAACACTAATATATTCTTTCCACACCTTTTCTGGACTGATAAATACATAAATTAAAACATTTAGTAACGAACTCCATACTGCCTGTGTGCGCAGATTACTAAAATTTCACCCTCAATGAAATCGCGCCTACAGCAGTATAACTTCAAAAAGGCAGTATAACTATTAACTAACCTTTGTTGTTTCTCTTCCCACAAATTTTAACACGCAACAACCATACATTACATAACCAAACCGTCAACCGTCCACACCACAGCTGTGCCACGGTTATTAGACTTTATTACGGTTGTCTTGTCCGACGGTGGTGGGGAGACGTATATTTTTGACTTTACGTCACAAGAGTTTACATTCCCATATTTTTAAATTATTTTTTATTCTCCTTTTCATGAACATTTTTCAGTGCGTCACAAATTATAGAAAAAAAGGTAAGTCCGTGATAATACACATTTATGACATTTATTCTAACGTGACATTTTAGTTAAATCTGACAGTTGTCAAATTTTATTTTCAATTTGGAATAAAACCAAATCAATTGTGTCTATTGCATTTATAAAATGGTATTTTCTTTCATTTCTATAGTCTTATAAATTGTACAGATTATATTGATAATATTATTATTTTATTTAATAAATAATTCTTTTTTGATTATGGCGCCATCTATCGACAACTAGAATAATCACCGAACTAGAATAATTACCAAAGTATTCAGAGACGTGCCTTTTTTTCTGTCACATACAATTTAATGCGTTAGAGAGAAATCGAAAAACTGTGACGCACTGAAAGATGATCATGAGAAAAAGAATATCATTGAATGTGTGTTATTGTGTATATGTATATTATTTGTGTTATTATGAAATAATAAGACAAATAGTACACATTTTATCTTATACCGGGTGGTGAATCGTAAAAAGGGCCATAGGAAACTCAATGTAAAATTCTGAATTGTTGAATTCCTGCTTCCCTAATTATTCTACATCAAAAGTCATGAGAGAAGACTTGTAGAGAATTAAAATCTTTATTAAAAGAAAAAGTTAAAATTGTTCTACGATTTAAATGCATTCCAAAATTTTGAAAAATATGATACATTTGCCACAATAGGTATGCGTGTAAAAGTAAGGCCACACGTTACTATTTAACTGACAGTGCTCACACCATTGACTGAATAAAAAAATCTTTATTATTAATCCTTTATCCGCAACTGAGGGTATCTTATCAACTGTATTGTTTTTAAACAATAGATGATAAAATAAAAATATTGACAGTTCAAAAATGTGAACATTATTGCATTGTGTGTGGCCTAAGTTTGGGCTGAAAACTAAAATGTATAACATTTTTACAAAATTTTGAAATATGTTTAATTACGTAGACCAATTTTAACAGTTATTTCCAATACAGATTTCAATCCTCTTCAAATAGTTTCTAATGTCTTTTGATGTAAAATAATTTTTAGGGAAGCTGGAATTCAACAGTTCAGAGTTTTACATTGAGTTAATGCAAAACTTTGACGCATGTCAAAATTCTCAATGTGTTTTAATTGTATTCATTTTTTTCGAATCCTGAGAAAACTAATAAATATTTTTGAAAAATTTAAACTCACAATGAAAGACTACATTATTACCGAAGCTGAAAGTCCCTGAAAACTTCTATAATGTTTATTTTAATAAGTTACAGGGCTGAAAATAAAAGAGAAGTGTGATATTTAATTTCAAATATTTCATTCAATAGAATCTGCTTGTTTATTCTAAGGGGCTTTCCGCCCTCGGTAATAATGTAATCTTCCATCCTGCGTTTAAATTTTTCTAAAATACTTGGTTTTCTCAGGATTCGAAAAAAATATTACGATTCAAATGACAGTAAACTCTCGTGACGTAATCTCACCCTTAATGTTCATTGGTTAGTCGATTTAGGCAACCGTAGTAATGTCTAAGAACCGTGCAGCTGTGCTACAGCTGCCATATTGGATAATTTTTGACATGTCATTTGAACATCCAATCAGAACAAAGTTATAATGCGCAGGCGCCCGGATCATCGGTTTTAATATATAAAAATTCACCCTCATATCGCCCGTAAAGAAGTATAACTTCAAAAAAATCATGATAAAAGTCGTCAAAAGAAATTGCTGTAAATTATTTTCGAGTTTGTCAAACGTCCGCTAGAGGGCGTAACAACCAACACAAAGTATACAAATGGGTTTTTTTATAGAATTTTGTCTAATGAAAGTTTATCGATGATATCATTTTCATATTTACAGACCATTTCCCTACATTTTTTGTCTAAAACGTTTTGTTCTATCTATCAAAATAAAGCGGTGGGGGAGGTTCAATTGTTTTTTTAAACAAACCAAGATTTCTTCCGTTTTTTTTGACCGATTTTAGCAAACTTAGGCTCATATGAAAGAGCATAATTTGCACTACAAAACGCTTATTTGGTTTTGAATTTTTGACGTTTGCTGTCGCCGCTAGATGGCGTTAACTGAAATGGTAGCAAATTTTTGAGTTTTATCTAAAAAAAAACAAATGTAATGGTATATTAATTTTTATATATTTTCAAAGAGGATAAATTTCTCTATAATTTAATGAAAAGAATTTATTCTCTTCCTTTTTTTGAACCGTTGATATTTTTTATCAACGGTGACACTGTTTTTTATCAAAATAAAAATCAGTTTTGTAATCTCTTATTAGTTGCTAACAAAAAGGTGAATCTAATATTTACTCTAAACATTTGTTTCAATATCTTACCGTATAATCTAACAAAAAAATTGAGTTGTGTTTGGACCCCCCCCCCCCCCCCAAGTACATTTCCTGGCTACGTGCCTGCACAGTGTCGCGCCCGCTTTATTAGCAATTAAAAAACAAAGGGGTTTTCGATATTGTATTGCAAAAAAACTCTTCGGGATTTCATCAATTGATGTTTAAAGAATATCTACCTACCTTAGCAACATTGAAATTTTCAGTTAAATGTCCGATTCATGGTTAAAAATGGCCGATTTCGCAATTTTTAAATTTTTAATCGCTTATATGTCAAAAACTAAGAAAAATGTCACAAAAACCTTTTCTGTTTGGAATGATTCAAAACACCTAAAAAAACTTTGTTCGATGCAAAAAAAATAATTTTAGGAAAAAATCATAATTTTGACCCTCTCCTGGCAAGGTCTTATGCTAGAATCTCCTGTCATCGTACACATTTCTGCTAAATGACTTACTCAAACACATACTTAAATTTAAACTTTATAAGACGGTTTATTTTACCACCTAAACTATGCACTTTTCGACTAACCTGGTAGATACACGTGCAGGGCTCATGCCTGCCAGGTCATGGTTTTTAGTCTTGGCACTCTTGGTGTGCTATGAATTATCACTATACAAATTTCTAGCCTTACAGCAAGGCCGTTACTCGGAGGGTTCCTAGACTATATTGGTTCTCCTGTTTTATTTATAAATTTATTTCCTACTTATATCATTCTACAACAAATTCACTTTACAAGAAATTGTCAGGAAAAAATATGTTTTAGAGATAATTTGTGGTGACTTTGAAAACGACGAAAAGATTAACACTTCCTAATTAGAATTTTAGTCATTCGAGATTAGCAGTTGAAATATATCATTTAGCAAATCACATTGTATTTGTTAACTAAAAATGCAGTTTCTTAGTTTTATTGTGACAATAACGATTTTAGTTTGTGTAGTGAGATGTGACTCTTGTATTCGTGGTGCATTGCAAAAAAGAAACTATACGATAGTTCAAAGTAAATCGTACTCACTAAGTGTCACATATACGTGTCGGGAAATTACTAAAGACTGCCCAAAGGGTGTAGTGGAAAAAGTTATCAGGGGTAAACCCGACAAACGCACAAATGGTCATTATTTTTATCCAATAACTAACACAGATTCGTATCAATTAAAAAGTACAGCAAATATATTATTCTACGTTTCGACAAAAGCCAGAAATTGTCTCCTCACGGACTTCATTGAACTGCCGACAAATATTAACTGCAAATACAGTGAAGGTCCCTGTTATGATTTTAATATGCAGTCGTATGTATATTGGAACTACACCCAGTACCAAAAACCCATATATAACATTCTTTACAAAGGTACAGTTGACGAATGGACCATACGAAACGAAACACCTGTTCTGAAATTAATCCAAATTGAAATCGATAACAAAATCATTGTCTTACCACTTATGAAAAGACAAACCCTGTGCAACCAATCAGTGTGGATGACAGATGTGGACGATGTGTACATTTATGAAGCAGAAACAAATATTGCTTTTACTGAAACTAAAGTTATGTTTGATGATTTGGACCCTACAGTAAATGAAATGTTTTATAAAGAAGAGAATGTTATGGAGTCTATACCTCCTTCAATGAGTACAGAAAACAAAACTTCAGCAGAACACTTGGACCAATCCCTTAACTCATTACATAAACGTTTATGTTTTCTATATCTACTAATCGTATTACTAATAGTATTCTTCCTGGTTAAATTTTTCTGTGGAATCATAACGAATTGGTGTATATTAAGAAGTTCTAATGCGTCTGATATTGGTATATGCGTAAGAAGTTTTTCTCACAACTTAACTCTTCAGCAAATGATTCTCAGGAAAGTTGATCCTGCTAATAATGTTTTGTATGTAAATAATAAGAATAATGTAAATGAGGCTATTTACGAAGTGAACGACATTTATAATGATATTTGAATAAAATGTGCGATTTTGTAGAGTAAGTTTTTATTTTTTTAAAACTGCTTTTATTTTGCTTCTTCTTTTCTGATACCCTAGGATAAATTATACAAACGGTCTAACATCTCGAGAACTACACTTCAAAGTGAAAAACCAAAAAACACGTTTTTAATATTTTTCAAAAACCTATCACGATCCTATTAACGAACCTATTTAACACTATTCACGACCCCCCACTCCATCCCATGAAGTTGGGGTGGGTGTAACTTTAAAATCTTCAATAATAACCCCCATTTTTTATTGCAGATTTGAATAGCTCATAAAAAAATAAGTAACATTTATTTGAGATATTTTTTAGATTTGTTTGACAAACTCCAGGGTGTGGAGTGTGGGGGGGTTGTGTTTGGTGTCATTCGATAGATTTTTGAAAAATATTGAAAACGTATTTTTCAGTTTTTTGATCCAATGTATAGTTCGCGAGATATTCGACAGTCCCGCTACTTTTGGGACGCCCTATATAATTATTACTATAATTATCTATTTTTTAATATTTAAACATATATTTTTATGTAAAATCGTCCAATAAACACGATGGAATAATAATTTTTCCGCTAGATATTGTAGTTTTCGGGAAAATTGCAACAAATCTCTATTTTTCAATTTTTCCGAATTTCTCGGCAGTTTGTCGCAAAACTAATTTTAGATTCGGATCCCTGAGGGTCAAAAACATCATTGCAAAAAAATTTCGTTTTCTCTGCCAATGTTGAGCTGTTGAGAATTTTTCAGTGGACTATTTATACAGGGGGGTGTCCAGAAAATCTACCGACAAATGGAGACAGGAGTTTCCTCAGATAATTTTAAGATAATTTAGCCAAATTCACCTAGTCCAAATATGCTTCCTAAGGGAGCTAGACCTATTGATGGGAAAAACCTACCGATTTAAACCTAAAACCGGTTTTTTACTTCGCAATAACCGGTTTTACCGGTTGTTTTTTTTTCTCCAGGTTATAACCGGTTTTTTATTTTTAAAGTAAAAACGGTTTATTAGGTTTTTACGGTGATTAGGATTAGGTTACTTATTATTTTGGATCCCAATCATAATTATTATTCTCAAGTAATTATTCCAAACAATACCATAATTAAAATTTTATTTTATTTTATAAAATACAGAAGCAAACTGAAAGTGCAATCTCACATCAGCCAGAAACAATTATTAAGTTTTATTATAATATTTCCTTGAAAGGGTATTTGTAATCCTAATATTTACTTAAGAAGTGATCTGGTTGAATTAGACGCAAACATCATCTATTTTTCACACTTAACTCTTGACATTGAAAGTGGGTGAATGACTTTTTCTGATTACCAAAAATAATGATCTGACTATGAATATCGAATTACTGATTACGAATATGAATCTCTAAGAATTTCGCTACGTTTTCAAAACGATACACTCATACAGGAAGTATTAAATAAGTTAAAATGTAAATACCTATTCTACAAATATACAAACGTGTTAAAAGTAATACATGTTCTTTCGACTTTCGATAGTACCTACTAATTTGGATCATATTGATATCGAGTCTAATGGAGTATCGCAAACTAATGTGTATTGTAAATGTAACTTTGTAACCTATTGGATTAAAAAAACCGAAAACCGGTTTTTCCAAAAACCGGTTTTTTTAGCCGGTTATAACCGCCAGGTTAAACAGTAAGCAAAAAAAACGGTATAAGCGAAAACCGGTATTTTGTCAAAAACCGCCATCCCTAGGCTAGAGCTTTTTGAAGATGGTGTCTTGCAATAAGTTTTTATTAAATATCTCCAGAACGCGTCTAGTTAGAAAAACGAAAATTGGTATACATATTTAACGTCTAGAGATAAATCCATTACATCTATTGCAAATTTCTAGTATCGGTTATAGGCATCCGTTTTGGGTAGAGCAACGGTTGTTTTATCGCATAACTTTTTTGTCTTTAAATTTTAAGCATTGTTGACTCTGGATTATTAAATTGTGAGGTATTGTAGTACAAAAGGTACTCTTGGTTTAAGTCTGTAGAACACACCGTTTTCCAGAAAAATCAATTTGAAAATTTTTCGTCCATTGAATTTGAAAAAAAAATACACATAAAAAACCGGTGTATTTTACCAACTTAAAGCAAGAGTAACTTTTATTACTAGAAAACCTCTTAATTTAATAATCCAGTGTCAAAAATGCTTAAAAATTAAAGACAAAAATGATATGCGATAAAATAACCGTTGAGCTACCCAAAATGGAAGCATATGACCGGTACTAGAAATTCGCAATTAATGTAATCGATTTATCTCTGGAATATAATTAAACCTACCAGTTTTCCTTTTTCTGAATAGTTCTTTTTTGATTTCTTTTTTTTTTAATTCAAAGAACGATAAATTTTTAAATCGATTTTTCTAGAAAACGGTGTGTCTTATCGACTTAAAGTAAGAGTACCTTTTAGTACTTAAGTACCTCACAATTTAACAATCCAGTGTCAAAAATGCTTAAAAATTAAAGACAAAAAAGTTATGCGATAAAATAACCGTTTCCCTACCCAAAACGGACGCCTATGACCGGTACTAGAAATTCGCAATAGATGGGATTGATTTAACCCTGGAAGATAACTAAGCATACCAGTTTTCGTTTTTCTAAATAGAAGCGTTCTGGAGGTATTTGAGAAAAACTAATCACCAGACACCATCGTCAAATAGCTCTAGCTCCATTAGAAAGAATTTTCGTACTAGGTGAATTGGGTTAAATTGTCTTAAAATTATCTGAGGAATCCCCTGTCTTCGTTTGTCGGTAGAGTTTCTGGACACCCTGTATACAGTACGGCTATGTTTCTCGAATCTCATCAACTGCTGCGGAAGCAGAAAGCTCTTTTCAAATCCACCAGAATATTTGCCACACGATCCGGCGCCTCTGTCCTAGCCCTATCCCTAGACCTTCATAATGGTTGGTTCATTGGCGACCGAGCTTTTGCTAGGGGTGATCGGCGTAGCAGAATCTACCCGGTACCCTATTATGTATAGAATAGCAGTATAATGCCTGGTTGCACCAACAAATCTTAAGCTCAGCTCAGCCCAATCGAACTCATCTTATAGATCCATAGTTTTCGATTTTTATTTAAGCACGTCTTAACTGAGACGAAGTTTAAGATACAATCCACAAGGCAAACCATTGTGGCAAGCTGAAAATTGATCTAAGGCTCAATGGTGCAACGCGTGTATGTTTAGTAAGCTTAGTTTAAGGCACGTCTTAAGATTAAGATTTGTTGGTGCAACCGGGCATAAATATTTTTTAATAAAATAAATGTTAAGGTTTATATATCCATTTCGTTTTCCTTTACACTTTTCTTTATTAGGTCATTGTCAAATAAAAATTTGTCAAAAATTAAGGGATAGAGGTACCTACTACCGTACTTTCTTTAAATATTTTTTGACAAAAACGCATCAGATAGTCTTTTTCGCATAGTTTTGGTCATACTCTAATACACATTAGGGGACATTTCAGGACAATAAATAAATAGAGGGGACGAAGAAAAGGGGACATCTCTGAAACGGTGTGATAGTATAAATGTATATAATTTAATGTATTAGTGCAAGAGTTTAAGTTCTCCTGTTTTATTTATAAATTTAGGTATTTCCTACTTGTTTCATTCTACAAGAAATTCAGTTTACAAGCAAATGTCAGGAAAAAGTATTTTTTAGAGATAATTTGTGGTGACTTGTAGATTAACATTTCCCAATTAAACGTTTAATCATTCGAGATTAGCAGTTCTTATATATCATCTGGCCAAATCACATTGCATTTTTTAACTAAAAATGCGGTTTATTAGTTTTATTGTGACAATACCTATTTTAGTTTGTGTAGTGAGATGTGACTCTTGTATACGTGGTGCATTGCAAAAAAGAAACTATACGATAGTTCATAGTCAATGGTACTCACTAAATGTCACGTATGTGTGTCAAATCCTCACTCAGGATTGCCCAGATGGTGAAATAAAAAAAGCTGTCCTAGGAACATACGACAGAAAGGAACAACGTTATGATTATCATATTAATATAACTAACACAATGTTGTATAATTTAACAAGTGAACGTGGCATATTGTATTACGTTTCGACAAAAGCATTAAAGTATCTTCACACGGACTCCATTGAACTACCCACAAATCTCAGCTGCAAATACAGTGAAGGGTTTTGTTATGATTTCAAAATGAAAGCGTTTGTGTATTGGAACTACACCCAGTGCCAAAAGCTCAATTATAACATCATTTACCAAAACACAATTGACGAATGGACCATACGAAACGAAACACCTGTTGTGAAATTTATTCAATATGAAATCAATAACAAAAACATTGTTCTACAACTTATAAAAAGAAAAACCTTATGCAACCAGTCAGTGTGGATTACAGATGTGGACGATGTGTACGTTTACGAAACAGAAACAAATAGTGCTTTTACTGGAACTAAAATAATGTTTGATTATTTGGATCCTATAATTACCGACATGTTTTGTGAAGAACAGAATTTAACAGACCGTATACCTCCTTCAATGTGCCAGTCGCAAGTAACTGAGCTTAACCATAAAGAAAGCAAAACTTCAACAGAACCTACAACTCCTTCAGTGAACCAGCTGCACATAATTGACCATAACCATAAAGAAAGCAAAACTTCAACAGACCAGACACCTCCGCCAATGAGCCAGCCACAAAGAAGTGACATTAACTATAAAGAAAACAAAACTTCAACAGAACACTTGGACCAATCCCTTAACTTATTAAATAAACGTTTATGTCTGGTATACCTACTAATTGTATTACTAATAGTATTCTTGCTGGTTAAATTTTTCTGTGGAATAATAACGAATTGGTGTATTTTAAGAAGTTCAAATCCGAGTGACGTTGGTTTATGTTTAAGAAGCTTTTCTCACAACTTAACTCTTCAGCAAATGATTCTCAGGAAAGTTGATCCTGCTAATAATGTCTTGTATGTAAATAATAAGAATAATGTAAATGAGGCTATTTACGAAGTGAACGAAATTTATAACGATATTTGAATAAAATGAGCGCTTTTCTAGAATAAGTTTTTATTGTTTTAAAACTGCTTTTATTTTTTTTTGTTCGTTTTCACTCGTCTAATTTTTAATGTTGTGATTTCTAGTCTACTTTTTGACACTGTATTTTTTATTTTTAACAAAAAATTACAAATTAAATTTTGCTTTATTAATAAATAATTTTTAAAACTATTAGTTTTCTTTGTTTAAACTCTATTTTTGTTCTAATAAGCTCTAAACCATTTCCTTCAATACGTTGTTTCCACGGAATGGGACGTTTCATCGCCGCCGGTTCATCGCCGCCGTTTCGATGCCGCCGGTTCATCGCCAGTCCATTTCATCGCCGGCCGTTTCATCGCCGGCCGTTTCATCGCCAGTTAGTCAGTTGATCTTGTATTATGGGAGATGACACGACACGACGTTAAATTCAGTTCAAAACTTATGACAAATAAATAGATAAAAAATATTATATTAATTTACTGTTCTATTTCTACTTCCCCTAAATTTGATACTAAACAGTATTAAATTTGTAGTGTTAAATTATATTTTGTATTATAAAAGTTTAAAAGTCTATTAAAAGATTAAGTATGGCAACGGGAATGGTCATATCTCGCATTTCCTAGAATTCCTAATTAATACTAAAAATAAATAATAAATGTAACTGTCGAAAATTCGGAAATATATCAGTTAGCGATTAACTGACTGGCGATGAACCGGCGGCATCGAAACGGCCGGCGATGAAATGGCGGCATCGAAACGGCGGCGATGAAACGTCCTAGACCCTTGTTTCCACTTTTTAGTTTTTTCCTCAATTATCTTCGAGTATTTTCTACTATAGCGCGTTTCGCTGAAGCATAGCGCTATGTAAATCTTATGGAATCTTGGAGCTCAATGTTGCCGGTTTTATTATTTTTAACTAATTCATAGACACAATGAAAGATATAGACTCCATATGATATTAATGATATACCATTTGAATATTATAATTAGCCTGTGATTAACATTTAACTAAATATCCTTTTTCGAATTTTCTTGACGACAATGAAAGTGAACTATAAAAAAACATTTTAGTTGACTGCCGCATATGCAAGTAATTTAAATTTTAAAATGATGAAAGGTTTTCCAATGCGATTTCGTTTAAATGTCTCATTTTTACATGCTATAGACTATAGACTATTGAGTTCAATACTATTAGTATGATAGAATTGATTCAAAAAATGACATAACCCAGACATCCAAAGTGAAAGTTATCCTCCAACACCAAATTGTTCTATATGGTCCATATAATGTTCAAAAACAAGTCACACCTTTTTGAGCGTCGGGTTTGGGGGGGTGAGGGGGGAGAAGTCGGTAAATTCGTAGTTTTTTACGTTTTTCGTCAATATATCTAAAACTATGAGGTTTAGCATGAACAACCTACTATACAAAAATGTTCTACATTAAATTTGAAATAAAAAAGACCCGATACATAATGCTTCTGAAATGAACGGTTCCAAAGTTACGGAGGTAGTATAGTATAATTGGTCCAAAACAAGGCCTAACCCAGACATCCAAAGTAAAAGTTTTCCTCCAACACCAAATTGTTCTATATGTTCCATATATTGTTCAGTAAAAAGTTACACCATTTTGAGCGTCCGGTTTGGGGGGAGATGGGGGAGAAGTCGGTAAATTAGTAGTTTCTTTACGTTTTTCGTCAATATTTTTTCTAAAACTATGTCTAAGCGTAAACAATGTTCTATACAAAAACGTTATACATAAAATTTAAAACTAAATTGGTCCTATCCATAATTGTTATAAAATCAACGGTTCCAGAGTTACGGAGGGTGAAATGTGGAGGTTTTCGATACTTTTTATATTTTTTGGGCAATTGATGATGATTTTGGGTGGTGAGGTTGACGTCTCTTCAAGGGCTTATCACTAACATACCATCGGCCACTGAAGTAGCAAATCCTGTTAAAGAAAATTTCTTTCAATTGGTAAAAATATTATAAATTGCCCAAAAATTATAAAAAGTATCGAAAACCTCCACTTTTCACCCTCCGTAACCCTGGAATCGTTGATTTCATAACAATTATGTATAGGACCTTTTTTGTTTTAAATTTGATGTAGAACATTTTTCTATAGAACATTGTTTACGCTAAAGCATATTTTTAGAAATATTGACGAAAAACATAAAAAAAAACTACTAATTTACCGACTTCTCCCCCATCTCCCCCCCCCCCCCCCCCCCAAACCGGACGCTCAAAATGGTGGGTGTAACTTTTTACTGAACAATATCTGGACCATATAGAACAATTTGATGTTGAAGGAAAACTTTTACTTTTAATGTCTGGGTTAGGCCTTTTTTGGACCAATTATACTATACTACCTCCGTAACTTTGGAACCGTTCATTTTAGAAGGATTATGCATATAGCCTTTTTTATTTCAAATTTAATGTAGAACATTTTTGTATAGAAGGTTGTTCATGCTAAACCGCATAGTTTTAGAAATATTGACGAAAAACTTAAAAAACTACGAATTTACCGATTTCTCCCCCCTCTCCCCCCAAACCCGACGCTCAAAATGGTGTGACTTTTTTCTGAACATTATGTGGACCGTATAGAACAATTTGGTGTTGGAGGATAACTTTCACTTTGGATGTCTGGGTTTGGATCTAGTTATACCATACTATACAGGGTGTTTCATTAATAATTGTCCATAAAGTAACTGGAGAAACTTTAGTACAAAATACGAAGATTTAACCTAAAACACTTAAATAAAATGTGGTTCCTTACTGAGTTACAGGGTGTTTTATCTAAAAATTTAAAAATTATTTTTGCTCAGCATTTTAAAACTATTCGACGTATTCTTTTCATACTTAGCAGAAAGTGCGACTACTAGACACCCCACTAAATTATGATAAACAAACTTTTCTAGCTACTACCAGAGGCGTACGACAGGCGATGGTAAATGGTTGACCCTTCTCAAATTCTACGCCACTTGAGAAATTACTATTCAAGTGCCATTTTTAGATTCTCCAATACTTTCTACGTAAATAATGTACTCTTTAATGGTAACGATAAAGTCATTAGTTTTCGAGATATTTGAAGTTAAATATCAAACGGCACAGTTATTTTGATTAATTTATGATATGATTCATATGATTAAAATTTAAAAATTATTTGTACCCAGTACTTTAAAACTATTTAGCGTATCCTAATCATACTTGTCAGAAAGTGTAGGTATACCCTATTCCACGAACATACGCCTGTTTTGGATTACTTCGACAACGAATATTTTACTGTGCAAAATAAGAAGAACGAAAGTAAATTGCAAATTACATTGTTGTTTATTGGAATAATTATGAGCGCCATTCACTTTCGTACTTCTTATGTTGCACAGTAAAATATTCGTTGTCGAAGTAATCCAAAACAGGCGTATGTTCGTGGAATGGCCCATACTGTACACCCTACTAAATTAAGATAAATAAACGTTTCTATTTACTACCAGAGGCGTACAACAGGGGATAGTGGCTGGTTGAACCTTCCCAAATTCTACGCCACTGATGAAATTGCTATTTTAGTGTAATTTTTTTATTTTGCAATACTTTTTATGTAAATAATATACTCTTCATTCGTAACGATAAAATGATTAGTTTTCGAGATATTTGAAATTAAAAATGAAGCTACACAATATATTAATCAAAATAACTGTGTTGTTTTATTTTTAACTTCAAAGATATCGAAAACTAATGGCTTTATCGCTACGAATGAAGAGTATATTATTATCATAGAAAGTATTGGAGAATGCAAAAATTGAACTAAAATAGCCCTTTCGCCAGTGGCGTAGAATTTCGAAAGGATCAACCATTTACTTTCCCCCGTCGTACGCCTCTGGTACTAGCCAGAAACGTTTGTTTAACATAATTTAGTAGTTTGTCCAGTATCTATACTTCCTGCCAAGTATGAAAAGGATACGTTGAATAGTTTTAAAATGCTGAGCAAAAATAGTTTTTAAATTTTTAGATAAAACACCCTGTAACTCAGTAAGGAACTACATTTTATTTAAGTGTTTTTGGTTAAATCTTCGTATTTTATGCTAAGGTTTCTCCAGTTACTATATGGACAATTATTAATGAAACACCCTGTATACAGTTTTTTGGCTTTATTGTATGTGATTAAAAACCAAGACAAAGTTGTTTTTTATGTTTTATATATGTATATGTACATGTCTCTCGTTTTGTGATTTTAGCTTGTAGTTTGTATTGTGAAGACTTTTTGTACTGGGCCTGATGATGAGTCATATATTGTAAGACTAGAAACCAGTTGCCCCATGATTATCTAACAACTAATAAAATACAAACTTAAGATTGCGAGTATTGACTCAATTACTATATCCAATTGAATTTAAATTTTATTTAACTTAACATAATTTGGTTTTGGCGAATTAACGTTATTCTTAAGATGTTTATCGTAGATATGTTTCTAATGCGTGGTTGCACCAACAGATATTAAGCTTATGACGTACCTGAAGCTTAAATATAAATGTAAATCCTTGTACTCAGGCCACACTAGCGTTAAATACCGTTAATTGTCGCATTATTTGACATATTTCTAATGCAAATAATGCGATAATTAACGGTATTAGACGCTAGTGTGGCCACAGCAATAAAATATAAGCTGAGCTTAGCTAAGCTGGAGCTGAAGATCTGTTGGTGCAACCAGGCATAAAATACTGCGAAGCCTAAGTACTTATATAAAGTTAGGGATATAGAGAATTATGCTCATTTTCAGAGTTTATTTTTTCGTGAACACATTAACGGATTCCGCTATTTTTTTACTATTTTAGATTTTTCTTTAGTATTTACGGAGGCGTGCAAAGATTTACTGCAACTTCTTTTTTGTACTTATACCTAGGGGTCTCCAAGTTCTTGAAAATTTCTTGATTTCAAGTTCTTGAAAATTTCTTGATTTCAGGACAAGATCAAGACAAGAAGTAATTTTAGTTTTAAAGACAAGACAAGAAATTTGATGTCAATACCAAGATTTCTTGTCAAGAAAACAAGAAATCTTGAAATTTCTTGACTAATAATGAAAACTTAAAAAAACAGGCAGAAAAAAAATTGTATTCTGTCTGTAGTGCCAGTGCCAGTATCGCCTCTAGTACTACTGCATTGTTAAATGCTGCTGCTTTTTCCTTTCGCTATCGCAGACAGCTACAGTCTCGCTGGTTTCAGTTTTGTCATTCTCAGTATTCACACTCACACTAGTAGTCCGTTAGTCTCACTGATTATTTCATATTGACAAACCGTAGCGCTTACGTTTCTTTCTATTGTTTTTTGGTAAATATTCTGAGCCAGAATCGGAGCGAAATGACTCAGCAGACATACTATTTACCTACTGCAGAGTCAATGTCACTCATGGTAAAATAAGAGATAATTTTAATATAATGTGTACCCTCGGAGATCCGTGGAAAAAATTTACACCCAAAATAATAAAATTCAGTTTGGCAACACTGTGTTAATGTTGATAGTAACAAGATAAACAGAACTGTAATTTAGTTCAGACAAATTAATATATTTTTGTGCCAACAAAAATGAGACTTATCAACCAAATAATGTTTCAAATATGATGTGCAAACTAATTTTGAATTGGTTTCTGCAATGAGCTTGCTTTTTTTGTCATTAAAGTAGAAAAAACTTTAAAATTTATTCTTTGTAATAATTATCGTCCACTTCTCGTCTTATTATTTTCACTGTACTAATATCCGTCGACTTATTTACAATGATTAATGCGATGATTAAAACATTTTATCGTTAGCGGCTTCTGGAGTGTCTGAGACATATCTTATTTCATTGATAAAATGCACAGTCCCACCGATTTCCACTTGAACCATACTATTTATCACCAATATTCACAAACTCGCATAAAAAATATAACGAAACCGGTACAGACTACTACTTTGTAATATTAACCACTTAACTAAACGGTTTAAAGTATGCAACTGCACATGAATTTTGAGTTCGTCAAGAAATAAAGCAGATCAGGGAGTCACCGGGGTCGGAAGCCAGCGGCAGTGAAGACCGTGTTTAGCACGCAACGCAATAAAAATGTCGCCGAAGAATTACCGGACCGGGTAATCAAGAAATTTCAAGATCTTGAAATTTCTTGAGTCAAGACAAGATATAAGATGTCAAGAAAACGTCAAGACAAGATTTTATAATATTTCTTGATTTTTGAAGATATTCTTCTTTAGGCGCGATTCGATTGAGGGTAAAATTGTACATAAATCTGCGCGCCTGCACACACAGACAGTATGTAGTTCCTTGCTAATCTTTCAAGATAGGTATTTATGTATCTGTATCCGTGCAAATAAGTCATTAAAAGAATATATTAGTGTTTTTAGTAAATGTATTATTTATTATAATTCTTGTGTTTTTGGATTTGTGTTTCTCTGTAGTAAAATAATTATTTTACACTACATAACATTTTTACACTACTTGTCGCCGTGTTGTGTAATTATATCCGAAACTTACTTGTCAATTAGAAGGACCTCACTGGTGTAGTTGGTAGGGCGTTAGCTCCGTGATTGGAATGACGCGGGTTCAAATCCTGGGCTATTCATATTTTTTTTATTTTTGGTTGTTTTAATAAAAAATTTTTTGAAAGTGGTAGGTAAGAAAGTTGGTTTAATTTTTAAATAAAATACAAATAACCTGTTAAGTATATTTACTTTGTTGAAATTACCTATATAATAGAAGAATATCTTCTACACACAACATTATCTTCTATCTGTACAAAGTACACACACATTCTTTTTTTTTTCTCAAGACAAGACAAGAAGTTGTTATCAAGACAAGAATTCTTGTCTTGTCGACCCCTACTTATACCGGGTAAAAAAAATGAAAGGATTTTCTTATGTTAAGTGTGAGACACCCTGTAGGGAGGACGAGGTACAAATGTGAATATACATCAGAATCGAATTGTAGACTTATGTTTTCTGAACATTTTGTTTTTTGAATCTTTCTGATATCTTTAGAAACAAATAAAATAGGTGTTTTTACTCTTTATGTGGTTTAAGTAAAACAAAACTAAATTAACAATAAAAAATATCAGTCAACAAAACTTTAAAAACAGAAAGGCACATAATGTAAACAGTTCTTCTCGACATCTATAAGAGTTATTTGTCGACCAGGTAAGCGGCATGCACAGCGCAATAATATATAAGAGAGGCGAGATTGTTTAATGGAGGCTCTGTAATGATTTGGATGGAATTTCATTGACAGTAAGTACGGATTTGGTGTCTAGGCGGAGGCTCTTTAAATAGCGAGAGGTACATTACACAGTTTTTTTTTTAATACTCCGTTTCTTTTGCACTCTACATAGGAAATAACTTCATCTTAGTGGTATGATAAGACATGGCCACTGGCCATCTCACTTATCGCATGTCATCAGTTAAAACACATATTATTGAGTAAAATCGTTTGTTTTTTTTATTATTAAAGATATGAGAGAAATTAAAAAAAAATATTCTTCTTTAAACAATGGTAGCGGTATATCTTTTATATATCTTTTTCATTTTCATTTATACGTCTTTGTCAGGTCATTGTCAAATAAAAATATGTCAAAAATTAACGAATACAGGTATATACTACCGTACTTTCTTCAAATATTTTTTCACAAAAACGCATCAACTAGTCTTTTTCGTATATAGGGTGTTTCATTGGGAAACGGAAATACTTTAATGGTGAATAGAGGTCACCGAGGCCGTTCTAGGTACACGAAATTTTTTGCCCTACTGACTTTTATTTGCGAGTTACAGGGTGTTTTATCGATTTTGCTCATTTCTTTCCTAAGCCATAACTTTAGAACCACCCTGTATATTTTTTTATTATTTGGTACACATATGTCTCATTCAAAACCCAAACGACCGACATACTAACCATAAGAAAAATCCAGGTCCGGATTAACAAAAAATTATAAAGTAATTGTGACCTTAAAACAACACCTTATATATTGAAATTTTGAAAAACTGTTTGCATATTTGAAAAGAGCGCAAAAAACTAAGTCTAATGGTTTGCTTCGATTTTTCGGCCAGACAATTTTTTGACTTTAATTTTGAAATTATATTGAATTTTTTAAGAACTCTTGAACTTTTTAAGAACTTTGAACATTAAAAAGCAGGTATTACATATTATCTTTTAATAATAAATTATTAAAGTTATTGAATAAATACTTATTTTAAAATGAATCAATACTTATTTACCACATTGGAAAGATCCAATTATTAATCACAAGAAAAATCCAGGTCCGGATTAACAAAAAAAAAAAGATAAAGTAATTGTGACCTTGAAACAACACCCTGCATATTGACATTTTCAAAATTTGTTTACACATTTGAAAATACCACAAAAATCCGAGTTTATCGGTTTACTTTGATTTTTGTGCAAATATTTATTAACTTTAATTTTGAAATTAAATATATTCAAATTTTTAAGAACCCTGAAATTAATAAGCAGGTTTTTAAAGCACTTTTAATAATAAATAATTCAAGTTAATGAATAAATACTAATTTTAAAAATAATCAATTATTTTTACTGCGTTACAAAGACTCACTTAGTAATCACAAGAAAAATCAAGGTTCGTATTAACAACAAAATACAAAGTAATTGTGACCTTGAAAAAACACCCTGTATATTGAAATTTTTAAAACACGTTTGCACACCTGAAGAGATCACGAAGAACTAAGTTTAATGTCCCGCTTTAATTTTTTGTGCAGACAATTTAGTCACATTACTTTTAAAATTAGATATTATTATGTACAGTGGAACCTCGATAACTCGGATTAATCGGGACCGCGACCGATCCGGGTTATCGAAAATCCGAGATAGCCGGAGAATATGGTAAAAATTAATAAAATACGGTATACTTACAGATAAACTCCGTTAGAATTGAAATAACATGAAATATATTTATAAATATGCACAGTACCTACTCATTAAAATTACTAAAAAAAGCACCAAACCCAAACGTAAGCAAATGGAAGCGAACAATACAAGACACACAATACTAAAGACCATTGTTTATAAAAGAATTTTTTAAATAGTCTTTCCTAAACAATGCTGACAGTTTGAAATAAAAAGGAATAGATACTACAGACAGGTGGCTGTTGTTTCTGCGGCGTGTGCTATGAGTCATTTTTAATATCGTATAGTTCAAATTACACACATAAGTACACATTATCACTCAAATATTATATTACATACATTTTTATTGTTGAAAGGTTTGTCTGATAATTAACTATTTTGATTGGAAATAAGCCACAATTAAATTGAAAAATACAAAATATTGAAAATCAAAATGTTTATCTGATGAAAATCGGTCCGGGTTAGCCGGACTTCCGGGTTATCGGGGGCCGACTTATCGGGGTTCCACTGTATATCGAAATTTTTATTATCAGTTCCCAGAGTTCTTAAAAATTTCGACATAATTTCAAAATTAAATTCATTAAATTGTCTGGTCAGAAAATTGAAGCGAATGATTAAACTTAGTTTTTTGTGCTCTTTTCATAACTATGTGCAAACGGATTTTGAAAATTTCAATATACAGGGTGTTGTTTCAAGGTTACAATTACTTGATATTGTTTTGTTAATCCGGACCTGGATTTTTGTTGTGATTTGTAAGTGGGTCGTTCGAATGTCGTAAATAAGTATTGGTTATTTTTAAAATATTTAATTACTTTAATAATTTATTGTTAAAAGAGCTTTAAAAATCTGCTTTTTAATTTCAGTGTTCTTAAAAGTATCAATATATTTAATTTCAAAATTAAAGTAATTAAATTTCCATCACAAAAAATTAAAGCAAACCGATAAACTCAGATGTTTGTGGTCTTTTTCAAATGTGCAAGTAAATTTTGAAAATGTCAATATACAGGGTGTTGTTTCAAGGTCACAATTACTTTATGTTTTTTTTGTTAATCTGGAACTGGATTTTTCTTGTGATTAATAATTGGGTCGTTCCAATGTGGTAAATAAGTATTGATTAATTTTAAAATGAGTATTTATTCAATAGCTTTAATAATTCATAATTAAAAGTTAATTATATCTGCTCTTTAATGTGAGAGTTCTTAAAAAATTAAATATAATTTCAAAAGTACGAAGCGAACCATTAGACTTAGTTTTTTGTGCTCTTTTCAAATATTCAAACAGATTTTCAGAATTTCAATATATAGGGTGTTGTTTCAAGGTCACAATTACTTTATGTTTTTTTTGTTAATCTGGAACTGGATTTTTCTTGTAATTAGTATGTCCGTCGTTTGGGTTTTGGATGAGACACATGTGTACTAAATATCAAAAAAATATACAGGGTGGTTCCAAAGTTATGGCTTAGGAAAGAAATTGGCAAAATCGATAAAACACCCTGTAAGTCGGTTATAAATGTCGGTAGGGTAAAAAATATAGTATGGGCCATTCCACGAACATACTCCTGTCTTGGATTACTTCGACAACGAATATTTTACTGTGCAACATAAGAAGTACGAAATTAAATGGCGCTAATAATTATTCCAATAAACAACAATGTAATTTGCAATTTACTTTCGTTCTTCTTATTTTGCACAGTAAAATATTCGTTGTCGAAGTAATCCAAAACAGGCGTATGTTCGTGGAATAGGGTATATACGTAGAACCGCCTCGGTGACCTCTATTCACAATTAAAGTATTTCCGTTTCCCAATGAAACGCCCTGTATATAGTTTGAATCATTAAACAATACGGTGTGATAATATTAACGTAATTAATTTAATGTGTTAGTGCAAGAGTTAAAATTCTCCTGTTTTATTTATAAATGTATTTCCTACTTATATCATTCGATAACAAATTCAATTTACAAGAAAATGTCAGGAGAAAGTATTTTTTTATAGATAATTTGTGGTGACTTTTAGATTAACACTTCACAAGTAGACGTGTAGTCATTCGGGATTAGCAGTTAAAATATATCATTTGGCTAAATCACGTTGCATTTGTTAACTAAAAATGCAGTTTATTAGTTTTATTGTGACAGTAATGATTTTAGTTTGTGTAGTAAGATGTGACTCTTGTATACGGGGTGCATTGCAAAAAAGAAACTATGCAATAGTTCATAGTCAATGGTACTCAATAAAAGTCACGTATATGTGTCAGAAAGTCAATCAAGATTGTCCAAACGGTACAATGGAAAAAACTGTCCGAGGAGAATACGACTCAGACACGAATGATGGATTTTATACTTATCGAATACCTAATACAGATTTACATCAATTAAGCAGTAGATCTAAGATATTATACTACGTTTCGTCAAACGCCCGAAAGTATCTTCAGACGGACTTCATTGAACTGCCCTCAAATCTCAGCTGCAAATACAGTAAAGGCTTCTGTTATGATAATCAAATGAAGACTTATTTGTATTGGAACTACGCTCAATACCAAAAGCCCATAAATAAGATTCTTTACCAAGGCACAGTTGACGAATGGACCATACGAAACGAAACACCTGTTATGAAATTTATTAAATTTAAAACCGATAACAAAAACATTGTTCTACAACTTATAAAAAGAAAAACCTTGTGGATCCAATTAGTGTGGACTACAGATGTGGATGATGTCTACGTTTACGAAACAGATACAAATAGTGCTTATATTGGAACTAAAATTGTGTTCGAATATTTGGACCCTATAGTTACCGACATGTTTTGTGAAGAAGAGAATTTAACAGACCTTTCACCTCCTTCAATGAGCCAGCCGCAAATAAATGACATTA
This sequence comes from Diabrotica virgifera virgifera, assembly GCF_917563875.1. Classification (NCBI taxonomy): domain Eukaryota; kingdom Metazoa; phylum Arthropoda; class Insecta; order Coleoptera; family Chrysomelidae; genus Diabrotica; species Diabrotica virgifera. The sequence continues at coordinate 6,447,845 of NC_065448.1, forward strand.
ACCATAAAGAAAACAAATCTTCAACAGAACACATGGACCAATCCCTTAACTTATTAAATAAACATTTATGTTTGCTATATCTACTAATCGTATTACTAATAGTATTCTTGCTGGTTAAATTTTTCTGTGGAATCATAACGAATTGGTGTATATTAAGAAATTCTAATGCGACTGACGTTGGCTTATGCATAACAAGCTTTTCCCAAAACTTGACTCTTCAGAAAATGATTCTCAGGAAAGTTGATCCTTCTAATAATGTTTTGTATGTAAATAATAAGAATAATGTAAATGAGGCTATTTACGAAGTGAACGACATTTATGTAGGGGAGTGCAATTAGAACGAAAACATGCATTGTTTCGGAAAAATTCAAACAAGCTTATATTTTTCTAAAACTTTTTTCGTTAGTTTATATACTTGTTAAAGTAAAAAGTTCTACTTGCAGATTTGGCCGCTAATTGTTTATTAATTGTTTAAACAATAACAATTGTTTTGTATAAATAATGTTAAAAATATCGTTAAATTCATCATTTAACTTTGATCAACAGGCCCGTGCGCAGGGGGGGGGGGGTTTTGGGGGTTCTAACCCCCCCCCATCGAGAATTTTTCTACATAATTTTCCACTAGCAATAGTCCTTATTCTACGAAAGTCAAACCGACTTGATAATAAATATTTTGTTGTCAATTTTTGTTTCGACATTCTCAACTTTCTCGATCTTGTGCACGTTTTTTTTGAATTTTCCCGCCTTTTTTACCTCCTATTATCAGTGTCATTGTGAATGCAACCATCGATAGTATCGATTATGGAGACCTGTAAGAAGGAGTGGAAACGCAAAGCATCGTTTGTGGGCTAACTGATGTTTAAATTTAGTTAATAAAAATATAATATGTAAATTAACTACAGACCGACAGTCTGACTTTTATAAAATTAATGTTAATTTTTGTGAAATATTTTGTCTCAAAAAATGCATTGTTTCGACAGAAAAACTTTCAAGATCCTCCGATTATCACTACCATTTTCAGGTTAAAATGTTAAAATAAAAACCAATAATAGGTAGATAATACACAAATTTTATTTACACCGAACGAAATAACATACAAACGAATATAATCCATGAACGTTATAAATAACATAAAGACAAATCATTATAAAAAAAGTCTATTAACTTAAGGATCCGACGACTTCATCTGGAGCTTTCCAACTTCTTTCAGCAATAAAAACTGCAAATTTCCAGGTAAAATTCAAGACTCACACTAGCACGTTACCAGCTCTCTATTATAAGATGTTTGTATATTCTTCATTCTTTGAATTTAATTTCCAGATCTCCATGCATATTTTGAGCTCAGTACATTCTTTGACTTTGTCTCTCAGTCGAGTACTTCAGTCCGAAAACCAGGATCTTGGCGAGGCTATCGAACTGGCTGATGCTGCAAAACAAGTCCTGCTTGAAAGAGGAGAAAACGCCGAAAAGAACTTCAGAGGAATTTTCAAAACCGTGAGCGAAATCAGCGCAAAATACGACATCGAACTGCGGAAACCAAGGCTCGCGTCAAAACAGACTCAACGCTCCAACGTACAAACTGATTCAGTTCAAGATTATTTTCGCATAACGATTTACATCCCATACATTGATTTGTTTCTGACCCATATACAAGATCGATTTTTGAATCACCGCAAAATTGTATCAAACTTTGCTTGCCTCTTCCCCAACAAAATGAAGAATTTCAATGAAGAATCCTGCGCTCAACTGTTTGAACCATACTCTTCAATTTTGCGGGATGATTCCCGTGACATCTGGGTAGACGAAGTCAAACTTTGGCGTCAACGCATCGCCGGAAAGAACGTTAAAAATTCGCTTGAAGCACTCGATGTGTGCAATGGAGATGCGTTTCCAAATGTACATCAAATGCTTCGCATTTTGGCAGTTCTGCCTGTAACGACAGCAACGAATGAACGCTCCTTTTCAACATTGCGTCGCCTCAAGACTTACCTCAGGTCAACAATGTCTGAAGATCGGCTGAACGGATTAGCTTCGCTCAATATACATCGCGATGTCGAGGTCGATCCGCAAAGAGTTTTGGAGAAGTTTTTTTCTACACCTCGCAGAGTTAATTTATTATATAATAACTGAATATCAAGTCAAGACCAAGACACAATAAAATGTCTTCATTTATAAGAAAAGTTTCTTATTATTTTTTATTAACTTCATAACCTAACATGATACACATATGTCAAAACCCTCCCCCCCCCCATAAACGAATTCTGCGCACGGGCCTGTTGATCAAATATGTTTCTAATTTGTTTTTGGTTATGCTGAATACGAATATGGCATTGCAATTTGAAAATTCTTATACAGAAGCTCTTATACAGTATGTCTGCGTAGCTAGGAACCACATGGAAAACTTAGTTATGTCAAAAATATGAATTTCGTTAAAGAGTAAAGTATCTTTATATTCCAGAATATCAAAAAATGATATTATAAAAAGTTGTTTGAAATTAGAAACTATGTCTAAATATACAATTACATCATTCTAATCGAAAAAAAATTAAATTTTTTCTCAAATTACGGATACTCATCATCATTTTATTACATTTATGATAACTATTTTATTATCACTTTTACGAAAAAAAGTTATTCTTCATAAAATGCTCTCCCTGATCTAAAATCTAAGATACAACCATCAGATATCAAAATTTTTTAAAAAACCATACTGAAGTAAAAACTTCTTTTATATATTGGTATAAAAAGTTTTATTAAAAAACATAAAAGTCCTCCAAAAGGATTTGCAAAACGTTTTCAATCTGAATCAGATCATCCTCAGTGCCTAGAACGAAGTATTTCCACGTTAAAATGAATACAAAAGGTTTAAAATTGTGACTAGGTTAAAGAAAAATGTGGCAATACTTACGTTCTGCTTCACAAAAGAAACTAGCAACTTATTTAGAAAGGTTACATCGATATAAATGTAACCTTTCTAAATAAGTTGCTAGTTTCTTTTGTGAAGCAGAACGTAACCATTGTGTAAACCATTTATATCGATGTAACCTTTCTAAATAAGTTGCTAGTTTCTTTTGTGAAGCAGAACGTAAGTATTGCCACATTTTTCTTTAACCTAGTCACAATTTTAAACCTTTTGTATTCATTTTAACGTGGAAATACTTCGTTCTAGGCACTGAGGATGATCTGATTCAGATTGAAAACGTTTTGCAAATCCTTTTGGAGGACTTTTATGTTTTTTAATAAAACTTTTTATACCAATATACAAAAGAAGTTTTTACTTCAGTATGGTTTTTTAACTATGGTATACAGCCAGCTACGGGGACTTTCCCATTGATTTTGTCAAAATTTTTTAATTTTATACAAAATATCGTCGGTATACTACGAAAACCAGGTAATTGTCAAAATACTGAAATCGAGAAAAAACGTTTTTAAAGTTTAGTGCTTTATTTTGAATTAAGCGGACCAGTTGTGTTTGATATTCGATATGCTAGTGAAAGATGCATATATCAGAAATAATATTCTATCATTAGTTTGAAAAAGTTAAGAGACCTAGCTGATTAAACCTAAATTTAAGATCCAGGTGGAATCACTTACCTGGTTTTACCTGTAAATCAAAATAAATCACACTATATTAAAGACACTTATCACCTTTTTCCTGAATATGGTAAATATACAGCAGTAGAAATATATTGTTGTCCGGAAAATATAAATGTGCGCTTAGTTGGTTTTATATGCAACGGAACTTTGATTTTTTGGAAGTAAGTAGCGATATATTGTTTTATTTGAAAATGAAAAGTTGGTTAGGTGTAACTTATTTGTTTATTACACAAATTATATGCTGGATGGTAAGTCGTTTCATTTATTGAGTTTTACCTGTATGTAGAGCGTAAAAAGCTTTCTTAAGAGTTAAGTGCCTTTATTATTCACAATATTTTAATTAGAAGAATGTAATTGAACACTTAAACAAAATTTTTAATTCCAAACAACTTTTCTTAATAACAATTTTCAATATTGTGAAATGTGAAGGTACATACTTTACTCCTGAGTGAAATTCATATTTTTTGACATATCTCGTATAAAATTAATTAAATTTGATATTATTTGATGATTTTATCTTAGGTTATATATGATGCAAAGTATTTTATAAAGAATAACTTTTTTCGTAAAACTGATAATAAAAAAGTTATCAATAAGTTCCAAGTTACGCAGACATACTGTATAAGAGCTAAAAAAATTTTTTTTTGCTCAACATTTATTACTGTTGAAGCTTATTATTAAATGTATTTTAGGTAAGTTTTACAGAAAAAAAGTCTTGATCATTTTGTATAAAAAGTAGTGAATTTCATTTCTAAAGTAAAATAATTTAGTGCATTTTAAAGATTACATCCTAAGCTTTAAAAAAGCACTTAGAAAACTGTAAAAGATCTGTTCAACCTTAAGTAATACCGTCTTAAAGTGGTGGTAATTCTATGGTTTTATAAGAAAAATTGTATTACAGTAGAACCCCGTAAATCCGAACCCCGCGAATCCGAACTTTCGGCAAATCCGAACCAACGGAAAGTGAAAAAAATTTAAAAATTCAAGACAAAAACTTAAAAACATGTTTATTATACAGAGTAAAGCCAGAAAATTGGACAATGTAGAATTACTAGGACTTTCGACATTTAAAATTTCTTAAAAATCAATATTATACTGCAATATATAGTTTTTAAAGTGTTTATAAAGGTTAAACACAAACTTACTTTGGTTCTCTCGTAGTCAACGTGAGTCCAAAAATATTGTCCACACTCTTGCGAGAACGTTTGGTTACTCAAAATCGCAATGAAAGCTTTGAACTACCAGTTAAGGCTAACTTTCGGATAATCCGAACTTTTCGGAATCCGAACAGGCTGTCCCCCCAATTAGTTCGGATTTGCGGGGTTCTACTGTAGTTACACATTTTTAAATCATTTTTAAACAATATTCATGTAAGGCTCACTTTCCGCCCACACCGTACTTATGCCCATACATTTTATTTCTTTTTATTATAACCATAAAATAGATTAATTATTCTTCTTTCATGTTCAATTTGTAAAATTTCATTTGATCTATTAGTTAAAGAATTACATTAAAATAACTCAACCGTGCACTTCGCCGTACGCTAGTTTACAGTGCGCCAATGTTTGTGAGAAGGGTGACTTTATGGTAGGGGAGCAAAGTATGCTAAATGTGCAGTCACTCGAGCGCTTTGGAGACCTATTGGGTTGTGAAGAGTAGGTCCTAAAACCAAAAAAAGTTAAGTAACATTTTTCATTTTAGTGGGCGCTTGCCATTTTTTAATTTAATTTTCCATTTCCAACAATCGTTTTTTCCGATTATAACGCCATCTATGCATAATTCGAAAAAATGTTGCGAATAAAAGTTACTTATTTTTTCGTAAGGAATCCAAATCTGCAATAAAAAATGGGGCTCCTATTTAAGATTTTAAAGTAACCCCCCACCCCACCTCCGTGTGGGTCGTGTTTAGTACCATTCGATAGATTTTTTAAAAATATTAAATAAGTGTATTTTACAGTTTTTCGATCTGATGTTCATTTCGCGAAATATCGCGGGATTCGTATTTAAAATATTAAATTTACCCCCCACCCCTCTCTGTCGGAAGTCGTGTTTGGTATCATTCGATAAATTTTAAAAAAATATTGAGCACATGTTTTTTAGTTTTTCGATCTGTCATTCATTTCGCGAAATATTCGCTTTTTTCTTGTGAAATTTTGGGACTCACCCATTTCCTTACGCCCGGCTCAAATCGTCAGATTTTTGAAATATACACTCTTTTGCATGTACTTAACTTACCTTACCTTAATCTGACAATTTCGAGTTTTTTTAAGGATAGATTTTTTTTTTCGGGCCCCCCTTAACGAACTCCCCTGTGTTAAGAGCCAATATATGGTAGAGGTACATATGCAGGGTACCAGGTTTCTCCCCATATGATAATCTGACGCGCTCGAGTAACTGCAAAAATCCCCGCTTGGGCTCCCCTACCATTAGCGTTATAAATAAAAAATTATAGAAGATACAGATTTAATTTTAGAAAATTCTTTATATAAGGTTTTTTTTTGTAAAATTTTCTGAATTTTTCAATGGTCAAGTCAGTTTTTTTCTAAAATTTATATTTTCGGAGTTATTTAAAAAAAGCATCTAATTTCGTAGTTTATTTGTTTGATAAAAAATGAAGCACCCACTTCTCGAGTAGAACTTTTTGATATGTTGTTTATTAAACATTTCTTAATGAAATTACAAAAAGTTCTGTCTTGTTTGATTTTTTTCGAAGTGAAAATCTATATGCACTCCACTAATAGTGATATTTGAATAAAATGAGCAATTTTGTAAAGTTGTTATTTTTTTAAAACTGCTTTTATTTTGCTTGTTTTTTTTCACTCGTTTAACACATATTTATTTAATTTCTGATCTACTTTTTGAGCCTGTTTTTTATTTTTAACAAAAATTATAAAAATAATTTTGCTTTATTAATAAATACTTTTTAAAACTATTATTTTTCTTTATTTAAACTCGTAATTTTGTTCTAATAAGCTCTAAACCATTTCCTTAAATACATCATATTTACACTTTTTAGTTTTTGTCTCAAATATCTTTTAGTATTTTCTATTAATACCGTATCTTCAGCATACATAAAGCATATTCTTTTTCTTTAGGTGCCATCTCTAACGGAGGTTGACGAAGACAAATTCGTCTCTATCCTGTGATTTGCGTATTAGGGTTTGGGTGCAGGGCCTATTTTACCACTAGGTCCATGAGGCCCCTGCCTCGGGTCCGCATTTTAATGGGGTCCGAAAAGATCACTAAAAGAAAATTTTGATTGAAAAACAAAATATATTTTCTTCAAAATTATTTCATTTTACGAACAGGAAATGATAAATGATAACAAATTAGGTTAGAGTTATATTCATAAACCATAAACCGTTCTTATCATAAAACTGTAATAAGAGTAGGTAGATTGCCTTGTCGGCATTAATAACAATAAGCCAAATTTAGACACCACTCCGAAGGATTAACAAGAGATATTGTCATAATATTTATTCAAAATGCACTTATTGATGTTTGATGCCGTTTTCCACAAAGATAAGTTATTGCTTGCTTGTATTAAATTTTCAGTCCTGTGATTTTTAAGTCAGTTCAACTAATCTATTCATTAATCATTAGTCGTTTTATTAAATTTCTTTAAACACTTATTTTTCTTAACTAAGTAATCGGTTCGTTACTATCATGAGTTACAAACATTTAAGTGGCAGTGAAAAACGAAAAAAGCAAAAATTAAGAGAACAGGAACAGCAGGCACAAAAAGATGATATATTATCATATTTTACACCCAACAACAGTGCGCAAAAATTAAGTTCGTCCTCCCATCCTGTTCTTCTTCTTCTTCTTCTACGGTACTACAACCCAAGTTGCGCCTGGGCCTTCTTTATTTTTTGCCTCCACCCTTGTTTGTCTGTAGCTGCTCTTCTCTATATACACGGACTCCTAAAAGGGCTTGTACATCACTGCTTACTGTGTCTTCTCAGCGCTTTTTTGGCTTTCCAAGCGGTCTATTTCCCTGCATCCTAGCGTTCAGTGCTCTTTTTGGTAGCCTATCCCCTCCCATTCTTATCACATGTCCGGCCATTGCAATCTTTGTATTCTAATGAAGTCTGGCAGGGGTATTTCCTTATAAAGTTGATCAAAGCTCGTTGTTGTATCGAATTCTGAAAATTCCGTTTTCCCTCACAGGTCCTAGTATTATCCTTAGTACTTTTCTTTCGAATGTGTCGAGTTTGTTTTTGGAGATTTCTTTCAGGTCCCATGCTTCACTTCCATAGCATGCTATTGGTCGAATTAAGGTTTTATATAATCTCATCTTTGTATTTCGGTGGACACTTTTAGACCGAAATATATGGAAGAGGGCAAAATAAGCTCTGTTTGCCTGCATTATTCTCTTCCGTATTTTTCCATCTTTTGATCCGTAAACTTTCCAACCGTTTCAATATCATCTTCATGTATAATGTTTTGTGGGATTATATTTCTTCTCGTCCATATCATTATTTTTGTTTTTTTCTGTATTAATTTCCAGACCTAGCCTTTTAGTTTGCGTTTTTAACTCTGCGTGTATTTCCTGTGCTCCTGTTGATGTTCTACTCATAATATTAATATCATCGGCATAAGCGGCCAAATGAACGGTGTTGTTGGTCAGTAGGTTTCTTCGTCCAGTTTGCATTTGCCTAGCCGCATACTCCAGTGCCAGGTTAAACAATGTTGGGGCCAGCCCATCTCCCTGCTTCAATCTCTGCGAAATTTTGAAAAAGTCTGTCCGGTGGTTTTGTACTCGTACACATGCCTGAGTTTCATCCATTGTGGCTTTAATGTCTGTCCCTTTTGACTGAGTCGTATGCCTATTTGAAGTCTACAAACCCGTTGTGCACATCAATGTCGTGTTCCCATGATTTGCTCAAGACCTGCTGGACTGTAAATATTTGATCCATTGCCGATCTTCCCCGTCTGATGCTCTCCAATAATATGTTCTGCTAGTGGTGAGGACTTTATATGCTGTACATAGTAGAGAAATTCCACGGCAGTTTTTGCACTTTAAACAGTTAAACAATGTTTAATTGTTTAAATATAAATTTTATTTATTTTTAATAAAACTTTAAATTTCTGGTGAAACTATATTTCTATTAAATAATTAATATATTTAAAAAGTTATTATTATTACTATTAAATTTTTGTTAGGGGCCCGAAAATTATATAGTGCCTCGGGCCTGATTTGAAGTAAAATAGGCTCTGTTTGGTTGTTTAGTCCTGTCCAATCCTTGATGTTACGTGGCCAACTCATTTGTCATCTGCCAGAACCACGCTTTAGGTCCTGGCAGTAGTAGAGTCCTGAATGCCCCCTTTATCTTTACACAATCATACCATCTTTCTCTCTCTCTCTCTCTCTCTCTCTCTCTCTCTCTTTCTCTTTCTCTTTCTCTCTATTTCTCTCTATCTTTCTCTCTCTTTCTACCTCATTATCTTTCTTTCTCTCTCTTTCTCTCTCCATGATTTATTCTTTAGCAGCCTTTATTCCTCATATATACTATTTTGTCATTTGCCTCAAAATATCAACCTTCTCTCCTAAAGCCTTCCAAACCTGCACATGAATTTTATCAATCTCGTATCTCGCTGTTCTCGGTATTCCAAAACTCTTTGGTCCTTTACTAAATGTTTTTCTTATCATTTCTTCTCCCACTCGTATCACAACTTTAGTGATGGCTCCCCACTAGTTATTGACCGTATCTGTTTTCTAAAGCTCTTCCTACTTTACTCCTCAACACTCTTTAAATCCTTATCCTTTAACTTTTACCACTTTGCTTTCTGACGTGGATGATAACAACGGCAAACGAAGAAAAACTGCGTGTTTGGGAAATAAAAATCCTAAGAAAGATCTTTGGGCCTGTCCTTGATGAAAAAGTAGGACAATATAGGATAAGAACTAACAAAGAGCTCGAAGAACTATATCCAGACGCCAACATTATCAAAGAAATAAGTCCAGAAGACTCCAATGTGCAGGACACCTCAGAAGATATTCTGACCAAAAAAGAGTAAGGCTGTGTTGGAGAACTGTAGTCTCCACCCAAATAAATTCGATTTCACCAAATAATATTTATACCACGACGCCTCTGAAAAAGTCATAAATAATTTTATTACGCAGTGCTTGAAGAAGGCCAATTTCCAAGAATGTTAATCTTCGCCTACTACCCAAGCATCCCAACGGAAAAATTCGTTAACGGGGTGTAAAGGCAAGCAGTCAGTCAACTATCAACATTTCTTAAGAACGCACGCAAAAACCTTTTCTTTGCTACGCCGGCTTTTCGAAGAGGATTCTTCGCGCCAATTTGCAAATAATGCCGGTATAAAGTGTGGAAAAATGTGTTGTGGCAGTTTTATGGTAGTTGTTAACTCAAATGTTCATATATAAAGTTCTATTTCTTGCCCTTTCAACTTGATTACAGTCATAGCAAAATAGAAAGTGTTTTATTTACATAACCAATTTAACAGGCCAGAATTACAGCATCTTACGGTTCATTAAAAGTTTCTCCACTTAGTAATAGAAGGCTTAGCGGCACATTGAACTTACTGCAAGTGAAAACCGCTGGAAAGAGATACTGGTAACTATTCCAGACTCTCCATGGAGGAATGTTGAGAACCTGCAATCCTCCAGGCTGATATGGAAAAAAGTTCCCACTGGAAGAAGACCTGAAAGCTATGGCCGTGGAGAACTGGGTAGAGATTGCTCAAGACAGATCACAGTGGAGGCATGTTGTCAAGTCGACTAAAACCCACGAAGGGTTGAAACTTTCTGGTATCCTACTTGCTTTCCTTTCCTGCTCACCTTTGACGGTAGGTGTTGACTAGCTACATACTCACTCTTTATCACTTTACAGTTGGTAACCTCTTTTAGCTGAGTTCTTTTATACAGCACAAAATCTATCTGACTTTCCAGTCTCCCATATTGCTATAGGTAACATACTGGTCTTCAGTCTTCATAAATAATGTGTTAACTACAGATAAATCCCATGTCACTGCAAAGACAGTCACATTATTTCCTTCATCACTTCGTATTCCCATCCCAAAACCTCCATGTATTCTTTATATGCTCACTCTTTCTCTACCAATATGTCCATTTAAATCACCTCCAATAGAACACTTTTCGTCTACAGGAATCTGGACCATCTCTCAATCAATGCCATTCCAAAATTCTTTTATTTTCCTCTTCTTCACACCCTACCTGTAAGGCGTAGGCACATACATATAATGTTCACGTTATTATTACCTGCATTCAGTCGGCACTCTTCATCCTATCACTTCATCTGGTTACCATTACAAGATGTTCCTTCCACTTATTGTTCAAAATACTTTATTTCTGCCATGCCTGTTCGAACTACTGTATATAATTATTTGTAAATGATGAAAGGGTTGCCAATGCGAGTCCATTATACTACTGGATAAGGAAATAAGTCAATACTCGTAATCTTATATTTTGTATGTTATTTATTAGTTGTTATACAATCATGGGGCAACCGGTTTCGAAGCTTACATTTTATGCTTCATCTTCAGGCCCAGTACATAGAGTCTTCACATATAGAAACTATTAGATATCAGTATTTGGAACTGTTCTACAGCCAAAGATATTCTCGGAAGTCATCAGCCCCATCAAAAGGCAGACTAGTTTAATTTTAAATCTTGTGTTGTAGATGATGGATCTTTTTGTAGCTACACACCGAGAGAAAAAAATTCTTGACATAAAGAAACTTTATTAATATTTAAGAAAGATCGACTTGGCATATTGCTTAAGAAATATATCTTTGTATGTAAGATATAATTTTCTAAAATATTTCAAATAAATTCTACTATAGCCAAAGAAATATAACTTAAACATGATTGAACTATCACTTTCTGGCAAACTTCAAACCCATTTATCAGAAAGAAATTACACTTTATGTTAATTAATTTTATTAGCCATAAAAATATATTTTCTATACATTACAAAACTATTCTTTCTGAGCAATTATATTTCTTAGTAAGGAATATTATTATTTTACTATTAATAATTAATGTATTTAATGTTAAGAAATATATTTCGCGGAGATAAACGTATATTTAGAGTTAAGTTAATACTTCTTGAAAATAAAGTGATATTACATACGGCGAAATAAATCATTGTGTTAAGGTAAAATCATTATTTATTAATATAACAAGATATAAAACGTTATTATTACATACAAATATTTTCTCCACTCTTAAACTACTGGCTTCTACACAACAATAAAAGGATGGAGAGGCAAATCCAACTTCCTCAAATTTTCCTTCTTTTGTTAATAGCACTTTGTATATCAGCAATTCACCAAAACAAAATCGTTATGTAGAAAGAGTAAACTTACTTTAATAAAATTTTTTTTATAAAGATATAGATATTTATATTAACAAATTTAGAAAATACAAAAAAAACAAATACACGGCCCCACATAAGAACTATTAATACTAATAATAATCAATCATATTTAGTTCAAACATGGAATTATTTAACCTACACATCTTTGTTTATTTTTTTCTTTTTGTTAATGAAATATTAATTATTTATCTGTATAATATTCTGTCACACAATAAACATTGTTTAGTTAAAACAAGAGGGAAAATGCAACCAATGTAAAACATTGAAGCAGACATAATAATATGTAATTTTCTTAATTTTTATAATCTAAAAGAGACAGCATACCTAATCATTAAGAAATTTTATTACGGGAAAGTATTATTAGTTTACATCTAAGTCATTTAATACACATTAACTGATTCACGGTTTTCGGCAATAACATTTCTTAACCATAAACATATATTTCTTTTAGACTAACTGATTTCTTTATCTCAAATAAATAAACAGTAAACATCCTCAGCGTTGCACCCGCCATGTTTGATATAGAGTTGTATTGTATATTTTTATAGAAGACGATACATTCAAGAAACCTATTATAGTTAATACATAAGTATACACATTTTTAAAAAGGTACTTACATGTATGGAGTTCTACCATTTCTGGAAGTCCCCGCAGTTGGTTAATAACTCCTTTCTTAATATTGTTCTGAAGCTATATATTATATCATTCTGTCCCAGCTTTAAATTGTGGCATATTTCCCAGTTAGAATAATAAGCTCCTTTATTTCAGAGTCGTCCATCATTATACCTAAAAAGCATATAAAGATACTATTATGTTTCTTTTTTAACCATTCGGATACGCAACAATATTATTATTACATCTTAAATTACTCAATTTACTTTTATTTAATACCTATATATGTACGTACCTTCAAAATTTCCGTTAATTTTTAAAGAACACCAATAAATCAAAAATCCATCTATATGAACATGAACATATCACGCCATCTTGACAAACACTGACGACTAAATCATAAATAGTTAATCTGCGCAATTCTTTTGTGAAAGAAAATCTCCTTGCAAGTAACATTTGGGTATTAATGACAAAGTTTTTATTTTATAACCACAGTTACGACAGAGGGTATTTCTGAAGAATTATTTCTTGTGGTTTAAAATATTTATTTGATTGCAAGAAAACTTCTTGTTCACAAATATAAATATGGATTAACTTAACATTATATTTCTTGTTCTGCAAAATATTTGTAGTTTTCAATTTAAGAAATAAAAACTTTAGGATAAGAAAATTAAATGTAACCATTAATGCATTTCTTAGTATTGAAGAAATTATCTGTAAGAAATTATTGAGTTGTTTTTAAAAAACTCGTTTCTTTATATGTGAACCGGTATGTTTAAGTTAATAGGATATGTTAACTTTTAAGAAATATTGCTCAAAGAAATCGGTGTTTTAGGAGAAAAGAAATTGTTCTCTCGGTGCAGTTGTTTTTTGTCTCAAACTTTTTTAATGCAGTTGTTTGTATTTTGTGTTTAATGTTTGTAAAGGTGTAAAAACATTTAAATTTAAAACTGGGACATCACTCACAAATTTCCATGCACAAAATTTTTAAAAAGGTTTCTTAGGAAATCCTAAGAAACCTTTTTAAAAATTGTGTGCATGTAAATTTATGAGTGATGTCCCAGTTTTAAATTTAAATGTTTTTACACCTTTACAAACATTAAACACAAAATACAAACAACTCCATTTAAAAAGTTTGAGACAAAAAACAACTGTAGCTACAAAAAGATCCATCATCTACAACACAAGATTTAAAATTAAACTAGTCTGCCTTTTGATGGGGCTGGTGACTTCCGAAAATATCTTTGGCTGTAGAACAGTTCCAAATACTGATATCTAGTAGTTTGTATATGTGAAGACTCTATATACTGGGCCTGAAGATGAAGCATAAAAAAATGTAAGCTTCGAAACCGGTTGCCCCATGATTGTATAACAACTAATAAATAACGTACAAACTATAAGATTGCGAGTATTGACTCATTTCCTTATCCAGTATTATTATTATTTGTATTAGGTACCTTTATTAATATTACCTATTACGTTTCCAACGAGTTTCTTGCACACAGTTTTTATAATAGTCTCTTAAACACTAATACATTTCAGGACAAAACATAAACCGTTGCATAAACAGTATCAACGTAATTATTAATTTAATGTATCTACTATACAGGGTGAGGCAAATAAAGGGCCTATTAAAAATATCTCGAGACCTAAAGGCAACAGAATCATGAAAATTTGAATAAAGGGGTTTTGACGGATGATCTATTAAATGAAAATATTTTCATCTCTTTGCAACTTCTGGTTATACCGGAAGTTGCTTATAACTTCGTTTTTTTAATGGGACACCCTGTATATTTTTACATTTTTTAATTCTCTTGGATGTCTTCTTTCTTAAAATATGAAGTTTTGTAATATTATACAAGGTATTTTAAAAGATAATTAAGTTTTTTTATAAATTCCGTAGCAAAATTAACACCCTGTAGAATTGTAGTAGTTTGTCATCTAAAACTCTACTTACGTTCGAATGATTTTTAATATACTCTACTATTGTTAAGAGTCATTAGTATAGCTAAATTTTTAATTTTAGTATACAGGGTTGGTCGAAACTCGGAATGAGTATTTTCTGAGTTTTCTTAAATGGAACGCCCTGTATTTTAGTATTGTAATGAAATGATAGCTTATGGTACTTTTTTATTTCTTAAGCATTCCCTATACCTAACTGCTTTAATTTGTGCTTAATTGTTAATCGCACCAACAATCTTAACTACGTAGGAATTTTGATAGATAAACCATTATTGGTAATTTTAAGGACCAGTCTGGATTAATATGTATTTATTTCTGAAAAATTATTTGGGATCGAGTATTTTCACGACCAACCTAATAAAATTTTACGTATTTTTTGTTGCAATTAATGTTTAGCTTGAATCAGCAATAACTCGCAAATTAAAGCAGTTAGGTATAGGGAATGCTTAAGAAATAAAAAAGTACCATAAAATATCAATTCATTACAATACAAAAATACAGGGTGTTCCATTTAAGAAAACTTAGAAAATACTCATTCCTAATTTCGACCAACCCTATATACTAAAATTAAAAATTTAGCTATACTAATGATTCTTAACAATAGTAGAGTATATTAAAAATCATTTGAAGGTAAGTAGAGTTTTAGATGTCAAACTACTACAATTCTACAGGGTGTGAATGTTGCTACGAAATTAATAAAAAAAACGTAATTATCTTTTAAAATACCCTGTATAATATTAGAAAACCTCATATTTAAAAAAAGAAGACATCGAAGAGAATCCAAAAATGTAAAAATATACAGGGTGTCCCATTTAAAAAAACCAAGTTATAAGCAACTTCCGTTATAACCGGAAGTTGCAAAGAGATGAAAATATTTTCATTTAATATATCATCCGTCAAAACCCCTTTATTCCAATTTTCATGATTCTGTTGCCTTTAGTTCTCGAGATATTTCTAATAGGCCAGTTATCTGCTTCACCCTATATAGTGGAAATCACAATCAGATGACAGTGTACGGATGTAGGATAACAGTGTTCCCAAATCTACTGCCATTGTAAAGTTTGCTACTTTTTAAAATAAGCAGGGCCAAACTAAAATAAAAGTTCACAAAAGTATAGCATTTTTCTATTTTACATTCATAAATATTTCCCAAATTATAATTCTTTTACAGGAGCCTGCCCATAACGGACGATTAAAAGCTTTGACATTGTAGTTATTTGTGCATAAAAAAGCACAGGTGTATCTCTGTAACGTTGCATCTGAATGTGAACTTCAGTATAGTGCAAGGGTTAAAGTTCTCCTGTTTTAATTATAAATTTATTTCCCACTTATCTAGTTCTACAACTGATTTAGTTTGAAAGAAATTGTCACGAAAAAGTATTTTTTGAGATAATTTGTGGTGACTTGTAGATTAACACTTCCCAATTAGACGTTTAATCATTCGAGATTAGCAGTTCTTATATATCATCTGGCAAATCACATTGTATTTGTTAACTAAAAATGCAGTTTATTAGTTTTATCGTGACAGTAACGATTTTAGTTTGTGTAGTGAGATGTGACTCTTGTATACGTGGTGCGTTGCAAAAAAGAAACTATACGATAGTTCATAGTCAATGGTACTCAATAAAAGTCACGTATATGTGTCAGAAAGTCAATAAAGATTGCCCAAGTGGTAAAGTGGAAAGAACTGTCGAAGGAGCATACGACGAATACACAGATGATGGACTTTATGTTTATCAAATACCTAACACAGATTCATATGAATTAAGAAGTAGATCTAAGAAATTATACTACGTTTCGTCAAACGCCCGAAAGTATCTTCTGACGGACTTCATTGAACTGCCGTCAAATCTCAGCTGCAAATACAGTAAAGGCTTCTGTTATGATGATCAAATGAAGTCTTATTTGTATTGGAACTACGCTCAGTACCAAAAGCCCATATATGACATTCTTTACCAAGGCACAGTTGACGAATGGATCATACGAAACGAAACACCTGTTGTGAAATTTATCCAATTTGAAACCGATAACAAAAACATTGTTCTACAACTTATAAAAAGAAAAACCATGTGGATCCAATCAGTGTGGACTACAGATGTGGATGATGTCTACGTTTACGAAACGGAAACAAAGAGTGGTCATATTGGAACTAAAATTATGTTTGAATATTTGGATCCTATAGTTACCGACATGTTTTGTGAAGAACAGAATTTAACAGACCGTATACCTCCTCCAATGTGCCAGGCGCAGACAATTGACCATAGCCATAAAGAAAGCAAAACTTTAACAGAACCTACAACTCCTTCAGTGAACCAGCTGCAAACAATTGACCATGGCCATAAAGAAAGCAAAACTTTAACAGAACCTACAACTCCTTCAGTGAACCAGCTGCAAACAATTGACCATAACCATAAAGAAAGCAAAACTTCAACAGACCAGACACCTCCGCCAATGAGCCAGCCACAAAGAAGTGACATTAACTATAAAGAAAACAAAACTTCAACAGAACACTTGGACCAATCCCTTAACTTATTAAATAAACGTTTATGTTTGCTATATCTACTAATCGTATTACTAATAGTATTCTTGCTGGTCAAATTTGTCTGTGGAATCATAACGAATTGGTGTATATTAAGAAGTTCTAATGCGTCTGATATCGGTATATGCGTAAGAAGTTTTTCTAACAACTTAACTCTTCAGCAAATGATTCTCAGGAAAGTTGATCCTGCTAATAATGTCTTGTATGTAAATAATAAGAATAATGTAAATGAGGCTATTTACGAAGTGAACGACATTTATAATGATATTTGAATAAAATGAGCGATTTTGTAGAGTAAGTTTTAATTTTTTTTAAACTGCTTTTATTTTGTTTGTTTTAAGTTTTGTTTGTTATTTTTGCTACAAGTTTTTATTTTAAATTGATTTTATTTTGTATGTCTTTTTCACTAGTCTCCTACATATTTATTGTTGTGATTACTAGAGTACATTTTAAGTCTGAATTTTTTTATTTTTAACAAAAATTATGAATTAAATTTTGCTTTATTAATATATAATTTTTAAAACTATACTTTATTTTTGTTCAAACTCTATTTTTATTCTAATAAGCTCTAAACCATTTTCTTAAATCATTGTTTCCACTCTTTTGCCTAAATTATCTTTCAGTATTTCAGTATAGTTGCCTCTAATAGAGGTTTGCGATGACTTCTTCTTTGTCTCTATTCTCTGCTTTTCTTATTCGAGTTTGGAAGCTTAGTCCTGTTCAATCCTCAATGTTACGCAGCCAGGTCATTTGTCGTCTGCCAGAGCCACGATTTCCTTCTATTTTTTCGTCCATTATTAGTTGTTCTTCTTCTTCTTTTTATAGACATGATTGTCTATTTTCAAGTAAAACTTTTCGTTTATAAATTCGCAAAGTCTGTATAATATTGCGTTGCCGCTCCTGCAATACTTAGAGCAGATTTATCGATGGAGTCTTATGTAGTTTTGTCTTCCGAATCCAAATCTGAAAACGGCATTTCGATATCTCTAACCGTCTTCGAGATAATTATTGACCTCAAAATCTAAAATGTGACGTCACAATCCTTTTATTTTCTGCCGATACACTAAACGTCAGCTGAAATCGTTGCTAGTATGTAGGCCAGTTTTTTTAATCTGAATTTGTTAAGCAAAGCATAGGTTATTTACATTATTTGAGTTTGACACTTCGTGAATGTCAAACTAAATTTTAAAGAAAGTATTAGGTAACAAAATACCAATGACATTTGATAGTGAATTTAATTATTATATCAAATAAATACGATGTTCAAAAATACAATTTGAGTATATTTTGAAAGCAATAATTTATTAACAATTTTAAAAAGGTTTATACGAGTATACGGCCTCCCCTTTAATGGGAGTACCTAATGTTAAATGGACTGTTCCATTTGTTATGAAATGAAAATTTTTATTATAGTCGGTTCGCTAAACTCAGACACAACTGGCTAGTGATTTTAGTAGGTAACTTTTTGTTTTTTGTCAATTTTGCCAAAATTGGCAAGATTTCCAATTATTTAGTAATTATTAACTATTTAGTAATTATTTTCTTTGCCAAATTGGTAAAATTACTGACTAAAATCACTAGCCAGTTGTGTCTGAGTTTAGCGAACCGACTGTATAAAATGTTGTTTAAAATAAAAAATTATGGTCTGATATGTGCAATTACATCGGAAAAAATATTTGAAGTATTTCTCAAATTATGGATACCAACAACATTTTCATTTATAACTCTTTTATTTTTAATTTGACGAAGAAAAGTTATTCTTCATAAAAAGCTCTTAATGGTCTAAGATTTATGATGCAACCATCATATATCAAATTTTATTAATTTTACACGAGGTATATGAAAAATATAAATTTCGATCAAGAGTAAAGTACCTTTATAGTTCACAACATTTAAATTAGAATGATATAATTGCACATTAAAACATAATCTTTAATTCTAAACAACTTTTCAGAATAGCAATTTTCCATATTATGTATTAAAATACATAAATAAACAAAGTTTTCGTTATGATAATGCTCGCATTTTCAGCTTGTTTCAATTTGCATTCAGTAAGTTGTCATTCTATCGTTTTTGTGGTCTTCCTGATCGTCTTCCCATTGGGAAATAACCGTATCCTTACTAATTTCTTAACCCTTCTATTTGTTGTCATTTAGCTTATATGATTCCACTCCATTCTACTCTTCTCTTTCTTACCCAGTTATTAATGTTATACACCTTGCATCTCCGTCATATATCTGTACTTCTAGTTCTATCCCATAGAGTCTTACCATCGATTTCATCGAAGGGTTTTCATATCTGCTGTTTATAGAATGAATGGTTTTTGAAAACAATAATTATAAAGCGCATTTTTAAATTTTCTTAAAAATATTCTTATTCTCCATGTAACACGAAAATGATAACCCATGTTGAGCTGCCCCCCCCCCCCCACTTGCAAAAATCAAAAAACAAATAGCCCTGATTTATGAGCTATTTATGAGCTTTCATATTCCGCAAACTAAAAATTTTGAGCTCGTTCCACTGAGCAGGAATTTAATACTTTAGTGGGGGGGCTGAGACTACTTAAAAATAGGAATATTGAATCGGTTTTTGCGGCAGAATTACGAGCTATATATGAGCTCTTGAAATTAAATAGTTTCGATTTTTGAGCTCGTCCCCTTCACCCCTAAACAACCCTTTAATTGATTTAACTTAAGAGAAAAATGCTGAGAAAACTTCAAATATATCGTATTGCGGATATAATTCCTATAGCTTATATACTCTAAGAATAAACTATTAAATCACGTGTATTTCGATTATTGAGCTACAACCCCTTCGCAAAAATGCATTAATTAATTATTTGGCGACGACATATCATTTAATAAATTATAAGCTTCCAAATTACGTGCATTTAGATCAGTAAATTGCAATTTATTTTGTATAGTGCAGTCACTGAAGGTAAAAATCAACGATTACCTTCAATTTCGGTGAACCTTCATCGATTTTCACGAAAATTGATCAGTGGTTAGAGGATACCTCAAGAAACAAAGGTGACATGGTGCCACCTTGTGGCTTTACCCTGAGGGTGGATACCGCCCCTTCTCGGGGGTGAAAATTATTTTATAAAAAATAACTGCACAAATCAATAAAAGAACAAATTATAAGCAAAATTTATTATATAAAGTTATTAAAATAAGTCAATACTTTTTAAGTTATTAAAGATCAAAGATTTTAATTATTCGTGAAAAAAAATGCATGTTTTGAAGCGGTTTTTCGTAAATCACTGAAAAGCTGTAAGTTTTTACAAAAAAGTTAATAGTAACTTAATTCGTATAGCTTATATTCTAAGAATAAACTCTTAAATCACGCGCCTTTCGATTATAGAGCTACAACCCCTTCGCAAGAAAACCATACCATATTCCCGGCTTAAGAGAGAGTTGTACTTAAAATAATATAAGGATAATTTATGAGCTCGCAAAATATACGCATTTCAATTATTGAATTGCCATTTTCTTTCTATAGTGCAGTCACTGAAGGTAAAAGTCAACTATGACCTTCGATTTCGGTAAATCTCCATTCATTTTCACGAATTGACAATAACAACTTGCGGTTTTAGCCTGGGGTATATGTCACCCCTTCTCGGGGGTGAAAATTACTTTATTAAAAATAACCCCACAAATCGTGAGAGGGACAAACTGTAAGCAAAATTTGTTATATAATGTTATTAATAAATCAATACTTTTTGAGTTATTAAAGATCAAATATTTTAATTTTTGTGAAAGAAAATGCATGCTTTAAAGCGATTGTTCATAAATAACTCAAAAACTGTAAGTTTTTACAAAAAAGTTTTCATCACTAAAATTGAAGCTAATAAAAAATATAATAAATTGCTTACTTGAAAAACCCTTTAATGTTAATTATTTAAAGTAAGTTATTGGTAATTAAATGTATATTTTTTTCTGCGACTGTTCAAATCTAAGGATTCAAGCTTAAATAACGGGAAAGAGATGCATTTTATAACACTTAGATACTAAATACTTGTCAAAGTACTTAGAAATAGCTAAAAAAAGTGAGCTCCAGACAAAGTTGATAGCATCAAAATCCGCTCACCAATTTTCGTGAAAATGAATGGAGATTTACCGAAATCGAAGGTCATAGTTGATTTTTACCTTCAGTGACTGCACTATAGAAAGAAACTGGCAATTCAATAATTGAGATGCGTATATTTTGCGAGCTCATAAATTATTAAACGATATCTAGTCGCCAAATAATTAATTTATATTATTTTAAGTACAACTCTCTCTTAAGCCCGGAATATGGGATGGTTTTCTTGCGAAGGGGTTGTAGCTCAATAATCGAAAGGCGTTTGATTTAAGAGTTTATTCTTAGAATATAAGCTATACGAATTAAACTACTATTAACTTTTTTGTAAAAACTTACAGTTTTTCAGTGATTTACGAAAAACCGCTTCAAAACATGCATTTGTTTCACGAATAATTAAAATTTTTGATCTTTAATAACTTAAAAAGTATTGACTAATTTTAATAACTTTATATAATAAATTTTGCTTATAATTTGTTCTTTTATAGATTTGTGCAGTTATTTTTTATAAAATAATTTTCACCCCCGAGAAGGGGCGGTATCCACCCTCAGGGTAAAGGCGCAAGGTGGTACCATGTTACCTTTGTTTCTTGAGGTATCCTCTAACCACTGACCAATTTTCGTGAAAATCGATGAAGGTTCACCGAAATTGCGCGTAATTTGGAAGCTTATATATTATTAAATGATATGTAGTCGCCAAATAATTAATTTAATGCATTTAAGTACAACTTTCTCTTAAGTCGGGAAGATAGGGTGGTTTTCTTGCGAAGGGGTTGTAGCTCAATAATCGAAATGCACGTGATTTAATAGTTTATTCTTAGAGTATATAAGCTATAGGAATTATATCCGCAATACGATATATTTGAAGTTTTCTCAGCATTTTTCTCTTAAGTTAAATCAATTAAAGGGTTGTTTGGGGGTGAAGGGGATGAGCTCAAAAATCGAAACTATATAATTTCAAGAGCTCATAAATAGCTCGTAATTCTGCCGCAAAAATCGATTCAATATTCCTATTTTTAAGTAGTGGGGATGCTGACTCAGCCCCTTTCACCCCCTTCCCACTAAAGTATTAAATTCCTGCTCAGTGGAACGAGCTCAAAATTTTTAGTTTGCGGAATATGAAAGCTCATAAATCAGGGCTATTTGTTTTTTAATTTTTGCAAGTGGGGGGGCCAGCTCAACACGGGTAAAATGATAAGAGATATGTACGATAAAAATACAGTACAAAAATGTAGAGCTTTTTCAGACAACAATTTTATTTTTTTCTTTCCTTACTGTACCTATCTCTTTATTATTTTCAAGTTAAGTTTTTTAATCTTATTTTTTTTTCAAAAACCAGGCATTTTAAAGCCGTTCAACTTTTCAACACTACTTATGCAGTATTTATGCAATGCATAGATACAAAGTAAATGTACTGCTCGAGTTTGAAAATAGATAATGAAATATCTAACAATAGCACGGGCAAAATACGTAAGCGTGAGCCACGTTCGTTATTCACTAGTAATGTCAACCAGCCTTTAAGTAGGAAATACTTCAAGAAACAAAGTCTACCCTATATACTATGGCGCTTTTTATCTAGGGGGCGGTGGAAAAAATTTTGTACAAAATAACCACGGAATTGGCTAGAGAACCTAATTCTAAGTATATATTTTTTTATAAACTCAATACTTTTTGAGTTATTCGTGGTTGAAAATTGGCCATTTGCATTTAAAAATGACACCTTTTCGGACGGATTTTTTCGAATACCTTAAAAACTATGCATCTAACTAAAAAAACTATATAAAACATTTTTGTAGCTTATAAACAATAAAGTGATTCGTTTCTTCATAAATCCTTTAGTTATAATATAAAAAGAGATATGGTAGGTGAAATGAGTTTGTTTTTTTTTTGTGCATGCTCATATCGATATATTCAACTTGAAACAACAGAGAAAGTGTCGATTTTAGGTGTATAATGCTACCAATACCTTTTGTAATGCTTGAAAGGACCTTTAAAATGTGCAACATTAAATGCCGATTACGTTCAAACTAAGCGAGATATGCTGCAAAAAAAATTGGTGACTAATGTATTTTAAGAAAAAATGAGAAGTATATTTTTTAACCCCTCATCCACCAAAATTTAAATGCACCGTTTTCCTTCTACGATACCTTTTACTATAGTATTTTTTCTATGTTCAAAAAGTTGCACGGGTTTAAAACGAATGGTTTTTGAAAAAAAATAAGATTAAATTATAGAGCGCATTTTTAAATGTTCTTAAAAATCTTTTTTTGCCCTTGTAACTTGAAAATGATAAGAGTAATGATAAGAATGGAAAAGAAAAACACAATTTTTATCTAAAAATACCCTACATTTAATCTTATTTTTTTCAAAAACCGTTCATTTTAAACCCATACAACTTTTTGAATATAGAAATAACACTATAATAAAAGGTTTTGTAGAAGGAAAACGATGCATTTAAATTTTGGTGGATTAGGAGTTAAACATACTCCCTATTTTTTTTTTTTTAATACAGGTTGACATCAATTTTTTTGCAGCATATTTCGCTTAGTTTGAATGTAATGGACATTTAATGTTGCTTATTTTAAAGGTTTTTTTCAAGCACTACAAAAAAATTTTGTAGCATTATACATCTAAAATCGACCATTTCTCTGTTATCTCAAGTTCAATACACCGATTCGAGCATGCATCAAAAACAAACTCTTTTCACCTACCATATCCCTTTTTGTATTATAACTAGAAGATTTATGAAGGAATGAGTCTCTTTATTTTTTTATAAGCTACAAAAATGTTTTATATAATTTTTGTTAGATGCATAGTTTTTTAGGTATTCGCAAAAAACCGTCTGAAAAAGGTGTCATTTTTTAATGAAAATGGCAAATTTTCAACAACGAATAACTCAAAAAGTATTGTGTTTAAAAAAAATATAGCACAATTTTTACTTAGAATTAGGTTCTCTAGCCACATCCGTTGTTATTTTAACCAAAAAATGTTCCACCCCCGAGAAGGGGTGGGAACCGACCCCAAGATAAAAGCGCCGTAGTATATAGGATATACTTTGAATAAGGTGATAAGTAGAGTTTATTCCCAAAATTTCATTAAAATCCATGCAGTAGGATAGAGTTCGGAGATAATATCCTGTTTTTGCTGTCATTGACTTGCGTTTATTATCATTCTACAACAATGACAAGCACTTTACAAGAAATTGTTACAAAAAAAAACAAAAACGTTTTTTAGAGATAAGTTGTGGTGATTTGTGAAAGCGACGAAAAGATTACAATTTCCCAATTATACGTTTAGTCATTCGAGATTATCAGTTGAAATATATCATCTGGCCAAATCACACTACATTTTGTTAACCAAAGATGCAGTTTATTAGTTTTATTGTGACAGTAACGATTTTGGTTTGTGTAGTGAGATGTGACTCTTGTATACGTGGTGCATTGCAAAAAAGAAACTATACGATAGTTCATAGTCAATCGTACTCACTAAATGTTACGTATATGTGTCAGAAAATCACTGAAGATTGTCCAAGTGGTAACGTGGAAAAAATTGTCCAAGGAAAAGAAGACATTGACGGTGAACATTTTATTTATCAAATACCTAACACAGATTCATATGAATTAAGAAGTAGACGTAATAGATTATACTACGTTTCAACAAAAGCAATAAAGTATCTTCACACGGACTCCATTGAACTGCCCACAAATCTCAGCTGCAAATACAGTGAAGGCTTCTGTTATGATGTTAAAATGAAGTCGTATTTGTATTGGAACTACACCAAGTGCCAAAAACCGATATATAATATTCTTTACCAAGGCACAGTTGACGAATGGACCATACGAAACGAAACACCTGTTGTGAAATTTATCCAATTTGAAAACGATAACAAAACCATTGTCTTACAACTTATAAAAAGAACAACCTTGTGCAACCAATCAGTGTGGATTACAGATGTGAATGATGTGTACGTTTATGAAACAGAAACAAATAGTGCTTTTACTGGAACTAAAATAATGTTTGATTATTTGGACCCTATAGTTAACAACATGTTTTGTGAAGAAGAGAATCCTCCTTTAATGAGTCAGCCGCAAATAACTGACCTTAACCGTAAAGAAAACAAATCTTCAACAGAACACATGGACCAATCCCTTAACTTATTAAATAAACGTTTATGTTTGCTATATCTACTAATCGTATTACTAATAGTATTCTTGCTGGTTAAATTTTTCTGTGGAATCATAACGAATTGGTGTATATTAAGAAGTTCTAATGCGTCTGATATTGGTATATGCGTAAGAAGTTTTTCTAACAACTTAACTCTTCAGCAAATGATTCTCAGGAAAGTTGATCCTGCTAATAATGTTTTGTATGTAAATAATAAGAATAATTTAAATGAGGCTATTTACGAGGTAAACGAGATTTATAATATGTGAATAGCTAAAATGTGCGATTTTGTGGAGTAAGTTTTTATTTTTTAAAACTGCTTTTATTTTGTTTGTTTTTTGTTTTCACTCATCTACCACATATTTATTGTTATGATTTCTAGATTACTTTTTGAGTTTCTATTTTTTTGGAAAAAATTACATATCAAATGTTACTTTAAATAAACCATTGTTCAACCATGTTCTAAACCATTGTCTTCAATAAATTGTTTCTACTTTTTAGTTTTGCCCCAATTACCTTTCAGTTTTTCTCACTATTAGATACCATATCATCAGCATACATTAAGCACCACTCAATTTTATCCTCAGATTCGTTGTTATTTTAACAGTAACGAGAGTAAAAATTAAAAATTGAGCCCTAATGTAATCCTACTTTTAGGAGAAAATATATCACTGTCTTATACAGGGTGTCCCGAAAAGATTGGTCATAAATTATACCACAAATTCTGGGGTCAAAAGTAGGTTGATTGAACCTCACTTACCTATATACAATAGTGCACACAAAAAAAGTTACAGCCCTTTGAAGTTACAAAATGAAAATCGATTTTTTTTTCATATATCGAAAACTCTTGGAGATTTGTTATTGAAAATGGACATAAAGCATTCCTAGTGCAGCAGCATCTTAAAAAAAATTAAAGTGAAATTTGTGCATCCCATAAAAATTTTATGGGGGTTTTGTTCCTTTAAACCCCCCAAACTTTTGTGTACGTTCCAATTAAATTATTATTGTTTCACCATTAGTTAAACACAATGTTTTTAAACCTTTTTTGCCTCTTAGTACTTTTTCGATAAGCCAGTGTTTATCGAGATATTTTGAATATTTGTCGAATCCACCACGTATTTGTATATGGTTAAGTACGATTATAGAGACCTGTTAATAATCTGAAAATTTATTTTTGTAATTTACATTTTCAGGTATATTTTAAAAAAGAAGTCACATCTCGATAAAAGGTGACTTATCAAAAAAAAATACTAAGAGGCAAAAAAGTTTGTTAAAAATCTGAAAATTTATTTTTGTAATTTACATTTTCAGGTATATTTTAAAAAAGAAGTCACATCTCGATAAAAGGTGACGTATCAAAAAAAGACTAAGAGGCAAAAAAGTTTTAAAAACACTGTGTTTAACTAATAGTACCACAATAATAGTTTAATTGGAACGTACACAAACATTTGGGGGGTTTAAAGGAACAAAACCCTCATAAAATTTTTATGGAAATATATTAAAAAAGAAGCCGCATCTCGATAAAAACTGGCTTATCGAAAAAATAATAAAAGGCAAAAAAGTTTTAAATCGTTGTGTTTAACTAACGGTACCGCAATAATGAATTAATTGGAACGTACACAAAAGTTTGGCGGGGTTTAAGGAAACAAAACCCCCATAAAATTTTTATGGGGTGGACAAACTTCACTATAATTTTGTTTTAAGATGTTCCTGCTATAAGAATGATACATGTCCATTTTCAATAAAAAATTTCTAATATATTTCGATATATTGAAAAAAATCGATTTTCATTTTGTAACTTCAAAGGGCTGTAATTTTTTATGAGCACATTTGTACTAAGGTAAGTTAGGTTCAATCGAACTATTTTTGACCCCAGAATGTGTGGTATAATTTATGACCAATCTTTTCGGGAGACCCTGTATATCTGTTCTAACCCTAGTTGTTACTCCACAAGATTTTCTCCCAATTTTCAAATCTGACCAATAGTACAGTATAGTTGATCCAAAAGATGGCATAACCCAGACATCCAAAGTGAGTTATCCTTCAACACCAAATTGTTCTATATGGTCCACACAATGTCCAGAAAAAAGTCACACCATTTTTAGCGTCGGGTTTGGGGGGGAGAGGGGGAGAAATCGGTAAATTCGTAGTTTTTTAAGTTTTTCGCCAATATTTCTAAAACTATGCGGTTTAGCATGAACAACCTTCTATACAAAAATGTTCTACATTAAATTTGAAATAAAAAAGGCTATATGCATAATCTTTCTAAAATGAATGGTCCCAAAGTTACGGAGGTAGTATAGTATAACTGGTCCAAAAAAAGGCCTAACCCAAACATCCAAAGTAAAAGTTTTCCTCCAACACCAAAATGATCTATATGGTCCACATATTGTTCAGTAAAAAGTTACACCATTTTGAGCGTCCGGTTTGGGAGGGAGCTGGGAGAGAAGCCGGTAAATTAGTAGTTTTTTTACGTTTTTCGTCAATATTTCTAAAACTATGCTTTAGCGTAAACAATGTTATATAAAAAATTATTCTACATGAAATTTAAAACAAAAAATATTGTATACATAATTGTTATAAAATCAACAGTTCCATAGTTACGGAGGGTGAAATGTCGAGGTTTTCGATAGTTTTATATTTTTTGGGCAATATTTATGATATAACTATACCAACAACCCAGACATCCAAAGTGAAAGTTATCCTCCAACACCAAATTATTCTATATGGTCCACATAATGTTCAGAAAAAAGTCACACCATTTTGAGCGTCGGGTTTGGGGGGATAGAGGGGGGAGAAATCGGTAAATATGAAAAGTCCTCCACTTTTCACCCTCCGTAGCTCTGGAACCGTTGATTTTATAACAATTATGTATAGAATCTTTTTTGTTTTAAATTTTATGTAGAACATTTTTCTATAGAACATTCCTTACGCTAAAGCATAGTTTTAGAAATATTGACGAAAAACTTAAAAAAAAACTACTAATTTACCGACTTCTCCCCCATCTCCCAACACCCCCCTTCCCCCCAAACCGGACGCTCAAAATGGTGTAACTTTTTACTGAACAATATGTGGACCATATAGAACAATTTGATGTTGAAGGAAAACTTTTACTTTGGATGTCTGGGTTAGGCCTTTTTTTGGACCAATTATACTATACTACCTCCGTAACTTTGGCACCGTTCATTTTAGAGGGGTTATGCATAGGGCCTTTTTTATTTAAAATTTAATGTAGAACAATTTTGTGTAGAAGGTTGTTCATGCTAAACCGCTTAGTTTTAGAAATATTGACGAAAAACATAAAAAACTACGAATTTGCAGATTTCTCCCCCCTTCCCCCCCCCCCAAACCCGACGCTCAAAACGGTGTGACTTTTTTCTGAACAATATGTGGACCATATAGAACAATTTGGTGTTGGAGGATAACTTTCACTTTGGATGTCTGGGTTTGGGTCTAACTATACCATACTACAAGTAATTTTTTGGCACCTTAGTTTGTGTATTGTTGCATATATCAGTGGCGGCTCGTCAGAGGAGGCAAGGGAGGCTCAGCCTCCCCATACATTTTTTACACACTCTACACTGTTTTGTTTATCATGAATCGCGAAAACAACAATCACTCTCACTATTATACAACGTGTAAATTCCATATTATCACTAATTATCCATACGTACGGAGCATTAGCATTAAAACGCATGATCGCGTCTCAGTTTTATTACATATTATTGTAGGCAGGACCCTGGGTTATCCCGAGATGCAAGCACGGAGCCGAGAAGCCCAGCAGTCTCCGTTGCTAATGCTCCGTGCAGCGCAGCAGGCGTTTAAGGAGACCCGGTCTCCTAACAGTGGCATCTACGGTGCCATCACACGCTGCCCGGAGATATACCAAGGGAGGCAGAGTAGCTTCTCGGCTCCGTTGCGTGGTTGCGTGCGTCTCGGGACAACGAATTTTAGGGTCCTGACTAAAAATAATGAAAAATCTAAAAGTGCGAATTTTGTTATGAAATTTGGTATGTGGGGTTATAATAATATTTGGAACAACTTGCTCAAATAACTTTTCCGATATCTCTAACTCAAAGCAAAATATCGGTAATTTATCGTGTTTTTGAATTCGCAGTAGGCCGCGTTTAGAATTAAAAAAATTCAGTTGAGTATCTTAAAAAATTTGAAGCTTCATTATGTATGGACTGCAAAACTTCAAATCTGTATTTATTTTGATATGCATAGGTATCTATTTACAAATAGATGGAATTGTTAACAACTAAACGACACAAACTTTGGTATTAAACTTTTACAATTAGGCTAACTATTTTTAAAATGATATGATATCATGAAATTATGAATTAGGATGATATTATAAAATGTAAATAAAAAATGGTCAAAAAATGGGGCCTTAAATTACATTTTTTGGCGCATTTTTTTGCTCATGCAAATTTGTCTAAACATTTTACAGTTAGGTATAGCCTCCCCTATTGTAAAAATCACGAGCCGCCACTGGCATATATGTATGTATTATGTTTTTGTATACTATCTCTCTTTCTCTCTTTATCTCTCTCTCTCTCTCTCTCTCTCTCTCTTTATCCCTTTCTGCTTTCCTTTAGCTATTCACCCTTAAGATATTTCTCTCCCATGGCGCTATATGTGTCCATTTATTTCTGTTCGTTGTTTCTTACATCCATTCGTGGTCAGCCATTTGCTTGATGTCATCAGTCCATTTGGTTTGAGGTCTGCCTCTACTTCTCTTACTTGTTCTTGGTCACATGGCAGTTCCATTGTAACATGGCAATCTTTTCGATTACATCTGTTACTTTGGATCTTCTTCTTATATCTTCATTGGATTTTTGATCGGTGAGCTTAATGTTGAACATCTGTGATACCTGTCCTTCTAATTTCTTCGTTTCTGGCCCTGTCTCTGAGAATCAGTCCAAGTAGTGACCGGTCCATTCTTCTTTGGGACCCTCTAAGTTTGGTTGTTTGTCCTGGGTTAACGATAATTAGCCCAATAAAATAAAATAAAATCAAAATGTATTTCCGTACAGGTTGGAATAAATTTTTTATTAAAGTTTAGGTCAAAACAAAAGATATTTTCAAGAAAGTATATGATTCATATGAGGAGATCATTGTTTAAATAATTAAAAATTGGTAATTTTTGCACAAAATTTACTTTTTTAACTGCTGCGACAATTCTTGTTTTTATTAAGGATTTTACAATTTTTTCCTGCAAAGATGAAGACACAGTATTTTACATGAGACTTACTAAATTAAATTTGACCCTTAATTTATTTAAATAATTGTAAATCAAAATTAAAAAACAAATTTCCAAAAAAATATTATTTGCAATATAAATAAGCACTATAAAATATTTTCTTTTGCACAAAAAGTTGCGCTAAGATATCACTATAAATTGTAAAAAAATTGGTTGATAAATATTGAGTAGTTTATGAGATATTTAATTTGTTTATAAAAAATTACCATTTTTTCAATTGCAAAAACGCGGTTGTTTCCGATAGAGTATACAACTTTTGAAGGTCTCATTTTTTTTGCTTGTATGTATGTTTTCGATAAATGTATTGACTAATTAAAATTTTAATTAAACACCCCTTCAAACTGGCGTTTGAAAATTGGTGTAATTTGTTTAGAACTTGTGTTTTTAATAACATCACTGGGATGAAAAATTTTGAATTTATTTTTGGATATTCGTGTTCCTGGTAGTTTTTGACACATTTAAAAGGGAAAAAAATTTCTAGATCCGTTTTTTGCCAAGCTTTTCTAGATAGCTTTTTCAAGTTTAAAAATTCATAATTTGTTTATTTATCAATATTAACATTTAAGTGCGTGAG
Source organism: Diabrotica virgifera virgifera (assembly GCF_917563875.1). Classification (NCBI taxonomy): domain Eukaryota; kingdom Metazoa; phylum Arthropoda; class Insecta; order Coleoptera; family Chrysomelidae; genus Diabrotica; species Diabrotica virgifera. The sequence continues at coordinate 6,479,007 of NC_065448.1, forward strand.
TACATCTGTCAACCCTACTACTTAACAATGTCATTTATACATAGAGTTAAAATTTTAGAATATTTTAAAAAATAATGTTTTTCGTAGCGACCTTAACTGAAAACTTTCTACATGAAGAGTGGTGCAGTAGTACTTTGCAATACCTTCGTTAATAATGGACCAATTTCAATGTTTTTTTAGTTTATGGTAGCTTATAAAAATAGTAACTCACACAGTAAATGACACTTTAACAATAAAAATATTCGTCAATTTGTTATAAACAATTTTCTTTCAATTTTTTTTCTGGATGTGATAAATAAAAATTGAAACAAAAGATTTTTTATAAAAAAAAATAAAAAAATAATACTGAATTAGCATTAAAAATTTGTTAAAGACTTTTTTCTGTGTAGAACATTAAAATATATACAGTGTGAGCCAAAGAAAACAATCCACCTTGATATGTGGCAGTATTTATTAGATTTTAAGGAACTGACGAAATATGTCGATTTTTGATCTAAGGGGGACACATTTTTACGGTACATACATCTGTCATTTGTCAACCCCCTTCCTTCCACATCTTCCACCCCTTATTTTTAAATAGGGAATAGGGATCGTGGGCTAGCTCATTTGAAAGGTTATTCAATTCTCTATTCAGTAATATTAACATTGACATAATAATTTTTACAGGGTGTCCAAGAAAAATTATTTTGAATTAAATTAATTGACACAAAAAGAAGAATGTATGTAATTTATTTAACTCAAAATACATTCTACTGCTGACAGAAAACAGAAGAAAATGTTGAAAACATTGGAATTGGCCCATTATTAACGGAGATATTGGAAACTACTCCTCCGCCAATTTTCAGACAAAAAGTTTTCATTTAAGGTGCTACGAAAATCATCATTTTTCAAAATATTCTACAATTTTTATTATGTGTGTAAATGACATAGTTAAGTAGTAAGGATAATAGATGTACTCACGTACTTTTAAATGTCAACATTGATAAATAAATAAATTATGAATTTTTAAACTGGAAAAAGCTATCTCAGCCAAAAATGCATCTAGAAAATTTTTATGCTTTTGTGAATATGTCAAAAATTACAAAGAATACGAATATCGAAAAAAATTTCAAAATTTTTAATCCCGGCGATGTTATTAAAAAATAAATTTTAAACAAATTACACCAATTTTCAAACGCCATTTTGAAAGGGTGTTTAATTGAAATTTTGATTTGTCAATACATTTATCGAAAATATACATAAAATTAAAACAAACGAGACATTAAAAACTTGCATACTCTATCGGCAACAACCGCGTTTTTGCAATTGAAAAAATGTTAATTTTTTATAAACAAATTAAATATCTCATAAACTATAATTACGTATTTTTTATGGGAAATAAGCCACAATTTTACTAAAAAATGAATTTATTAACGTTTCGAAGCCCAAATCGGGTTTCGTTGTCAAAATACAAAATACTATTATAATATATATTACAAAATACCATAAAAAATACGTAATTATAAAAATGCCACAAGGAAATAGCTTCAGAACAACATCTCATAAACTATTCAATATTTATCAACCAATTTTTTTGTCGATTTATAGTAATATTATAGCGCAATTTTTTCTGCAAAATAAAATATTTTATAGTGCTTATTTATATTGCAAATAATATTTTTTTGGAAAGATGTTTTTCAATTTTAATTTACAATTATTTAAATAAATTAGGGGTCAAAATTAATTTAGTAAGTCTCGTATAAAAGACTGTTTCATCATCTTTGCAGGAATAAATTGTAAAATCCTTAACAAAAACACAAATTACCGCAGCAGCCAAAAAAGTAAATTTTGTGAAAAAATTACATATTTTTAATTATTTAAACAATGATCCCCTCATATGAATCATATACTTTCTTGTAAATATCTTTTGCTTGGACCTAAACTTTGATAAAAAAATTATTCCAACCTGTACGGAATTACATTTTGATTTACTTACATGTATTGTAATTTTATTTGATCGGTCTAAATGTTTAGGCGCCGTACATGACTGGAAGCACACATTGGTTGAATGTCTTTCTTTTTCAAATAATTTGGCATGTTGTTCTTACGCTCTATGTAGTAAATAATATTTCGGTTCAACCTCGTACATAGGGGAATTTCCATCATGCTACTGGCGAAGAGATAAGTGGGTCAGAGGAAACGTGTATCCGGAAATTGTAATAAAAGATATTTGTTGTTAACCACATCATATTTAAAATATTTTATTTTGTAAATACCACATTGAAAACCTTTGTTCTCTCTCTGAGAAAATTTAGGACGCTGTGATAGTGTGAACTGATATTTCCAATATATTTGGAATATTTTTCGTTACAAGAATTACCAAATAAGATTTAAAATAATATGAAACTACCAAGAAAGCAGATGGAAGTTATGGTATGTAAAGATAAATACATATGCATACCATAATAGACTAACAGCCGGTATGGGTGAAATTTGCTAATCATTTTAGGCACGATAAGACCCTATAACTTAAGAGCAAACAGTAGCGATCAACAGGTAGCAACAAACGCGTTCCAAGATTGCGGCTCTAACTTTGAATATTTTGTCAAGATATTTGGCACACATATTCGTATAGTCGAGGAAATGAAGCATTTTGGCTAGCAATTTTTTCCTCCAGCATGGATTCACATGAAATTTTCACAGAAGGTAGGGAATAGTCCAAGGATCATTTTCTATATCCTGCCGCTGTACGCTAAAACCTTGGGGGTGGTTGCCACCCCATCTCGAGGGTGGGAATTTTTTATTACATTTTAACCATGTAAATCGATGTAGGGGTGTTCGGCAGGGATGTGTGCTTTCCCCTCTTTTATTTAACATTTATTCGGAAGCCATATTTCAAGAGTCTTTGGAAGATGCAGAGATGGGAATCAAAGTGAATGGAGTATTGATCAACAACATACGATATGCTGATGATGCTGTCTTAATTTTCGACAACATAGCAGATCTTCAACAACTTGTCACTATAATCGGAGAATACAGTAAGCGAATGGGATTAGAGATTAATACCAAAAAGACCAAATTCATGATCATCTCCAGAAACTTGGATGCATTTGAAAACTCCACCATAACACTGAATACTAAGTCCATTGAGAGAGTGAGCAAATTCAAATACCTAGGAACGTGGCTTTTTGAAGACTGGGCATCGAACAGGGAAGTAAAATGTCGCATTGAGCAAGCTCGACAAGCTTTCGTAAAATTCAGGAAGGTACTGACCTGCTCAGAGTTCAAACTTACACTGAGACTAAGGTTTACTAAATGCTACGTGTGGTCGGTGCTGCTATATGGCATAGCCACTCTGTCAATCACGAACGTCGCAAAAAAACCCCTTATATTTTTTGTATTCACCCCTACCCCCACCAATTTGTCGGCCACGCAGCGTTCCGCCCCTAGAGATTTTACTTAGTTACGTCATGACCTACTTATTCCCAAATTTTGGTGCACTATCTCGATCATGAGCGTCACAAAAAAAATAATAAAAACGGCAAATTTGACCCCTTATAACTACCCTCATGCCCAACTCTGGTTTCCGGCTCTGAGGATTTTACTTAGTTATGTCATGGTATACTTATTCCCAAATTTTGGTGCACTCTGTCAATCACGAACGTCGCAAAAAAACCCCTTATATTTTTTGTATTCACCCCTGCTCCACCCCTTTGTCGGCCACGCAGAGTACCACCCCTGGAGATTTTACTTAGTTACGTCATGACCTACTTATTCCCAAATTTTGGTGCACTCTCTCGATCATGAGAGTCACAAAAAAAAAATAATAAAAACGGCGACTTTGACCCCTTATAACTACCCTCATCCCCAACTCTGGTTTCCGGCTCTGGGGATTTTACTAAGTAATATCATGATCTACTTATTCCCAAATTTTGGTCCACTATCTTAATTACGAACGTCGCAAAAAACCCTTTATATTTTTTATATTCACCCCTACCCCCACCCCTTTGTCGGCCACGCAGCGTTCCGCCCCTAGAGATTTTACTTAGTTACGTCATGACCTACTTATTCCCAAATTTTGGTGCACTATCTCGATCATGAGCGTCATAAAAAAAATAATAAAATCCGCGACTTTGACCCCTTATAACTACCCTCGGCCCCAACTCTGGTTTCCGGCCGTTGGTGAAAGTCATGTACACAACTAATTCAACATATCCCCGTATAGTTTTTCCATATTACTTATCACGCACAAAATCCGCTTCTATCTCTCCGACTATAAGTTTCAATATTAATAAATAATTCGTTAGTTTTCTTTATTCTTTCAAAAAATAAATTAAAATTAAGAGATTTTTTAACTCGACGGTAAGTGAATTACTTACCGTCGAGTTGGAGTACTTACCGTCGAGTTGGATTACTTACCGTCGAGTTGCTAGTAAATGTCACCTACTGACGTAAAATCTGTCACGGTAAACAGTCAAAAATGATCAATCGTGCAAAAAAGTTATTTAATTTGTTTATACCAAATTAATTTTTTTTTGCAACACTATAAGTCAGAAAATTATGAGGTTACAGTAATACATCATACAGTTTATGAAAGAAAAACATTTATTTATAAATTTATACTATTTATGCGAGCATTATCATAACGAAAACTTTGTTTATTTACGTATTTTAATTCATAATATTATGGAAAATTTGCTATTATGAAAAGTTGTTCAGAATTAAAAATTATGTTTTAATGTACAATTATATCATTCTAATTTAAATGTTGTGAATTATAAACGTACTTTACTCTTGATCGAAATTCATATTTTTTATATGCCTCGTATAAAATTAATAAAATTTGATATATGTTGGTTGCATCATAAATCTTAGACTGTTTTTAAAGCTTTTTATGAAGAATAACTTTTTGTTGTCAAATTAAAAATAAAAGACTTATAAATGAAAATGTTGTTGGTCTCCATAATTTGAGAAAAATCTTTAAATAATTTTTTCCATTAGAAGGATGTAATTGCACATATAAGACCATAATTTTTTATTCCAAATAACATTTCATATATTCGTTCGCTAAACTCAGACACAACTGTCTAGTGATTTTAGTCAATAATTTTGCCAATTTCGGCAAAATTGGCAAAAAACAAAAAAATTTATCTTCTAAAATCACTAGCCAGTTGTGTCTGAGTTTAGCGAACCGACTATAATAACAATTTTCATTTCATAACAAATGGAACAGTCCATTTATCATTAGGTAGTCCCATTAAAGGGGAGGCCGTATACTCGTATAAACCTTTTTAAAGTTATTAGTAAATTATTGCTTTCAAAATATACTCAAATTGTATTTTTGAACATCTTATTTATTTTATATAATAATTAAATTCACTTTCAAATGTCATTGATATTTTATTAATACTTAATTTAAAAAAAAAAACCTATACAGAAGTAAAAACTTCAAATTGTATTTTGGTATAAAATAGTTTATTTAAAACTTCTAAAATTTATCCACATGGATTGCAAAACGTTTTCGTTCTGAACAGAACATCTTCAGTGCCTGGAATGAAGTATTTTCACGTTAGATTAAGGCAAAAGGTTAAAATTGTGACTGTTAATGAGAAAAATATGTGGAGAATACTTACATTCCCCAAAGTAGTTGTAACTAGCACACCAATGAAGGTGGTAACTTCATAATATATGGCTTACATTATACCTTATGATAAAATATTGTGACTACAAGTCGATGTTACAAGATTAAAATATGTATGTGCCTAAAGAGCAACATGCTTCCCTGCTCGAAAAAACTAGGTACTTGCCATTTGAATTAGCACAGACCAACTGATGTAAAATGAAAAGGAATGACAAAGAGTGACATGAGAAGACAAGGTAAAGTCAATTTTTTGGATACGAACTTCAAAAAGTGTAGTTTTAATTTTTTTTGGATTTTAAATAAAATGTAAAGGTAGGTAATAGCTGATTGAAAATATAATTAAAACTGTTTAAAAAAATATGTTGAGAATCTATTGTAAAGTCTAAATAGCAACTCTCTAATCCAGAAAAAACTTTAGGTTTGTTGGAAATAAGATCGGTATATTTCACGGTTAGAAGCGTGACGTCATCGATTATAAAATTTAAAGGTGAAAGTTTAATTTGGTATAATAGAATGAGATTTATACTATATGTAAACAATAAATGACCTGAAGTGGAGAGATTGGATGCTCCACTTCAGGTCATTTATTGTTTACATATAGTATAAATCTCATTCTATTACACCAAATTAAACTTTCACCTTTAAATTTTATAATCGATGACGTCACGCTTCTAACCGTGAAATATACCGATCTTATTTTCAACAAACCTAAAGTTTTTTCTGGATTAGAGAGTTGCTATTTAGACTTGGCAATAGATTCTCAACATGTTGTTCTGAAGCTATTTTCTTGTGGCATTTTTACAATTTTAACTATTTAGAATGGGAAATAAGCCACAATATTATTAAAAAATGATTTTTATTAACGTTTCGACGCCCAAATCGGGTGCCGTTGTCAAAATACAAAATACTATTAATATAAACAAAAAAGTTGTTGCTTAGTAAAAAAATTCTTCTAATAATTTATTTAATTTGACTCATTTACATCGGCAATTCAGATACATACGATACATTTTAAAGTAGAAGACTTTAAAATGATATTGCCAATATTTATGAGTTGCGTTCCTGGGACGACTTTACTGAAAGATAGTTCATTCGATTACATGAAATCAACCCCAACTCAAGAATATCCGTCACAAAAAAATCATAGCATGTGATCTGTCTTTAAAAAGACAACCACATGCAACGGTGACATTAAAATTCTCGCGTTAGAGATCTCATAGTAAATCACGAGGGAAAACCAGGAAAAACCTCGTGATACTATCCCGACATCGTAAGTATTTGGTCTTACATTTAATTTACTCTCAAAATTAATACCAAATTCTGACTTTACTATAATTTTGTTTAAATTATAAATAATATCAATAATACATGGGTATATAAGTAATACTAAAATATAAAATATGTACTAACTCGACTATTGACTTACTAATTGTGGTATTTTCTTTGTATTGACTTCCTCTTTCAGTATGGGTATCCAATCCACATCCTACTGCATTCCACCGAGGAATTTGCGACACAATTGGTTTCGTTTAGCATAATTAGAGCCGCTTCTTTGATTTTTCTCTTTTTACTATCTGTTTCTTTCAGGACTATACTTGAATCTCTCCACTGAACTCTATGTTCATTATCCCATGCGTGTTGACATATTTGAGATCTATCAAATTTTATAATAATGAATGAACTATCTTTCAGTAAAGTCGTCCCAGGAACGCAACTCATAAATATTGGCAATATCATTTTAAAGTCTTCTACTTTAAAATGTATCGTATGTATCTGAATTGCCGATGTAAATGAGTCAAATTAAATAAATTATTAGAAGAATTTTTTTACTAAGCAACAACTTTTTTGTTTATATTAATAGTATTTTGTATTTTGACAACGGCACCCGATTTGGGCGTCGAAACGTTAATAAAAATCATTTTTTAATAATATTGTGGCTTATTTCCCATTCTAAATAGTTAAAGATTCTCAACATATTTTTTTAAACAGTTTTAATTATATTTTCAATCAGCTATTACCTACCTTTACATTTTAATTAAAATCCAAAAAAACTAAAACTACACTTTTTGAAGTTCGTAACCAAAAATTGACTTTACCTTGTCTTGTCATGTCACTCTTTGTCATTCCTTTTCATTTTACATCAGTTGGTCTGTGCTAATTCAAATGGCAAGTACCTAGTTTTTTCGAGCAGGGAAGCATGTTGCTCTTTAGGCACATACATATTTTAATCTTGTAACATCGACTTGTAGTCACAATATTTTATCATAAGGTATAATGTAAGCCATATATTATGAAGTTACCACCTTCATTGGTGTGCTAGTTACAACTACTTTGCGGAATGTAAGTATTCTCCACATATTTTTCTCATTAACAGTCACAATTTTAACCTTTTTCCTTAACCCTCCGTTACTCGCACACGGTGTGGGAGACCGGGCCTGTAAATAAATTCCTGTAACTCTGCTTGTAGTGGGGATTTTGAATGGCTACTTCGTATTCCTCTTCAGTGGTCAATCAACTGTGGGTAAAGTCAGTTCGCAGTGTAAAAAATAGTACTGTCCTTTTGTTATTACGCAACACGGTCCCGTACACCGTGTGCGAGTATTTGTGCACCAATTTTTGTGTTTGGATCACACATCGATATTTTTAATTAGTAAGGTAATTTAAGATCTTTTCCTTATTTTCAATGTTTATAGATTAGTTTATTTATATTTATATATATAAATATAAATATATAACTTACCCAGAACCATCAGAATGAGGTTTAGGGAGATATGTGGTTTACCAACAGAACAAGTACCAGTCGTAACACCAGGAACTTCAGATCGCTGTGCTGTTTGTGATTGGAAGAAAAATAGAAAAACAAAGTTTTACTGCCAAATATGCTCAAAATATCTGTGTTTGGAACACCATTGTTCCAATGAATGTGACACCATTGTGTATTTCATGTTTTAAAAACGTTAATTAATTTTTATAACTTTTTTTGTTACTACAATTACTCTTTATTTTTAATTTTTTTGTGTATTGAATTAAGATCTAAAGTTCTTAGTAAACAAATTTAACCATATTCAATTTTTTTTCACTTCCAAAGTTTTTGTATATACATATAAATGGATAACAATGAAAATTATTAAATTTTTGATTAAAGTAATATAATGTGAACACAAACGCATATCTACAAAATTATATGATCATATATTCATTAAATAATTTAATCGTACACAATTTTGCAAAAAAAAATAATTTTAAAACACTGCTGACCCATATTTTTGGACCCGGTCTCCTGCACCGTGCGCGAGTATCCGATCACAAAAAGTTGGCGCGAGTAACGAAAGGTTAATCTAACGTGGAAATACTTCATTCCAGGCACTGAAGATGTTCTGTTCAGAACGAAAACGTTTTGCAATCCAAGTGGATGACTTTTATAAATTTAAAATAAACTATTTTATACCAAAATACAATTTGAAGTTTTTACTTCTGTATAGGTTTTTTTTAAACTATGGTATACAGCCAACTATTGGGATTTTCCCATTGATTTTACTTAATTTAAAATTTAGTTTGAAATTCACGAAATGTCAAACTCAAATGTAAATAACCTATACTTTGCTTAATAATTTCAGATTAAAAAAAACTAGCCTACTTACTATAAACGATTTCAAGTGACGTTTAGTGTGTCGGCGGAAAATAAAAGGTTTATGACGTCACATTTTAGACTTTGAGGTCGATTGTCTCGAAGATGGTTAGAGATATCGAAATGCCGTTTTTAGATTTGGATTCAGAAGACAAAACTACATAAGAATCCATCGATAAATCTACTTTAAGTATTGCAGGAGCGGCGACGCAATAACACAAACTTTGCGAATTTATAAACGAAAAGTTTGCGTTGAAAATGACAACAAGTGATTTTGAACAGTGTAAAATTATTTTGCAAAAACATGTCGATTTCTTGCTTACTTATAAACAATTAGAATAACTTTTTAACCGTTACCCGTAGAAAAATTATTTTTTCATATTTAGAAAGAGTGAATTTTTATACACATTTACAAAGAAAAACAATTGTCCTAGGACAAATAGGGACGAGGTTAGCCTCCCCCATTTTTTTAATTCACATGTTCTTGCAAAATAATTTTGCAATATTTAGAATTATTTTTTGTCATTTTTTGTTTAATTAAATTAATAGTGTAAATCTTCTTTCATAAACTATCCAAAGTATTACTGTAGCTTCATCATTTTCTGACTTATAGTGTTGCAAAAGAATTAATTTGGGATAAACAAATTAAATAACTTTTAACTATTTGACTAATTGCTTTGAAATTTATAGTATGATTTAAGCACCAGAAGTCTCAGCATTCCGTGTAATAAGAAGGTTCTAAGTTAAGTTTTACATAAGTTATTAATATTTATAAAAACTCAAAATTTATGATTTATTTTGCAATTTTCTATGCAACCAATTAGGATAGACATATTCAGCGAACGCCGTATTGAAGTTTTTTATGCGATTTATGATTTTGTTACTCTCAAATTTGTTTAAAATGCTAAACTTTTTGATGAACGACGAAAAAAGCGAAAATTTACCGTTTTTGTTCTTTATTTGTTTATAACTATGTATATCATCAAAATCGACTGCAGGAAACATAATATAGGTTATTAATATAGATGTCTATGTCTATACTACTCAAAAAATTTGGTTTCGGCCTGGAGGGGTTGTGTCACGAACAGGATATTTTTGAAGATATTCTTCTTTAGGCTCGATTAGATTGAGGGTAAAATTGTACATAAATCTGCTCGCCTGCGCACACAGACAGTATGTAGTTCCTTGCTAATCTTTCAAGATAGGTATTTATGTATCTGTATCCGTGCAAATAAGTCATTAAAAGAATATATTAGTGTTGTTAGTAAATGTATTATTTATTATAATTCTTGTGTTTTTGGATTTGTGTTTCTCTGTAGTAAAATAATAAAATATTATGTAGTCATAACATTTTTACACTATTTATTGTCGCCGTGTTGTGTAATTATATCCGAAACTTACATGTCAATTAAAAGGACCTCGCTGGTGTAGTTGTTAGGGCGTTAGCTCCGAGATTGGAATGACGCGGGTTCGAATCCTGGGCGAGCCATTTTTTTTTATTTTTGGTTGTTTTAATAAAAATTTTTTGAAAGTGGTAGATAAGAAAGTTACTTTAATTTTTAAATAAAATACAAATAACCTGTTAAGTATATTTACTTCGTTGAAATTACCTATATAATAGAAGAATATCTTCTTACGTGCGTACAAAGTACACACACATTCTTTCTTTTTTTCCTTATTTCTTTGAACTAATTGGTATAATAGTATATTACTTTATGAGGCGGAGAAGCATGACTTTTCTTGACGCGCCCGATATTACGCGCCGAACATAGAGGGCAAGTCAAGAAAAGTCGCTTCTTTGCCGAATAAAGTATACTATTTTTTCTTCAAACGTAGCAATTTTCAACCATAAATAGTACAATTCATACGCTATTTTTACTCGAAATTAACTGTGACAACTATCAAAGTCGTCTAGATGTTAGAAATTAAAATAATTAAGTCATGGTTCGCCAACATCGGGAATGATTGCTGAAAGTTGTGCTCGACCTTCAGTATCATCAACAATTACCAATGCGTATCAAGAGTCGGGAACATTTTTGCACGGTTTCAATTTTGAAAATGCCTCATTAACTAATTGTACTTTTAATATTACTATAAATAAAAATTATGTTTAATTGTTGTTAATGACATTTGTATTGTTGCTTTGTGACATGTTTCATATTGTTGCCATGACAACATTTTTCCCTCCGCCGTAAAGAAATGGGAAAAAAAACTGCTGCCGGCGGAGACATCAAACTTTGACAGGATCAAGTTAGATAAGTAATGTCATCATTATTTGTCGTTTGAAGAAAAAATTATTTTATTAGGTAATTTAATATAATTCCATTTTTTTTCAAAACTATACTTTATCTGTACTTATGTGTCGGTTTTTGCTAAATATAATTATATCTACCTATCACTGAAAGGAAATGCATACTTTCATTGCGGTAATGTTATTTTACATAAAACCATAAAAATCCTAATTATAACTCATACCAAATATATTGTAAAACCTTTCATCCATTTGAGTCTCAGATATGAAACTATTTGCGTTTTTATATTTATTACTGTGCGTCAAAAGTGAGTCTTACATAAAATCAGTTGTATCCATAAAAAACTACTCTATAAATTTTGTTCCAGTACAAAGATTGAACATAACAGTTTCCTACGTTTGTTATGACAATTGTACAGTATATAATCGAAATAAATACTCTTTCACATTTAACAATACGCGTCAGTGGTTCGGAAGAAATCTTGGGATCCTCGAGCGGCCATTTTATTTTCCTGGCTGGAACAAAGACAACAATACTAAATATGTCTACAATGATACTGCTACGATAGATATAATAAACGACAAAATCTATCTACCAAGTAAGGCCACTTGTGTCTATTCCCAGAGAATGTGTCACGATACTAAATATAATGCATTCGTATTTTGGCGATACCCATACGTGGAATGCAAGTTTAAACCTGTTTACATAGGAGAAGTAGAAGAATGGAGCATTTTCGCACATCCATCATGGAAGTTTATCAAATTGTCTTTTGAAGGAAACTCTTTCGTTTTAAACCTGGCTGAAAAGATCAAAGTTTGTGAACGTTTTGTGTGGAAAACCGACAATCCCAACATATTTGTCTGGTACCGGAAAAATCCCCCTGGAAAATCGCCAAACATAAGTGAATCATTATCAAAGTACCTTAAACTAAGCGCTGAAATTAAAACTGAGCTGGAAACCAGCGACTTTCAGGTCAATTACATGACCATGGTTATATTTGCTGTTGCAGCGTTGTTCTTCTTTCGATCCTTCTGCTCCGTTGTGATGAACTACATTCTTCTGCGCAAGTACGGATTTGGTTGCACAAGTAGGTTGATTGGATGCTGCTCAGTGATGGTTCCTCTTCAGCTTTTGTTGATTACTCCTAAGGTTCCAAAAAGAAGTGAGGAAAATCACAGTGGATGTAAAAATGTTGAGTTTGATGAGTTCAGCGCAACGGTTAATGAGGTTGAGTATTGCGAGGTATCTTATATTTAGTATTACACCTTATTTATCATGCCTTCATTATATGTTTTGCTAATAAACAAATACTTTAACTAACTTATTGTTTTATTTCCATACATAATCAAAAACCTTTCTATCATTTAATTGTGTAAGGTTTAATTTGATTCTTAACAAAGGGCCTAGCCGGGTAAGATGATGAAAACTGCCCCCAACTCGATTCGAATTCCATATAGGTCACCGTTTAGCATATATAATAGTGAAACTAACTTTCTGAAATTTTTAGCCCTCTAGGTGGTCATGTGACCCACCTAGAACCTAATTAGGGTTTTTATGTTTTTATTTTTTATCTCAGCCGCATCGAGAACTACCGAAAAACTTTAAATAAAAAAGTTGTAAGCTTTAAAAAGTTCTGTCCGAATTTTTTTTAATTTTTGGCGGGAAATTTAAATTTTATAACGATTTTAAAATTTTAAATGAGTTTAAAAAATAACAAAGACATTCGTTTTCACGAAAAAAATATATAACGTGTATTTTTGCATAATATTTCACCCTGAAATTTTTCAAATTTTTAAAATTGATGAAACACACGTTTGAAATTAAAAAACCGCATTTTTTCGGTTTTTTCCGTTTTTTGATATAATTTTATACATATTTTTCAAAAAAGGTAACACCGTTACTAGAATAGGTAAAAAACTGAAAAATAATTGGGGTTTTCTTTATAAAAAATTTTTGTAATGCCATCCATTTTCAAGATACAGGGCGTTGAAGAAAACAAAATTTTACACATTTTTTACGATTTTGACGAAACTACTGGCAACATTGTAATAAAATTTGGCAAATTTTAAGAGGTAGTTGTTATTTATTTTTTGACATACAATTAAGAATTTTGTATTTATCATTGCCGCGTATACTGGTAATTGTCTGAACTTTTTAAAGAAAAAAGATGGTACGCCACTGACATATTTAAAATTAACAATCATTTTTGAAATTTTCGTTCAATTTGTGACAAAGAATCTATCTTCCTATTTTTCATATGACGCGCCATTTTTATTCAAAAAATAAAACATCTTAACCCTTACAACGTATTCGAACTTCTAGTAGTTTCTACATCTACATAAACTCGTACAATCATTATAAAAACTAATTCAAATACTCTGGAAGCGTTAAGATATTTTATTTTTTGCAGCAAAATGGCGCGTCGTATGAAAAAATGAGAAGATAGTTTTTTATCGCAAATTGAACGAGGAATTCAAAAATGATTGGTAATTTGAAATATTTCAGTTTCATACTATCTTTTTTTCTTTTGAAAATTTTAGACCATTACCCCTATGCGTGCCAATGATGAATATCAAATCCTTAATTGTATGTCAAAACATGCACAATAACTACCTCTTAAAACCCGCCAAGTTTTATTACAATGTTGCCAGCAGTTTCGGCAAAATCGTAAAAAATGTGTAAAATTTTGTTTTCTTCAACGCCCTGTATCGTGAAAAGGGATGGCGTTATAAAAAATTTTTATTAAGCAAACCCCAATTATTTTTCAGTTTTTTACCTATTCTAGTGACGGTGTTACCATTTTTGAAAAATATGTATAAAATTGTATCAAAAAACGAAAAAAAAACCGAAAAACTGCAGTTTTTAATTATTGAAGGTGCGTTTCACCAATTAAAAATTTGAAAAAATTCAGGGTGAAACGTTATAAATTATTATAAGAAAATATTGAAATATAACAAAACAGTAAGAAAACAATATATTAGATGAAGATTGGTAGAACTTTTGTTGGTAATCAAATTAAGTATGTAAATCAAAGCATTACATACCTACTAAATAAATAAGTCTACGCCAAAAAATCATAATTTAAAAATAAAAATCGGACCTAATTTGGGATTTCTCTCTAAAATCCCCATTCTTGAGAAAATAAATGTACAGTAGAGCGTCGATTATCCGAACGTCGATCAACCGAACGACCGCTTATTCGAACTATCGACTCCCGCGTCCCGCACTCGAATACCGAGCAAGCGTTAGTAATTGACGCTTAAAATATCTTCAATTTTCTTCAATATTGTAAGACTGCACTTTTTTGTTTAGTTGCTAGTTGTCATTATCAAGATATAAATAAATATGTAGGTATATAAATATGGCTTTTATTCACTTGTGGATAAATATGTATGACTATAAATATGTATCAATATATTGTAGTTCGATTAAATACCCGAACAAATCGGTTTTCCGAACACCTATGTCCACCAATTAGTTCGGATAATCGACGCTCTACTGTATTTCAACCTAATCCAAATGTATAATTACAATATGATTATAATAAAAACTACTTACCAAATTAGAATGAGTTTTCCTTGTCCAAAATAGTCCAAAAGTCCAAAAATATAGGTATATGAAAACTATTTAAAAAGGCAGTATAACTATTAACTAACTTTTGTTTGTTGTTTCTTTTCACACAAATTTTAAAACGCAACAACCATAAATAATCAAATTACAGCTGTGCCACAGCCGCCATATTGAATAATTTTTGACATGTCATTTAAACATCCAATCAGAACAAAGTTATAATGCGCATGCGCCGGGATCATAGGTTTTAACATATAAAAATTCACCCTCATATAGCCGGTAAAGAAGTATAACTTCAAAAATATAAACATAAACACCCTAATTAGGCTCTAGGTGGGTCACATGACCACCTAGGGGGCTAAAAATTTCAGAAAGTTAGTTTCATTATATATGCTAAACGGTGACCTATATGGAATTCGAATCGAGTTGGGGGCAGTTTTCATCATCTTACCCGGCTAGGCCCTTTATTCCGTTCCTTGTGGTCTCATGTCAACATCTTTGTTTCTGTCCATGTCACTCCTCTTTTCTCTAATATATTTCCGATTACTTCATTCCATGTCAGTCTTGATCTTCCTGTTTTTTTGTTTTTCAATATTTTTGCTTCCCACACTCTTCTCACTGGTATGGTATCTTTCATCCGATGTAAATGACCCCACCAACTCAGCCGTATCTGATCTATAAACTCCATTGTGAATAGGTTTTTCAGTTTGTTTCTTATATCTGTGGTCCAAATTCTATCCATTTTGGTAACACCTTAAACTCTGATTAAAAACTCCACACATTCAGTTTTTACTCTTTGTTGTGATTTTCTTAATCATTTGTCATTTTGTCCATAAATATTAGAAAGAGTGTTGGACTAAGCGCTCCTCCCTGTCTTAAACCTCTCTATTTATTGTAAACGTATCTGACATCTGATGTTCAATTATTACTTATTATGGCATTGTTGTTCTCATTATATATTTTTTGGATCATTCTTAGTAACGTGTTGTGCATTCTTTTTTCTCTTAGTGTTTCCCATGGTTTCTATCTTGGTACTTTATCGAAGGCTTTTTCTAGATCAAGAAATGCTTCGCATTTGTTTTATTTCTCAAGTAAAACTTTTTGTGTTACCTGTTTTAAAGTAAATATACAGGGTGTCCCGAAAAGAATGGTCATAAATAATTATACCACAGATTCTGTGGTCAAAAATAGGTTGATTGAAAGTCACTTACCTATATACAATAATGCACACAAAAAAAGTTACAGCCCTTTGAAGTTACAAAATGAAAATCGATTTTTTTTCATATATCGAAAACTTTTAGAGATTTTTTATTTAAAATGGGCATGTGGTATTCTCATGGCAACAGCATCGTAAAAAAAAATAAAGTGAAATTTGTGACCCCATAAAAATCTAGTTGAATCTAGATTCTAGAAATCTAGAAAAAAACTCTATAAATTTAGTTGCAAAAGCTGAAGCTGAGTGTTGTCCTGCTACCACAGCATTCTTTGATTTCTTATTAGAACTATACGTATTTTTTAGTTCCTCTACATATAGACACTACTTGTTAATTTAATGTTTAAGCACAAGTTAAAGGTTATAATCAAATTAAAATAGCATTATCCAAAATTTCAGAAGATGATGAGCAAGAATTTAAAACTTGTAGCGATGCAAATGGTTTGAATAATCGAATGTGTTTTCTGTAAACAGGAATATTTGCAATATATTGGAATGAAATATTAGACAAAACAAACAGCCTAAGTCGTATTCTCCAAGATCCAAATATTGCCCTTAATTCAGTAGTGGCGGCACTTGGGTCACTTAAAGAATTTAGACAGTCAAGAAGTGACAATTTCGAAATATGTGAGACGTGAGGCGCGATGGTAAGCTGAACTCAAGACTATTCGACACATAGAAAACGACTACTGAATATTCGACTGACTCCACTGGATTATGAAACATCTCAAGAGACTGAAATGACAACATCAGAGAAATTTAGGACTCAAAATTGTATCGCTATTATAAATCACTTCATTACCTCTTTAAGTCAGAGGCTTTCAGCAGATGAATCCATTCATTCCAAAGTTGGATTTTTACATCATTTGGAAAATTTTATTCCCAATGAAATTGAAGGTCACTCAGTAAAGCTTACCGACATTTATAGCAATGATTTAGACAAAAACCTAGGTGTCGAACTAGTACAATTTGTAGAATGTTTCAATTCATTTAAAGAGGAAATCGGCATCAAAAATAAGCAAAGAACTTTAAATGTACCGATTGCTAGAAGAAAAAAGGTGAATGATGCCAATGATGCGTTTTCAAGCGTTGATGCTAAATTGCAGTGGGAGGAAGTCATTCTCAAAACTTAAATTAATTAAAAATTGACTTCGGTTTATGATGGGCCAAGAGAGTTTGAATCATCTCTTTATAATGAGCATTAAACACGATGTCAAACCAACTAGATATGTCCGATACAATCAAGCAATTTTCATTTAAAAAATCTCGAAAAGTACCCGGACTTTAACCATACATCTTACTATGTTTATTTTTAATATTTTACTGTAACAAGTTACAGCTCTTGAATTTTTTATTATTAAAAAATATAGATATTTATAAAAGTATATCAACATTTTTTAATGATGCGCCGTAAGGGAGCGTTCAAGTATTACGTAACGCAGTTTGGGGGGAAGGGGGGTCTTGTAAAACGTTACGCCGCGTTACATGGGGGGGAGGGGGGTTCGAACAGCGCGTTACGTAACATTCTTTTTTAAAAAATTAGTAAATCCTTTATAAATGGTATATATTTTAAGGTAAATATATACCTTTTATAAAGGATTTACTATTTTTTGTATTACATGGTATACAGCCAACTACAGGAAAACTTTTTCCTTGTGGATTCTTTTTTAACTTAAATGAAAAAAAAACTATGGAATTTCATTTATGATTTACATAGACCCCTGAATTGTATTATGTTGCACTCTCACGACAGCTCCGCTCATGTTCCTACAACAGGACAATAAATAGTACCTATTCAAGTGAAAAAATCTTAAAATTTGTAACACAGATGAAGCACAATAACACGTGTTTCCAATAATTAGATGGACCTGTCTCCACAACAAAAGATTAAAAGATACAGATGTTATTTAAGAGGTTGCAGAAAGGAACTACATGTTCATAAATCATGTTTGTTTTCTGAAATCGTTTTCTGCAGTAGGTATTCATTAATGTTTTAAATACGCAAATTTTCAAATTATTTAAAAATGTCTTTAAATAAAAAGCATTAAATACAAAACCCACTATATTGATACTTAGTTTAGAAAATTGATAGATATTAAAAAAAAAATAGTACCCTTATTTAAAGTGTGATTTCAAAATTTCAAAAATTTCAAGTGAATTTCAACATTTCACCTTGCGTTATTCATAATAGACCCTACATAATACACATTTTTGAGATGAGGTTGTTAAGCAGCTTCTAAAAACAAAATTATACAGGGTGTTTAATTAAAATTAAAGATAATGGACTATGCTAGACTTGAGTGAATCACCCTGTATAATGTATATTCAAATTTATATTTAAATAGTCCATAGTTGAATTTAAAAGTTAACGTATCCTATAGAGTTTTTATAATTTTCTAAAAGAATGACGCATGACAAAAACAATTTTATTCCATAAGTGGTTTCCATACATTATAATTTTAAATGATCACCCTGTATTATTCATAAAGACCATAAATTCAGATTGTTAAGCAGCTTTTAAACATATAAAAATATACAGGGTGTTAAAAAATAAAGCTTATGGACTACGGTAGTCTTGCATGAATCACCCTGTACATATAAATTTATGTTTAAAAAGCACACATTTTTATATATGAAAATCTACGGGTCTCAGCGTTTTTTAAAATTGATTAAAACAAGGACAGAAATAATTTTATTCCATAAGTGCCTTCTTATATATACAGAGTGTTTCAGTTTGTTCTCTAAGATAGGTGAAAAACTGAAAAATAATTGGGGTTTGCTTAGTATAAAATTTTTGTAACGGCATGCGTTTTCACGATACAGGGCGTTGAAGAACAAAAAGTTTTACACATTTTTTTCACTATTTTTCCGAAACTACTGGCAACATCGTATATTATTTGTTATACAAAAATTTTTACTAAGCAAAATAAAATATTGAAATAAAAAATATGTTATTTTATTTTAAGTTTTTATTAAAAAAGATCAAATAGAAGAATGCATGAGAATAACAATAAAGGATGAAGCCAAAAATATATGTAAGGATGGGGCCAAGCAGCTAAAATGTAAATGTAAATGTAAAATTAGTAATAAAACATTATTATTCTAAGTTTTGGATATATTTCATGTCATGGGGCATGAAATTACGATTGGCAGGGATAACCAGACACATGAACTAAAAAGAAGAATCGTTCTTGGGTGGGCAGCATTTGTAAAACTGAGAGAAACTTTTAAGAGTGAGTTGCCCATATGCCCAAAGAGAAAGGTATTTGATCAGTGCGTCCTCACAGTGTTGACGTACGGATCAGAAACATTTACCTTACCTAAAACCTCGGCTACCAAACTAAGAGTAACGCAGAGAAGAATGGAGCGGTCAATGTTAGGAAGAACTCTGCGAGACAAAATCAGAAACGAAGAAATCAGGAGAAGAACAAAAGTGACTGACGTCATCAAAAGGATAGCTAACTTGAAGTGGAGATGGGCAGGACACATAGCGAGAATGACACATGGGGGATGGACAAAAAGGTTATTGGAATGGAGGCCAAGAGAAGACAAGAGAAGCGCCGGTTGACCGCCTACAAGATGGACAGACGACGTAAGAAAGCTAAATAAAAACTGGATGAGAGCGGCGCAGGATAGACGTGGTTGACTTTTGAGGCTGGATGATGATTGTAAGTTTTTATTATTACCTCAAATGCGATTAAAATAATAACAAAGTTCTTTTACCGGGCTTCCGGTACATTTCGCAACCTAGTTTCCCATTTAGGTTCAAATGGTGACTTGGGTGTTACGTAACGTTTAGGTAGGGGGAGGGGGGTACATAAAAACGTTACAGTGCGTTACATGGGGGAGGAGGGGTCAAAAATCTTCAAACATTGCGTTACGTAATACTTGAACGCTCCCTAAGGCCCTCACACCAATTCTGCCCAGGGGCCTCCACTACCTTAAATCCGGCTCTGAGAGGATAGGCTACCAAAAAGAGCACTGAATGCTAGAATGCAGGGAAAGAGACCGGTTGAAAAGCTAAAAAAGCGCCGAGAAGACACAGTAAGCAGCGAATCACAAGCACTTTTAAGAAGTCCGTGTATGGAGAAGAGCAGCCACAGACAAACAAGGGTGGAGGCAAAAAATAAAGGAGGCCAAGACTCAATTTGGGCTATAGTGCCGTAGAAGAACAAGATATGGTACAAGTTTCAAAAGTCACAAAGGGAATAAAAATCATTTTTTTAGATGTATAGTTATATTTAATTGCTTATCTAATTTCTTATTAATACAAAAGTCAATGCAAAATTATCACATTTAAAAAATATCTTGAGATGCAAAATAAAATTTTTGAAATATATAAAAAAAAATCAGTACACTACTTCTTAGCGAATACTTGCTAACCCATCAGTTCTATTTCTTTGTTTGAAACTTGTATTACATCTTCAGGTTCAATAAGGTCACTGCTGTCTTCAATTTTGGTTTCTTCGATTTTAAGAAATGATTTTAATTCTCCCAATTCGTTAGCTTCATCAAACATATCGTAGTCCTAAAAGAAGTAAAGAAAAAGTATATTTCAGTGTTATTAGCGTGTACTGTACCATTGCTCAAACTATTTTTGAATTAGTATTTTATAAATATTACTACTAAAGTGGAGATTTAGATTCAAGTTGAAATAGTATGATCTGGATTCATAAAAATGTTAAATGAAAATGAAATGAATAAAAAACGAAACGTTATGTACCCTCTAGGCTATTATAGGAGTAGAAGGGTGGACGTTAAGAGCAGCAGCTATAAAAAGTCAGAGGCTTTAGAATTATGGCTGTATCGACGCATACTTAGAATACCTTGGACAGACAGTCACAATAAAGAGACAGTGTTGGGTTTAATAAGAACTACACTTAGCCAAAAAAATTAACGCACCACCACCTTAAAACTGGGTAATTTTTGATGTCTCGAATTTCCTAAACATATTATCCGATTTAAGTGGTTTTTTAATATAATATAGCCTTATTTTTTTAAATATCGCTGCACTAATATTGTTGCTAGATAGATAAACTGTCATTGTATACCGGGTGTACCAATCAAACTCTATTTTTTCTCACAGTTCGCATCACACTGTGGAATATTCCAGCATTTATAAAATAATTAAATTAAAAGCTAACTATAGCCCCACGTTTTCTTAATATTATGTTTTTTAATTCATTCGCTTATGTTGGGTAATAAAAAAGTTAGTACTTTAACAACTAGCCATGTTTTTCATCAATACACGGTGTTTTTAAATAAGTAGGTATGGAATACTTTAAGGGGTAATTCTGCATGAAAAAATAATGACAGTTTGCTTCATAAACGTACGATATATTTATTGCTCTAAAACCGGTTGTGATGTGCAAAAATGAAATTTGGTGGGTTTAAAGAGGTAGTTATGTCACATTTTTTGACATACAATTAAGGATTTAATATTTCCCATTTGCCCGCATACGAATAATATTCAATATTTAGATTGGTAAAATTCTTAATTGTATGTCAAAAAATGCGCAATAACTACCTCTTAAAACCCACCAAACCCACCA
Organism: Diabrotica virgifera virgifera; assembly: GCF_917563875.1. NCBI lineage: Eukaryota > Metazoa > Arthropoda > Insecta > Coleoptera > Chrysomelidae > Diabrotica > Diabrotica virgifera. The sequence goes on from NC_065448.1 coordinate 6,500,842, forward strand.
GATTTCATTTGCATATCTCAACCGGTTTTTGAGCAATAAATAAGTTGTCAGTTGGTAAGAAAAATTTCAACACCTTTTATTTCGGAAACGAAACATTTGCGGACATACGTTTATAAAGCAATCTGTCATTATTTTTTCATAGAGAATTACTCCTTAAAGTTTTCCATACTTATTTAAAAACACCCTGTATTGATGAAAAACATGGCTAGTTGTTAAAGTACCTAACTTTTTTATATCCAACATAAGCGAATGAATTGTAAAACAGAATATTAAGAAAACATAAGGCTATAGTTGGGTTTTAATTTCAGTATTTTATAAATGCTAGAATATTCCACAGTGTGATGTGAACTTTGAGAAAAAACACAGTTTTATTGATATTTGGTACACCCGGTATACAATGACAATTTACCTATCTAGCAACAATATTAATACAGCGATATTATTACAGAATCAGGCTATAAGTAATAGCTATATTAAAAAATAATGTGTGTGTACTTTGTACGCACGTAAGAAGTTATACTTCTATTATATGATTTAAACGAAATTAATATACTTTTTATTTATATTTTGTTTAAATATTAAACTAATTTATACTTACTACTTCTCAAGCATTTTTATTAGAACAGTGCCAAAAATTAAAATAATTAAAGAATAAAACACACACAAACACATTAAACAAGCCACAAATGATGTCTGAACATTAATTGTCGAAAATTTTTTTAACTAAATACGTATTTTCTGAAAATACAATTATATAATAAATATACTTACAATCATAAAATGTATTAAAAAAAAAACAAAAAAGGAAGTTTCTATTGGGACTCGAACCAGCGCTGATAAGAGCGGTTGGTATTGGAATTAATTCGCCTTCTCCGCTTAGCCACGGACACGATGTGTCATTATTTACGAAGATCGACTAACTAAACGGATTAAACTTGTGATATTTTGATATTTTGAAAATTGATCAAATTATTTTAATTTTGAATTGAAATGATTTAGAATTGAAAAAATACAACAAAACATAGAGTAAAAAAACAATAAGGTGAATATTGATAGAAATTTTGATGGTAATCAAATTATATAAATAAAAGTATTACATACTATGTATTTTGGCAGATCAAATAGGTAGGTTTATACCCATGATACATTAACAATTCGTACGTACCTGCTGCTTTTAAAAACTATTTAAAAGTCACTACAATATTATAAACTTTTTTGTTTCTGTCCTCACAACAATAAAACTAATATATTATACATTTGTTTACCTTTACCTTTACCTCCAAACCACAGCTGCCATATCGGATAATTTTTGACATGTCATTTGAACATCCAATCAGAACAAAGTTATAATGCGCATGCGCCGGGCTGATAGGTTTTAACATATAAAAAAATCACCCTCTATCGCCGATAAAGAAGTATAACTTCAAAAATCACTTAAATCAGACAACAGGTTTAGGAAATTCGAGGCATTAAAAATTACACATTTTTAAGGTGGTGGTGCGTTAATTTCTTGGAGATGTGTAATAATAAAAATACCAAATCATAATTCAAAAGGGATAATAGAGACCTAGAAAGACTTCGAAAAATATGGTCGTAATAGCCTTGTGAAAACGGAACAGGTAAAGTATAATTCCTGTGGCGAAAAGCAGACGAAGAAAATGGAAAAATTGGTGTACGAATACTTACCCCACAATAAATCCCATCATTAAATAACTGAGGAGGTAGTGGATGTTTCGGCACAGGATCATTTAGGGTTCCCCCCAGAGACGTGGCATTTAACTGCATATACGCTTTCGGTTTTTCACCATCTTCGCCTGTAATATCCACGGTTTCATATTTAATGCATTTGGAATCCAAAATAGACAGCACTCTTTGTTGTCGTGATTTAACCTAAAAATGTCAAAAACAAAAACGTTTAAAAACCGATTTAGTCGAAATCTTGTTTATACTTCAATCAAGCAAGCAATAGGATCAAACCAGCATGTAAGACATGCGCACCCCATAGAAAATAATATATAGTTGTTAGAATTCATTGGGGTGGGGGAATTGATCCGAGTTCCGAGTAGATCAGTCAGATCAGACCACTCAATCTCTCTCCAATGCTCTAGCTCAGCGGTTCCTAAATGGTGATCCGCGGAACCCTGGGGTTCCGTAGAAGGGGCGCAAGGGTTCCTCGTCCGTCCGACCGTTAAATAAAACATTTGTAGAAAAGACTCATAACTACATCTAATTACGACTTTTCGCTTAAACCCCGGTATGGTGCGTGGCAAATATCTTGAACCATTTGGTTGACTGGTTAACTGGTGAGAACAGAGTACAATACGGAAGACCCTGATGCTGGACAAGACCAACAAAAAGGCTGAATTTAAGGAGAGAACTATTTTAAAAAAGACAAAATATGTAGAATCCTATTTGTCTTTTGGATTTATTCCTGTGGAAATTGCTGAGAATCGAGATGGACAATGCGTTATTTGCAGTAAAATTATGTGCAATAGCTGTCTTGTACTTGCAAAGCTTAAGCGGCATCTTGGCACCAACCATCCGCAACTGAAAGGTAAAAGTGTAAGCTTTTTTGAAAGGCACAAAGAGATACATAAAACCGATATAACATATCTGTTTACAGAGATATGTTAAAACAGATAATGAAAACCCAACACAAGCATCATTCCTGCTAAGTTACAGAATTACTCGTGCTGGTAAACCACATACGATTGCAAAGAATTTAATCAAACTATGTATTGCAGACACCGTCGGTTGAGTATTCGGAGAAGATGCAGCAAAAAAGTTGCAAAAGTTTATCCAATAACATCATATTCTAATCGAATTCATAAGATTTCAGACCACATTGAAGATGAATTAATTTGTGGGTTGAAAGACAGTGAGATGTTTGCTTAACAACTCAAAGAAATTACAGATATCGCTGGGTTATCAATACTGCTTGTTTTCGTGAGATACACCTTCGGAGGATCAATTGAAGAAGATTTGTTTCTCTGTCTACCCTTGGAGACTAAAACAACAGGAGAAGAAATTTTTAGTCATTGATAATTATGTATATGACTAAACACCATATTGACTGGAACAAATGTAATGATCTGTTTAGCGACGGAGCTGTAGCTATGGTCGGCAAAATAAAAGGAACTGTAACATGACTCCACTGGAGTATTCAAGGACTCCAAAGACTGGAGTACGTCCACTTCAGTAGAGGCTTTTAAAAAAAGCGTGCGAAAAGGTATGAAGTCAGCATCTATCACTTTTGTTGCACACGGAAGTAAGATAGCTTTCAAGAGAAAAGGTTTTATCAAGATTATTTGAATTGCGCAACGAACGTACGATATTCTTTGCTAACAAATTTCTGTATCTGTTAGTACCAGTGTTGCCAATCGGCAGATAATTATCCGATTTGCGTATCTTTTTAAAAGTTGTCGTATCTTCTTCGTATCTTTAAATAAATCGAATATTTGCGTATATCTTTCAGTGTATCTACCAATCTACTACAACAGACTAATAACAAAAATATACTTAAAAAAATCCGCTTCTCTTTTATATTATATTCCCAACAACACATTAATTTTCTTTGGTTCTACCCAAATTTCTATAAATAGCCTATATATTGGATGGATGTTAGCGACATCCGATACTTTTCATGGTAATTATTTAAGATAAGAAGAGACAAAAGAGACGTGTGCGAATTGTTTTGTTTAGAATTTTAATGCACAAATGTTTACACTTAAGGCATACTGATCCAATTCAAATTTCAAAAACAGAGATTCTGCCGTCCGATTTTATTTATGAGTTTTTAGTCTTTGATAGCTACTGCACGATTTAGTTTTATTTCTATTTTATGTACAGTGCAATGCTCAAGTAAACGTCTGTTGAAATAAGTTTTGGTTTGTGAAAATACTTTTTTATAATGGATAAATGGTAAAATTAAAAAATGAAGATAACATAATATATTTGTTTCCTAATTTAAAAAAAGTAATTTCATTGCTATTTGTTCTACCATTTTCAAACGCTAGTGTAGACTGTACAATGGGTTTTCAGTAATGTATTTAATATAAAAAAAGATACAAGAAACCAGGATGATTCTAAGGGGAGATACAACTTCTGGATGGTCTCTGCGAGATGATCCTAAAGGAGGGGTTACAACTATGGATGGTCTCTAAGGGAGACCTTCAAAATCGCTACTGTCATTAACACGCCTAAGTTCACGCGCAACTTTGATACGAGAAGTATAAAAAAAATATGCATTGAAATCCAGATCCTGTAATTTTTGAGTATTATAAAGTGAGTACAAAGACATACAAAGTTTTCTTTTTGTAATTCCATCTTTATTTACAATGCACTTCTCGTAGACTATTATCGATAAGGTAAAGTTGTCACTATTTTGGGTCGCGCCCCTCTGACCCAAGTAGCAATTTGTCGACGCGACAACGTTGTCTACCGCGTGGCAACGTTTTGTTACAACGTTGTTATTGCCTAGAAGACGACCCTATTCTGCACTAATTTGGTGGACGATTTTTGAGTTGTCTTGACGTTGCCTAGGCAACCTCCTGTGAAGCAACATCGTTTCGTAAGCGTTGCATAAGACAACTGAAGCGACTATAAAAAGAACCTGCGCGTACAATGGTTGCTCAAGGAGTCAGACTGGTTATGTTTTTTTACCTATATTTTTAACACCTGTATGGTGAATGCGAAAACCAAAAAGGTAACTATTTTGACATCGTATTAGGTATTTAAATTTATATAAATACATAAAGGACTTAAACAAAATTACCTGATGTGAAATTTATAAATGCATCTCAGATTACCGTCAAATATGGATATTTCACCTTTAAAAAACACACGCGCTCCTTTTTTATGACATTTTTGACAAAAAATATGCAAATTTAAAAAAATCTAATTTTAATATAAAAGTCAAAATTTATGTTAAAGATGTTCTGTATAAATTTAATGTATTGATGGTGCTTTTAAAGGTATCAAAAAATGCCTGCATTTTTTATATCCTGTGTTTTCATTTTCTTTACATCTCAAAAATCTCAAGTAAAACCAAAATGGTGCATTAACAATATTACCAATATTACTAAAAAATACCTTATTACCAACTCTAGACGGAAAAGACAACTTAGAAGTCCAATCGCCAACCAAAACCCGGCCGCGCCGACTATCCCAACGATCCCAACCATTTTAGATTGCACCCTCTTATTGGGTGACAGAGGTCATGTAACCAGTGTCAAAAGTGTAGCATTCTCCTTAACAGCGTTGTCACATTTAGGAGATTTCTACTTTTTTTTTGGTAGGTTTTTGATATTTTTTAAAATATTCTAGTAGGCAATATTTTTTAGTAGATTTTTGGTATATTTCAACATTTTGTTATGACTAAAATAAAATTTGCTTTTTAATAGTATTTACCCCATTTCTAAATTAATTTTCAGACATTTGGTTACAATTTCCTAATGCCATTACCGAAAATAAGATTCAGAACGTAGATGATGCAATGTTACAGAGAAATGAAAGTGGAAACTGGATTCTTGTGTAACAAACTTGCAGATTTCAAGTAACAGTGCAAGCAGTATTTCAGGTGTTATTGAAGAGTTCTGGCATTCGGTGAGCCTATTAGAAGCTAATGATGGAAAACTAAAATATCTAAACATATGTAATTTTGCAAAACAAAAAATGTTGTGTTTACGTGTTTCTAATGTTAAATGCGAAACAATTGTTTGAAGAATTTGATCCAGACATGCAGATGTTAAAATTAGGGGATGACAAAATATTCTAGTTATTAAATGTACCAATTCATTTTTTTCGAATCATGAGGAAACTATAATAAGTATTTTTGAAAAATTTAAACGCAAAATGAAAGACTGCATTATTTAGAAAAACCAAAACGTTTCTTTTGAATGAGATATTTGGAATTAAAAGTCACACTAATTTTTTTCTTTTTTTCACCCCTGTAACTTATTAAAATAAACATTATAGAAGTTTTCAGGGACTTTCGGTCCTCGGTAATATCGTAATCTTTCTTTCTGCGTTTAAATTTTTCAAAATACTTATTAGTTTTCTCAGGATTCGCAAAAAATGTAAACATTTAAAATACATTGAACATTTTAACAGGCGACATTTTGCGCCTATCCCCTTAAGTTTTATTATCAAAAATCCCAAATATATCCCAAAAATCCTTAAGTATATTTTATTTTTTGATTTAGCAGATTTTAGCTAAAAAATGGTAATTATGTTGGTGGCTTGGATCGAATGGTTTGGAATAATTAGGTCTCCAATTTTTGGAATTCCTTTTGGGATATTTAGGACGGATATGCATATTACTGCAGTATAAGTATACTGTATTTACATGGCCTAAAAAGAATCTACTGATTTTGTGAAAGCAAAGCTATAAGTATACTGAAAGAGTAAAAACTCACCTGGCAACCCCGCCTACTAAAGCTGATACAAAGATTGAAAGATTAAGGTTATCAAATCTACTGGGATAAAACAGTGGACAATGGAATGGAAACGAGCTATTAAAAAAACAAATTAACAGGTTGTTAAATAAATCGAAAATTTCCAGCAAAATAAAACATATAATAATAAGAAAAAATAAGGTTATAAAGTAAATTATTTCTCTCCTTCTGAAGTTACCGCAAGGGTGTCACACACCTAGAACAACACCTAGGGTCGTGACAGACAACTTCAGAGTCTGCCAGAAAACCCAAATCGGCCAGGGCGTAAATTAGTTTAGCATTATAACGTTTTTAAGTCGTTGCGATTGTTGAAAAAACTGAACTGTGATATGTAGTTGTCACAATGGTAATAAATTAGTTGCCCGTATAACTAAAGGTATTACTTAAAGTTGTAACATCGTAATGTCAGTCGCGATAGGGGACGTTGGCCGAAACAACTCAAAATGCTCTCTGGCAACGTTATATACAGTGCATTTGTTTGTACTGACAACCAATGCGTCGAAAAATTGCTACTTGGGGAGGGGTATGGAATAGTAATGGTGTTAAGCGTAGAGAGCTCAAAGTCCATCCAAATGGGGGATTATAATCCCCAACCCCCCTGGTTACGCCTATGAGCGTATCTTTTCGTGACAAATAGGATCTTTTTCGAGCGATCATCGGATAATCTAGAGAAATGCGGTTGGCAACACTGGTTAGTACGCTTGTTGAACAATTGCATGATGAGCAATAGTTGATGATATTTGCAGTAAATTTTTTGCAAAAATTTTGCAGTAAAAGGCAATATCGTCTCTTAAAAACAAAATTTGCTTCTGGATAGAAGCTATGAAACAAAAACAAATTATTAATGTTTTACTCTTTTAAATAACTTTCTGGAAGAGAATGAGCTAGGAATATAACACCTCAGATGTGGAAAAAACATAGGTATTACCTAGTTGATCATTTAATTAACCTCGAAAAATCATTGAAAGCTTATTTCCCGGAGAAGTTACGGGACATCGACTGAATTAAGAATCCATTCACAAAACATACCAAGCCATCGCGCATCGATGCTAACTATGTAAGAGTATGAGAATTTGATCGAGACTAAGTGTTCATCCCTTCTAAAACAAAAATTCGTTAGAAAATTCTAATCTAAATGACTTTTGGATTGCACTTTTGGAGAAAGCTATCATGGTTCTACAGTCGAACCCGCTTATTAGAATCCCTGTTATAGGAATATCCCGGTTTATGGAATATAAATTCAAGTTCCCGAAACATTTCCATTTACTCCTTAATAAATTTATCTGTTTATTGGAATAGGATCTAACTAGATAATACCGCTTATTAGCATATTTTGCAGGTCAAAGAATATTTTTTTTTACAATTCACTAAAAATTTAAATTATGTTTGGTATTATGGTTTGTCGTCAACGGCCGGTAGTGCTGGATTAGATATTATTAGGGTAATAAATATTTATTACTTTGTTAGGAATACCAATTCGATCTTTAGCATAGCCGACAAATGCATGGGTCATAAAATAATTTTTATTTGTCAACACAAAGGCACTGTTGCCTGTTATAAAATTGTTAGAAGCTGTTTAGTTAGAATTCACTCAGAGAGTACCTACTTGTTTGTAAGATGGAATTATGGCTTTGTTAAATTCGAAAAGAAGAGAAAAGAACAAGAATGTAACAATCCATTTCTTGACGCCAATAAAACTTCTATTCAACCAATGGATTAAGGATGACCACACGGATTAACAACGAAAAAGCTATAATTACCAATAATTTCTCAAGAAAAAAAAAGTAATTTTGTTATATAGGTATGCATTTTAATAAGAAAATATTTACATATCTACATGTTGCATACATTTCATATTAATTATATAATGTATTCATTCACATACATGTAATGTAATTTGGTATTTAACACATACATAGATAAGTACTAGTTACACTACTGTATTATTGACGTAAAAAGACCTAAAACCATTTACATACACTGAATATGTAGGTACATATAATATGATATACATATTGGCATAGTATGTAATAAAACTACATATTGGCATAGTATGTAAAACTACACATTGGCACAGTATGTAAATAATATTATTACGTATATTCGGTAACACTTATTTCGACTAGCCACCAATGATCGGTTATTAGAATATCCCGGTTATAAGAATATTTTTGCCTTGCACAAAGGCTATTCCAATAAGCGGGTTCGACTGTACTTCCTTTTGTGACCACTTACCTATGTGAGACTGGTTTTTCAGCTTACGCTTGTACCAAAAACAAATTTAATTTTAATACTATTATAAGAAAATATAATATGTGAAAAAATTTCATTCTCCACATTCAAATAGTTACAGTTACTTACTGATTGTATTTATCTATGTATAATAAATATTTTGCATTCATTACAATATTATATTTCATTCATAATTCGTTCTAGACCAGGGCGCATCTGTAAAAATATTAGTACATTTGGACGTTGAGAGGTGACTCAAATTTATTTGCAGAAATTGCTTGAAAATAACTCAAATAATAATATTTGACTTATCCTCCCTCTCAAAAAGGTCCGGAACATTTTTTAAATAATCAAAATGTCAAAAAATGAAGAAAAAGTTCGATTTTTTCTTCGTTTTTTAATTATAACTTTCTTGGAATACTTGGAAAGTATTCATTTCCAAGAAAAGTTGTACTAACATAAAAGTTGCGTAATTAAATTTCCTACAATATAGAATTGGTTAAAAATTTAAAAAAATAGTCACCCTTGTTGCAAAATAGCAATAATTGCGAAAAAACCATATAAAAACAAGTATTCGCATTTTACGTTTTTCAACCATTTGTGCTACACTTAGGACCTCCATATTTCACACAGAAAAACTTTATGATACAGTAAAACATTACCGTAAATTTCGTTAAGATCGATTTAATAGATTTTGCAAAATAAATTCTGCAATCCAGCTTTCGCAAAAAAAATTCATTTTTTCAAAATGTTACAAGACTGAAAATACAGCAGATAGCAAGTTGAATTTTTTTTTTCTTATAGAAGTGTACTGTACCTTTTATTTGCAATTTGAAAAACTAAAATCGATTAACTACCACGGCGTCAGGAATTTTTTTAAATAAACATTAATTATTGGTGCTACGCGCAGGATAGCGGATAGTTTGCTCTGATTTGGCATTCCAATGACCTTTGATAATGATTAATACATTTTAATTTTTATTACATTTCGATATAAATAAATTTGTTTATTGCAAAATAAAAACTGATACTCTATCCTTTGAAATAACACTTTTTTAGCAAAAACTTTCTTTGTTTATATATTTTAACTTAGAGAATAAAAGTTTATTATTTTTAAACATATGCAATTGTTTAAACAATATTTCACAAACAATAATAAAATTAGTTTGATTTTTGAGGAATTAAAATATTAAAATACAACAAAATATAGAGTAAGAAAATAATATATTAGATAAAGATTCGAAGAAATGGTGGAAATCAACTTGTGTGAATCGAACACCGCTGTCCTGCGCGTAGCACCAAAAATTAATGTTTATTTAAAAAATTTCCTGACGCCGTGGTAATTAATCGATTTTAATTTTGCAAATTGCAAATGAAAGGTACAGTACATTTCTATACGCAAAAAAAATTCAACTTGCTATCTGCTTTATTTTCAGTCCTGCAACATTTAAAAAAATGAATTTTTTTTGCGAAAGCTGGATTGCAAAATTTATTTTGCAAAATCTATTAAACCGATCTTAATAAAATTTATAGTGTTGTTTTAGTATATCATATAGTTTTTCTGGGTAAAATATGAAGGTCCTAAGTGTAGCATAAATGGTTGAAAAACGTAAAATGCAAATACTTGTTTTTGTATGGTTTTTTTCGCAATTATTGCTATTTTGCAACAAGGGCGACTATTTTTTAAATTTTTAACCAACTCTATATTGTAGGAAATATAATTACGCAACTTTTATGTCAGTACAACTTTGCTCAGAAATTAATAGTTTTAAAGTTATAATCAAAAAACCAATAAAAAAATCGAATGTTTCCTTCATATTTTGACATTTTGATTATTTAAACAATGTTTCGGACCATTTTGAGTGGGAGGATAACTCAAATATTGTCATTTGAGATATTTTCAAGCAATTTCTGCAAAAAAATTTGAGTCACCTCTCAACGTCCATTTCAAAACAGATGCGCCCTGGACTATTCCTTCTTTTAAAGTCTCCACATGAAAAATATTCAAACTAAGGTAATTTCTTTATATTTATAAAAATAGGGTTCCGCCAAAAAAATATCGTCAATTAGGGTTCCAAGACCAAAAAAAAATTGGGAACCCCTGCTCTAGCTAGACCATCCTCTACCCCCCGACAGCTTTTAATATAGGTAGGTCAGTTTTAAGAGACCGTTATTGCACATTTTTGCGCAATAACAACCTCCTAAAACCTACCAAATTTTATTTGGATATCTCAACCGGTTTTTGGAGCAATAAATAAATTGTCAGTTTGGAAGAAAAAATTCAACATCCAGTATCTCGGAAACGAAGCATTTGCGGACATATGTTTATAAAGCAAACGGTTATTATTAGAAACACCTTGTAATGATGAAGAACATGGCTAGTTTTTAAAGTACCTAATAGGCTATTGATTATGTACTATAGAAAGGAACTACAACGTTAACGGGGTTTTATTGTTTCATATGGTCAATGAATCTCTATATATGAAAAAACCGCGGAGTGCTACCATTTAAAGGGGTGCCTTTTTGAGAAATGGGTGAATTAGTCCCTGGGCACAGGTTACATTAGGGTAAGTTCTATGCACTTTTGGTACAAACACGTCTACATAAAAATTGTTCCTGGTTAAATTTCCTATCTAAATATAACTTTTTAAATCCAAAGATACTTTTTTTTACAAAAAAATATTCAAAAGAAAAAGCACAAAGAAACCCAAAAGAAAGAAATGTTGTTTTTTGTCCCATAACTTTTGTCCACGGGGATATAGATATAGACATTGCTTCACATAAAAAAAACTTAAAAATTTTATCTTTAAAATGATGTTTGGCAGAGACCATTAGGATTTACAGTTTTAGAAATATGATTTTTCAAAGTTCGCCACTCACATCAATTTTAGGCAATGTTCCTTGTTATTTCGCAAATATTGTTCTGTAACTTTTTTCTACGTAACTTTAGGCATATGCAATGGTACATGTAAGATGAATAGAAATCAATTACCTTTAAAATGTTCTACTGTATAATGTTGTACGACTTCTTTTAAAGAGGTTATCTTTTTCAAGATGTTATACTTTTAACGAGTTTTTATATTTTTTACGATTATTTTTTAAATTTCCCAATATAACTTTTTTTTCTACATTTAGGTATATATTATATAATAAAAAAGAAAGCTTATTCTGTTAACTTTAAAATGGTGTATTATAAAAAATTCTAGGATTATTTTTGAATAAGATATGCTTTTTCAAAATGTAATAAGTACTTGCAACGATTTTTGATTTAAGGATTATTTTTTAAATTTCTCATTATAACTTTTTTATGTGATTATGTGTTATGATTGAATCTTATTTTTTATAGGTAATAGGTACTTTGGATCTACTTGACTCGGCCGGGCAAACTTCAAAATATGGATTAATTCCAATATTTACTGTCAAAGCTCCTGCACCACAAGCTTTGCTTGAAATAATAGCATGTAAATGTACCAAAGGATGTACAAAAAACTGCGGTTGTAGGCAGATAGGAATTAGCTGTTCAATCTTCTGCAAAGGGTGCAATGTGCATAGGTACTAATTGTGGGAACTCTAAGATACCTGAGTGTCAGAGGAAGATATTGAAGCTAATGCTAACAAAGAGATGGACTTTGATTTTGAAAAATTTTTAAATGTCAACATTTAAATAATTTTAAGTGATGTTTTCTAAGACTAATGTTTATGTAATTTTTGTAAAAGAAATAATTTTAAATAATACAGGTAAACAAATATCAAAAAATCACTCGGTTTCCATTATTTAAATATAGATGATACGCCATTTTAAAGAACAGAAAGTAAGCCCTCTTTATTGAGCAATATATAGTATATTCATGTACAAGGAAAAGAAAGTTATAATAAAAAATTTAAAAAATAATCCTAAAATCAAAAATTGTTGAAAGTAATTATTACATTTTGAAAAATAATATCTTATTCAAAAATAAGCCTAGAATTTTTGTAATACACCATTTTAAAGTAAAAAATATAAGCTTTTTTTATTATATAATATAGTATATACCTAAATGTAGAAGAAAAAAAGTTAGAATGAGAAATTTCAAAATTAATCGTAAAAAATGTAAAAAATAATATTTTTTATATTAGGTATTATATAATATACAGTGCTAGTCAAAAGTCCGTACCCCCCTCGTATCTTTTGAACGGTTATACCTATAATAGTGAAATTTGGAGTGAGGAAATAAACGGACGTAAGCTTCTTAACTAGTTATGACAGGTGACGTAATAGTGACAGATGACGTTACAGAGCCACTGTGACCGATAATTTTAAATGGGACCTTATAGCAAGTGATACCTCGTTTGAAAGGTATTTAAAATACCTATTCAGTCATACTAATTTTTTTGGGTTTAAGTTGATTTTGATTTTGGTGAATAAATTAAATAAATATAATATTGTAGTTTCGAATTTAATTAATAAAAATTCAAATGTCCGCCTATGGATTTTTTGTCAAAAAAGTTGACGTTTTTTAATTCTCTAGTAGTTTTTACGTCAACGTCAACCTGTTTGACAAGTAATCATAGGCGGAATTTTGAATTTTTATTAATTAAATGCGAAACTACAATTTTATATTTATTTCATTTATTCATCAAAATTTGCTTAAACCCAAACAAAATTAGTATGACTGAATAGGTATTTTAAATACCTTTCATACGAGGTATCACTTGCCATAAGGTCCCATTTAAAATTATCGGTCACAGTGGCTCTGTAACGTCATCTGTCACTATGACGTCACCTGTCATAACTAGTTAAGAAGCTTACGTCCGTTTATTTTCTCCCTCCAAATTTCACTATTATAGGTATAAACGTTCAAAAGATACGAGGGGGGGTACGGACTTTTGACTAGCACTGTATAATATAATATTATATTATATATTCTATATGTAATATAATATTATATAATACATAATATATTATATAATAATATTATTTTATTTTTATATTACATGTATTATAAAAAATCGTTAAAAGTAAAAAAACTTAAAAAACCATAATCTCTTCAAAAAAAGTCGTGCAACGTGCAACGTTATATAGTAGACCATTTTAAAGGTAATTGATTTTTATTTCTATTATGTGTACCATTGCATATACCTAAAGTTACGTAGAAAAAAGTTACAGAACAATATTTGCTAAATAACAAGGAAAATTGCCCAAATTGCTGTGAGTGGCGAACTTTGAAAAATCATATTTCGAAAACTATAAATCCTAATTACCCCTACTAAACAACATTTTAAAGAAGAAATATGTAGATCTTTTTTCTGTAAAGCAATGTCTATACCTATATCCTCGTGGACAAAAGTTATGGGACAAAAAACAAAATGTCTTTCTTTTGGGTTTCTTTTTGCTTTTTCTTTTGAATATATTTTTGTAAAAAAAAGATCATTGACTTTAAATAGTGATATTTAGATAGAAAATTTAATCAGGAACAATTTTTATGTAGACATGTTGTACCAGAAGTGCATAGAACTCACCCTAATGTAACCTGTGCCCAGGGACTAATTCACTTATTTCTCAAAAACGCACCCCTTTAAATGGTAGCACTCCGCGGTTTTTTCATATATAGATGTCCATTGACCACATGAAATAATAAAACCCCGTTAACGTTGTAGTTCCTTTTAGCTATCTTATTTTGAATATAATCAATAGCCTATAACTTTTGTATTATCCAACATAAGCGAATAAATAAAAAAAGACAGAATGTTAAGAAAACCTGAGGCTATAGCTGGGTTTTAATTTCAGTATGTTATAAATGGTAGAATATTCCACAGGGTGTTGCGAACTTTGAGAAAAAACACAGTTTGATTGGTACACCTGGTATACAATGAAAATTTACCTGTCTGGCAACAATATTATTACAGCGATATTGTTAGATAATAAGACCGTAACATATTAAAAAAATCACTTAAATCGGACGAGATTTAAAAAATTTGAGACATCAAAAATGACCTATTTTGTGGGGTGGCCGTTTTTTGTACCGGTCAGTGTATTTTTATTAATTTTATTACTTATTTATAAAAATATCCCTAGACTTTTCCAATGTACAAAAAATATGTATATTTAATACGATAAAAGCGATAGGTAGGTATATTTTCACTTCAATGATCGATGCAATTAACCGTGAACAGCTCAGTTCAAGGTAATGTGTGACCTCCTTTACATTTATAATGAAACATACAATACATACCTCGGTATTACAAGAGACTCCAGTTATATACACCTGTACAACCATTTTAATAAACAACAATAACAATACACTAACAAATTACTCACACAACAAATTTTTGTTTTTTAGGAATTACAAATTATTATTCATCGTCTTCTTATCTTTATTTGTGTTTAAGCCTAGTTATCGGCCGGTAATCTAAAGTATTCATGAGATAAGTGAACAACTAACTGTTTTGTAAGTGACGACTACAACGACTAGTTTTATGGTATAATTATGCGATTTTGTGAGTGGGACGACAATTTCATCAACCTCTGGAGACCACTGAGATACCACAAAGTACCGGACGATAGAAAAAGTTTGTAATTGCGTTATACAGCATGTACAAAAAATATCTCGACTGCTATTTAAATTTTTAGGTATACAAAAACAAATTTAAATTAATGTTTGTTCGTTGTGCTCTCTTCGGGTGGTACATATACTAAAATTGGAATGATCCAGAAAATATTAGCATGGTCCCTATGTAAAGATGACACCTAAAATCGTGAAGCATTCCACATTTTTTTAATTATAAGCTAAACTCTGTTTCTCGTGGCTTTCAACAATATATAGTCTGGATCACTGCTCCCCTTTATTTAAGGAAATACCTACTTATATACCGACGATTTGGCCCTATTTGCAAAGGACAAGAATATACAAGGTCACGAATCCACGAAGGACAAGAATCCCTTTATAAACTAAAGATATAGTCCACGTTAGTAGGCGTGCAATTGACCCCACTAAAAACAAGATGTGTGATTTTGTGAAGAACCTGTTTTATTATGCTGAAGTTCATCATTGAAGGCTTTAAAGCATACCTTTCCAAGTCTGCAGCACTTAAGCTTTGTAACATATCTCATCGATCGAGAAGACTAGGATATTTGTTTATTCTTCCCGATTTTAGAATAACCAATCTTATTGATTATGTTTTTCTAGGTAGGTGCTGATTGTTTCCTTAATCTCTTTCTGAATAACTTCGATCAAGTGCGCTACATCCCACATCAACAGTTATATTTTTTGGTATACCTACTCAGTTCAGTTCATCCACAGAGTCCATGCCCTAAACGTTGTTTTATTGAACCGTAGACCTTGACTCTGGCCTTTCGATAAGACTCTCAAGCACTGCTTGTTCCAGTTTGTTGATGATCAACTCTGCTTGAACTCTATCAACATGAGTATCAGGTTGGTGTCTATGTACTATTGCTGTCTTAAATACTGTTGTGACATTGTGTTATGATCTAGTCTGCTAATTCTAATTAGTTTTCCAATGTTCGTGTTATGTTTTTATTTTAAACTCAGAAGGATTAATGATTCCGTTATTCCTGAGATATCCGCTTTTATACTTTGATCTCACTATTTGTTCCAACGACTTGGGACGAAATGCTATCAAGGACGGCGGTGAGCCCTTACCATGTTAAGGTTACTACTATCTTTCAGTTATCTGGGTGAGCCCTTAAGGAGACACTTTTTCCCTCTATATCATGTATCTTCTGTATACGGTGGTATTAGACTCCTTTAAAATAATAAAAAAAAGAATGTGTGTGTACTTTGTACGCACATAAGAAGTTATACTTCTATTATATGATTTAAACGAAATAAATATACTTAAAACAGTTTATTTGTATTTTATTTAATTATTAAACTAATTTTGATATTACCACTTTCAAAAATTTTTTATTAAAACAATACCAAAAATTAAAAAAAAAGAATGTGTGTGTACTTTGTACGCACGTAAGAAGTTATACTTCTATTATATGATTATATAATTATAAACGAAATTAATATACTTTTTATTTATATTTTATTTAAATATAAAACTAATTTATACTTACTACCTACTTCTCAAACATTTTTATTAAAACAGTGCCAAAAATTAAAATAATAAAAGAATAAAACACACACAAACACGTTAAAAATGCCACAAATGATTTCTGAACATTAATTGTCGGAAAATTTTTTAACTAAATACGTATTTTCTGAAAATAAAATTATATAATAAATATATGGTATTGGCGTTGTATTGGGGTTCACTCGCATTTTACGCTTCGCCACGGAGACAGTGTGTCATTGTGTGCGAAGATCGACTAATTAAACGGATTAAACTTTTGACATTTTTGCATTATGTAAATCAAATTATTTTGATTTTGAATTTAAATGATTTAGAATTGAAAAAATACAACAAAACATAGGTAGAGTAAGAAAACAATATATTAGGTGAATATGGATAGAAATTTTGATGGTAATCAAATTATGTAAATAAAAGTATTACATACTATGTATTTTGGTAGGTTCAAATGATAGTTCAAATGATATTACATACTATGTATTTTGGTAATAGGTACCTATGATACATTTACAATTATTACGTACCTGTTGCTTTAAAAACTATTTAAAAATCACTACAATTATAAACTTTTTTGTTTTGCCATATTGGATAATTTTTGTCATGTCATTTGAACATCCAATCAGAACAAAGTTATAATACGACTGCGCCGGGATCAAAGGTTTTAATCCTATTAAAATTCACCCTCTATCGCGCGTAAAGAAGTATAACTTCAAAAAGAAAAAAGAATCGTCCGTGTCTGGATTTTAACCCGGGACCTCCGCGATCTGTAGTCGAATGCTCTACCAATAACCCATCAGGGCTTTGTTTACACTACTTCCCGGACGTAATTACAAACCACGGTGACAAATAGATCAAGTGAAGTATAAAAATATAAAAATGTTCCAAATCCAAAGACACAAAAATTATAATAAATATATTTACTAAAAACACTAACATATTTTTTTCAAACATTATTTGCGCTGATACATACATAACTTGAATGATTTAGCAACTAACAACATACTGTCTTTGTGCGCATGCGCCCAGGATAATAAAAATTCACTCTCAATCGCGCCTAAAGAAGTATAACTTCAAAAAACACTTTATTCATTTCATAATTTAAAAAAAAAACTCATACAGAAGTAAAGACTTCAAGTTGTATACCTCATCATCATCATTCTCTTTGCCTTATCCCTATGCGGGGTCGGCTTCCCTAATTGCATTTCTCCACACAATTCTGTCTTGGGTCATATCAATGTTAATCCCCTTTACCAACATGTCCTGCATTATCGCCTCCCCCCAGGTCTTCTTTGGTCTTCCTCTCCTACTCCTTCCAGGAATCTGCACTTCAGCTATTCTTCGTATTGGGTGATTAACGTCTCGACGTTGAACATGACCGAACCATCTTAACCTATGCTCTCTCATTTTGGCATCAATTGGTGCCACACCTAGACTTCCCCTAATATACTCATTTCTAATTTTATCCTTCTTTGTCACTCCACTCATCCATCTAAGCATTCTCATTTCCGCCACATGCATTCGTTGTTCCTCTTTCTTTTTCACTGCCCAACATTCAGTTCCGTACATCATAGCCGGTCTTATGGCTGTTTTATAGAATTTTCCCTTCAGCTTCATTGGAATTTTTCTGTCACACAACACACCACTTGCTTCTTTCCACTTCATCCATCCAGCCCTAATTCTACTGCATGCATCTCCATCTATTTCTCCATTACTCTGTAATACCGATCCTAGGTACTTAAAACTATTGCTTTTCACAATCATTTCACCATCCAAAGATACCATTTTATTTGTAGTAGCTCCATCTTTAAATGAACATTCCAAATACTCTGTTTTTGTCCTACTAAGTTTTAAACCTTTTTCCTCCAGAGCTTGTCTCCACTGTTCCAGTTTTTGTTCTAAGTCTCTTTCACTATTTCCTACTAACACGACATCATCAGCATACATTAAGCACCATGGAATGTTACCCTGTAGTTTCGCTGTTATCTGGTCCAAAACTAATGAGAATAAATACGGACTAAGCACAGAACCTTGGTGCAATCCTACTTTCACATGAAATTTATCAGTCTCTCCCACACCTGTCCTAACACTAGTCGTTACTCCCTCATACATATCCCTCACAATCTTTACATATTCACCAGGGACTTCTTTCTTATTGAGTGCCCACCACAGAATCTCTCGAGGAACTCTATCATATGCTTTCTCAAGATCAATGAATACCATATGAGCGTTTGTTTCTTTACTCCTGTATTTTTCCATCAACTGCCTTATAATGAAAATTGCATCTGTTGTTGATCTACCCTGCATAAAGCCAAATTGATTCTCGGATATTTCGGTCTCTTCACGTATCCGTCTGTCAATTACTCTTTCCCATATTTTCATGGTGTGGCTAAGCAGTTTTATAGCCCTGTAGTTTGTACATTGTTGTATATCTCCCTTGTTTTTGTAAACAGGTACCAGTATACTGCTTCTCCATTTGTCTGGCATTTGTCCGACTTCCATAATTCTATTAAATAGACCTGCTAGCCACCTTGTTCCTGTCTCTCCCAATGCTCTCCATACTTCCCCAGGAATATCATCTGGTCCTACCGCTTTTCCTTTCTTTATTTTTTGAAGCGCTTGAGCCACTTCCTCGTTGGTTATTTTGGTGACCATTGCTGCTACTGTCTCCGTTGACTCTACAGGCTGTCTGTCAAATTCTTCATTTAATAAGCTGTCAAAGTACTTTCTCCATCTCTTTTTGACTTCCCTTTCGTGAACTAGTATTTTATTATTTTCATCTCGGATACATCTAATCTGATTAAAATCTTTTGCTTTCCTTGCTCTCTGTTTGGCTATTTTATATATCTTCGTTTCGCCTTCCCTGGTATCAAGTTGATCATATAGGTTTGAATACGCTTCTGCTTTGGCTTTTGCTACTGCTACTTTCGCTTCCTTTTTCGCCACCATATAGTTTTGAAGATCTGTGTCGGATCTGGTTTCTTGCCACTTTTTATATAATTTTCTCTTCTCTTTTATTTTTCCTTGTACTTCGTTTGACCACCACCAAGTCTCTTTATCCTCAAACTTTTTTCCTGACGTTTTCCCAAGTATTTCAATAGCAGTCTCTCTAATACTACTGGCCATTTTTCTCCAAAATGTATTAGGGCTTCCTTTCATGTTCCAACATATTTCTTCTACTATTCTTCTCCTGAATAGACCTTCTTTCTCATCTTTCAGCAGCCACCATTTGATTTTTTGTGGTCCTCTCCGATATTTTTGTTTAGTTTCGCTTTTTTACTTCGATGTCCAGAACAAGCAGCTTTTGTTGTTGGCTTACTGTCTCACTCACTATTACCTTGCAGTCCTTGCATTCACGTATGTCTTCTTTCCTTATCATGAAGTAGTCTATTTGGGATTGATGTTGTCCACTTTTGTAGGTAATAAGTTGAGTTTCTCTCTTTTTAAAGAATGTGTTAACAATCGCCATATCCAATGCTGTTGCTAATTCAAGCATGTCATCTCCAGCTTCATTTCTAGTTCCAAAGCCTAATCCCCCATGTATTGTTTCATATCCTGTCTTGGTTTGGCCCACATGTGCATTGAAATCACCTCCTATTATAACTTTCTCCTCTGCTGGAATATCACTCAGTACGTCTCCTAATTGATCATAGAAAGCTCTTCTTTCATTCTCACCCAGACCTGTTTGGGGAGCATACACACAAACAACATTCAATACCTCTTTATCAATTACGAATTTCACTGACATCATTCTATCACTCGTTCTTACAACTTCTACTACGTTACCTTTCATTTCACTATCAGCAATTATACCAACTCCATTTCTAGTGTTACTACTCCCTACATACCACAATTTGTATCCTTCACCTAGTTCTTTCGCCCTTTGTCCTTTCCACCTAGTTTCTTGAATACAAGCAATTTGAACTCTTCTTCGTTTGAGCGCATCCACTAACTCCAGACTCTTACCTGTAAGACTACCAAGATTCCAAGACCCTATCCTGATTTTTCTAACCTGCAATGGTGTTCCCCCTGAGATAGTCCTCACCCGGAGATCCGAACGGAGGCTCATTTTACTTCCGGAACATTTTACCTCAGGAGATGCCATCATTTCAGTATAAGTTTTTACTGCGTTTGGAGAAGGTCTTTTCATTATTATGGCCTGAAAAGATTTTTGGATATTTGATGCCTGAATGCCTTTTCTATCAGCACCATACCCTGCCCTGCACGTTTAGCCAATACACCACCAATGCAACCAAAGTGCAGTATTACCCCACACCCGCCTGCATTTTTCTGTATAGGCCAGGATCCCTACTGTAAGGACTGCCCTATAAGCCAATGTATTGTTGCCCGTATCCCGCCGCTAGGAGGCACGTACTTTGGTTATTTCGGGATACCTCAAGTTGTATACCTACTAGTATACCTACTAGTATAAAATAGTTTATTAAAAAACTTCATAAAATGTCATTCAAAAGGATTGCAAAACGTTTTCGTTCTAATTCAGAACATCTTCAGTGCATTCTGCTGAGTAATTGGAACTAGCACACTATTTAAAGTGGTAACCTCATAATATATGGTTTACATAGACTATGGTGATACATAGAAATATGGTGACTACAAGTCGATGTTATAGTAGATTAAATTGAATACATGCTCAAAGGGCAAGGTCTGTGCCCATTGAACTGGCAAGATCCTAGTATTTTCGAGCAGGGAAACATGTTGCCCTTTGAGCATGTATTCAATTTAATCTACTAACATCGACTTGTAGTCGCCATATATTTTCTTAAAATATACTATGGAAACCATACATTATGAGGTTACCACTTTAAATAGTGTGCTAGTTCCAATTACTCAGCAGAATGCACTGAAGATGTTCTGAATTAGAACGAAAAGGTTTTGCAATCCTTTTGGATGACATTTTATGAAGTTAAACGATTTTATATCAGTATACAACTTCTGTATGAGTTTTTTAAACTATGATATACAGCCAACTATTGGGATTTTCCAATTGATTTCATTTCATAATTCGTCCTAAGTATTTGTTTAGCCGTTTTTATTATTCTTATTTTGCTTCGATTGAGTTTTTGCCTAAATTTCTTAAGTTCTGTCATATCATATGAGTTGAATTAGTCAATAGAATCCTTGGAATCCACAAGGCAAAAAAGCATAGCCGTGTTTCCTATTGATTTGTTTTTCCATATATTTATTACATATGTACATACATAATAGTTTCTCTTCTACCATTTAGGTGTCAAGGGATCGTGTGTCTAGCTTTTGATGAATGTTCTCTTTTCTTTGCTATTTGTGTTGTTTCTTGCAAAGATTAAATTTTATTTTTTAATATCTCTGTTATGTCGCTGTTCCACTCTTATATTGGTAAGCCCCTTCTCTTTTTCCCTATTGGTTTAACTTTCCAGTCTTTTTCACTTGTCTGTTACTGTCCATCCATTACTGGCTGCACCATGCTAATTTCTTCTCCTTCATTGTGTCAAGCATCCGTTTAATTTTAAGTAGGTATGTTTCTAATTTCTTCATTTCTCAGTCTGTCTGTCCATCTTGCCCCTGTCGTTCTTCCGAGATATTTCATATCTGCTGCTTGCATCCTACTTTGGGCGTTTTCTGCTTAAAATCTACATTTCTCCTCCGTTTGTTAACGTTGACCTATTTCTTTGTTGTTTATTAATCCTCTATTTACTGCTTAGGACAATAATTATTGTGTGTTGACAATTCTCCAGGCAATATTATTTTCTTCCATATTAGATTTAGGATATATAATAATACTTGCTATTTCTCCTACTTCAACATTTCTGGATTCACTTCATCGCATCCAGGAGATTTCCCAGGCTTTACCTACATATTCCTCTACTCCGTCTTCTTTTTCTTCCTGTATAGCTTTTGTTTACTCAGTGTTTTCCTCTAATCCACCAATTACGTTGTATTTATTTTCCTTGCTGTTCATTTAATAGTTGCTCGAATTGTTCCCTCCATATTTCCATTATATCCTTGTCGTTGGTTAATATTGTTTCGTTTTTGGTCATTATTTGTTACTTCGTAGAATTTTCAGTAGTAATTGCACAAGAGCTCTGAAATTATTGAATTTTTCCCGAGTGACACTTTGACAGTTTTAATTTCACGAGCCGAAGGCGAGTGAAATTATGTCAAAGTGTCACGAGAGCAAAAATTCTATATTAATTTCAGAGGTCGAGTGCAATTTGTTGCGATTATTTCATGAATAAAACTGTTCAAAACCAAAATTTTATTGTAATTTATTTATGTAAGTACCATTAAACACACAGTTTTTATAAATATTTGACGATTGAAAGTCATCACTTTTATAATTTTTAAAACATTAATTGTCATTAATGTCACTGAATGTATTTTTTCGTAGCAACGAAGGGCATCTGACGTAATATACTTAACGACGGGAGATTATCAAAAATTATCGATTTAATTCAGATTTCTCTAGCTTTCTATTGGTCAGAATCTCCTATGAATGAAATAATCAGTGTTTTATGAAACAATTTTACATTATCTTTACTGTTTTCCTCCATTTTTTCTCCAAACTTGTCGCATTTTTCATTTTCTCATTTTTGACTATTTCTTCAACTTCCATTCTTTTTATTTTATATCTTTCATGTTTGTTGCATTTTGTCTTGTATGTATTCTTTCCACAATTTCTTATTTTCTTCTATCTCACAATAAAACAATGAAAAACGTTTGTTTTTCTATACTTCCACAAAATTTATTACAACTATGTTATTACTACAGCTGTTTCGGCAAAGTGCCTTTCTCAAGTGATATATTTAACAATGTGTTTGCCTTTTTAAGTCTTTAACTGAAGAGGTTGAGGAGTGGGGAGCTGTTTGTCTCGAGTTGGTCATTCAGAATTATATCTGTATTTTTCAATTTATTAATTTCCATTGATTCTAAAAGTGATAGCTTAAGGCCTTTATTTTGAATATGTAGAATTTTAAACTCTTCATTGAAAGAATGATTATGATCTAGAAGGTGAAGTGCGTATGTAGAAGTGTCTGTTTTTCTATTGTTGAAAGCCCTTTTGTGTTCTGCTATCCGTTTGTCAAAAGTTCTGCCAGTTTGACCGATGTAAGTTTTCGGACAGTCAGCACAAGTTAGTTTGTACACACCACTCTGTAGTTGCTTTCTCTTTCGGCTTTTATTGTTTTTAATATGTTTGCTTAAGTTGTTGTTAGTTCTGAAAGCTGGTGTTATTCCTTTCTTTTTTATGTATCTGGCTATTTTTGTTGTTATTTTGCCAGTATATGTGAGAGAGCAGAAGGTACTGGGTTCTTTCTGTGGTGGTGGATACACTAATTTCAAGGCTTTCTTATGGAGTTTTTGGTTTAAAATGTTGTTAACTGTTTGTTCGTTATAGCCATTGTTTACTGCTATTTGTCTAATGATATTTAGTTCTGTCTCGAAGTTATTTTTTGTCATAGGAATTTCTGTCAGTCTATGTATCATGCTATGGTAGGCTGCTAATTTGTGTTGTGTAGGATGGGATGATGAATTGTGTATAGTTGTGTCAGTATGGGTAGGTTTATGATATACGGAGAACTCATGTTTGTTGTGTAGTCTGGTAATCGTTACATCTAGAAAGTTTATGGAATTATTCTGTTCTGTTTCTATTGTGAACTCAATATTACTATGAAGTGAATTAATGTATGATAGAAATTGGTCAAGTTGTCTGTTAGTTCCTGTAAAGCAGACTAGTATGTCATCCACGTATCTCCACCAATATAAGAACTGTTTAAATAAGGGGTGTTTAGAAATTGTTGTTTCAAGTTGGTTCATAAATATATCTGATAGTAATGGGCTTAGAGGATTACCCATAATAAGTCCTGCACTGTTGTTTGTGTAAATTTGATTATTGAATTCAAAATAGTCTTGATTTATGCAAATTTCAAGAAGGTGTAAAATTTCAGATGCAATGATCGGATTTGTACTATTATGTTCTAAAAGGTTTTTAACTAAAACAAAAGTTTCTGTAGGAGGAACACTAGGAAAAAGATTTTTTACATCAAATGAAATTAGTCTGGAGTTGTTGGGCAATTGAAAATGTTGTATTTTATTAACTAGTTCTAGTGTATTTTTTACGGTGAATTTAGGTGAAAATTGAGTGTATTCTGTAATAATATCTGACAGTTTTTTTGAAAATTTAAATGACTGAGCTGTATAAAAAGAAACTACAGGTCTTATTGGGTGGTCAGGTTTGTGTAGTTTAATAAAAGAGTATAATTTAGGGGGTTGTGGGTTCATAATATTAAGGTATTTCTGTCTGTTGGATTTAGTATTGATTTTGAATTTTCAATGGCTAGTTTAATTTGTTTTCGGTATTTTTCTGTGGGGTCTTTGTTTAGTGTTATACTATTTTGGTTATTTAAAAATTCTATTGTTTTGTTATTATAGTCACTTTTATCGATAGCAATAGTAGTGTTACCTTTGTCTGCTTTTGTACATGACATAATATTTACAAAAGCAGACAAAGGTAACACTACTATTGCTATCGATAAAAGTGACTATAATAACAAAACAATAGAATTTTTAAATAACCAAAATAGTATAACACTAAACAAAGACCCCACAGAAAAATACCGAAAACAAATTAAACTAGCCATTGAAAATTCAAAATCAATACTAAATCCAACAGACAGAAATACCTTAATATTATGAACCCACAACCCCCTAAATTATACTCTTTTATTAAACTACACAAACCTGACCACCCAATAAGACCTGTAGTTTCTTTTTATACAGCTCCGTCATATAAACTTTCAAAAAAACTGTCAGATATTATTACAGAATACACTAAATTTTCACCTAAATTCACCGTAAAAAATACACTAGAACTAGTTAATAAAATACAACATTTTCAATTGCCCAACAACTCCAGACTAATTTCATTTGACGTAAAAAATCTTTTTCCTAGTGTTCCTCCTACAGAAACTTTTGTTTTAGTTAAAAACCTTTTAGAACATAATAGTACAAATCCGATCATTGCATCTGAAATTTTACACCTTCTTGAAATTTGCATAAATCAAGACTATTTTGAATTCAATAATCAAATTTACACAAACAACAGTGCAGGACTTATTATGGGTAATCCTCTAAGCCCATTACTATCAGATATATTTATGAACCAACTTGAAACAACAATTTCTAAACACCCCTTATTTAAACAGTTCTTATATGGTGGAGATACGTGGATGACATACTAGTCTGCTTTACAGGAACTAACAGACAACTTGACCAATTTCTATCATACATTAATTCACTTCATAGTAATATTGAGTTCACAATAGAAACAGAACAGAATAATTCCATAAACTTTCTAGATGTAACGATTACCAGACTACACAACAAACATGAGTTCTCCGTATATCATAAACCTACCCATACTGACACAACTATACACAATTCATCATCCCATCCTACACAACACAAATTAGCAGCCTACCATAGCATGATACATAGACTGACAGAAATTCCTATGACAAAAAATAACTTCGAGACAGAACTAAATATCATTAGACAAATAGCAGTAAACAATGGCTATAACGAACAAACAGTTAACAACATTTTAAACCAAAAACTCCATAAGAAAGCCTTGAAATTAGTGTATCCACCACCACAGAAAGAACCCAGTACCTTCTGCTCTCTAACATATACTGGCAAAATAACAACAAAAATAGCCAGATACATAAAAAAGAAAGGAATAACACCAGCTTTCAGAACTAACAACAACTTAAGCAAACATATTAAAAACAATAAAAGCCGAAAGAGAAAGCAACTACAGAGTGGTGTGTACAAACTAACTTGTGGTGACTGTTCGAAAACTTACATCGGTCAAACTGGCAGAACTTTTGACAAACGGATAGCAGAACACAAAAGGGCTTTCAACAATAGAAAAACAGACACTTCTACATACGCACTTCACCTTCTAGATCATAATCATTCTTTCAATGAAGAGTTTAAAATTCTACATATTCAAAATAAAGGCCTTAAGCTATCACTTTTAGAATCAATGGAAATTAATAAATTGAAAAATACAGATATAATTCTGAATGACCAACTCGAGACAAACAGCTCCCCACTCCTCAACCTCTTCAGTTAAAGACTTAAAAAGGCAAACACATTGTTAAATATATCACTTGAGAAAGGCACTTTGCCGAAACAGCTGTAGTAATAACATAGTTGTAATAAATTTTGTGGAAGTATAGAAAAACAAACGTTTTTCATTGTTTTATTGTGAGATAAAATGAACTTCCATCAAGTAACGGTCGAATCCATCAATTATTTTCTTTTACTTCGTCTTTTACCACTTTTTTCACTATGGCGTCTGTTTCTATTTTCTATTATCTCTTGTAGTCCCCCATACTAGTTCTTCTGCATTTATCGTAACATTTATTTCTAAATTTTTTTCAATATTTCACTTCTCTTAACTCCTTGTTCTGATTTTCATTGTTTCTTCCCTTAGTTTATATATTTTAATAAGATTGTTGTATTTCTTCTTCTTGTCCTCTACTTTTTTATTTTCTTTTGCTCTTAAATGTAGTTTTTAGTACATAGTGGTCACTGCGTATCTTACATCTTCTTCTTGTTTTTCCAATCATTTAGAAATACCCAGTTTTCCTTTTTTTCATTTTAGAGGTTTTAGAAGTTAGAGGAAAAATAATGAAAAGAAAATGATAGTTTATTTGAAATAGATCATAAAAGATATAATAAATATTTACAAAATCCAAAATAAGATATAACAGTTAACATATATCATATGCAACAATATTTTGATCAAAGCAGTACCTCTATACCACACCAGTTCAACTCAAAAAATGATTATCTTACTTTTACAATTTTGGTATAACATCAAATACAGTCTAAACGGAACTGATTTGATATATTTGAATAGATTAATAAAAATATTACTCTAGCTGATTCACGTGGAGTTGACAGTGAGCTGTCAAAAATCGACGGTCACTATGGTTATTAAGTGGAAGATTTGTCATACAGTCCTTACAATATAGATACCGTTGCACGTCATCCGCATCATAGCACGTGACGTCACATGATACCAATACGAAATATTTAAGTGGTAGGTCTGTTCCTTTTTAGAATCGTTTAGCCGACTACACTGGAATTACAGCCACTAGACATACTTTATTATATTCGCATAGAAATAATATTGGAAGATGTCTATTAATCTAAATTTAAAGAAACATGCCCTAACTTAATTCATTTAATTTGTATAAGTGGGATATAAAGCGTGTTTACAAAGCACACTTGTTCGGATTACACTCTAACGGCGATCGAACAAAACAAAGGTGACATTTTGGCATAAATTGGTAACATTTATTTGACAGTGCTTTATTATATTTATTGTTTTTATTATTTACTTTAAAGTAAGATTATAACTTAATTCTTGTTTTATATTTATTTACGTACGTTAAATATTAATTTGTTTTGTTGTATAATCCACTTGCACAAAAATTATGTGATATATTTGATTTAAAATTAATTCAAGAATTTTCTGTAATTGGGCAACTATGTCGACTCAGATCTCTGACGTAGATATAGGCGTGCAACGGTATCTATATTGTACGGAACAATACGTTTTTGTTATGCATATTCTTTCAATTTATATATCGAAAACACTGTTTAAGTTGAACTGTACATCGACTGAACTAGAAAAATACTTTTTCATCATTTCTACAATGTTTAAAGAAAGAAGCAATTCTCAGACAGTCTCCCATTTTTAACCGCGCTTTTACAAAGATTTCTATATGAAATATAACTATGATATAAGATGATAAGAAATAAATAAGGAACGATTTTAGGCGAGAATAAATATTATGACATTTGCAATAAGAAACACCAAAAAGTACTAAAACAACCCATATTGTTTTTCAACGCCGTTTCAGTTTTCTCTACATCACTTAATACTCATTTTCTTCAATTTTCTTCTCACAAAGAAAAATCTGACGAATATAACTTTTTACTGCGTGAATTTTGCTGTGTCAAACTTTCGACGCCTTTTTAGGAATCATGTTCCAGTTATGTGCTTATGAAGCGCGGTGTATTTATCATTTATGTCCAAAAATACTGTAATCTGATAAGGACTACAATTTCTGAAGGACAAAACACAGTTCACACTTTACACATGGCTCATATCACGCAGAATTTATCAAGCTTAATAAACTGAAAACAACACCATTTAGAATAAGTGCAGTTATATTGTCATCTTAATTGCGTAGAAAACTGAAAACGGCGTAAAGAGAGCTTATTTCGCTGAGCCTCTGACTAAATTAATACTGAAGATGACTCTAAAATGTTGATTATCGAAAGCTAAGCGAGCATTAGTAAATATGCTATCCAAAAATAGTTTAAAATATTAAATTAAAAAATGAGATTACCCTAAAAGTAGAATTCAAAGCTTAAGTATACTTTTCATGATAAAAACTGATTGGAAAGTCTTTTTTTACTTGTTTTATTTCACCACACAAATATCACACGATTGGTTAGTTGGTTTTGTGTGCTAGTACTAAAATTATGAGAGTTCATAACATAGAAAACCCTGGAAGAATCAGCAACTAAATTTACATAAATAAGGTACTAGATGGGCTCCAAAACAGGTCCTTGTTGCATCTAGTTTTCCAATTTTGTCAAATCTTAATACTAGACCCATTATTTCAATTATCAGTTAAGACAGGACTGAAATAGTTTGGCATACGAATAATTTTATGTACTTTGCTCATAAAACTGTCATACCAAACCTTCTCAAAAGCTTTTGATGGTGTTCAAATAGCACTAGAAAGTCTACAATTTGTTATTGTAGAGCGTTTTTAACAGCAATGTGACATTTACTACAGACCCACAGTCAGCACATTGGGTAATACACCAGTTTTATATCAGTCCTAATCTTCAAGGTAATTTTTAGATGTCACGTCAACTGTCATACAATTTTTGTAAAAGCACAACTTCAAAAAATAAAAAATGTTTTTAATTTAATAAAATGTATAAATTACTAACTCAAATAAGGTTATGCCGAGATTATACAGACATGTTTAAAACCAGATAAAGGACTACTTGTTTTCTTGTGATATCTTATGCGATTTTATGAGAAATAAACAGTTGCTAACTATATCTAGTCCAGGTGAGGTCACAAACGGTCGTATCACAATGAAGAATCTAGCCCGGAAGCCATATATGACCCACGATAATTCGGATAATTTATTTTATCAATAATTAATTGATGAATTTCTGTATGATCAATAAATGATGAATCTTGGTGCTCCCTACTATAAAAATTTTGTAGACAGTTCACCCAGCCTGCTTCAAACAGTTTACCAGCCTTTATACAGTCAATTATTTTACAAAAAATCTGAAAATTTCAAATAAAAAGATATAGTTGCTACAAAAACAGTTGCTAGTTATGTCTAGTCCTATGACGATGACAAATCATTCCCGTAAACCATATATGACCCACAGAAAACATATATGGCCTACGACAATTCAGGACCAAGGAATTTGAAAGTATTAATACTTAAAATTATTCAGATTTACCGGATTTTAATGCTGTAAGGAATATAATTCAATGCAAGAGTTACTTTCAACGAGTTAATCCACAATTGCTGGGACTCAAAAAGACCTAATTTCTAGATATACCTATTTGAGTTAGTAATACACTGAAACACGATTAAATTAGATTAAAATTCTGTCTAAAAGGACTCAAAAAAGTTGTAAACAACTTTAAATAAAAGGGCAAAACAATAACGAATTTGAAAATCATTTTGGTGTTTCGATTTCTTATAATTAGGTCATCAGTGCGTTTCTTTGTATAATCCTAATATTTATTCATCAGACTTTTCGGGGGAAGTTTCTTTTTCATCTTCTTTGTCGTCTTCCTCTTCATTCTCGTCGACATCATCGTCTTTAGTAGCTTCTTCCTTCTCGACAGAGCCCTGGAACAAAATATGTTTTAATACGAGATTTTAGCTCCAATTTTAACCTTAGTCCTATAGCCAAGGGGTACAACGGCCTCCTTTATTAAGATGGACTTAACCATAAAAATTTTATGTATTTTGACCCGTAGAACACGAATTTTTTGGGTAACAGTTGATCCGGATGTCGCACAGTGGTTCCAAATGCCGAAAACGTGGTCATGAACCTTTAAAAGCGTATATTTTTTATACATTTTGGAATTACTTTCGTTCATAATGGTTTTTGGCATCGCTGATTACGAATCTGGCATTATTTTTCCTGAAAAACAAAATGGCGGATCCAACATGGCGGATTTAAATTGAAAATATCAATCAAAAAGAAAAATTTTTTGTCATATTTGGTAGGTTAAGGTAGCTGATTACAAATCTAACATTACTTTTTTTAAAACAAAATGGCGGATCCAGTATGGACGAAAGAAATCCGAAAATTTTATTTTAGCCGCATTTTTGTTTAAAATGTTATACTATAAGGGACTTTTAAAGCTGCTGATTACCAATACATTTTCTTTATGAAGTATAATATTCAGAACCTATTACTTATGTACAACTGCCCATACATACTCAACAATCGCCAGAATCATGTAATATGCGTCATTTCCCACTTTTGTATTCAAACAACTACCAGCAATGCATAGGCAGTTATAGGCAGCTAATCCAAAGTGATTATGTATCTCCTTACTATATATTTTAAGATTAATAAACATTAGTCGCAGAATTATGCAGAATTTTGTACTTTTGGAATGCATCTTCACAAATTTTTAATTATTTCAAGTATATTTTCACTATTTATGCATTAACAAATTTAAGGCATTTATTGTTAATAAATGTTGATTTAAGTTACATCTTACATTACTACATACTTACAAAAGAAGAATCTGCTTTACAGCGATAAAATTGATAAACTACAAAACGTTTTACAGCGTTTTCAATATACGAGTTCTTTTTCACTTTCGCTGCCGGCCAAAATAACCCCGGACATGGCCCACTTGTTCCTGAGTTGTGAACCAGACTACATCCAGTCTGATCCTCATATCTGCTATTAGGACTCTACGATAGTATGAGAAAACAACTGTAAACATGAAAATCCCTAAATAGGGACTCCTTTTTTTGCCTCATGACCACGTTTTCAGCATTTGGAACCACTGTGTGTCGATAAGATTTATAAACAAAGAACTTGAGGAATTACATAGCAGCGATTTTTCGCAAAACAAAACATTTTTTTGTATTTTTTGGGTCATTCTAACCAAAAAATGTTCCTACAAGTTTTTTCGTAGGATGCATAGTTTTCGACATAAACGCGGTTGAATAACTTTTGGTTAAAAAAAAATAGCAATTCTGCTTACCGCATTTGAAAGTTCAAGTTAAATTCTATCGGTTTTGATTATTTGCATTGCTAAAAATTATTTTTTTTTTATTGTTAATTAAAGCTATAAACACACAGTGCTTGAGTGATGTTTTCAATGCATCTCTCATTTAAAATCGAACGAATAGGCGCGCCTACAAACAGGCAATTTCTACGTAGCATGCATTAAAACGCATGCATTGGGCAAGGGAAACACTATTTGTTTATAGCTTTGTTTGACAATAAAAAAATTATTTTTAGCAATGCAAATAATCAAAACCGGTATAATTTGACTTGAACTTTCAAATGCGGTAAGCAGAATTGCTATTTTATTTTTTAATCAAAAGTTATTCAGGATCAAAAATGCAATTTTTAGATTTTTTGAAAGTTTAATCGCGTTTATCTAGAAAACTATGCATCATACAAAAAAACTTATAAGTTGGCTTAGAATGACCCAAAAAATACAAAAAAAAATTGCTGTTATGTAATTCCTTAAGTTCTTTGTTTATAACAATCTTATCGACATCCGGATCAACTGTTGCCCAAAAAATTCGTGTTCTACCGGTCAAAATACATTAAAAAAACTTGGGTAAGTCCATCTGAATAAAGGAAGCCGTTGTACCCTCCCTGGCGACAGGACTACCTACGAAAATACATCAGCAAGCAGCATTCTAAGAGGTTTTGGGCCCACCATTAAAAAAAATTATTACCTCCCTCATGAGACATTTTTTATTCAATTATTCATGTAGAGTCAGACAACTTTTCTATTTCGGAAAATTTTCGGGAGGGGGCGTTTCGTAAATATAAAGGTTTATAAATTTTGGGGCGTCCGACAACTTATAGTACCCTTAAAAATTTGTCTGACTCCACAGTGCGCCCCCCATATGGGGTCTGCAAGCATCGTAGAGTCATAAAATTCAATCCTTCACAGCAGATTTTTGTAGGATTATTTGATTGCAGATAAATATTTATAATTAACTGGTAATATTGTCCGACAAATTTTTTGAGGGTACTCCATTTGTCGGACTCACCAAAGTTTAGAAACGTCTATATTTACGAAACGCTCCCCTCCATAAAATTTTCCGAAATAGAAAAGTTGTCCTACTCGACAAAAATAACTGGGTCTTAACATGAATAACTGAGAATAACTTTTTTAATCGCACACCCGTTGAAACGGGCAAGGTAAACCGCTCGCACACCCGTTGAAAACACCAGAAAAAGCCCTAGAGCATAACAGTAAGTTGTATCTCTGTTTTGTGGACTTGGAAAAAGCATTTGATCGGGCGCCACGTAACAAGATCTGGGAAATATTAAACCGTAGAAATGTGAAACCGAAGTTAATCCAAGCAATAAAGAGTATATATAAATGTACACGTAATAATGTAAGAACGAACAATTGCTCATCTCTTGAATTCTACACAAGGACAGGTGTAAGACAAGGTGGTGTTCTGAGTCCTTTGTTATTTATCACGCTAATGGACGAAATTGCAAAAGAATGCAGGGGTAAGGTAAAAAGAACTAGGGTTGGGGTGTATAAACTTCAACAAGTTTGCGTGTCAGAGTTGATATATGCCGATGACCTGGTTATTGTGGCAAAATCAGAAAAAGACTTGCAAGTAAATGTGAATGTTTGGAATGAAGCCTTTAAGAAATTTGGGATGAGAATAAATATTGAAAAAACAGAAGCTTTAGTAATATCGAAAACACAAGAAAATATAAATGTTAAGTTGAATAATGAGACCATTACACAAGTTGAGGACTTCAAGTATCTAGGATCAACAATGAATGGGCAAGGAAATATAGAACCAGAAATAAACAGCAGGGTAATGAGTGCAACAAAATTATACTATGCACTAAATAAAAGTTTTATTAGGAAGAAAGAAGTAAGCCTGAAAACAAAAATGAAAGTATTTCAAACCGTATACGAGCCGGTGCTACTCTACGGTAGTGAAACGTGGACAGTGAACGACAACATCCGTAGTAAAATCGAAGCATGCGAAATGCGATATTTACGTGCGGTATCCGGGGTGACCAGACGTGATCGTATAAGAAGTGAAGACATACGTGAAAGGTGCGGTGTTGGAAGGACCTTAGACAGACTTGAAACGAAACAGTTATCGTGGTTCGGACATATGGCGAGAATGAGTGAAGGTAGAACTGTAAAGAGGGTATGGAAAGCGGCATCTGACAACAAACGAAGAAGAGGCAGGCCAGCAAGAACGTGGAATGCAAATATTGGAAAGGCTTGCGGAAAAAGAAATATTGGGTGGAGAGAAGCAGAAAGACTAGCTACCGACCGAAAGGCATGGAGACGTCTCATTTCTCCACTTACCTCGACACCGTAAGGTACAAGAGGACGGCTTAAGTAAGTAACTTTTTTAATGGTTGGCCCAAGCACTCTAAGGTTTTACTATCATAAATTAGCTATTTTATTATAAATACAAAAAAAATACTATAAATTAGATACTCTATTAAATAATAAAAAGATATTAGCAGGCAGACTATACATTAAATAGCAAATTGTAATTAAGAAGTGGGGGGAACACTACACTTCGCTATAATTACTGTCTAGTTACTTGAGGGATTACCGAAAAAATAGACAATGCATTCATTGAAAAGACTCAATAATATCAATTATTGGAATATCATCAGTGTAATATTGTACTGGGTATAAAAAGAAGTCAGTTGGTATTAAATCAGGTCTGAATGATGGATGATCAATTTTATCCATGTTTTTTTAGATCAAAAAGTAATAGGGATGTTCACAAAAGATTTAGTACTCATTTTAAACATGTAAAACGATTAAGAAACACCCTAGGAATAATTGTCTAAAATATTAAGAAAATTAAAAAAGCCTGTCTATGAAAAAACTTCATTAGAAATCTAGCATTATTTTAAATTTCAAGAAAACGCTTCTGACGTCACTAGTCGTATACTCCAGCGCGCGCATGTCCACAGTATTGTTTCTATTTGGGTACCTGTTCGACGTTAGTTCAGGTCATTTTATTTTGTATTTTGTTCTCTTATTGTTTTATCAGGGCTAACATGGAGTTTTATGGTGAATTCGTTTAGTTTAAAGTCGATAGACTGTTTCTAAGGACATATTTTGGGTGGTACAAATAAATAAAATGAAAGGTTTTAAAATAGCTGATTCGCTTAATAGTCCGTTCTTTAACGGTAAAATATTGCAAAACCTCTAAATTTTAAAGAACCGCTTGGATTGACATGAAATTTGGCACACACATAGCTAACAAGTCAAAGAAAAAAAGTGATATTGTGCCAATATGTGCTTTTGCCCTGGGGGTGGTTTTCACCCCCTCTTGGGGGTGAAAAAATATTCGTCCAAAGAAAGTCAGAAACTGGATAAACTGGTTAATTTTAAGTAACTTTTCTTCTATAGAGTTTTTTCACTAAGTCAATACTTTTCGAGTTATTTGGCAGTGAATATGTTCATTTTTTCAACAAAATAACCACGTTTTTAGACGGTTTTTCGCAAATAACTCAAATAGTAAGTATTTTGTCGAAAAAACATTCTTAGCAAAAATATAGCCTGTAAAATTTTTTTAAAAATGGTGTATATATCACGTCTCTACACCTAGTAGAAGCAGAGTTATTGCTAATGAAAAATAGGTTCATATTCGTCAAATTCCAAATGGAATACTTTAACGTGAAATAACCAAAAATCAAGCACATTTCGGGGAAAACTCATTACAACTTATTTAAAGTGTTTAAAAAAAGCTTCATTTTTGTTTTATAAAAAAATTTCTAGTATCAAAATTAAACAAGTTACGCTCAAAATAAAGTTAGTCCCTTTTGGTGTTGGTAAAAAAATCGAGAGAATCACCCCCTAATTAGTATCTTAAATGAACCTAATCGTTACGACTTCACAAGTTTCTTGACTCGTGTATATATTGTTTATATGATCTATAAGTTTCATCGGTTCAAAGTCCTTATTATTGAAAGAGATGTAGTTAAAAGGGGTTGAACGGGACACTGATCGCGAATGTATGCAAATTCAGAAACACCAAATTTTAATCAATTTTTGTCTAACAGAAAAACAAAAAAAATACATGATATTCCGAAAAGCAAATCTGACTTTTTTTGTTTTTCGAGATTTTTGGTATCTCTAAAAATTTTTAAGTTATTTTGAAAAAAAAGCATATTTTTCAAAATTTAAATTTTTAAAAATTTTACTTTGAAACCAAATTTTTTCAAAAATAAGCACTTTGAATTGATGAAACTTACAGATCATATAAACAAAACATAAGTAAAATAATTTGTGGAGCAGTAACGATTAATTTCGTTTAAGTTGCTAATTAGGGGGTGGTTTTCCCGATTTTTTTTTGCAAAAACAAAAGGGATCAACTTTATTTTGAGCGTAACTTACTTAAATTTTATGCTAGAAACTTTTTGTAAAAATAGAAATAAAGCTTTTTTAAACCCTTTAAAAAAGTTATAATGGGTTTTTCCCAAAAAGTGCTTAATTTTTTGGATATTTCGCGTCGAAATATTCCATTTTAAATTTGGTGAATATGAATCTATTTTTCATTGACTATAACTCTGGTTCTACGAGATCCAGAGACCTAACGCGTACACCATTTTTTTTTTTTTACTTTTTTATATGCTATATTTTTGCTAAGAACGTTTTTTTCGACAAAATACTTACTTTTTGAGTTATTTGCGAAAAACCGTCTAAAAATGTGGTTATTTTGTTGAAAAATGAACATATTCACTCCCAAATAACTCGAAAAGTGTTGACTTAGCGAAAAAGCTCTATAGAACAAAAGTTACATAAAATTAGTCAGTTTACCCATTTCCGGACTTATTTTGGACATATATTTTTGGACCCCCTCTTGGGGGTGAAAGTCACCCCCAGGACAAAAGCACACATCGGCACAATATCACTTTTTTTCTTTGACATGTAAGCTATGCGTATGGCAAATTTCATGTCAATCCAAGCGGTTCTTTAAAATTTAGAGCAAAAACCGTGAAAGAATGGACTATAACCTACGCACTGTACTACTACATGTAACAATGGTTTCTGATTTCTTGTCATCTTGTAAAGAAATAAATCAACCACAGAGTAACGGAATGTTTATTTTAATAAGGTACAGGGGTGAAAAAAAAAGAGAAAATTTAGTGTGATTTTTAATTTAAAATATTTCATTCAAAGGAAACTTTTTGTTTATTCTAATGGCCTTTCGGCCCTATGTAATCTTTAATTCTGCGTTCAAATTGTTCAAAAATATTTATTAGTTTTCTCGGTATTCGAAAAAATTAATGCATTTAAATAGCATTTGCATAGATTTTGCCCTACTAATTTAAATGATGTCTATGTCGGTAATAAATAGGTACCTACTTTATTAGATACTATGTTATGGACACCAAGTCTTTTAAACCTGCAGACAAATTGAAAGATCATAAACTATATAGGTACTTTTTATTTTTGTAAAAAGTTTCTTGCTGATCCATTTCGTTGCCTGGATATTTAGAAACAGATATTTAGAAGTAAAAAATACGAAGTTTTCGACTGTAGGTATTAAGAATTTTTATAATTTATTTTTTATAACCAAGCTAACTTCAATCTAAAACATATAGAATTGGGTAGAAATGAGTACTTAATTTAAAAACCCATTTATTTAGGAAAAGATCCATAACCTACTAAACTTACAATAAACAAGTGATCTTCGCAAGAGAAAAGCTTGGTTTTTATTGATACATATACCTACTTCTTTTTTACGTTTCTTCTTACGAATGAAATTAGCTGGAACTGTAATAAAAATCTTGTCAGAATTGTTTTTAGAGGTATTTACATACCAAGGAACAAAACACCACTTATTTGGTTTTATTTTTACTAATTAAATACGTAAAGAACTGCACACATTCAAATACACTTCGTAAATAAGTATACAAAACTAGTACTCGATCAAAGACGATACGACTGCTGACGTCACAGACCGTAACCTCGCTGCAGGGTACCGTTTTTCTAGCCTCCAAGAAAATCAGCATTATGAACTCATTTATCTTAAAAAATATACATTTTTAAACAGTTGTATGATTGTTACGTTATGATATACCTTATAATCTATTGAATTTAACTATATTTAAAAATTAGTGAACATCCCTATTATTATTTGTTTCGATCTGTGAGGTTGGGATTCCTTATTTTTCTTGAACACTTCTAGCAAACAAATGGTGAAGTTTCGTACACATTATGTTATTATAATGGTACGACGGTAACATACCATCAGTTTCAGCAAAGGAATATATAGGTAACTCTAAATTACTTTGTTTACAAACCACTATCGTTGAATGAATGGAGATGAATTTTTCAATGAATCGAAGCTAATATGAACTGCATTCTTATGGTAAAAGGTTTTGGGGACATATATCAATAAAATATCACAATTTCTGCCCTCAAACCTTACCACCATCTCAGACGAACAAAGATGCAACTTGAACGTGGCACTAAATAAGAAACCTGCTTGGACACTACTGAACAATCCTCTCAAGTCTATCATCATCATTAAGGTTTTTCATTCCTGATTGAATGTTTACGTCTTTTACTTAGAGCTCTATCTCTACAGAAGACAAATACTTATAGTAAAAATTTTGCCAAATCTAAAAAACTCAAACTTGAAGCGCAGTTTTATGCTTTCAACATTTCAAATAAAAAATTGCCAATTGTTAATAATAGCTCTACAATATTATTATCCAAAATACGCAAGCAACACACTTAACTACCTCTTTTTGTGTTGTATCTTCGCTGTCTTTTTCTATTGTTTCTGTATTTTCTGCTGGTTCCTAAAAAACAACATGAAGGGGCTTTTTTTATTTCTCTAGCGATTTGAAGGACAAAAGTATAAATGAATATATTTTATGGTATAAAAAATGCGGTTGATAAACAAAATGAAATGTTTTATTTGTCGAGGTCAAGAAAAACGCGGTATATGTTGAAATTACAGACGAATATACAGAGAAATCAGTGGTTTGAGGTTATATCTGAAGACAAGAGTGATATAGACTACATGCTTAGAAAACTGGAAGAGGAGTACACCAAGATCAGCCACTAGACGGTTAACACGAATTATTGTGGAATAATAATATAACAAAAGAAAATGAAAGAAGAATTTATAACACTCTGGGAAATAAATCGAAGAAACTAAGCAAAAATTAAGGCCATGGAAATGAACTATTGGAGACGATGTTGCGAGCTCACAAGACTTGAGTAAAGTAAAGAACGAAGATATTGGGAGAGAAATAGAAATTGATATAGACATAGTAGACACGACTGAAGCCAAAAGACTAGACTGGTAGACACCTGCAGATAATGCCTGAAAATAGATGACCAAAAAAACTCCGCCACTAGACTAAGACAGTCCTGGAGGGAAGATGTCGAAGATGCAATGACTGCCAGAGATTTAACAACTTAAGATTGCTTCGACAGATAAAAATCGCCTTTTATATATACAAGGTGTCTATATGGCTATACGAAAATGGCTAAAGACTCAGCGAAAAAAACATAAATGGTACAATTTCTGCTCAATATATCGAAAATATTTCATCTTGTTTATCAACGCTATAGAAAAAATTCAAAAACATAGTAGCTGCCACAAAAAATAGCTACCTCTTGCGCAGTTTCTTCTTCCGTTTCTTTTTCTGGCGATACCTCCCTTTCAACAGATTCCTAGAAAAGTGTAAAAATGGTACAATTCTTGTAATTTACGTAATTTGTACAAAATTAGATACGTTTTTCGATTAATTATAGTGCTAAGTAAGTTACGCTATAGCAAGACTATTAAGAGATGGATTTAAAATAAACAAATTAAGAGTATAATAAGAAATGTCAGTCATCCGACATATACAGTGATGAGCGCACTAATAACCGGCAAAATAGCTCAAAAAAAACATAATACATTGCGAAACAAAAAGAGATGAAACTAGTGGAGGTGGAAATTATCGTTATAAACGTATTAATTAACATTACATTGCATAGTTTCCCACCTTTAGACGTCTGTGACAGGAGAATTTTATAAAATTCTCCTGTCACAGTGACAGTTGTCATACTCCTCCGATACGTCTAAAGGTGGGAAATTATGAATGTAATGTAATGTAAATTTATAGGTTTCTGTTGATAATTTTACACCTCAGCTAGTTTCATCTCGTTTTATTTCACAGCGTATTATGTTTTCCTTTTTTTGCGTTATTTTCCGGTTCTTAGCGCACTCGTCACTGTATATACGAAGACTGCTTGTTCTGGGACGTGAAAAAACCGGTGTAGAAGTGTCAAGTTTGTCAACGTCGTTGTCAGACTTGGTGTTTCTAAACCGGTGTTGCCACGTCTCAAAAATACTTGATATTAAGTACATACTATGTATATACATTGTATATAAACTAAAAAAATTGTAAAGAAGCTACCAAAATTTTGTTATCTTTTTTTTATAGCCAATTTGTTGTTACTGCTTCAAAAAGTATGAAAATAGAATGCAGAGTGCAGATAATTCATGCAAAATTCAATAGTGCAATAATATACAGAGTGGATCACTACAGACTAAACAGAGGTTTATAGAGAAATAGAAACTTTTACAATTTTCATCACTATCTAATCTTATAAAATCCTAATGTGGCAAGTCACGCAGTTTGTACAGCCCGGTTTCGATATGTAAACCGTTATGTTTAGATGTAGCACCATCAATTATTGGTGCCACACCTAAACTTCCCTTAATGTACTCATTTTTAATTTTCTCCTTTTTTTGTCACTCCACTCATCCATCTAAGCATTCTCATTTCCGCCACATGCATCCGTTGTTCCTCTTTCTTTTTCACTGCCCAACATTCAGTTCCATACAACATAGCCGGTCTTATGGCTGTTTTATAGAATTTTTCCTTCAGCTTCATTGGAATTTTTCTGTCACACAACACATCACTCGCTTCCTTCCACTTCATCCATCCAGCCCTAATTCTACTGCATGCTCCATCTATTTCTCCATTACTCTGTAATACCGATCCTATGTACTTAAAACTATTGCTT
Source organism: Diabrotica virgifera virgifera (assembly GCF_917563875.1). NCBI lineage: Eukaryota > Metazoa > Arthropoda > Insecta > Coleoptera > Chrysomelidae > Diabrotica > Diabrotica virgifera. The sequence goes on from NC_065448.1 coordinate 6,541,984, forward strand.
TTCATAATCATTTCACCATCCAAAGATACCATTTTATTTATAGTAACTAAATCTTTAAATGAACATTACAAATACTCTGTTTTTGTCCTACTAAGTTTTAAACCTTTTTCCTCCAGAGCTTGTCTCCACTGTTCCAGTTTTTGTTCCAAGTCTCTTTCACTATTTCCTATTAACACTACATCATCAGCATACATTAAGCACCATGAAATGTTATCTGTAGTTTCGCTGTTATCTGGTCCAAAACTAATGAGAATAAATACGAACTAAGCACCGAGCCTTGATGCAATCATACTTTCACATAAAAATCAGTATCTCCCACACCTGTCCTTAAACTAGTCGTTACTCCCTCATACATATCTCTCACAATCCTTACATAATCACCAGGGACTCCCTTCTTATTGAGTGTCCACCACAGAATCTCTCGAAATCTATTGGTAGATCTAGAAAATCTACCAATAGCTTATAGATTGCCAAATATAAAGTAGTAAAATCTATTTATGCAGTTTTTAATGGAAAAGAAGAAGTTATTAGTAGTAAATGAAGAAAAGTTCTAATATATTATTTTAAGTAATATTATCAGTATTTTCTGCCGCACAAACTTTAATACGAGCAATTTGTTAGAAGACGCAAAATTTTAAATTTAGGTACCTCCTTTACAGGCTCTTCTTTACTTTGCTCTTTCGTAGATTCTTCCTTATCTTCACCTTTTACAGATTCTTCTTTAGATTCGTCCTCGACAGATTCTTCATCAGATTCTTCTTCACTTTCTTCTTTCGTAGATGCATCTGTTTTATTTTCTTCTTTAGCAGATTCATCTTTATTTTCTTCTGCAGCTAAATCTTTAGCAGATTCATCTTTGCTTTCTTCCTTAGACTCATCTTTAACAGACTCGTCTTTGTTTTCTTCTTTATTGTCTTCGTTTTCATTTTTGACAACGTCATCTTTTTCTTCTTCCGTAGATTTATCTGTAACAGATTCCTTTTTCTCTTCGTCTGTAACAGATTCCTTCTTAGTTTCTTCTTTAACTTCGTCCTTATTGTTTTCTTTATCAGATTCATCTTTATTTTCTTCTTCAACTTTGGACTCGTCTTTTTCTTCATCTTTAATTGTTTCCCCCTTATTTTCTTGTTTATCAGACTCCCCTTTATTTTCAGTTTCTTCTTTGTTAGATTTGTCTTCCTTTTCCTCTTTGCCAGATTCATCTTTAGATGGATCATCTTCAGTTCCTTCTTTGCTAGATTCGTCTTTCTTTTCCTCCTCGCCAGATTCATCTTTATTTCCTTCTTTGCCAGATTCATCTTTATCTGGATCATCTTGAGTTTCGTCTTTGTTAGGTTCGTCTTTCTTTTGCTCTTCACCAGATTCATCTTTGTTTTCATCTTTGACCGATTCGTCTGTCTTTGAATCCTAAAAATTATTTAAGGGCGCCAATTTATAATTTTGAAAAAAACAAAAATAGCCAATATAATAACGCAGCAAAAATCATGCAGCTCAAAAATTTTATTGGATTTTACTTTGAAAAAAAGATTGTAAAATTAAACAAGATTCTAAAAACATAATCTTCAGTAGTTTTGTAAAAAAAATAATGCAAGACATTGTAACAACCATGAATTCTAATAAATATATGTATTAGTTAATTATATGTAGTTCTAGTTATATGTAATATGTACAGTCGGAAAAATGAAAGAATACCCATGAACGATCACATCAATCACTTATTTTGTATTTGCTGTCTTTTTCTATAAATAACAAACGTTTGTTATAGAAAAAGATAGCAGACACAAAATAAGTGAATGATGTGATCGTTCATGGGTATTCTTTCATTTTTCCGACTGTATGTATATTTATTATTCTAACAAAATATAAATATTTTACGCGAGACGTTCAGAAAATTTAGATACCTGCTTTACAGGCTCTTCTTTATTTTGTTCTTTACCAGATTCGTCCTTATATTTCCCTTTAACAGATTTTTCTTTAATTTCGTCTTCGACCAATCCTCTATCCTTACTTTCGTCTTCATCAAATTCTTCTTCACTTTCTTCTTTGGTAGATCCATCTGTTTTATTTTCTCCTTCAGCAGATTCATTTTTATTTTCTTTTGCAGATAAATCTTTAACAGATTCATCCTTGTTTTCTTCCTTAGACTCATTGTGAACAGATTCGGCTTTGTTTTATTCTTTATTGTCTTCCTTTACTTTCTTTGAAAGCGTTTTCTTCTTTTTCTTCTGTAGATTGATATGTAGCAGATTCCTCTTTAGTTTCTTCGTCAGGTCTGTCCTTATTTTTTTCTTTAAAACAATGGTCCTTACTTAAATGATTTTAAATAGGACCACATTTTTTATTTTTAATAAATTTTAAATGATTAAATTTTAAAGCAGCTGTTAATATGTGCAATATACACAATATATCTACCTCTTTTTTATCAGATTCACCTTCATTTTCGTCTTTAACCGATTCATCCGTTTTTGTTTCCTAAAAATTATTTAAAAGTGCCAATTGATTGAAATTTTTCAAAGAAATTTCGAAAGAAAGATAGGAAACATGCATTTTAGCATTATTGTTAAATTTAGCTTGAAATACTTTAAATACTTCATGCATTTACTAAAAAAAACCATAAATTTTACGATTAGAAGCCGAGTTAAAGAAATATAGATAAAATGGAAAATGTTTAAATGGAATACTGTAATGTATACAAAGCATACTCAAAGAAATGTTAAATAAATAGTATTAAGTCTATTTTAAAAGTAGAATATAGAATAGAGTAGATACTATAGAAAATTCAGGCCATAAAAATCACAATCATTTCAAGCAGACACAATTGATCTACCTCTTTTTCAGTAGACTCTTCGTTCTTTTCTTTATCTACTGAGTCTTCATTCTCTAATGATTCCTGTAAATTAATAATTGCAAATACTCAATATACAGGGTGTCCCGAAAAGATTGGTCATAAATTATACCACACATTCTGGGGTCAAAAATAGTTCGATTGAACTGAACTTACCTTAGTACAAATGTGCTCATAAAAAATTACAGACCTTTGAAGTTACAAAATGAAAATCGATTTTTTTCAAAGTATCGAAATATATTAGAAATTTTTTATTGAAAATGGACATGTATCATTCTTATAGCAGGAACATCTTAGAACAAAATTATAGTAAAATTTGTCCACCCCATAAAAAATTTATGGGGATTTTGTTCCCTTAAACCCCCCCAAACTTTTGTGTACGTTCCAATTAATTCATTATTGTGGTACCATTAGTTAAACACGTTTTAAAAACTTTTTTTCCTCCTAGTATTTATTCGATAAACCAGTTTTTATCGAAATGCGACTTCTTTTTCAATATATTTACGTAAAAATTTTATGGGGGTTTTGTTCCTTTAAACCCCCCAAATGTTTGTGTCCGTTTAAATTAAACTATTATTGTGGTACCATTAGTTAAACACAGTATTTTTAAAAGTTTTGCCTCTTAGTCTTTTTTTCATAAGTCACCTTTTATCAAGATGTAGCTTCTTTTCCAAAATATACCTAAAAATGTAAATTATAAATAAATTTTCAGATTAACAGGTGTCTATAATCGTACTTAACCATATACAAATATGTGGTGGATTCGACAAATATTCAAAATATCTCGATAAACAATGGCTTATCGAAAAAGTACTAAGAGGTAAAACAGTTTTAGAAACATTGTGTTTAACTAATGGTGCCACAAAAATAATTTAATTGGAACGTACACAAAATTTTGGGGATGTTTAAGGGAACAAAACCCCCATAAAATTTCTATGGTGTGCACAAATTTCACTTTAACTTTTTTTAAGATGTTGCTACTACAAAAATGCCACGTGTAAATTTTCAATAAAAAATTTCTGAGAGTTTTCTATATATGAAAAAAAATCGATTTTCATTTTGTAACTTCAAAGGGCTGTAACTTTTTTTGTGTGCACTATTTCATATAGGTAAGTGAGGTTCAATCAACCTATTTTTGACCCCAGAATCTGTGGTATAAGTTATGACCAATATTTTTGGGACACCCTGTATGTGTAGAAGTAGTATAACTTGTGAAAAATATATTTTCAGCTATTGTTACTTTAATTCCCAGTACAAAATATATATAAAACACTAGCTTTCTCAAGATACTTGTTTGGAATGTTAATTTAATACACTTCTCCAAGAAATAATTAATCATCCACCTGAAAAATTGGTCATTTTTAATGTCTCGAATTTCCTAAACGTGTTATCCGCTTTAAGTGATTTTTTAGGCATGTTATAGCCTTATTCTTTAACAATATCGCTGTAATAATATTGTTGCGAGACAGGTAAATTGTCATTGTATACCGGGTGTACCAATCAAACTGTGATTTTTTCTCAAAGTTTGCGTCACCCTGTGGAATATTCTAGCATTTATAAAATACTAAAATTAAAACCTACTATAGCCTCATGTTTTCACATTCTGTTTTTTTATTCATTCGCTTATGTTGGATAATAAAAAAGTTAAGTACTTTAACAACTAGCTTTGTTTTTCATTAATACTTTCACAATAAGTGTTTTTAAATAATTATGGCAAACTTTAAAGGGTAATTCTGCTTGAAAAAATAATGACAGTTTGGTTTATAAACGTATATCCGCAAATGCTTCGTTTCCGAGATAGGAGGTGCTGAAATTTTTCTTACAAGCTAACGATTTATTTATTGCTCTAAAACCGGTTCAGATCTGCAAATGAAATTTGGTGGGATTTAAGAGATAGTTATTGTGCATTTTTGACATACCATTAAAAATTTTATGTTCACCATTGGCGTACATAAGGGTCATATTACCCGTATGCTCGCCAATGGTGAATATTAAATTCCTAATTGTATATCAAAAAATGCGCAATAACTACCTCTTAAAACCCACCAAATTTCCCCCAAACAATAGTTTGTAAGAAAAATTTCAACACCCCCTATCTCGGAAACAAAGCATTTGCGGACACTATGCACGTTATGTTTATATGTTAAGCAAACTGTCATTATTTTTCATGCAGAATTACCCCTTAAAGTTTGTCGCACTTAGTTAGAAACACCGTGTATTGATGAAGAACATGTCTAGTTGTTAAAGTACATAACTTTTTTATTATCTAACATAAACGAATGAATCAAAAAACAGAATGTTAAGAAAACCTGAGGCTATAGTTGGATTTTAACTTCAGTATTTTTTGAATGCTGGAATATTCCACAGGGTCAAGTGAACTTTGAGAAAAAATCACAGTTTGATTGGTACACCCAGTATACAATGACAATGTACCTGTCTAGTAACAATATTATTACAGCGATATTATTAAAGAATAAAGTTAAAACATTTTAAAAATCACTTAAATCGGACAACAGGTTTAGGAAATTCGAGACATCAAAAATGGTCCATTTTTAAGGCGGTTTGTTAATTTCTTGGAGAAGTGTATAATGTCCTCCACTACCACCTTTCTCCTTCTTGTAAAAAAAATTCGTAGTGGCATCCTATACTTAAGCAAATATCAACACTAACCTCTTTTTTATCTTCAGAATCCTTATCCTCTTTGGCTTCCTGGTCATTAGGCACTTCGTTCTCTTTCGATTCCTCTTCTCCGGTTCCACTGCCAACAAGTTTGTCTATTTTTTCATCGATTGAAATATCGCCATTTTTAAGTTGTACCTCTGCTGTGGCTGTCTGTTCTCCTAGGGAATTCGGTTCGACCTTTAGGAACTTCTCCATTTCATCGATTTCGTTAGCCATATCAAACATGTCATAATCCTTTAAAAAGAAATATTAACTAATATAATATACAAACAATAAAATCAAATCAAAGACTAAATAAAAGTATTAAATATTGTTGATGTATTGGCAAAACCACATACATATTATCAAATAAGCTTAATGGTATCCCTTCGATTTGTAATAGTTAAATAAATTCTTATTCACAAAAATAAAATTGTGTTAAAATAATAATAATTTGGACGAAAGTTTTACTTTCAATCTTAATAATACTGAAAATTAAACTTTATTAGAACTAATCTTCAGGTTACAACATTTGTGACTTCTAAAATTTGCAAGCCAACGAATTGCCGGAGATAAGAATGCCACTATCAAGTTGCATCTCACTACCCGCCTTTCCAGCACGGTAAAAACAAAGATTAGTTCCCAATACTCGAAATAGGAGTAGAGTAAAATAAATAAAAATAATAAATAATAATTTTGTTGTGAACCAAAACAAGAGCCGTCTTACTTTAGCTAGTTCAGAGAGCGCCAAAAGCGCTCGTACGCCAAAAGCGCTCGTAACTAGTTTCTACCCTTATTGGGGTTTCCTCAGAGAGCGCATATTTGATTCTCTCTGAACACTAAAATTCAGACATCCAGCCTCAGTCTACAAACTAAAGATCATTTATAGTTAATAAACGGGGCAAGCCCATTGACAAAAAATATACAATTAAGCAACATTTATAAACATTACAAACAAATACTAAATAAAATACTAAATCATAAAATAAATATGTATATAGAATTACAATTAAATTTAACGCTTCAGAGATTGTTTAAATGCACTTAAGGACAAGTTAAAAAAATCTGTCTCATGAGGCAACCAATTAGATTTTTTCTAGATAGACAGATAGATAGATAGATAGATAGATAGATAGATAGATAGATAGATCTTTATTTGAAGTAGGAAAAACCTAATATACATAAATTAAGACAAAAATTACAATATGAACTTATGCTATACATAAAAAGTTATTTGTTACAGGTAATCACAATGTTGAAATATATCTGACATAAAATCATAGGTAATATAATACGTTATAAAATAAAAAATATATATAAAACATAAAGCCAACAAAAAGGTAAGTACATCATATAACAAAGACACACACATTGAAAAAAGATAACTCTAAAATTTACAGTTATATTTTCACAAATCTTTTATATATTTCTTTAATTCACTTTTAAATAATAAAAATGACTTACAATCCTTCAAATGTATGGGTAGTTGATTATATTCTTGAAAACTCCTAAATAATAAAGATGACATTGAGTTGGTTAGATTAACTCTGTTTACATAAATGTTGTTTTTATTTCTTGTGTCATGGTTATGTATGTCACTATGAAAACAAATAAACTGGTGAAAATAAGGTGGAGCTAAGCAGTTAATTATTTTATAAATTAACAACATTGTAAAATAGTACAGTCTCTGCTTTACTGAAAACCACTGAAGCGTCTTTAACATAGTTACTGTAGAAGTATAACGATTGGTTTTTAATATAATACGCATACCACGATTTTGGAGTTTCTGAAGTTGGTTCATTTTATTTAGATTAAATAGATGTAGAACAGAAGCACAATAATCGAAGTGAGGTTGGATGATGGTGTTGTACACCGTTAGTTTAGCGAAAGTTGACAAGTTTTTTGCAATTCTTGTAAAAAAGTATAATTTTTTACTAATTTTTTTATTAATGTAATTAAAATGTTCATCAAAATTGAGAAAGTTATCTAATTGAAAACCCAAATATTTAATAGTTGATACTACTTCAATCTGCTCACCATCAATATCTATACTGACGTTATTCAAATTCAACAGATTAAATTTATATTTGGTTGTAAAAATAATTGCTTTTGTTTTATTGACATTTAACTTTAGTTTATTGCTTTTAAGAAAAATATCCACTTTTTGCAATACCTTATTCATTTTTGCAACTGCTGAATTTAAAACTAGCATGAACAAGAAGTCTGACCAGACCTATATTCACAGAATAATTAGTTTGACGAAAAGAAATATGAAATAGTGTATTCTCACGAAGGACATGGGAAGGAATGTGGAAACAAACCAATTGAAGCAGTTCAGGAGAATGTATCATTCCGTTAACCAATTTAAAAATGAAGGTGAGATCGAAATTAACTCATCTAGTAGACAGAGGATCAAGTTTTAAGTATCTCATCATATCAGAATATGAATAGGGTCTGTGTAATTTAAAGGCACAGTGCATAAAGAACCGTCTTTTCACTCTCTCCAACTTTTGAACAGAGGATTGGACAAAGGGAGACCAGATTATAGTGGAATTTTCAAGCTGAGATCGGACCAGAGAACAGTATAAAATTCTCAGCGAAGAAATGTTATGAAAATCTCTTGTGTGCCTCTTAATAAACCCTAGCTGCCTAAGAGCCTTATTACATATAAAGTCAATATGCAAATTAAAGAATAAGTCTCTCTGAAAAATGACACCAAGATCCTTAACGCTAGTGACTCTCTCAATCAAAAAACCATCCAACTTGTAATCAAAATCTACCATTTCCACTGATCGATGAAACTGAATAACCTGACACTTGTCACGATTAATGACTAATCTGTTATTATCACACCAATTCGCAAATAAGTCGAGAGATTTCTGTAGCCTAGCACAATCAGAGTAATCCAGAACAGAACAAAACAACTTTATGTCATCGGCATATGCCAACACTTCGCAGTCAGTCAATGATCTAATAGCATCATCTATAATGATGACATGGATGCTGTGGCGGCATCTGCTAAATACGGACGAAAGTTTTACTTTCAATATTAACAATACTGAAAATAAAACTTTATTAGAACTAAACTTCTGGTTACACCATTCGTAGACACATTCTTTACTTACACCTTAGCTCTATATGAAGCTTTGGGAACTCTGAAGGGTGATACGATTTATTTGTATGTTGGGTGTAATTTGGATTATATGTGGCCAATACTAAATCTCTTTATTCTCATATGTATTTCTTGTAATTGCTCTAATTATTTCCAATATAGGTAATCTATATTATTTGTTATATTTGAACTGTAACTTGTAATTTTGTGTTCCAATTAAGTAATTTTCACATCTCTTTTATGATTTTTTTTATCATAGTATCTATTAAAAACATTTAAATCTACTGAAAACTGGTTTAACTCGTTCACTGCCGCTTTGGTCAATGTGACTGAGAAAGTGGCTTTCTCACAAGCTAGTGCGGTCAATATAACAGAGATTTTTTTTTTTCATTTTCATGCCAGAGGCACATTTCCACAAATTTCTTAATATGGGTGACATAAATTTTAAAATTTCTATCATAAGACTTCATTATACGTGGAAATCTACCTCTTCGCAGCTTGGTCCATCCATTTTTCCCATCTGGAATATACCATCCGACCTGAACATAAAAAACCATACAAAACACTCTGATAGTGAGTTAATTTTCTTTAAAAATATCTTTTTTTAGGCTTGATAATCTAACATCCTAACTTTATTAAATTAACAGATTGCCATTCTAAAAATACTTTGATCAATTAAGGCTTTAATACAGCTTAATCAGATCAAAAGATAAAAATAAAAATACAGTTATTGTAACTGATATTGCTTGTTCAACCATGTCAGTAATTAGTCAGATACCACATACATAAAGAACTATTTTCAACCACAAAACCATAACAATGAGTATGACTAATGAAAGATAAAATCAAGAATGAATTACTCACCCCACAGTACTCATCATCATTGAATATCTGAGGTGGAAGAGGGTGCCTGGGATTCGGATCACTGATTGTGCCCCCTGAACCTGTAGACTTATTTTGCATGAAATCTTTGGCTTCCTCAGCCCCTGGCTCTGCTATGTCTAGCACCTCATACTTCACACTTTTCGAGTCCAAAATTAATAGGACCCTTTGTTGTCTCTTTTTCACCTAAAGAAATTATACAGGTATTATCATTGTAGTTCATTTTGAACCTAATTTCATTACCTCCTTGTTTCCTGAAATTCCACTAATATACACTTTAATCACCATGGTTCAGGCTTATCGGTTATAGTTATCAGCTATCAGCTAGTTTTTATAAATAAAATTTAGAAAAATAACTTCTGACAGATCTCTCAGTTGGTTAGCAAGTTGGCAGTGTCAGTGCAGCATTTATGGTTGGTTGGATAGCGCCAGCGCGCCACACCTAGGCCCTGATTCTAATTCATTTCGACAGTCGCAATTTCATTTCGACACCGCGCGATTCTTGGGGATATTAACCTTATTATGTTGAGACTGCTCAGAATTTGGGTTGGCGCTTCGGTTTCTTGGATTTTGTTGATAGTCTGGGAAAATTATCGAAAAAATACCATTTTTGGGAAAAATTATTTACCAGCTATTTTATTGCTAAAATCGAATCTTAAGATTGCATATATTAGTAATATGGGGTATGACAAGTCCGCAGAAAGTGTGTTATTTTATTTATAAACAAATTAGCACTCCTAAATCTTCTTTTTTTTTTCAATTAGTGGTCTGTAACTCCTATATTTTTTCCTTTGAGCCAAAAACACTCAAATAAAAATTCACCGTAATTTAGTTCTGCACAAAGTTATTTTTTTTCCGATTTCCTTCAACAAAAATTTTACTCAGAAAATCCGAGTTTTCCCAAAAAATCTGCCATTTTCAATTAAAATTTTAGGGAAGTACCTAATTATTTATCAATAATTAAATAATTGAAGACATGAAAGATTTATTATAGTAGATTATACAGAGGGGCTAAATTATGGAATAAATTCATTTCTTTAAAACGGACGATTTTGGAGCAAAATCCCGAAAGAGGTCGATTTTTATTTTTAAATTACAATTTTTTGGCATATATTTCATACTAGTGACGTCATCCATCTGAGCGTGATGACGTAATCGATAATTTTGTTAATGGGAATAGGGGTCGTGTGGTAGGTCATTTGAAAGGGCGTTTAATTCTCTATTCAGTAATATAAACATTAATATCATTAGGTATTTATACATGGTTGCCAAAAAAAAATTTTGAATTAAATTAATTGGCGCAAAAAGAAGAATGTATGTAATTTATTTAACTCAAAATACATTGTACTGCTGTCAGAAAATAGAAAAAAAGGTTTATTTCACAAATCAACATTTCTTTTCGCTTAAATTAAATCACAAACAGACTCCCTCCTACCTATTGGCAGTTTGAACTTTTAATTTAAGCTAAAAGCAATGTTTATTTGCAAAATAAACATTTTTTTCTATTTTCTGACAGCAATACAATGTATTTTGAGTTAAATAAATTACATGCATTCTTCTTCTTGCGTCAATTAATTTAATTCAAAATTTTTCTTGGCCTCCCTGTATAAATAATGAAACTTATGTTTATAATACTGAATAGAGAATTGAACGCCTTTGTAAATGAGCTACAACACGAACCCATATTCCTATTTAAAAAAATAATTACGTCATCACGCTCGGATGGATGACGTCACTAGTTTGAAATATATGCCAAGAAATTTAATTTAAAAATAAAAATCGACCTGTTTCGGGATTTTTCTCTAAAATCGTCCATTTTAGAGAAAATGAATTTATTCCATAATTTAGCCCCTCTCTGTATATCAGGAGACCGGCGACAATCTAACCAATAGTTTAGCAATAATTAAAATGTTAATTAAAAAATTTCGGTCGAAATAATAACCAGAAAGATTATGATACACCAGAATAACTATGATTTTCATATAAAAAAGCACTATACCTATTCAACGTACCTTACAGGATTGAAATTGGACCATTTGAGCGGTCTCGGGAATGTTATAAAGAAACAATTTTTTGGCTTATAAACAAATAGAACCCCTCAGAAAATATTAGATTAAATTAAATTAAGTTAACGCTGTTGAAAAGAGCACGGCTTCTGTGTCCTTTTCGAAGAAAAACAAATTGAATTGCGAGGAGTGATTCCAGGTATAACCGGTCAAATTTGACCGGCATTTGCGACAGAGTTATAAACAACAGGATTTTAATCTTTGAACCATTAGATACCTTTTAATTCCGGTCTTCTTTGTACATACAAATTTTCATATCTTCAAGACACTCATAACAAAAAAGATTTATGTCACTGTCACCAAATTATTTAATTATTGATAAATAATTACTTCCCTCAAATTTTAGTTGAAAATTAAAGATTTTGTTTGGAAAACCCGAATTTTCCGAAGAAAATTTCCGTCGAAGGAAATTGGAATAAATTATTAATGTGCAGAATTAAATTACTGTCAATTTTTATGTGAGTGTTTTGGTTTAAAGTTAAAATTTTCGGAGTTTTAGAGCAATAATAAAAAAAAAGATTTCGGAGCGCTAATTTGTTTATAAACAAAATAGCACACTTTCTGTGGACTTTGCACAGCTATATTACTAATATAGGAAATCTTGAAGATTTTATTTCAGCATGTCCAGCAATAAAATAGCTGGTAATTAATTTTCCTTGTTTTTTACTAATTTTCCCAGATTATTACCTCACATCTTTCATTGAGTTGATGATTCATGTTGTGGACATTCTCAATTATTATATTTCTAATTTAATACTATTCTATCTAATTCCTCAAAACAAGCAAATTTCAATTAAACCCAGCTATATTATAATACCTTTTGATTTAGTTTTCCTTGCAAGAAATAAACAAAACACATCTAAACTAAACCTAACCTCGCTTTTGGCCATTCATTCATCTCCGTGTCAAATAATTTCGACAGTCGCCATCGCCATATTGAAAGCGACTTGTTTAGTGTCGAAATTTGATTTAGAATCAGGGCCCTATTTTTGTAGTAGTCAAGTTACAAACCAATAGAAACGTTGTAACTGGTGTTTTAATGCATAAAAGACCATGTTTCAATACAAATTAATTTTTTTTTTATTTTGTGTTAATTTAAATCAAATAAAACTTACAAATTATAGTCTTCCGCCCCTATTAATAATTTATAATTAGGCCCTCTATTTGACAGCTTCTCATTGTTGCCACATCTAATATGACGATTCCTTTGACGTTAAAGAAGACAACTTTCATTTAACCTAACCTAACTAAAACAAATCTATTTCTAATGTCATTTTAATGAAAACATTAAAGATGAAAAAAATACTTAAACTCAAACAGCTGTAACAAAGTAACAACATTGGAAGTAATTATGGTTAGTCTAAATAATTCATTTTTATATGGAATATGCTTTGCTTCGGCCACTTGGTTAATTTCCCTGTATTTGTACTTTCAAATAATGAAAAATGAAAGTTCTCCTACAAAAGGGCCATATAGTTTTCATTACACAAGTACAAATCTTAGTAACAGTATTAAATTCGAGCCTACACACCATACTTTGCGACAAATTGAACTTATTTCGGACAATGGTAAGTTTTTAGTATATTTTACCTTAATACAGTCGAACCCGCTTATTAGAATACCTGTTAAAGGAATATCCCGCTTTAAGGAATAGAAATTTGCGGTCCCGGAACGTTTCTACTAGCCACGAATGATCGGTTATTAGAATATCCCTGTTATAAAAATACTTTTGCTTGGCACGAAGGCTATTCCAATAAGCGGGTTCGACTGTACAATCAAATATGTAAGTACTGAAAACTTTTGTTTCCAATACTTCCACAAAATGTATTAACACGTTCCATTGCGGATGGCATACATGTGAGCTACATGATCACTAATGTGCGGACGGCGCGCATGTATGCCATTGATTATACACATTCTAAATATGTATTTTTTTGTCAGTCATGAGTATATCTTAGAGTCAGGCACCCGCACGCAATGTGTTAATTCCTGTATATTAGACAGAGTGCCTTTCTCAAATGATATATTCCTAGTCCAAGTCCAATGTGTTTGTCTGGTCCAATATGTTGAGAGTCTTTGCAGTGTTTGGTCTGTTTTTTTTTGGTTTATTACTCCGTCTTGTTTTAGGTGTCTGTCACCATTGTTTGTTTCATTTATTTATTTATTTATTTATTTATTTTACGGGCAAGCCCAATTCTACAAAAATACATAGTGTACAGAAAAAAAACAATAACATAATATGATATAAAAAACAGACATACAGAAATATAAATACAATATTAGAAGTAAATATGTACTATGAAATAATATCATAAAACCAAGTTAACAAATTACAAAACCAAATTAACAAATTACAGACGCTTCACTCAAATATTGATCCCATCTAAATTTCTTTTAAAACGACTGATGGAGTTGTCGAACAGTTGTAAATTGCAAAGGGAGTTTGCTAAATTCAAGACTCTGGGTACGAATGAAAAAAGTGAATAATTAAACCTGTGGAATGGTACATAAAATGTTCGCACTTGTCTAGTGGTGCGAGGTGGTACAAAAAGTGCGATCTTATAAAGTAGTTGAGAACAACTGCATATACCATTTAAGATCTTGAATAATAGCAAAAGGTCCCTTTGTTTTCTCCTGCTTGCAAGAGAAGGGACCTGCAGTTGATGCTGCCATACAGCGTAATCTTGATAGGTATGAAGCTTAAAAGCAATGTAACGGAAGAAACTATTTTGGACTTGTTCAAGTTTCCTAATGTAGACCAAGTAGTGTGGGGACCACACTGAAGAACAATACTCAAGGTGAGACCTGACCAAAGAGAAGTAAAGAACTCTAATACTGGATATGTTTGTAAAATCACGAGTTGTTCTTTTTACAAAACCCAGCATTTTCATAGATGTTTGAATGACATTGATGATGTGAGTATTGAAACAAAGAGAGTTTTCCACTGGGTCGAGTTTCGACTGGGTCTTGGCATTGGTGTCGTTGCGGCTCACTGGTAGTGTTGTTGTCTGTTGTGGGGTGGTTTTCTGTGTGGAGGAGCTGTGTTCAGAGTAAGGACAGAGAAGAAAGGGCTTTGTGATTAAATAGTCCTTTTTAGCAGTGCTGTGCATCAGTGCTCTTCCTTTCAATACCAAATGATGCGGGTAAAGAAAGAGAGAAGGGTCGTTTACTGCAACTCGAAAAGTAGGAAATAGCACTTGCCCCCTTTCAACAATGAACAATTCAAATTGTGCAGTGATATCGGGAAACCACAGAAAACCAATCTCTCCCTGTCCGTGGCAAGCTCAAAATGAGCTATTTATTTATTTATTTATTTATTTATTTATTTATTATTTATTTACGGACCGAAGTCCATTAGTACATGATACAATTAAATTAAAATGTCACACAAATTAGAAAAATAAGATCTAGTAGGTACAAAATTGGTAAATATATAACAAACAATAATAAAGAATAAAATTACTTGCTCTCATTTAACAATTGAGAGCTAGAACATTTTGAAATTGACAAATACAACTTATCCTAGAACAAAGACAATAACAGTAGTTGACAAATCAGTCTTGAAATTAGAACATTAAGTTAAGTATAAATGTAATTGTGTGGAAAACGCAGTAAAGTCGTTCACAAAGAAATCAATTTGCGGAGACAATGTGTTTGCTAATTTAATAGTTTTAGAGAGATAGGAACTTGAACCATAATTTGTGCGGTTAATGACCTCGTGGAAGGTGGTTACAGAACGGGTGGTTCTTGAAGGTACATGTAGACCAATTTTATTTAAAAGTGGGATACAGAATTTATGACCATGAATTAAGTTATATAAGAAGCAAAGATCTTTATGTTGACGACGACTCTGTAATGAGTCAAGTCGAATAATTTGCAGTAAAGACTCATAACTTTGACCAGTGAGATGCATCTTATAAGCATTCTATTTATCTATTAATGTGGTAAAAAAAGTGTAGTTTGTCCAGGATGTGATAGATCTGAGAAAACCAGTAGCTGTGCAACACAAGGTGGGGTGCTTATTGCAGTTAAAAACACCTTATCTTGTTGTATACTTTGTTGTATACTACAGTTGACACAATCGAACATTTGTTTGTTTTGATAAATAGATAGAATTTATTCGTCTAGAAATTTATACAATGTACAGCCGGTTCCTAAAAAAACTGATACGACTCTTAGTAAGATTTCATCATGTTGAGCAGTGTATTTGATTGATCTGACATTATATTTATTATGACAGACAAATAATAAAATAAACAAACAACAAACAACTGATTCATGAAAAAACTAATAAGTATTTTAGAAAAATTTAAACGCAGGATGAAAGATTACATTATTACCGAGGGCGGAAAGCCCCTTAGAATAAACAAGCAGTTTCTATTGAATGAAATATTTGTAATTAAATATCACACTTTTTTTTTCAGCCCTGTAACTTATTAAAATAAATATTATAGAAGTTTTCAGGGACTTTCAGCCCTCGGTAATAATGTACTCTTTCATTCTGAGTTTAAATTTTTCAAAAATATTTATTAGCTGTCTCAGGATTAAAAAAAATGAATACAATTAAAATACATTGAGAATTTTGACATGCGTCACAATTTTGCATTAACTCAATGTAAAATTCTAAACTGTTGAATTCCAGCTTCCCTAATTATTTGACATCAAAAGACATTAGAAACTATTTGTAGATGATTCAAATCTGTATTGAAAACAACTGTTAAAATTGGTCTACGTAATTAAACATTCCAAAATTTTGTAAAAATGTAATACATTTCAGTTTTCAGCCCAAACTTAGGCCACACACAATGCAATAATGTTCACATTTTTGAACTGTCAATATTTTTATTTTATCATCTATTGTTTAAAAACAATACAGTTGATAAGATACCCTCAGTTGCGGAGAAAGTATTAATAATAAAGATTAATAATAAAGTCTAATAACCGTGGAACAGAATAAGCTATCTGACAAATTTTAAGATTTGGCAGTGACATTGACAGTATGTAAATATTAAGTATTTATCCTTCAAAATACACTGCTAAATTTTCTACAAAATACGCGTCAAGAGTCGTATCAGTTTTTTTTGGAACCAGGTGTACCTATACAACATTACACAAATTTATCTGACTAGTCAAAAAAATATTATATGATTATACAAATGTAAACACATTAAAAATTAGTACATTAAAATTTACAAAAAAAGAAAAAAAAATACATTACAAGAAACACATTAAAAATTTAAAAATTCTTCAATACTGTAAAAAGCATGGCTAACTAGAAATGTTTTTAGATTTTGTTCAAAGCATTTAATAGTGCCAAGATGCATCTTATGTGTCACCGACATGTCACTGAACTTATTAAAACATTTGATCCCAATGTAGGTAGGAGCATGCTGTGTCACTCCCAGGCAGGAAAAAGGCTGGTGTATGTTATCCTTGAGGCGTGTGTTATGTGAATGTAGATCAGCATTCCTAAGGAATGTTTGCTCATGTTTTTTATATACATTATTAGTTGTAAAATATATAGGCTAGGAAGAGTCAAGATGTTAGCTTTTATAAATAGTGGTTTACATGATGTAGTTGGTGATACTTTAAACATAATTCGTAGTATTTTTTTTTTGAGATATAAAAGTATTCATGTATGGAGATGTGCTCCAAAATATTAAGCAGTACTGAAGGACTGACTGCACCAAGCTATAGTACATTAGTTTTAATATAAGGAAGGATACAGTATCCCTTATATTTCTAATTACATAACAACGACTACTTAGTGTCGAGGTTACTTTATCTATTTGATCTTCCCAACTTAGCTTTGGATCTAGCATCAGTCCTAAAAATTTTATTACTTCAGCATTTTGAATGGACTTGTGATCAATATATAGATAAGGATCATAGTCAGGGGCTGTATTCTTTGGTAAAAATTCTCATGAAACTGGTTTTTGTTATATTTAATTTAAGGCCGTTGTCTTTGCAATACTTACTAAATTCCTGAGATGCTGTATTTCCCTTGCTAACAAGCTGATCATATTGATAATGTAATATAATGAAGCTTGTATCATCTGCATATTCAATAATTTGATTAGGAGTAGTGCAAACTTGGTTGATATCATTGATAAAATCAATAAAGAAGAGAGGACCAAGAACCGAACCTTGTGGTACCCCCACAGAAGACTTCATTGGGCCTGATAGTGTACCATCTAATATTATTGCTTGCAGACGATTTGACAAATATGATCTTACCCAGTCATGTGGTATAACTCGACCTCCCATGCCTTCCATCTTCATCAGAAGCAGCCTGTGATCCATTATGTCGAAAGCACAACTGAGATCATAAAAAAGACCCAACGTGTTCTGTTTTTCATTTAGAGCTTCATAGATACAATTAAGACAGTCATTAACAGCACTTACAATAGATTTGCCTTTCCTGAACCCGTTTTGGACATCTGGCAGTAAATGAAATGCTCCTAGATAGCTTGTTAGTCTTTCACAGAATGCCAGTTCAAACAACTTTGCAATCTGACTGGGTATACAAATCAAACGGTAATTCTCAATATTACTTGCAGAACCTTTATTTTTAAAAATTGGAAATCCCTTGGATTCCTTTATATTGGGAAATTGGCCTGTCGTAAAAGATTCGTTGATTAAATGTGACAAAGGTTCACATATGTGACTGGCAACATATCTTATAACCTTACCATTGATTTCATCTAAACCTTCAGCATGTTTAGATGTGGTCTTACTTATAAGTGACAGCACTTCTGCAGGTGTAGTTGGAGAAAGAAAGAAGGTCTTGGAAAATTGATTAATTTTCATGAGATAATTTGGAGTTGAGTTATTATTATTTTTATTGATGAAATAGTTATTTATCAGGTTGGCTTTATCTTTAGTTTTTATATTTTCATTGTCATTTATTTTAATTGTATTTGCTAATGTAGGTTTATTTTTATTTTGATTATTATTGATGATTTTCCAACTTTCTTTTATCATGTTGTTGCTATTTTTAATACGTGCATTATTTCTTTCTTTTAAAAACTGTTGTTTGAGTTGTTGATATTGTTTGATAAGTATTGGTTGTCATAAAATACTTGTCGGCAATGGCTACATACCTGGTGATTCAAATATAGAAACTTATGAAACATATTGTTTATCTGTCATGAATGTTGTAGATCAAATGGAATTACTGACTTTTTGTATGGGGGGACTTTAATTTACCCAAGGTAAAATGGATAAGTTGTGAAAATAGTTCGATCCCTTGTGGAATAATAACTAAACAAGCTAATTTTATAACTGATTGTGCTGCTTACCTTTGATTATTTCAAAATATAGACACTCCAAACAGATATAACAACTATTTGGATCTACTATTCTCCAACTATAAGGATTTACATGTTGTCATTTGTGATAAACCTATTTTAAGATTGGTTGACCTGTACCCAGCCTTTGAGTTGGATTTTGTTTATCTGATGTTTTAATATATTTGCTTGTGATTACAGTGCCAGCAAAAAAAATCTTTACATTGCCAAATAAATCACCAAATTTGAAGACAATTTGTATGCGTTCTGTCTGCGCTTGCGGGAAGGGGAGGGGAGGGGGATAGCGTACTTGCCACAGCAATTTTCTGTAGTTTACGGACCCCTTAGCTTATTTAGGGTATTCTGCGCGTTTGCATTGTAAACAGTTGGCTTTGTGCAGGTAGTCAGTGTTAAACTTCGTCTCATTTACCACGTAAAGTTTGAGATCGTCAAATTCTAAATTGAACTGACAAATATGGTTCGAAAGAAACTCACAAAAGAGGAGAAGGTTCGTGCTTTAACATTACTGGAGAAAGTGGACTCTGTAATTACCGTAGCATGTGATATTGGTGCTTCAAGAGAGTTTGTGGACTGAAACGTTAGGCTGCAACGTTTCAGTTGATAAATAGCCTCTCTTGAAGCACCAATATCACGTGCTATGGTAATTACGGAGTCCCCTTTCTTCAGTAATGTTAAAACACGAACTTTCTCCTCCTTTGTGAGTTTCTTTCGAACCATATTTGTCAGTTCAATTTAGAATTTGACGATCTCAAACTTTACGCGCTAAATGAGACGAAGTTTAACACTGACTACCCGCACAAAGCCAACTGTTTCCAGTGCAAACGCGCAGAATACCCTAAATAAGCTAAGCGGTCCATAAACTACAGACAATTGCCGTCGAAAGTACACCCCCTCCCCTCCCTGCCCCACCAAGCGCAGACAGAACGCATGCAAATTGTCTTCAAATTTGGTGATTTATTTGCCAATGATCAAGTCTTGGGAGACATAAAGAAGCTGAGAATCTACAATTGGAAGGAGCGTTGTAAGGACCGGAAAGAATGGAGAAAAGTTGTAGACAAAGCCAAGTCACACACGCTGCTATAATAATAAAAGACAACAGCGGACTGATTCTCCGCAACAAATGAATCAGAGAGCCCAAAAGGGCGGCAAACACTCTGCCAGGAGTGAATAAGCCATGATGAAGATGATTTGCCAATGTAAAGATTTTTTTGCCGGCACTGTATTATAATTTTGAATGTGCTGATTTTAATAAATTTTCACCTGTCTTGTGTGGATTGGAGTTTCATTTCTGAGGAAACATTAATTTGTAATAAATTTTCCAGTAGTATAGAAACCAAAAGTTTTCAGTGTTTTATTGTTAGATAAAATGACAGGGTTGGACAAAAATTGGTTTTTTTTTGTTTAAAAACAATGTTTTTTGTTTTAAAACAGTTTTTTTTTTCATCTAAAAAAAACCACTGTTTTAAAACAAAAAAACACTGTTTTAAAACAAAAAAAAAGTTTTAAAATAATTACGTACTTCACTGGATTTCTAACGGGGATTCCCATAAACCTCAACTGGCACACCTATGTGATTCCCGTGAAGACGCGACCTGCGCGCACATGCAACGAGTGTTTAACTGTTTTGTTTCCTTTCCTTATACCACGTGATATTATGTAAATCACATTCGCTATTCAGTTTTTCAGGATAGTTCGGAAGCTTTAAGTTCTGCTTTATTATAATAGAATTTCATATTGGTATCTTCGGTTTTATTTTAATTTCTAGTGGATAGTTGCAGTGTATACAGTGTAACGCAAAGCTAAAAGTTGTTGCAACAGATTTGGATAAATGCCAGAGAAATACCTGCACCATAGCAGATGCAACAGACATTTGGAAGGACTTACTGGGTTATTTCCAAAGTGAAAGTGAAGCTCAACCTAACGGTTGTAGCAACGTATTGGAACTTCATAAAGCAGAAGCACGTTTTCAAATGAGTATAACAGATGGACATTATTTAGCTTATTTATTAGACCCTCAGTACTTAGGTCAGAAACTCACTGAGGTGGAAGTTGTTAGAGCATTGTTATTTATTTCGGATTTTCACCCAAATGTGATGCCCGAAATACTGTCATTTCGTGCCTTAGCACCGCCATTTAATAAACAATACTTGTTTGCAAAAAATACAGTAGACAATTTAAGTTCTTTAACATGGTGGCTATCTCAAAAACAGTTTATTTCATCAGAGTTGTTGCAGTTGACAACTCAATTATTTTCAGCAGTTGCATCCAGTGCTGGAGTGGAGAGGCTATTTTCTTCATATGGTCTAGTTCACTCAAAATTGAGGAATAGGTTAGGAAGTGACAACTTCCTAAGTTTAGTCAGTTACTTTTTTTCAGTTTTACTTTTTACTCACATTAATATTGTTATTGCACCTACTTACTCTACAATCTATGTTTGCAAATTTGCAAATTAGCAAACACAAATGTCTTATAACAATGTTGTTTAAATAAACAATAACGAAAAAAACTATGTTTTAAAACAATGTTTTAAAACAGTGTTTTAAAACACAACTGTTTTTTCCAGTGTTTTTAAACATGTTTTAAAACGTTGTTTTAAAAAGCTTGTTTTAAAACAGCCCAACCCTGTAAAATGACCTTCCGTCAAGTAATGGTTGAATCCAATACTTATACTAAAATCTACATTGACAATACTGTTTTTTAGCATTAATGGACATTGGAATGATTACAAATTTGAAAGATCAAGAAGTTAAAGACGAAGGATATAAAGTGCATGCTTATAATGTGTTAGTTAGTAATAGACTGAGCTTAAACAGGAGCATTCCAGATACAAGGAACCAGCTGTAAGTCTTATTATATAAAGAATTCAGTATATTTGTTTATTTAATATCTAAATTATCATTATCATCAGTGGTGCAATAGCCCTAGATGAGTCTCGACCTTCCCTAGTCTATTTCGTCAATGTTTCTGGTCCTTGCCAACCATTGCCAATATTCCTCGGTGGAACTCGGCTAGGAGCCATTCTATTGAACAACACCTGATTGAAGTGATCATATCACTCTCTGGTGCGTGACCGGTACCTGACTGAGTAACCATAACACACGCTGGAGCATGATCAGCAGCGAATGGGTTAATGTCAGACCTTCAATAATTTTCAGAGTTGCTCTGAAAATTGTTTCCAATGTTAACTCGAATTAACTTTTTTGTTGATACAACTTTCTGATTGAGTTTTCTTCTTCTACTTTTCCAATTTTAATCAAATATAACATGTGGTCTTGTGTTTTTAGGTGCAAAGAAAAAGTTTATCCTGACAATCTTCCAAAAGCTAGTATAATTGTTTGCTTTTACAATGAACATTTTAGAACACTCCTCAGAACCGTTTATTCTATACTCAACAGGACACCTGATAAATTATTAGAAGAAATATTGTTAATAGATGACGAAAGTGATATTGAAAATTTACATGAAGATATAGATAAGTATATAAAGCAGAATAATTTAAAAAAAGTTAAGTTGTTTAAGACTGATAGAAGAGAAGGGTTGATCAGAGCTAGATTGGTTGGTGCTAGGAAAGCTCAAGGACAGGTAAAACTTTAAATAACAATAATTAAGGGAATTCTTAATTAACAGATCAATGTTATTTTTAAGGTTCTTATTTTTTTGGACAGTCACATAGAGGTAAACAATGGATGGATAGAGCCGCTCCTCTCTCGAATCAAAGAAAAGCGATCAAATGTGGTAATGCCAATAATTGATATTATAAATCCAGATACATTTAATTACTCTGGTAGTCCTCTTGTCCGAGGTGGTTTCAACTGGGGACTGCATTTTAAATGGGAAAATTTACCCACAGGTAAGATAATTTGATTGTTATTTTGTCTATTTCCACTTGAAAATCTCCAAATATGATCTCAATTGGTTATATGGTTTAAGGATTCAATAATTTTCTTCTCCCCCATTTTTAATTATTTTGCGGTTCTTGTTAATTTCCCTGAGTCCTTTTAATTCTTCCTCGATCTTTTTACCCCTTTTGTTGATGAGAGATTTGTCTATTTTTCGTTTTAATCTCCTTCTGTCTTCTTGTCGTTTTCATCTGTTGTGTTGTGTTACCTTTGCTGTCCATTAGATTATGTTCTTTGCCTTTGCCTTCACTGCTCATTAGATATGGACCGAAGTAAGGGTGTCGCCCGGATCAACTCCTCTGAAGCTTGACTCTTCTCAGTGTAACATCTTACTTTATTTATTTGGGTGGCAGCGTCCAATATTAGTGACGTTTTATCAGCTTATCTTCTGGCATCACTTGTACTTCTGTATTTACACTGCATATTTTTAGTATTTTAATTATTATTTTTTCACTCTGCGCCAAGATTTCCTGAATTGATTACTTTCACACTTTATATGTATTGGATATAATTGCTGTATAAACTCTATTAACTATGATAATTAAATATAATGTTGCCAAGTTTAAATGGGATTAGGCCACTTTGAAAGCATTTTCTTGTATTTCTAGGTACTTTACAAACAAAAGAGGATTTCGTCAAACCGATTAAATCTCCCACAATGGCAGGCGGTCTGTTCGCGATCGACAAGAACTACTTCATCGATATCGGCGAATATGACGCTGGTATGAATATATGGGGAGGAGAGAATCTAGAAATATCATTTAGGGTGAGTTGCAGCGACTTAAATGTGCTTAGTCTCCAAAATAATTATTCCTTTTTTTTATGTAGATATGGATGTGCGGAGGATCTTTGGAGTTGATACCATGCAGTAGAGTTGGTCATATTTTTAGGCACAGAAGGCCCTATGGGTCGCCTGATGGGAAGGATACTATGCTGCATAATTCGTTAAGAGTTGCTCATGTATGGATGGATAATTACAAGGTAAGGCCATTTTTTATTTAGATTTTTGATTAGAAAATTAGATTCCTGATCGTTATTTTATATATAGAGTGGACCAAAAGCCATTTTCTTGTTCTTCTACGGTACTACAGCGAAAATTGAGCCGTGGCCTCCTTTATTTTTTGCCTCCACCCTTGTTTTTCTGTGGCTGCTCTTCTCCATACACGGACTCCTAAAAGTGCTTGTGCGTCGCTCCTTACTGTGTCTTTCCAGCACTTTCTTGGCTTTCCAACCGGTCTCTTTCCCTGCATTCTACCGTTCAGTGCTCTTTTTGGTAGCCTATCCTCTCTCATTCTTATCATATGTCCGGCCCATTGCAATCTTTGTATTCTAATGAAGTCTGACAGGGGTGTTTCCTTATACAGTTGATAAAGTTCGTTGTTGTATCGAATTCTAAAGATTCCATTTTCCCCCACAGCTCCTAGTATTCTCCTTAGTATTTTCCTTTCGAATGCGCTGAGTTTGTTTTTTGGATGACACTTTTAGACTTTAGACCGAAATATATGGAAGAAGGCAAAATAAGCTCTGTTTGCCTGCGTTGTTCTCTTCCGTATTTCTCCATCTTCTGATCCGTCGGCATATATTTCTACTCCCAGATATGTAAACTTTCCAACCGTTTCAATGTCATATTGATGTATAAAGTTTTGTGGGACTATATGTCTTCTCGTATGTATCATTATTTTTGTTTTTTCTGTGTTAATTTCCAGACCTAGGCTTTTCGTCTGCGTTTTTAACTATGCGTATGTTTTCTGTGCTCATGTTGATGTTCTACTAATAATATTAATATTACCGGCATAAGCGGCCAGTTGAACCGTTCTGTTGGTCAGTAATTTTCCTCATCCAGTTTGCATTTGCCAGATAGATATACTTTAGAAAAGATATGTAAAAAATCATTTCTTATGCTCGTTGATTCGGCTGTTCAATGAGACTATCAGCCTCAGTGTGCAGAGTTGATATTACTTCTTGCAATTTATTAATTTTATATACTATATTGGTATATGTTATTTTCAATACAACCTCTCTTGGAATAAAACTGTTATATCTTTAAATTTTCTCAGGATTTCTTCTTGAAACAACGATCGGATTCCAAAAACGTCGATTACGGCGACATCTCCTCTCGACTACAGCTCCGTAAAGAACTGCACTGCTACGATTTCGACTGGTATCTCAAACACGTATATCCCGAGCTCCCTCTACCGAGCGAAGAAGGCGAACGGCTGAGGAAGAAATGGTCAGCCTTGGAGAGAGACTCCTTCCAGCCCTGGCATCTAAGGAAACGAAACTACGTCGATCAGTACGAGATACGACTGCATAATAGTAGTCTGTGCGTGCAGAGTGAGAAGGATAAAACCAAAGGTAGTTCTTTGGTATTGAGGTAAGTTGATGACTCTAAAACAACATGTATTATTGTTTCTAGTAAACAACATATTCTCTCTTTCTTTCATACCTAAGAAGGTTTCAATAAGAAACTCGGCACTTTTTGTAAAACAAGTTTTATTTTCTCTACTATACAGGGTGTTTGGTAAATAATGGGCCATAGCTTAATCTTAGATTCCTGAGCTTAAAATAGGTCGATTTAAACTAACTTACCTTAGTACAAAAGTTGATAATAATCTAAATACAGCGTGTCAAAGTTAAACTTTTATTGAAGTTATACTTCTTTACCGGCGATAGAGGGTGAATTTTTTATATGATAAAACCTAGCGACCGGGCGCATGCGCATTATAACTTTGTTCTGATTGGATGTTCAAATGACATGTCAAAAATTATTCAATATGGCGGCTGTGGCACAGCTGTAGTTAGATTATTTATGGTTGTTGCGTTTTAAAATTTGTGTGAAAAGAAACAACAAACAAAAGTTAGTTAATAGTTATACTGCCTTTTTAAATAGTTTTCATATACCTATATTTTTGGACTTTTGGACTATTTTGGACAAGGAAAACTCATTCTAATTTGGTAAGTAGTTTTTATTATAATCATATTGTAATTATACATTTGGATTAGGTTGAAATACATACATTTATTTTCTCAAGAATGCGGATTTTAGAGAGAAATCCCAAATTAGGTTCGATTTTTATTTTTAAATTATGATTTTTTGGCGTAGATTTATTTATCTAGTAGGTATGTAATGCTTTGATTTACATACTTAATTTGATTACCAACAAAAGTTCTACCAATCTTCATCTAATATATTGTTTTCTTACTGTTTTTTTATATTTTTATATTTTCTTCCACAAAATTTAAACTACATAATTTAATTTTCAAAACAACTGTCAAACAGTAAAACGTTCAGTTACTGTATTTTTCCACATGATAAATAATGTGGGATTGGACGAGTGAGTCTACGCTTCGATTACGAATCAAAGTGCCACGAAATTCACGGGTTCAATTCCCGATGCAGGTTTTATTTTTTTATTTTTTTATGCATGTTATGATTGTAAGTATATTTGTTATATAATTTTTTTTTTCAGAAAATGCGTATCTACAATTTTTGCCAACAATTATTATCGTTCAGAAATCATTTTTTCTTTGTGGCATTTTTCAATATCCTTGTGTGCGTTTTATTCTTTTATTTTTCTTTTAATTTTTGGTATTGTCTTAAAAATCACATAATATGTAGTAGAAGTATAACTTCTTACGTGCGTACAAAGTACACACACATTCTTGTTTTATTTATTTTTGAATATTTCCTGACAGGCATGGGACAACAACATGAAATTTGGTAAGTGGTGCTGGTATTGTACAATCTACTAAATTATGTTAAACAAACGTTTCTGGCTACTACCAGAGGCGTACGACGGGGGAACATGAATGGTTGACCCTTCCCAAATTCTACGCCACTGGCGGAATTGCTATTTTAGTGCAACTTTTTTATTCTCTAATACTTTTTACGTAAGAAACATACTTTTCATTCGTATCGATAAACCCATTAGTTTTCGAGATATTTGAAGCTAAAAACGAAGGAGCATAATACATTAATCAAAATAAGTGTGCCTTTTCAGTTTTAACTTCAAATATCTCGAAAACTCATGACTTTATCGTTAAGAATGAAGAGTGTATTATTTGCATAAAAAGTATTGGAGAATCTAAAAATTATGCTAAAATAACAGTTTCATCAGTGGCGTAGAATGTGGGAAGGGTCAACCATTCACTTTCCCCTGTCGTACGCCTCTGGTATTAACCACAAACGATTATTTAACATAATTTAGTAGGATATGCAGTACCTACACTTTCTGCCAAGTACCATAAGGATATGTCAAATAGTTTTATAGTATCGGGCACACATAGTTCTTGAAGTTTTAAATAAAGAATACATTATTTTTTCTACAACCGTGTTAAAAATGCAATTTTTAGCACTCCATACGAGCGTTAAAAATGCTACTTTAAGGCACTAGTGCTTTAAAAAAAATTTAAGGCACTGCAGTTCGTATTGACCGTATATGCAATTTTGATGTAATATCAAAAAAATATAAAATTGGAATGTCAGTCAAGTTCAAGTAAAAGCATTTGTAGATATTGTCCTGTAATTGCGTTTGTAGAAAAAATATTGTATGATATGCGTGTAAAAAGTACATTTTTAAGGCACTCATGTGAATTGCAGAACTCGCTTTCGCTCATTCTGCAAACTTTCACATGCTTGCCTTAAACATGTACTTTTAACACTTATATCATAAATAACTATAAAAAAAAGAATACATTAAAATAATTTGACATATCCTTGTGATACTTGGCAGAAAGTGTAGGTACTGTACACCCTACTAAATTATGTTAAATAATCGTTTGTGGTTAATACCAGAGGCGTACGACAGGGGAAAGTGAATGGTTGACCCTTCCCAAATTCTACGCCACTGATGAAACTGCTATTTTAGCATAATTTTTAGACTCTCCAATACTTTCTATGCAAATAATATACATGAGTTTTCGAGATATGTATTTGAAGTTAAAAATGAAAAGGCACACTTATTTTGGTTAATGTATTATGCTCCTTCGTTTTTAGTTTCAAATATCTCGAAAACTAATGGCTTTATCGTTACGAATGAAGAGTATGTTCTTTACATATAAAGTATTGGAGAATCAAAAAATTGCACTAAAATATCAATTCCGCCAGTGGCGTAGAATTCGGGAAGGGTCAACCATTCACGTTCCCCCGTCGTACGCCTCTGGTAGTAGCCAGAAACGTTTGTTTAACATAATTTAGTAGATTGTACAACACCAGCACCACCTACCAAATTTTGTGTTGTTGTCCCATGCCTGTCAGGAAATATTCAAAAATAAATAAATTAAAAGTTTAACTTTGACACCCTGTATTTCGGTTATTATCAACTTTTGTACTAAGGTAAGTTAGCTTAAATCGACCTATTTTAACCTCAGGAATCTGAGGTTAAGCTATGGCCCATTCTTTACCAAACACCCTGTATACCAAGTTTATTTGTACGAATTGTACATATTTAGATTTAATATACGCAGAATATCGTGGCTGCGCAACCTGAGAGAGTGGTACGGATGTACATCAAATGAACTTTTCAGAGCAGCCATCTCTAAAATACGAATAGCTATGATGATTGCCGACCTCCGCCGCGGATATGGCACTTTAAGAAGAAGATTTAATATTCACATGAATGGCTGTGATACACTGTATAATGCCAAATTGGTATTTGTAATCATTGTACTTTTAAATATTTGAAATAGTGTGTATTTGTTTGTGTATCGGCCTTTCGACGTTATCTATTCTTTCATTTGCCTCCGCTCGTCGTTAGAAGACTCCGCTGGGAAGACACACCTTGTAGGCCCATTTATACATACCCGGGCCGTGTCCGTTCCGGGTTAGTGCCGAGTCCGGGTATTTTTAATGCAATATTTACATACAACCGGGTTGTGGCAGTGTGCGTACCGGGCCGAATAAGAGAGGTAAACTTTATTACATATCTCTGTGTAAAAGATAGTTGAAAATATTTCGGCTTGGATAAAAGATCTCGCCTCACAATATCTATTGCTTGTCTGTTTTCCAGCAGTCGCGTTCACAAAACAATAAAATCGTGTTTATACAAGTCCCTGCGATCCGTGTCATTTTCGTGCATCGCCAGTGCCGACAGCAAAAATATCGGCTGGGATTAATTTCAGACCGGGCCCGGACGGGCTCCGTCCGAGAAACGCCAATGTATAAATATACTCATAAGAGTACATTTTTTTTTTTTTTGGACCGGGCCCTGTCTTAACACGGAACGGACACGGCCCTGATATGTATAAATGGGCCTTAAACAGCGACGCACAAGCCTTTTTAGGATTCCGTGTATGGAGAAGAGCAGCCACAGACAGGCAAGGGTGGAGGCAAAAAATAAAGGAGGCCAAGGCTCAATTTGGGCTGTAGTGCCGTAGAAGAAGAAGAAGAAGAAGTCGTTAGACGATAAGAACAGAGCTTCTTTGTTTAATCTAATTTTCATTATCTATGATGATTGATATGTCCTTAAGTACCTTAACCATTGTTTAATTAATAAGACCACTGTCGATGGAATAATTCATCTTTATTACTAACATGTTATTCAATACATTTTACATTCAGTTTTCTACAACTACTCTTTGCCCCGTTGTTGTCTGCTCTTTTTGTCCGTCCGCATGGAACATCATCGCAGAACAGTAAGTGCCAGATGGTCATCTCTCTCAGAGCTACCAACTCACTTTAAGCTCTGTTTACACTTAAAACATCCCAACTTATCAATGATGAATTAATGATTGTGATCTAGAAGAGAAATGCGTACACAGAATCTGTTTTTCTATTATTGAAAGCCTTTTTGTGTTCTGTTATACGTTTGACAATGGTTCTACCAGTTTGACCGATGTAAGTTTTTGGACAGTCCCCTCATGTACACACACAAAAACTTATATGGAATCACCATGTATTTCAAAGTAATACTTATTTCTTTTGAAAAAACTGGTTATTGTTGCGAAGAATAAAGGTTTTTATTGAAAATAAACAAATATATCAGACAATCGAATAGTACAGCTCGGTACGGTATAGGTTATTTGCTTGAGTTGCAAATTGAACGAAAATAAATAAACTAACTTTGGCGTCCAAAAACGAAAATATGCCTCATGTGGGATAATAGAACTTACAACGAGGAAAGATTATTGGTCTTGTGGAGAAAGTAATGTTCTCAGAGGGACATAGCTGTAGAGCTATGCGTAATACAGGGCGTTCTGTCCAAAACCCATGCTAGGTAACAGGAACTAGGAAATATCAAAAATAAAGCAAGGAAAAGTCGCCAAAAGTAATAACTGCTCTCTACGATCGTTTAATTGTCCAATCAGCTGGAAGACACCCAACCATTTCTCACCTGCACCTCCAAGGGCAGCTTTTGGAAGCTAC
This sequence comes from Diabrotica virgifera virgifera, assembly GCF_917563875.1. Taxonomy (NCBI): domain Eukaryota; kingdom Metazoa; phylum Arthropoda; class Insecta; order Coleoptera; family Chrysomelidae; genus Diabrotica; species Diabrotica virgifera. Next base: position 6,572,122 of record NC_065448.1, read on the forward strand.
AGGTGTAACTGTTTCAGTTGAAACGATGAGAAAAAGAGTTCGTTCCAAGAAGTATACAGCAGGAGACAGTTATGGGTTCCAGAGTTATCCGGCAGCACAAGATTGATCGCCTAAATTGGTGTCTTCACCACCAAAATTGGAACATTGGGAATTGACAAAATGTGCTATTTTCAAAAGAAGTCAGAATTTGTGTAAAATCAGATGACCCACGAAATCGTGTACTTAGAGGTCGAGGAAGACAAGCAATAACGAAAACTGTCAGATCTGTTCACAAATATACAAGGGGAAGTGTAATGTTCTGGAGAGGAATTATGATCCGTAAAAAAACTTCTTTAATTTTCGTCCAGTCAACTTTAACTGCTCACAGGTATGTTGATAACCTGTAGTCAGGCTCTAGAGAGGTGCAACAGGAGAAAATTTAATTTTATTGCATGATAATGGACCTCCACATACCATTAGAGTGACTACAGACATCATTGAAGCAGAAGGTATCCCTTGTTTCGAGTGGCCTGCTTGCTCACCCGAGCTCAATCCTATAGAGTATTTGTGGGATATGCTTAAAAGAAAAATTAGAGCTCGCCGGGATAATCTACAAAACACCGCACGGCTAGTACAAGCTGCTCTTAAAGGATGGAGTAACCTACCACTACAAAATGTTGATAATTTGATTATGAGCGTGCCCACGCAAACTGAAGCTTGCATAAGGACTAGAGGTGATAACACTGACTACCACAAAATACAAAAAAAAATTAATAAAAAGAATTTAAACATTATTCGTTTTACATTGAAATTTTTTATTCTATTGACTTTAAAACAACTATTTTCAATATGTTTGTTAAATACTTTATTGTTTTATTTAATTGTTATGTATTTGTTATTAAATTGCTTTAAAATAAATATTGTTTGACTTCGTGTGTTCGTTTTTTTTAAATTCGCACGAAATAGTATATTTTATCAGTCTCGTAATCTTGTTCTCTACTAAATGTTTGTTACCATTAATATTTTTAATAAGATAACTTTAGTTTACTTTAGTGTAGTGTTTTTAATAACCTACTTATTGTACTATAAATATATCATGTTTGTGACTTGTCTTATGTCATGTAAATGATACAAAAAGATCAATAAATTTAGCTATCTATCTATCTAGTAATAAATATCAGATGATTCTATACAGGGTGAGTCATGAGGAACTGTACATACTCCTACCTCGTATAGAGGCCTCTATGGGGAATAACAAATGACCATTAAAAAGTGTCTGCTCCCATTGTTTAATAATATACAGGGCGAGTTTCGCATTTTGACAGAAATTTGTATTCCTCATCATTTTTGAACGGTCAGATCGATATGTCTCTTATTTTGGTCAATCGTTACATTATTATCACCTAATCAACTGATTTATTCAAACTAAAAAAAATCAGGTCCGGCTTTAAAAAATTAGTTCGTTTGGGCCTTAGAAAAATTTTTACCCTGTAAACGGTTTTTGAAACTCTAATATGAATTTTACAAATTAGACAAATAGGCAATTAAAATGGCATATTTATTTTTTCCCCACACGATTACTTAATTTTTTATAAAAAAATCAAATTTGACTATGAATTAAAAGTTTGGTAAAGTGAACCATAGATTTAAAAAAATTAACTTTTATTACAAAAATTATTTTTTTAATAAATATTTAATTTATGTTACCACCCAATCAACTTATTTATTCAAACTAGAAAAAAATCAGGCCCGGATTTAAAAAATTAGTTCGTTTTGGTCTTAGAAAAAATGTCACCCTGTATACGCTTTTTGTAAACTCTAGTATGAATTTTACAAATTAGACAAATAGACAATTAAAATGGCGTATTTATTTTTTTCCCACACGATTACTTAATTTTTTATTAAAAAATCAAATTTGTCAAAATCGGAATTTTACCATAAAAATAAAAAAAATTAAACAACGTTTTTCTTAGAATTAAAAGCTTCACCATTTTTTTTTTCTATACCACGTCTAGATCTAGACGTGATCAAATAGATAAATTTTAAATTTTTTCACTTAATTTTTGCGATTTAACTTTGTAATTCACAAATCTGCACCTTTTATTTTTAAAAATTCATAACTTTTACGAGAAGAAGACTGAAAGTCTACAACAATTTTCATAGTCTTAACAATAGTAAGAGATATGTGCTTAAAAATTACAGAAAAAAAATATTAAAATGGAAAAGATTTGTTGCGAGTTAAACCGTGATTTCATTTTTTTTTTTTTTTTTCATTTTTAGTTTAAAATTCCGATTTTGACAAATTTGATTTTTTAATAAAAATTTAAGTAATCGTGTGGGGAAAAAATAAATATGCCATTTTAACTGCCTATTTGTTTAATTTGTAAAATTCTAGAATTTTCAGAAAGCCTATACAGTGTGAAATTTTTTCTAAGAACAAAACGAACTAATTTTTTAAATCCGGGCCTTATTTTTTTCTAGTTTGAATAAATCAGTTGATTGGGTGGTAACATAAATTAAATATTTGTTCAAAAAAAATTAATTTTTGTAATAAAAGTTAATTTTTTTTAAATCTATGGGGAATCGCGTGGGGAAAAAACAAATATGCAATTTTAATTGCATATTTGTTTATTTTGTAAAATTCATATTAGAGTTTTCAAAAAGCCTATACAGGGTTAAATTTTTTCTAAGACCAAAACGAACTAATTTTTTAAATCCGGGCCTGATTTTTTCTAGTGTGAATAAATCAGTTGATTGGGTGGTAACATAAATTAAATATTTGTTCCAAAAAAATTAATTTTTGTAAGAAAAGTTAATTTTTTTTAAATCTATGGTTCACTTTACCAAACTTTTAATTATTCATAGTCAAATTTGATTTTTTTTATTAAAAATTAAGTAATCGCGTGGGGAAAAAACAAATATGCAATTTTAATTGCCTATTTGTTTAATTTTGTAAAATTCATATTAGAGTTTTCAAAAAGCCTATACAGGGTGAAATTTTTTCTAAGACCAAAACGAACTAATTTTTTAAATCCGGGCCTGATTTTTTCTAGTGTGAATAAATCAGTTGATTGGGTGGTAACATAAATTAAATATTTGTTCAAAAAAAAATTAATTTTTGTAAGAAAAGTTAATTTTTTTTAAATCTATGGTTCACTTTACCAAACTTTTAATTATTCATAGTCAAATTTGATTTTTTTTATAAAAAATTAAGTAATCGCGTGGGGAAAAAACAAATATGCAATTTTAATTGCCTATTTGTTTAATTTTTAAAATTCATATTAGAGTTTTCAAAAAGCCTATACAGGGTGAAATTTTTTCTAAGACCAAAACGAACTAATTTTTTAAATCCGGGCCTGATTTTTTCTAGTGTGAATAAATCAATTGATTAGGTGGTAACATAAATTAAATATTTGTTCAAAAAAAATTAATTTTTTGAATAAAAGTTATTTTTTTAAATGTATGGTTCACTTTACCAAACTCTTAATTCATACTCAAATTTTATTTTTTTATAAAAAATTAAGTAATCGTGTGGAGAAAAAAATAAATATGTCATTTTAATTGCCTATTTGTCTAATTTGTAAAATTCATATTATAGTTTTCAAAAAGCTTATACAGGGTGAAATTTTTTCTAAGATCCAAACGGACTAATTTTTTTGAAGCCGGACCTGATTTTTTTCTAGTTGGAATAAATTAGTTGATTAGGTGGTAATAGTGTAACGATTGACCAAAATAAGAGCCACATCGATCTGACCCTTCAAAAATTATGACGAATACAAATTTCTGTCGAAATGCGAAACGCGCCCTGTATATTATTAAACAATGGGAGCAGATACTTTTTAATGGTCATTTGTTATTCCCCATAGGGGCCTCTATACGAGGTAGGAGTATGTACAGTTCCTCATGACTCACCCTGTATAAGTTTGGGTGTGTAAGTTTGTATACATCACTGTGAACGTGCTTTTTCTTTTGACTCTTGTTCTTAATATATTTGCTAAGTTGTTGTTTGTTCTAGTACAAAAAGTATATTTTGTAGGAGTTGTTTACGTACCAAGAACCAGATGTGGTATGAAACGGACAAGAATGAGCTAGTTTTGGCTCAGTTACTCTGCCTCCAATACGGAAAATCAGCCCCCATTTTATACAAATGTCACGAAATGGGAGGAGATCAAGAGTGGAAGCACAAAGGAGGGGTAAGTAAGATATTTATCTAATAAGTTAGAGTAAATGTGGATGGAATGAAGATTATGGAAGATGGAGGATGTAAGGAATGCGTTAAAATGCTGAATCAAAACTGCATAAGGGAAGATTATGTTGAGTAGTGAACGAAAATAATCTTCCATAAGTTGGCGATGGAGACCAAAAACCAAAAAAACCCTTCTGGAAGGGAGCAGAATGCTATAATCAAACTGCTTTTGGCTAGGCACAAGAAAAACGGTGATGAGATGAATTTCTAAATCAAGGCCCAGCGAAAAAAAGCTTAGCCGTACGAAAGAAACCTTTTAACAAAAGAAAAATACTTCTAATATTAAATGCATTAGAAAAATAGTTGGAATTTACCACAACTTGGGTTTTTTCATTATTCAAGAACTTATAAATTTACATCTGCAGCCATTTCGACAACAAACTGAGAAATGAAATAAAATCGTGAGTGTTTGACCATTTATAACTTTAGCTAGTAGTCTAACAGCCGGTTTCCGAAAGGATGATCATCTCAAAAATTATGTAATCGATGGTTAATCGTTGATCAAATACATTTTGAGTTTCAATAACACCAGTTAAACGGGAGTTCAATAACAGTCGATCATATGATTTAACAAACGATTAATCGTTAGTTAACAGCCGATCATAAGTGTTTTGAGTTTCCGAAACGCTGATTAACCAATTTCGCATGTCACACGGCGACCAAAAGGAACTGTCACCTAATTTGAGGTTATTGGTTGATTAAAGGGCTGTTAATGTTTATAAATAGTTGTTTAGAGTTATTAAATAGAGTTTTTTAGTTATTATATAGGTTAAATAGTTATTAAATAAAGGGTATTTTAGTGTTTAATTAAAATTATTAGTTATTTAATTATAATTTAATTTTTAAAATTAAATATATTATAGTGTAATTATACAGTGAGCACATAAAGGTTGGAATAAATTCATTTTTTCATGAATGGGCAATTTTGGAAATAAATCCCGAAACAGGTCAATTTTTATTTTTAAATTACGACTTTTTGGCATATATGTCATACTAGTGACGTCACCCATCTGGGCGTCATGACGTCATCCATGATTTTTTTAAACGAGAATAGGGGCCTTGTGATAGCTCATTTGAAAGGTAATTCAATTCTCTGTTCAGTAATATAAACAATAGCATAATTATTTATAGAGGCTGTCCAAAAAAAAATTTAATTAAATTTATTAACATAAAAAGAAGAATGTGTGTAATTTATTTAATTCAAAATACATTTTACTGCTATCAGAATACAGGAAAAAATGTTTATTTGACAAATAAATATTGTTTTTTGCTTAAATTCAATATTAAAGCAGCCACCCACCTGCCTCTTGACACTTTGAACATTTAATTTAAGCGAAAAGCAAAGAATATTTTTCAAATAAACATTTCTTTCTGTTTTCTAAGAGCAGTAAAGTGTATTTTGAATTAAATAAATGACATAAAATATATTCTTCTTTTTGTGTCAATAAATTTAATCAAAAAAATTTTTTTTGGGCAGCCTGTATAAGTAATTATGTTAATGTTTATATTACTGATTATAAAATTCAATTACCTTTCAAATGAGCCACCACACGACCTCTACTCTAATTTAAAAAAATCATCGATGACGTAATCACGCCCAGATGGGTGACGTCACTAGTATGATAATAATGCCAAAAAGTCGTAATTTAAAAATAAAAATTGACCTCTTTTGGGATTTTTTCCCAAAATCGTCCATTCTCGAGAAAATGAATTTATTCCAACCTTTATATGCTCACTGTATGTTGGGATACACACACATGTAGATGGTGCTACAGGGGAGCATTAGTTTAGCTCTACTTCAACATATTGTGTTAGTGTGAAAATAAAAAAATAATGTTTAATTTTAAATATTTAATTTAGAATTACTACTTACCTTTTGTTAAATAATTAAATAAAATAAGGACTCACTACATGGCAAGTAAGCAGATGCACCATCTGCAACTGTTGTATAAAGATTAGATTTGGTTGCCAATTAAATCCAACATTGGGATATGCAATATGATATCTGCTTGATATCACATACAATAGATGACATGAAGAACGTGATAAGGAAGCTGGAGGGAAAGGCAGATGAGGTTGGTCTTAAAATCATCACTAATAAGATAGTAGAGATGAGAATAGGAGTAAGTGAGCATGGTAAACTATACATCAATCAAGAAGAAATAAAACAGGTTAAAGAATTCTGCTATCTTGATAGTAGTATAATAGTGCAAAAGTTGGAGTCCAGGCAAACATTAAACATAGAATAGGAAAAAGAACAACAGACAACAGGCCTTTGAAATCCTCTCATATCATATCTCAACATAAATTAGCCAAAACACATTTAATAGTATCATCAAATCAATACTACTATATGTGAGGGATACTACGATATGGGAGTGAGACATGAACAATATCAGAAGGAAATGCAAGGAAGAGTTTTTGTAAATAGATTCCCACAAAATATTCTGAAGATGTATTGGCCCAACACCATAACAAATGAAGAATTGTGGAATGCATTAAGACAAAGAAGCAGAGGACGAAGCTAGTAGGTAATAACTCATTCTAACAGGTGGGTAAATAAACTTTGAAAAACACATTTTTTATTAATTTTATTATTTAAAGAAATTACAATTTTTGTTTAAAATTACTTTATTAGGTACATACCTAACCACTATTACCTAATAATTTATTGAGTTTGAATTTTTTTATTTGAATCTCTACTTCTAAAATTTCTTTTTTTCTTGTTGAAACATACTATCTTACTTCTTTTTTTCTAGTCTTGCTGTTTCAATTTTTTTTTGTAAAAGATACATTAAGGGTTTCGCTCCCTAGATCTTTTACTTTTTTATTTTTTGAACGAGCCTGAGACATCTTGGCTGTCTTCTTGGGCAGGACAGCAGTTGTCGTGGGTGTGCTGAGCAGCACAGTGGAAGTGGAGGGTACATTGGACGTCTGCTATGTGTCTTCCAATTGTAGGTAATCTACTTCCACTTGACTATCTTGTGCAACTATAAAAATAAAAAAAATTCAATTGCTTTAGATGTACCAGATAGTTTTTTCTTTACCTTAGCTATCTTAATAGCTAAGTTAATAATCTACCTTAATTTAGAATTGGAATAATTATAATAATTAATTCATATTAAGTTTGCTTAAATTTGGTTTACAGAAGATCTTTTTTTTGTTTAATGACGTCTATAGATAGGCACAAGGTCTGGCTATGGGTAACCGCTTATCGCCCTTGTTATCAGATTTATTATTGATCAACATAGAAATAATATCTTTAACAATCAAACTTTAAACAATAATACCTTTCAAAAAATCTTAAATTTACTTAGAACTGTAGGATACAATATCCATTTTAGATGGAAATCTTTCAGATGCCAAAAACATTCTAGATTCACTCAAAAACTTACATCCGGATGTACATACTTTGGAAACAATGGATAAACTTAAGTTAATCTTTAGAAAACTGACTAGACCGACTATACCATACCTCCCTCTTCTAATCATCCTTTTTAACAGAAGGTGGCTTCTTTCTATTGCTACATCCATAGAATACATAAACCTAGCATTATCAGATAATAGTTTTAAATAGTTAAACTAATGGTCACTCTACTACATTTGTGGATAACGTGCTGAACAAAAATATGTTCTAATTCAGAAGTTTTGTACAGATAAAGACCAATATACAGGTTATTGTTCAGATAATATTGGAAATATTGATCAGGCATTATATATATATAAATAAATTTAAAATTAGTTACCTTTACTTAAATAAATTAATAAAATAAGGACTCACCAGATCTGAAGAAACCAGATGCACTGTCACAACTGCTGGGTAAAGGTTGGATTTGATTGCCACTCAAACTCAACATTTGTGCCCCTACATCTGTGAGACGAGGCCTAAATGTGCCACCACCTGTTGCAAGTATGTCTTTCTGAAAACAATTCATTACTGATTAAGAAATGAATGGGTTAAAATCAAAGTGGTGTAAGTCATATTCTTGAAATGATGTAAGCCCTATTTTATAATCTTGATATTATATACATAGACCTCTTCAGAGAAAAAGTGGTGTGTAAGTTTTTACTGTAAATACTTACACCACTTTTCCTGATGAAAAAATGTCTATTTATCAAAGTTATAAAGCAAGACTTCCATCATTTCACAAATATGACTTACACCTCTTTGGCGTTAACACCCTCAAATACTAAACTTCTATTGTCTCAACACTAGATTAGTTCCCATCATGCAATTAGTTTCATTGGATTATATTTTTATAAAAATATTCCACTCAGAAATACAGTAGAACCCCGTAAATCCGAACCCCGCGAATCCGAACTTTCGGCAAATCCGAACCAACGGAAAGTGAAAAAAATTTAAAAATTCAAGACAAAAACTTAAAAACATGTTTATTATACAGAGTAAAGCCAGAAAATTGGACAATGTAGGATTACTAGGATTTTGACATTTAAAATTTCTTAAAAATAAATATTATACTTTAATATATAGGTTTATAAAGGTTAAACACAAACTTACTTTGGTTCTCTAGTAGTCAACTTGAGTCCAAAAATATTGTCCACACTCTTGCGAGAACGTTTGGCGACTCAAAATCACAATGAAAGCTTTGAACTACTAGTTAAGGCTAACTTTCGGATAATCCGAACTTTTCGGAATCCGAACAGGCTGTCCCCCCAATTAGTTCGGATTTGCGGGGTTCTACTGTAGTGTAATTCGACTGACCTGGTGTTAAGAACTTTAAATTTAAGTATACCTACTTTGTCCGCAGTTTGCTCTCTTTAACTGGTCCAAAACCTTCTGCTCATTATATTTTTGAATCTGCAATGTTATTAATCCATATAGCTCTAAATCAACCGAAAGTTTTATACACTTATATTTTCCTCTGTTACTTTTTGGCGAGTGACCCTTTTTAAGTTTATATATGCAGTGTTCAGCTGCTTGGGAGTTCTGGGAAATTCAGCGCTATTTTTTCACAGGTTTCATTGTTTTGGTTGGTGGACATATCATTGGTACATTATTATTTGTTTTCAATTATAATATGCTTGTATCTGAAAACAAAAATACAATTAGAAATTTGTTCTATAAGTTAGACAATTTCGTACTTACTTTCCAATTATTTCCAACAGCAAACATTTCTCTCTCTCAGTATAATTTTTGCGTGGAGGATTTCCGTTGGTATTGCTCATTTTTAATATATTTTTTAATTTTATAAATTATGTAGTTATTTACTATGGATTGAAATTTTTTGGTTATAAAATGAAATTTTGAAGGATGACAGCCGATTGTGACAGTATCGATACCAAATCGTATGTCAGATAATCGATTTTCTAGGATCATATAATTTTAAGATGATCTACGTTTGAGAAACCGGTCACTGGTTAACAGTTGATCAAATCTAACAGCTCGATTAGATGATCGAAGATTTGAATAACGTTTCGGAAACCGGCTGTAAGACCATTCCAAAGAGGTAATTAAAAGAAAGGATTTGACTTCGAGATAATTACATCCAGGCGTTTTTTGTATAGGGGATATTTGAAAATGGTGCGTAGTCTAGGCATAAGTATACACATTTTTCCGACTAGACAAAACATACGCAAGCAGTGGCGTAGCTGAAGATTGCGGGGCCCCCCGCGACAATTTTTGTGGGCCCCCGTATTATAAAAATAACGACAACTAATAACAGTATAATTCTAAAATATGTGTAAATGACAATATTTGGCCTTTTTTAATAAGTCTTCATCAGTTAGTGTTAATAGATTTTTTGGGAATAGACATGAACACTTTTTAAGTATACCTTCATGTCTCTTAATCCGACAAAACTATTATTAAGTTGTTGCAATACTATATAATATGTACATTTAAAATTACATTGAAAGTATTAACTTCAAAACGTTTTTGCTACAAGTTATTTTTTCGTTGCAGCTGAGCTCTTCGTAAATTTTTTTATACGTTTTATCCGTTTATTTTTAAATTCCGGTGTAATCCCCACTATTCTGCTATTCCTGCTCCTTCTGATAAAATTTCTGAAAACGAATTTCTCATTTGTCGAAGATTATCACGAGTTTTTTCAAAAAGTTGAAGGACCGTTAACTCTGCCGTTTCAGATTGCAGAAGTTTTGATGTTAGATGAATAAAGTTAAGTAATTAGATTGAATAGTAATGTTAACGTCAATTTAAAAATTATTCATATAATATGCTCTAATAAGCAGCTCTTAGCTTCTAATTTTTCATAGTTTTTTGATAACAGTGAAATTTTCGTTAAATATTTCATTGCTTGTCGGAAAGCTCGACGCAAAGCTATAACAGCATCTGGATGACCACCGGGTTTTACGTTTCACACAGTGGCGTAACAAACTCCGTCGGGGCCCTCCCGCAGAATTGAAAATGGGGCCCCTTTTAAAAAATTACTAAATGCGACTTGTGTAACAAAAACGTAGAGGTACATATAGTGTATTTGTGCACTGTTTATAACAACTATATTGGTATAGAACTATCATTTACAACAACTTTATTGGTATAGAATAAAATGGAACAAAAATTAAGAGCGTAGCCGCAAAAGTTCGTGCCAATGGTTTTTAAATGCATTAATTCTTTTTGAATCCTGAGAAAACTAGTAACTATTTTTGAAAAATTTAAACGCAGAATGAAAGATTACATTATTACCGAGAGCCGAAAGTCCCCGAAAACTTCTATAATGTTTAATTCAGTAAGTTACAAGGGTGAAAAAAGAGAAAATTTAGTATGATTTTTAATTTCAGATATCCCATTCAAAAGACACTTTGTAATCTTAAGTAAGTTACAAGGGTGAAAAAAGAGAAAATTTAGTATGATTTTTAATTTCAAATATCCCATTCAAAAGAAACTTTGTAATCTTTTATTCTGCGTATAAAGTTTTCACAAATATTTATTCGTTTTCTCAGGATTCGAAACAAATGAATGCATTTAAAAGACATTAGTCCGAAATTTTGCTCCTATACTCTTAAAATTATTACAATATTACATAGTATTATTCTATGAGATGAACAACTTTCTTCGTGCACTACTCTCAGCGAATATATCTACAATTATTTTATTAATATATATCTGATGGGCAACTTCGTTTTCAATACTTATAGCGCTAGAGAACTTCTGACATTGTACTACAAAGATATGGTTTTATTCATTTAAGATCAGAAAAAATCTCTCTGAACGTGACGATCTGGTCGTGACGGGTAAAGTTGAAAACAAAATGTACGCATGACACACTTCTGGTAGGCAAGATGCAAGCACTAGTGCAATGAAAGTCTCTAAGAATAATTTTGGCTGCATCATAAATAGAGTTCGCCGATTCCAACTGTGTCCTCAATGATTTTCTAACAAATTGCAGTTGCTCCAAAAACTCATTCGGGTAAGCAGCAACTCATTTACTGACTCCTTCAAATACTTCTGGATCCGATTTGAAAAGATATCCACTTCTAGGATATAAGACCTTAAAATCGTTGTTTACTTTGTACAAACTTATAAATCCAGCTTGAATTTGTTCAATGACTACATCGAGATTTCCGAAAAACATGCCTATAATTCAACAAAATGCTTCTTAACTCTACCAAACCTTTTGATTTTAAAAGTACAGGGAAAGCCACAATTAGTAGCAAAATCTTTGGATTTTTGTAAAAATGACGTCTAGTTTTGTCGAAAATTTGATAAAAATTCCTTACAGTTGTAATGTAAAAGTAGTACTTTATTTTGTAAAATAGATGGGAAGACAAATTCAAACTGTTCCATAATTATTAGTTGTCATTCTCTACTTACAATCTGTGCTAGTTAATATTATTTTAGACAATATTTATAAAATGGTCATGCAGTTCTGCTTTACACCAATCACAGTTTGTAATCTGGATGACCACCTTAGTCACCGATAAAGTTTTTAGAGTAAGCGATTTTGGTTGGACGTTTTTCTGCATTGTTTGCTAAATCGAATCGAGGGAAGTTTTTGAAGATTTCCAGGCAGTGCTGAAAAACGTTTCGTATGCATGCTTAAAAAATATATCAATGACATATTTTTACATATATGTTAGACGACAACATGGGGCCCCTGATATATTGGGGCCCCCCGCAAACTACATGCTGCGGGGGCCTCTGTTACGCCCCTGGTTTCACATAACCTTTTGTTGTCAAACGCGATGAATCCAAAGTCATAATAGTACATAGTACATCCCATCTTTTAATACTTGCACAAAAAAGACATATTTTATAATCTCTTCACTATATTGTAAAAAAAACAACTCCTGTACACCAGCAACGGCATCATTCAATATTAGGTTCAGATTATGGGATGCACAATGAACATAGGAAACTGTTTTTTTATGTCAGTTATGCGCCTTTGTACGCCTGAATATACACCACTCAGAACTCTTGCCCCATCATATCCCTTTCCTCTGCAGTTATGTACGGAAAGTTGCTTTGATTATATAAATTTTAAAATTTCATTTACAGGACCTTCTGCACTTTGGTCTAATATATGAATAAATCCCAAAAACAACTTCTGCTTGGAGTGTAATTATTTTCATCGCAAGTTATTTTTACGTACCGTATATATATCGTCTTTGGAAATATCTTGAGTGGTATCAAGAATTATTAAATAAAATCAACTTTTTTTAATTAAATTATTCACTCTGTTTTCAGTTTCTTAAGCCAGCAAATTTATAACTTGGTTTTGTATTTGGGGACTCAAGTAATGTTTAAGTTATTGTTATTGTTTTTGTCGATTAATTTAGCTAAAACTGGATCATATTTAGCTAGTAAAAGAACCATCGACAAAAAATTACCTTTTTGGAATTCACTTTCATCTAAAATACCAACATGTCCACTAAACGCTAAATTGCACCCAGAAAAGGTAAGAGTTATTAGGTACGTCAATTACCCGCTTCATATACTTCCTTCCAAATTTCCTATTTTGATGCTTATTAGGAAAATATGTTTTGGTTCCCAATTTAAAGAAAGTAGAAGTATTAAGCTTGAAGGCTTTAAGGGGCCCCTCTTAACGTCGGGGCCCCCCGCCTTGCGGGCCCTGCGGGCCTGTCAGCTACGCCACTGTACGCAAGTTAACGATATAACATTCAAAAATAAACAAAATGCTACATATTTAACAAAAATTAGACTCAAAATAGTCTGGATTAGGAAGCCAACTTAATAAATAACAAGCAAGAAGCAAAATCACAGCAGAGTCGGTTACCTTCTTCTCCTTCCTTGTCCTTTAGATGGAATGAAATGGTAATGGAAACGGTAATGGATTGAAATTAATGGAAATTCAACGTAGGAGCATGATTTTTATAGTTTCAGATGAACACGACACTTTAAAACTTTTAATCAGGGTAATGTGTGACAGTTCTTGTATTTTTTGAGCCATACATATCATCAAACCTTAATTTTTTTTTTGTCTTATCAGAAAGAAACGCCAATTTACAATTTAGCTGCAGGGACTTGCCTGGCAGCCGAAAAGAAGTCAATCAATGCTTCCGTTGTCATGAAGTTGTGTTCCGATCCCATTTTATCGACTTGGGATCTAGTGTGATAATAAAACAGTTGCATTGAACAACCGTTCGATGACTGCTTAGTCTATATTGATGATCAAATTTGTTAAAAAGTGTAACTCGTCTATAGGAAACAGTATGTTCCCTGTGGATTAGCTAAAACCATTCTTTTACTTCTTAACTATATTGTAGTAGGATATTTTTAGACTATTTCTATAGTTTTCCCTGTTTTATTAAGAAATTTTACGAACGCTTTTACCAGAGAACATCCATAGAGTTATATATTAGCATAGAGAGAGTGTCATTCAGAGCGAAGTGACGACACCATCTTTTTTATTTGGATTAGTGCTGTTTCACTCTTACGCATATTAAAGCTGCTACAGTTGTCCTCCTCTTCCGTGCCTATTCTTTTTCTCATGATCATCTTTCAGTGCGTCACAGTTTTTCGATTTCTCTCTAACGCATTAAATTGTATGTGACAGAAAAAAAGGCACGTCTGGGAATACTTCGGTAATTATTCTAGTTCGGTGATTATTCTAGTTGTCGATAGATGGCACCATAATCAAAAAAGAATTATTTATTAAATAAAATAATAATATTATCAATATAATCTGTACAATTTATAAGACTATACAAATGAAAGAAAATACCATTTTATAAATGCAATAGACACAATTGATTTGGTTTTATTCCAAATTGAAAATAAAATTTGACAACTGTCAGATTTAACTAAAATGTCACGTTAGAATAAATGTCATAAATGTGTATTATCACGGACTTACCTTTTTTTCTATAATTTGTGACGCACTGAAAAATGTTCATGAAAAGGAGAATATCTTCACACTGAATGTCATCATAGATTTTCGATACAATGTGTTAGAAAGAGATGCAGCAAACCAGTCCATGAGATCTTGTCGTCAGGAAGCGCGGAAGGTAGGCTCCCTCTATGTTAATATATACCTCTATGAGAACACCTACTGTCACAGTAATGACACTTGTATATTTTTTAGAGGTTATGTTTCACGTGATAGAATTGGCGAGGAACCGCAAAGTGGGCGACGCCTGGTGGCGAATTTGAAAAGCATCAACTCTAGGAAAACATTGACTTTGCCATTAATTTGTGTATATATTTGCGGTCAGTTTATGCATAGAGGTAAATATTAACATAGAGGAAGTCTACCTTTCGCGCTTCCTGACGACAAGATCTCATGGACTGGTTTGCTGCATCTCTTTCTAACACATTATATCGAAAATCTATGATGACATTCAGTGTGAATATAGGCACGGAAGAGGAGGACAACTGTAGCAGCTTTACTATGCGTAAGAGTGAAACAGCACTAATCCAAATAAAAAAGATGGTGTCGTCACTTCGCTCTGACAGACACTCTCTCTATGCTAATATATAACTCTATGAGTTTATGTTGTAATTAAGAATAATTTCGACTTAAAAAAACTATTGCAGTGTTCCTCAGTATTCATTCCTATTATACTCTACGTAATGACCTAAATTAACCAATGCCAAATCACACATTTTGTTAATTTAACGTTTGTATTAAACGTAGTATTTTTTAATGTTTAAGCGACTGGAAAATTAAATAAATAAATAAAATGTAGTATACATTCTGTACATAGAATGTACATTGTTTTGCAAAATATTCCGACCACCTCGTAATTTCACCACGTTTTCAGTTTCTATTTAATTAAAAATTGTTATCTGTTGGTGTAAAATAAATTGTAGTGTACCTATTAATTAAATTAAAAACAAAATTAGAAATTCCAAGATAGATTAATAATTTTTAGAACGATGTGTGACTATCGGGGGCCAGATTTTTTTATGAAAAAAAGGTAAAAACAAATCAGTAGTTAGCATCAAATTTTAATGAATGCATACAGATGAAACATAATTTTGAGTCGTCTTTAACTTATAAGATGTCTTAGTGGCAAAACTTAGTGGTTACTTTGGCAAAACACTCCTGTAAATGATTTTAATTTAACGTTGTAGAACTGTGAGATCAAATGACAAAATGAATTGTTTTCCTAGAGTTATCGTCCATCTTTGAAATTTTGAGCGCCCTCTGTCGGAATTTAATTTTGCGAATTAGAAGAAGTTGTTAACTACTTTTAACGCCTTATTCTGCTGGGTTTCCGTAAACGATATAGGTACAGTTGACACCTTCATGCACCAGAAAATCTAAACTATTAAGAAATAACGCCTAATGTTTAGGTATATGAACAAAAAGGTTAAGAAATTATTATTAAGCATAAGCATAATCACGAACTTGGCAGAAAATTCCACCACTCGTCTCTTCAATTATAATTTACTAGGTAATAATTTTGTTACCATTTTTGTGTTGTTTGGATGATATTTTGCCATCGAATGTGTGGACAAGACTGAAGAAAAACCGCTTTAGGTGTTTCTTAAAACGTTATTGTCTTTCGTATAGTAGTCCTTTTTCGTATAGTAAAAAGATAATGTCACAGACTAGGGATGTACATATTTTCTATAGATGGTTACCTACACTTTTTAAGGATATCTTTTTTTGTATCAATACTCTTTTTAATTGTCTTTAGACTCTCTAATTTAAAGAAAGCTCATTTTAACTTAAGTTAGTTTATAGAGTGGGCCAAAGAAAGCAGTCAATCTTTACATTTGTCTAAAACAGGTGGATTTTTATTCTAGTCGAAAGCGACCCCATTTTTGCAAAAAAGTAGTAATTTATTAAAACTCTAACACCTTTGAAAAATTAAACGTAACGCCTATGGTTCGCTGCCTATTAGAAATTGCATTGCGACTAATTCTGAGAGAACAATAAAGTAAATAAAATGAAAACATTTTTAATATGCATGGTACAATTTTGCGCATGACATTTGACAGCTGAGGTCAAGCGTGTGACGTAGCAAAGATCCCTGTGAGCCATTATTTGTAATGCTACAGTTACTATTATATGGATTATTTTGCAAAATTCTTATGATTAACTCGTTTTAGCGATTATTTCAGTTTTTTGGATAGTATATTTGTGTCATAGTTTGTATAGACTAATTTAAGAACATTTACTCGTTAGTGTGTATATAGTTTTATTTACTTTCGTGTATTTGTGTTTGGTGTTTGTACTCAAGTGTAGGAGTTGTTCAGTACCTACCTAAATTACAAAGTGATCATCAAAAATTAAGAAGTGGGATACCCTGTATATTTGAAAATAATTTGAAAATTTGTAGCGACCCATTTTTATGTGGATATTACTTTTTTTGTATCTTTAAACAACTGAAATATCGAACTCTTGAGTACCACTTGATCAACCTGTATGTATAATAAACAAATAATAATTAAAAAAATGCTTTATAATGGATATCTGTGTTAACAAAATAAAAGTTTCTAAAATATCAGTTTCAAAACCTCGCTAAAATAACTACCCGAAAATCAACAAAATTAAATTAGCTACAAAATATTTTTTATTATTAAATATTATAATAACACAACTTTATCATTTCTTTATAATTACTCTAATTAAATTAGACAAATTGTATTAAAAATTTAAAATTAAAAAGTCTTTTCTATAAAACTACATTCAAATATTGCGTGAAGAAGGATCTTTACTACGTCATGCGCGAAAGCGACCGATCTTGGAACATTACGTGCCATAGGTACCTGGGAATTTAATATGTATGTAATTATAAAGTCACTTCTCGTTTTCATTGCCGTTACGGTTAATTTTTAAAAGGGATAACACATTCACTAAATTCATATTTGTCACAAAAATGGAGTTAATTCTTGAAAAAAATCATAGATGCCTCAATTCTCCATCCAATTCGCTCTTTAACGATGTAGCAGACATGATATATTCTTTATTTAAGAAGTATCGGACTGTTTTCAACGGCCCACTCTCTTTACACAGCATGTGTCACATTCAACAGAAAAGAATTTGGTATATAAATAGCTGTTGATATTAACAATTCTTTTGATACAGGATGTCTCAAAATAACTTAACATAAATTTCATGGTGTTCTGTTTAGAAATATATAACTTTATGTTTCCCTTATTTTGGCATCTCTGTATATATTTAACTAATTTTGATTTATAGTAGCTACTGATATTTGTATTCGTAGCAAAGGAGTTTTAGTAAGATTTACCATTTCGTCTGTATGTGACACACTCTGTATAATTCATTACTAATAATTGTTTTTGTAGATCTTTTATTTAAATTGTCTCAAAATTTTTAAGACTGAATGTGAACAACTGTTAAGTGTATTCCAAATTAGGTAATTTTAGGAAATTTTTATCATTATGTGAAAATTTTTTTGGTCGCTTTGAGTTTTTACATGGAATTTGGTATCTATGGACATGTCGAGGTTAAAGGTGGGCTTTTTAGGGGGAGGGAGCTAGATAGACTAGTGATATCCTGAAATGAGCTAATAGACTTACAAATAGGGGAAGACTGACATATCCAGTCGAGTCCAGAACTGTTTATTAAGTAGACATTGAACTCCACAAGCACAACTGTGCCCTGGAAAGTCTTTCATAACCTAATACAGTCCATAGAACATAAAATATATGTGGCCAAAATGGATTTTCACATGTGTTGACTTTTATTATTATATACACTTTTATTGATTTTTTTAATAGTTTAGGCTCATATGGACGGCGTTATGCATAACTCGACCAAGCGCCAAAACATAGTTTTGAGATAAATGGCTTCAAAGTTTTTTGGTTCTTGGTTGCTTAATGGTCGCTTAATGGTAAGTGGATTAATGTCGCTTGGTTTAATTTTTTTTCTTAGTAACCGTTAACGTGACAATAACAGGGATTTTTTCCAAGATAGTTTTAGCTATGTATCACCAGAATCCGCTGTTATCTCAATAATTAAGAAATGGCGCTTGGTCGAGTTATGCATAACGCTGTCCATATTTAAATCTAATAGACAGTGCTTTTCGTCAATTGGTAGAAACTGTAAAAAAATGTACAAAATTCTCACAAGAATTTAAAATAACAATAACAGAGCTTCTTAAATGTAAAATGTGATTGATATGGAACAGCAATATAGGTGTATATCTATTTTTCACACAAATAATTTTAAGTTGTACAATAGTGGATTCACGTAACATTTTCCCATTTATCAACGGATGGGTATGAATGAAACTCAATATTTCGCTGTGTTCGAAGCAGTTGTGATAAAGAAAGTTTTTCTTTTTTAAATTTTTATCGTTAATTTATTGGTAATTACATAGAATAGGTACGCACATCAAAAGGTTGTTTATTATTGAGCAAAATTCGTATTTTTGGCAAACCTCGTATTTATTCGCTTTGATTTTTACATGATCCAACCTCTGGCGGACAAAAAATAACTAAACTACCCACTTATGCCCAAAGAGTTATAGATTATCATAGAGAGAGTGTCATTCAGAGCGAAGTGACGATACCATCTTTTTTATTTGGCATAGTGCTGTTTCACTCTTACGCATAGTAAAGCTGCGACAGTAGTCCTCCCCTTCCGTGCCTATACTCACACTTAATGTCATCTTAGTTTGTCGATACAATGATGTTAGAAAGAGATACCACAAACCAGTCCATGAGATCTTGTCGTCAAAAAGCGCGGAAGGTAGGCTCACTCTATGTTAATATATACCTCTATGCTTATGCCATTTCTACCGTATTGTGACATTTGTATGACATTTGTTACTTTTATGCACAAATAAGGATAATATTTTCAATTGAAAAATATATATTTAAAAGCTTTTAAAATGAATCTTTTGTGTTATAATTGGCCAACTTGCATCACAGAGTTGCATCAATTGTAGAAAGCATACATCCTTTGCTGCAGTGTTGGTTGCATATTTATTTTGTACTGAACTATCCATTTCTGACATAGTTCTAAACATATTAAGCGTAGACTCGGCATACTCACCAAAAAAGCGTAACGCGGAAACAGCATGGTAACAGTCGCTCGGTGGTCTATCTATCTCTTTTAACCAACCGAGCCCGCGCATGTGATTGACAAAGATGGCTAGACCACTCAATCCTATGTCGACGTTACACCCCGATGCATTGAGTGGCATATCCCTAGCCAAGTCTATCCTTTTACATGTCTCTGGTTCTAACACATAACTACGAATAGGGCTTTTCATCGATTGTCATTTGTTTCGAGCTTCTGTCATGTGTCACATAATATTAATATCTCTACGTCATACGTCTTTAATGTGTATCATTAGTTATATCAATAACGTATGACGTAGATATATTAATATTATGTGACACATGACAGAAGCTCGATACAAATGACTGTGAATGCAAAGCCCTATAAGCTGTGAGCTCGTACGTAGAGGGGATATTTATAAATTCGCTAGCGCCAGTAGTGACAAGTCTGTAAACGTTTACTGGAAATTTGGCATAAATGTCAAAGTGATTAATTTAAATTAAAATTAAAAATATCAATTATAAAAAATATTAGTTGGTCAAAGCTGTGGTATATATTTTTACCTTAAATATACTTACGTTTTAAATACTGAATTCACATTTTTTTAATGTTCCGTAATATGTAATTATAAATTAATCTATTAATCTTAGCGCCATCTACACGATAATTGTGAAAGTATCCGAAGTAAGAAATTAATATTTCATCAATAGAACGTCAAAATGATTAGCAAAATTTTAGAAAAATCTATTACAATTTAATTACTTTTTAGCGTTGTAAATATTAAGCGGTAACAATTAAATAATAAATTTAAAAATTACCGGTGAAAGTTGAATAGTAATCCGTTAGGAGCGACACCAGCGTAGCTCAGAGCGTATAGAGAATCTAGGAACTTGATGGCAACTATTTTTACCTGTATTATAACAATTTTTACTCAATAACGTTTTTATTTAGAACCTTTACAAAATCTTGAAATCTTGTAACAAAAATGTTAAAACACAAATTTTGTACAAAAATAGTAAAATATGCATTGTTAATAGTATATCTAGCCGATTTTGATATTCCACTAAAAATGAAGGATCACAAATGAGTGATATTCCACTAAAAATGAAGCACCTATTCTGTTTGATGTTTGGGAATTTGTTATAAGTGGGATAACTTATAGGTTTTATTTCAGAACAATTCTAAATACTCAGTAAATGAACGTATATATTTCTTTACTCTCTTCAGATGGTAAACTATCTTTAGATAATACTGTAAGATATTTTTAAAAGCCATTTTTATCGTTGATTTTAAGTTTTGGCAAGGATTAGTGATACTCATTTTGTGAAATAATATCACACATTGAAAACAACATTTTTTGCATGGTTTATTAAATATTTTTAGAAAGAAACTAGAGAGAACTAGGACAAAAAGACATTTACTCATGCACCATGATATCTTTACTAAAATCACAATAAAGATGCACTTCTTCTTTTTGTGCCACTCCTATCGGAGATTGGAAATCATCAAGGCTATCCTGACCTTGTTTACAGCTGACCTACAGAGTTCATTAGTAGTGCACTAAATATGCACTAGAAATAAACAAACCAAGACACAAGACACGTTGAATGTTACGAGGAGCACTCCCAAATCATGAAATTAATATGATATCTCAGGGCCCTTTACTAATCAAAAACAAACGTGGCTTCAAAGTATTTTTTGCTAGTTGCCTTTGAGGAAAAGGGATAGACAATAGGAAAATAAATTTACAACAAATTTATGAAAGTATAAAGCAAAAGTTATATTTTAAAATCAATCAAATATTAAAAGTAAAAATTTTGGATAAACATGTACCATATACAATGATTCGCATAATATAAATTTCAAACATCCATCAAATCATACATCCAAAATTATCAATTCAAATTAATTAAACTTATATCCAAATTAAAGATATCTTAATTTTAGTGCTTCACAATGAATTATCATTTATTTTAATTCTCAATAAACCCAACAAAATGAATAACACTCATTTAATCTAAATAGGTGGTCGTGATTGATAGTCTCTGATTACTAAGATGACGAAACTAACCTTCAAAATTGATGACTTCCTCTCACTCTTCTTTGATTGTGTCCTGTCCACCTTGCTCGTACTTTTCAGTTTCTCCGAATACTCCTGCCAATTCCTCTGCTCCAAATCTTGACTACATGAATAAACCCCTTTCTCTCCAGACACAA
This sequence comes from Diabrotica virgifera virgifera, assembly GCF_917563875.1. NCBI lineage: Eukaryota > Metazoa > Arthropoda > Insecta > Coleoptera > Chrysomelidae > Diabrotica > Diabrotica virgifera. Next base: position 6,593,986 of record NC_065448.1, read on the forward strand.
GGATATCTCAACTAATCGACTTGATGTTGTTCTGAAGCTATTTCCTTGTGACATTTTTATGATTAATTATTTATATGGGAAATAAGCCACAATTAAACCGAAAAAATAATTTTATTAACGTTTCGACGCCCAAATCGGGTGCCGTTGTCAAAATACAAAATATTACTCAACGTTTCGATGCCCAAATCGGATGCCGTTGTCAAAATACAAAATATTACTCATTATCATTATAGGTATTTTGACAACGGCACTCGATTTTGGCGTCGAAACGTCAATAAAATTATTTTTTCGTTTTAATTGTGGCTTATTTCCCATATAAATAATTAATCGACTTGGTCCCGTATAAAACGATACATCTGTTTATTATACAGCCTGTCCGTTATTTCTTCTATCTGCTACCACAGTTGGAACTCCTTCCACCACACACAAATACAACTTTTCACAACATATACCAATGATCTTTTCTCTCCTCGCAAAACTCTATCAACCTCAAATCTCCCACTTCGGTCTTTCTCTCACCCCCTCAGCAGGTATCTCTATCCACACCAATTTTACTATCCTTTAAAAAAAACCCAACTTTCTACCACCAAATAATTCGTAAGCAATTCTTAATAAAGACTAATTAACATTTTCAATTTCTACGGAAAAAAGGATAATTACATATTCGTCACGACCATTTACTAAACCTTTGTATAATATTTTCATTGTTTCGTGGTATACCGTACAATAGAAAGTTCATCGTCAAATGTTTACAAATGTCTTATCTAACTAAACGGTAGAAAAACCAATATATTGTTTCATCCTTTTCGGGGAATGTCTTTAAACCGAATACGATTCACTAATTCCGAAAAACACTTCCTAAATCTAATGCTTAAATAGTATAATATACAGGGTGTTGCGATTTCTGTTGTTTTATTTTTGAAAAATATGAAAACCTCAATAATACATACATTGTAAATCATGATTTGGGAGTGCTCCTTGTAACATTCAACATGTCTTGGTTTGTCTATTTCTATGTAGTGCATCTTTATTGTGATGTTAGTATAGTGCATCTTTGGTAACGATTTCATGACCCCTGAGTTAAAAAAGGGGCAAATATTATTTAAAATATACGCAAAAACATTTGCGACAAAAATGTTCTTCAAAGTTCTAGTAAATAACTAAAACCTATTTTACTTGTATACAGCAGCCTTAAACCCGTATAAAAATGAATCTTGTCGTATCTTTGGTTTGTTTTCAAATGTGATATATAGCAACATGAACAAATACTTTTTTATTGTTTTATATAATATATTATTTTATTATATGAGTTATTTAGGCAGCTAAAAGGTTATGATTTGGTACTTTTTATATATAATATATGTTTAAAAATAATTATTTTATTGAATATTGTATATTTTATCCGTTGCTTCCACAATAAAATAATTTAATGACAAATATTTTGTTTTATTTATTTCTTCTTTGTTCGTGTATTTGTTTCTTTATTTATTATCCTTATCCTTCAGTTCTGATATAAAAATCTTAAAAATAAAAAACTGGAGAAAAAAAGCACGAAACAGATCAGAGTGGAGAAGAATCCTGGAACAGGCCAAGACCGAGAAAGGGCTGTCGAGCCAATGATGATGATGATGATGATCCTTCAGTTCTTGATGCAGTATTTTTGCTATTGATAGGCTATTGATTATATTCAAAATAAGATAGCTAAAAGGAACTACAACGTTAACGGGGTTTTATTATTTGATATGGTCAATGGACATCTATATACGAAAAAACCGTGGAGTGCTACCATTTAAAGGGGTGCGTTTTTGAGAAACGGGTGAATTAGTCCCTGGGCACAGGTTACATTAGGGTGAGTTGTATGCACTTTTGGTACAAATACGTCTACATAAAAATTGTTCCTGGTTAAATTTCCTATCTAAATATAACTTTTTAAAGTCAAAGATACTTTTTTTTACAAAAATATATTCAAAAGAAAAAGCACAAAGAAACCCAAAAGAAAGAAATTTTGTTTTTTGTCCCATAACTTTTGTCCACGGGGATATAGGTATAGACATTGCTTCACAGAAAAAGAACTTGCATATTTTGTCTTGAAAATTATGTTTGGTAGAGGTCATTAGGATTTACAGTTTTCGAAATATGATTTTTTAAAGTTCGCCACTCACAGCAATTTTGGGCAATTTTCCTTGTTATTTCGCAAATATTGTTCTCTAACTTTTTTCTACGTAACTATAGGTATATGCAATGGTACACGTAATAGGAATAGAAATCAATTACCTTTAAAATGGTTTACTGTATAACGTTGTACGACTTTTTTTTAAAGAGATTATGGTTTTTCAAGGTTTTATACTTTTAACGATTTTTTTATAATATAACATAAAAATAAAATAAAATTATTATATAATATATTATATTATTATATAATACCTAATATAAAAAATATATTATTTTTTACATTTTTTTACGATTATTTTTGAAATTTCTCATAACTTTTTTTTTCTTGTACATGAATATACTATCTATATATTGCGCAACAAAGAGGGGGCTTACTTTCTGTTTTTTAAAATGGTGTATCATCTATATTTAAATACATAATGGAAACCGAGTGATTCTTTAATAGTTTTTTACCTGTATTATTTAAAATTATTTCTTTTAAAAAAATTTCATAAACATTAGTCTTAAAAAACATCACTTTAGTTAAAATTATTTAAACGTTGACATTTAAAAAATTTTCAAAATCAAAGTCCATCTCTTCGTCAGCATTAGCTTCAATATCTTCCTCTGACACCTCAGTTATCTTAGAGTTCCCACAATTAGTACCCATGCACATGCACCCTTTGCAGAATATTGAACAACTTATTCCTATCTTCCTGTAACCGCAGTTTTTTGTACATCCTTTGGTACATTTACATGCTATTTTTTCAAGCAAAGTTTGTCAGTGGTGCAGGAGCTTTGACAGTAAATATTGGAATTAATCCATATTTTGAAGTTTGCCCCGCCGAGTCAAGTGAATCCAAAGTATTACCTATAAAATATAAGATTCAATCATAACACACAATCACATAAAAAAGTTATAATGAGGAATTTAAAAAATAATCCTAAAATCAAAAATCGTTGCAAGTACTTATTACAATTTGAAAAAGCATATCTTATTCAAAAATAACCCTAGAATTTTTTATAATACACCATTTTAAAGTAAACAGAATAAGCTTTCTTTTTTATTATATATTATATAGAAAAAAAGTTATAATGGGAAATTTAAAAAATAATCGTAAAAAATATAAAAACTCGTTAAAAGTATAGTCTTGAAAAAGATAACCTCTTTAAAAGAAGTCGTACAACATTATACAGTAGACCATTTTAAAGGTAATTGATTTCTATTCCTCCTACCTGTACCATTGCATATACCTAAAGTTACGTAGAAAAAAGTTACAGAACAATATTTGCGAAATAACAAGGAAAATTGCCCAAAATTGCTGTGAGTGGCGAACTTTGAAAAATCATATTTCAAAAACTGTAAATCCTAATGACCTCTACCGAACATCATTTTAAAGAGAAAATATGTAAGTTTTTTTCTGTGAAGCAATGTCTATACCTATATCTCCTTGGACAAAAGTTATGGGACAAAAAACAAAATTTCTTTCTTTTAGGTTTCTTTGTGCTTTTTCTTTTGAATATATTTTTGTAAAAAAAAAGTATCTTTGACTTTAAAAAGTTATAATTAGATAGGAAATTTAACCAGGAACAATTTTTATGTAGACGTATTTGTACCAAAAGTGCATAGAACTCACCCTAATGTAACCTGTGCCCAGGGACTAATTCACCCGTTTCTCAAAAACGCACCCCTTTAAATGGTAGCACTCCGCGGTTTTTTTCATATATAGAGACTCATTGACCATATGAAATAATAAAACCCCGTTAACGTTGTAGTTCCTTTCTATAGTACATAATCAATAGCCTATGAGTAATTTTCTCTTTTTCTTAATGAGTATTTATAGTCTCTTGAAAGTAGAGGTTGATTACAAAAGTCCCAGTTGTGCTTTGACGTTATACATCCATTGTTGTTATTCTTTTTCTCATAGGCATCTTTCAGTGCGTCACAGTTTTTCGATTTCTTTCTAACGCATTAAATTGTATGTGACAGAAAAAAGGCACGTCCGTGATTACAGACATTTATAACATTTATTCTAGTTGTCGATAGATGGCTCTATAATCGAAAAAAAATATTTACGAATTATATAATATATCTACGAATATAAGACTATACAAATCAAAGAAAATACCATTTTATAAATGCAATAAACACAATTGATTTGTTTTTATGCCAAATTGCAAATAAAATGTGACAACTGTCAGATTTAACAAAAATTTCATGTTAGAACAAATGTTATAAATGTGTATTATCACGGACTTACCTTTTTTTCTATCATTTGTGACGCACTGAAAAATGCCTATGAAAAGGACCATACCTAAAACTCATCGTCTAACTGATTTATAAGTAGACGATTTATAAAGATTTATAAATATTCTTTGTTCTAACTTCAGTCTACTGTCATTATACTTGTTTAATATATTGTAAAACAATACTCTATACTCCACTAAAGTATACGTGAATAAATTACGAATTTTAAATGATAATTTTCACAATGGAGTGTGTCGTTACATCATTTCTAATTTTAACAAGCTGTACACCTTAGTCTTTAAATATGACAAGTTAATTTTCAACTTCCTGTGAAACTGTCATTTCTGTCTTGCCATCGTTCGGAGGTCTCTATCCATTTCACTGTCACTTGCCGTCATACTTTTAACATGTGAACAAGTCATATCCACAGCTCAGATTGTTACCTGGGGCTGGGGCAGATTAGCGAAATATTTTAAACATCCTAGTTTAATGTAACGTTTTAAACCAATGTTTCCTTGACGGACAACTTTTACTGGGCTTTGACCCACATATTTTTGTTAAGCAATATCTTAGTGGTTAGCTTGTACATTGCACGTGAGTATAACCTATAATTTTCTTAACCGTAGTCAAAATTTCAATATCTTTGCATTATTTTATCAGGTTATATTCATTTTAGGTAAGCACTGATGATGACTGGTAAACCAGTCGAAAACTAGTTATGTTGTGATTTTAATGTGGCCCTTTTGAGGGATTTTAAATATACCTTTTATACAGGATTTTACTGTTTTTTTTAATACTCTATTGTTTTTTCTTTAGACTTATAGTTTTAGTTGCCTAAAAAACATTTGTTTTTAGAGGGGGAGAATGTTTGGAAAATGATTTAGTACAATCTTACTCCAATCTATACATCCAAAAACTTCAAAATTTAGTAAATATTTTATTATACAAAAAAAACACAAAAATATTACAATATTTTACAGAACATACACAAACATTAAATTTTATATACACGCTCCCCTTTATCCAGCAGCTTTCGCTAAGTCTCCCAAGAGTCTATCTATGGCCACGTCTCCCACTGTCTGTCTAAACAGAAGTTCCTCCAGTCCTCTCCTAGAAACGGACTGAACAGCTGGAAGAGTGAGCAACAATTTGCCGAATCTTCCTTTGTGGATGTTTTGTTTTTGAGAGCAATATTCGTGTAGCATGACATGAGTCTGGTCTTGAAGGAGTTCTACGTGAGTTGGTTCACACAGACCTCTGCTTTCTAAAAAAAAAACAAACTAAAAGTAACAAAAATCAATTCCCAACACTAATAGTCGGGTCTAGGACGTTTCATCGCCGCCGTTTCGATGCCGCCAGTTCGATGCCGATGCCGGCCGATTCATCGCCAGTCAATTAATCGCTATCTGATATATTTCCGAATTTTCGACAGTTACAATTATTAGTTATTTTTAGTATTAATTAGGAATTCTATGAAATGTGAGATATGACTGCGATGAAATGGACTGGCGATGAACCGGCGGCATCGAAACGGCCGGCGATGAACCGGCGGCATCGAAACGTCCCATTCCGCTAATAGTCTAGTCGCAACATATGGGGTCCTGTGGGCCCTTTTAGGTCACCGCGATTTGATGATGGTATTATAGGTTTTTTGGGTCGCTGAATCCAATGGAAGTGGTCTGGAAGCCCAAATGTGGTGCGTTTAATTGTTATTAACAAATTATGGTAAAACTAGGTGTTTTTCAGGAATTATTAGAAGCCCTGTAAATAAATTGATAGTGTTAAGGTCTTCTCTGGTCTATTTTTGGTCGCTGAATCGAATGAGACTAGTTGCGATTATTCAAAATGTGTTCTTATTTTGTTAATAACAAAATAATTGTTTATTCGCCGAAAAGCTCGAAATGCGTTATCTAAAGCAAGTTTGTAGTCTTTTTTATAGTATTTTTATACGGTAAATCGATTGTCACTAGTCGTGATAGCTTAAACCACTTTCCGACTTTATTGTTAATAAATTATTGCAAAAATAACGGTTTATAGTACGTTTACTCACGGTTTTTTCTCTAAATTTTAAAAAACCACTTGGAATGACATGAAATTTGGCATGCACGTAGCTAACATGTCAAACAAGACAAGTGATATTGTGCCGATGTGTGCTTTTACCCTGGGGGTGAGTTTCAGCCCGTTTCGGGGGTTTAAAATAGGTCCTTTATAAGGTCTTTAAAAAAGACCTTTAAAATAGGTCCAGAATTGGATAAACTGATTAATTCTAAGCAACTTTTGTTCTATACAGTTTTTTCACTATGTCAATACTTTTCGAGTTATTTGCGAGTGAATATGTTAATTTTTCAACAAAAAAACCAAATAACTTGAAAAGTATTAACTTAGTGAAAAAACTGTATAGAACAAAAGTTGCTTAGAATTAATCATGTTGTTCTGAAGCTATTTCCTTGTGGCATTTTTATAATTACGTATTTTTTATGGGAAATAAGCCACAATTTTACTAAAAAATGAATTTATTAACGTTTCGAAGCCCAAATCGGGTTTCGTTGTCAAAATACAAAATACTATTAAAATAAAACAAACATGTTGTTGCTAAGTAAAAAAATTCTTCTAATAATTTATTTAATCTGACTCATTTATATTGGCAATTCAGACGTATATTATACATTTTAAAGTAGAAGACTTTAATAAATAAATAAAATTTAATAAATAAATTTATAATAAACGTTAATAAATTCATTTTTTAGTAAAATTGTGGCTTATTTCCCATAAAAAATACGTAATTAGAATTAATCAGTTTATCCACTTCCGAACTTATTTTAAATGGTTCTTTCTTCAGCCCCCAAAAAGGGGAGAAACTCACCACCAGGGTAAAAGCAGACATCGTCACAATATCACTTGTTTTGTTTGACATGTTAGCTACGTCTATGCCAAATTTCATGTCAATCCAAGTGGTTTTTTAAAATTTAGAGCAAAAACCGTGAGTAAACGTACTTTAAACCGTTATTTGTGCAATAATTTATTAATAACAAAGTCGGAACGTGGTTTAAGCTATCACGACTAGTGGCAATCGATTTATCGTATAAAAATACTATGAAAAAGACTACAAACTTGCTGTAAATAGCGCATTTCGAGCTTTTCGGCGAATAAACAATTATTTTGTTATTAACAAAATAAGAATATATTTCGAGCAATCGTGACTAGTCGCATTCGATTCAGCAACCAAAAATACACCAGAGAAGACCTTAACACCATCAATTTATTTACAGGGCTTCTAATTATTCCTTAAAAACACCTAATTTTACCATAATTTGTTAATAACAATTAAACGCACCACATTTGGGCTTCCAGACCACTCCATTGGATTCGGAGACCGAAAAACCCTATACCACCATCAAATCGCGGCGACCTAAAAGTGCCCACCGGACCCCCTATGTTGCGACTAGACTATAATAAGGAAAAGCAAAATAAACTTATATTTATAACAAAAATGCTTCTTCTTTAAGTGTCTTGTCCTCTCAGTGCATTGGAGATCAGTCGCATGATTTTTACGTTGTCCACAGCTGACCTAAATAGTGTCGTGCTGGTCAGTTCATACCACTGGTAGAGGTTCTTAAGCCAGGATGTTTTTCTGCGTCCGGGGCCGCGCGTTGCCTCTATCTGTCCTTGGATAATAAGTTTTCCTCGTTTTATGATATTCAGTACTTCTCATTCTTTGTTTAGTCGCTGCATTACCGCTTGATTTGTTACTCTGTTCATCCACGCTATCTGCGGTAAGCCTACATTTCAAAAGTCTCAATCCTTTTGCACATTGTTTTCGTGAGGGTTCATGCTTCCATTCCATATAACAAAATGCTGAACACATAGCAGCATAATAATCGCATTCTTAGCGTAATTTTTAGCCCTTTGTTGGTTAGTACCTTTTGCATTTTCCTAAATGATGTTTTCGTTTTCTCTAGTCTGCATTTGATTTCCTGTGTTAAGTCCCATTTTTCATTGACCCAGCAGCCTATATACTTGTATGCTTGTACTCTCTGCACCATGCACATCTGCACTCTCTGCACATTTATTCTAATATCTGTCAAGCTATTAGCTATATTTTTTTTCTGCTGATGACCATCTATTTGGTTTTCTTTATGTTTATTTTCAGACCCATTTGTTGGCTATGGTCCTTCACTGAATATGTACCTGCAAATCATCCCTGTCCGTTGCTAGCAGAACTGTGTCATCAGCGTTATCTCAGATTGTTAATGAATATTCCATTGGCAATTATACCTTCTGTTCTGTCTTCTATTGTTTCTCTGAAAATCTTTTCTGCATACAAATTAAACAGAAGTGGGGAGAGCACGCAGCCTTGCCCAACTCCTCTAAGAACAGAATTTTTTCAGATGTCTGGTTGTAAATTCTGATGTCAGCTGTTTGATTCCAGTACAAATTGGCTATTATCTGAATGTCTCGTCCATCCAGGCCTATCTCTTTTAGTATATCCATTAACTTAAAACAAAAATAAGGAAGGCAAATAGCATAATCTTAACAGCATTATGATAATCAGTGTTAAACCATGCCTCAGCAGCGTGAGGATATACGTATAAAAAAGCAGGAAACAAATACAAACAGCCCAAAATCACATAATAGGAGAGGCTGTCAACATACCTAAATACGTTCATTAAGATACATATTTAGAGAAACAAAGCAAAACGTGCAGGATTCTAAGAACAATGGATGAGAGATTACATGTCACAAAAACGCCAGAACTGTAGTCCCCATCCGCTTTTATAACCAATAATTAGCTGAGAGGCCATAGAGATTGAAAAACGGCCGAATTGTCTAAATAAAAAAGATGCTAGCACTCGGTTGCCTTCGACATGGATACATCTCCTAAAGAAGACATCGTCCGCTCCACCGACCAATCCAAATCCTGCTGTGAAAAATCTTCGCGCCAACCCCATCCCAAGCACCACTTCAGTGAACCACGTCATCATCGACGGTATAAATGACCGATCCTCCGTCCGAAACAGCAGTGTCCAGTAAATAATGTAGTGTCTGGTAGCTCAGGAGACTGAAATCCCGGAAGCTTTGAAGAAGACGTCAGTGAGGATGTCGAAAGCTCGGCTCTGAGAATATCGATGCCGTTCAACCCGGAAGCCTGGTGAGTTTTATATTAATCTTTATAATATTAATCTTAGTTTTAGCGTTACTTACCTGCTTTAAACAGTACCAATGCTTTCAAACAAGCATGTTCAGTGTGATCCACCCTTAGTAAGTTAAGTCTTGCTATGATTTCTTTTAATTTTCTGGCGTCGTCTTCCAAGAACACCTGGCGGGAAGTGGGAGCCACTACATTACTTAATAATATTGCTAGAAAAAAAAACATACATTTTATATGGGATTAGACAACAATAATTGACTGTAATAAAAATTACATTTTATGAAAATCGTTTTCAAAAAAAAATGACAAAAATATTATGAAATGAAAATGAGAGACATCTTATATATGTAGTTCAGAGAAATAAGGAAAAAAAATATCCTGTTGATGACACAACACCCTCCAGGCCGAAACCAAATTTTTTGAGTAGTATGGACAACTATAATAATAACCTATATGTTTCCTGCAGCCGATTTTGATGATATACAGACATAGTTATAAACAAATGAAGATCAAAAAACGGTAAATTTTCGCTTTTTTCGTCTATTACCAAAAAGTGAAGCATACAAATTTGAGAGTAAGATACTCATAAATCAGTGGCGGCCGGTCAGGGTCGGCAGGGTCGGCAGTGCCGACCCACACATTTATAGATATAATTTTTTTTAATATTTGTATCTGTGAAGTGAAAAAAATCTGTCAGATAATACAGACTAAATTTTATTCATGGGTTTTAAAAGGATTTGATCAATCCGAACGTTAAAAGTGATCCCTGCGCATAACACGACTTCTCAAAAAGTGAATGATCCAAGCCATTCATCCGACTTTTCGGCTAGCCGTACCCAACGCTTGACGACACGTAAAACTCAACGACATAACAAGTCGATGAGCAAGCGAAAGCGAACATACATACATTCTCTCCGTGGCCATTGGACTGGGGACGACTGGGGTTTAAGCGGCCAAGTACGGCACATTTAAATCTGCCGGTCGGTGTTTCATTTGGAGCATCGCATCGCATCGGCAGAAGTTGTCAAAAATAATCACGCGGTTTTACGTCGTTTGATATTGTAATTTTTTAAGTTGTCAGGAATTATCATTTAGTGGACATGATGGATCGAAGCATTTGTTAAAAATCGAAGTAATTATAGAGAATTAATAAAATTGTTTTAGAAATATTTACTTTCTGATTCGAAGTGTATTCGTAATACAGAATGAATTAATACATAATATAATCAAATAGTTACATTTTGAATAACGTTATTGAATCTGAGATTTAGAAAACCATTTGCTTTTCGCTGGAAGTAGATGAAACTTCTGATTATCATGTCATTCACAATTAACAATTATATTGTTGTTCGATACGCGTTACGTGGTAATATTTATGAGAGGTTTTTAGGTTTTAGAGACGTGAGTAAAAGCAATAAGGCAGAATATATTTTTGGTGTTTTAAAGAACAGATTAAAATGTTTTGATATCAAAAATAAATTGATAGGGCAAACTGGGGCAATCTTATGACGGCGTTGCTGTGATGTGTGGTGAATTGAATGGTCTCCAGGTAAAAGTTAAAACTATTGCATCACAAGCTTTATTTACTCAGTATGAACTATGATGCGCATATAATGAATTTATTTTTGCATGATACGCGTAAAAAAATAAAGAATATCGTCTTTTCTTGTCAGTTTAGCTCACCTAAACAGGTTACTGCTTTAGAACAAAATTGTTTCGAAAAAACAGCGAACAGTTTGTCAGAAGCGATGAAATTTTAAATCTCGGTTAGTTTTATCTAAGCAGATTATCTCTAGTAGTTTTAGTATCTGTAGCAGATTTTCGTAACAGCTTTTGAAAGTTTTTGATTTTATTATCGAAGGCGACGATTTTGAAAGCGGCGATACCTCGATCCGTGAAGCAATCGGTTTGAGAACTTTATTAAATGATTACTCTTTTAATATTCTTTTAAATATTTTTAAGACAGAGTTGGCCCAAGATATTCATTGTTGTTCAAAATCAGTCAACTGACATTATTAATTCCAAAAATAGAATACGAAAGCTGTTGCAAAATCTCAGATATTTTCGTAATGATAGTAGTTTCCAATATATACGCAGTGACGTTTTGGATTCGCTTGATATTTCCGAACCATCCCAAAAAAGACACTGACATGATACATATCTCGAAAAACGATATCTTGAAATTTTGGATACCTACTATTATATGCAAATAGATAGTCGTTTTTCGAATTTTGAAGATTTGCAAATTTTTGACCTCTTTTACGATTCAAAATTTAAAAGTACCCTTTGCCAAAGAATTTCCAAGATATTTATTATTACAAGTTAGGTACTTAAAAATTATGCCGATCCAAATATTTTCAGAAAGTGAGATAAGTTACAAAATATGTATGTATAATTCTATGTAGTAAGTACTGCAATTCATTACAACAAACTGTTCATCAATTTTCTTATTACCACCAATTTCTGCCTCAAATAAACGGGATTTATCTTGTCTCAAAAGAATCAACACGTATTGTCGAAACACCATGAAACAAGAGAGAATGTCAAGTACATCAAATAAAAAAAAAACAACAAAATCTCCTATGATGATTTAAGCCATTTAGTTTGATGGTATACCTATACGAGAAGACAAAAAAAACCTTGCCGACCCTGTCTCTAAGACCACGAGCCGCCACTGTCATAAATCGTATAAAAAACTTCAATATGGCGTTCGCTGAATATGTTTATCCTTATTGGTTGCTGAGAAAATTGCAAAATAAATCATAAATTTTTAGTTTTTATAAATATTCATAGCTTATGTAAAAATTAACTTAGAACCTTCTTATTACACGGAATGCGGAGACCTCTGGTGCTTAAATTATACCCTAAATTTCAAAGCAGTTGGTCAAATAGTTTAAAAGTTTTTTAATTTGTTTTTCTTAACTTAATTTTTTTTGCAACAATATAAGTCAGAAAATGATAAAGTTACCGTAATACTTTGGATAGTTTATGAAAGAAGAAGATTTACACTGTTAATTTAATTAAAGAAAATGACAAAAAATAATTCTAAATATTGCAAAATTATTTTGTAAGAACATGTGAATTAAAAAAAGGGGGGCTAACTTCGTCCCTAATTGTCCTAGGACAATTGTTTTTCTTTCTAAATCTGTATAAAAATTCAGTCTTTCTAAATATGGAAAAATCATTTTTCTACGGGTAACGGTTAAAAAGTTATTCTAATTGTTTATATGTAAGCAAAAAATTGACATGTTTTGCAAAATAATTTTACACTGTTTAAAATAACTTTATGTCATTTTTTTTTAATTAAGTTAATAGTATAAATGTTCTTTTATAAACTGTCCGCAGTATTACTGTAACGTCATAATTTTCTGACTTATAGTGTTGCAAAAAAAATGAAATTGGGATAAACAAATTAAATAACTTTTAAACTATTTGACCAACTGCTTTAAAATTTAAAATTTAATTTAAGCACAAGAAGTCTCAAAATTGCGTGTAATAAGAAGGTTCTAAGTTAATTTTTACACAATTTATAAATATTTATAAAAACCAAAAATTTATGATTTATTTTGCAATTTTCTAAGCAACCAATAAGGATAGACATATTCAGCGAATGCCATATTGAAGTTTTTATACGATTTATGAGTATCTTACTCTCAAATTTGTTTAAAATGCTTAACTTTTTGGTAAGAGACGAAAAAAGCGAAAATTTACCGTGTTTTGATCTTCATTTGTTTATAACTATGTATATCATCAAAATCGGCTGCAGGAAACATATAGGTTATTATTATAGGTAGTTGTCCATACTACTCAAAAAATTTGGTTTCGGCCTGGAGGGGATGTGTCACGAGAAAAATCTTATTAATCTGGACTAATATTTCAATTCGTTCAGAGAGGACCATAAACCCATTACATGTGTTTCACTCTCATTAGGGATCGTCGGGGGCATATATGGTTACCTCTGAGGTATCCCCATGATTCCTAATGAGGGTGGAACTTACGTAAGGGGTTTATGATCCTCTCTGAACGAATGGAAATATACGATGTCTCTCAGTTTCATTTTATATTAGTTTGCTCCTATTTGAGCATAGGGGCCAAGAATTCGTTGGAATTTTTACCTTGATGAATAGACACGTAGTGAAGTGCAAATTTTAGACTTCCCTGTGTCTTCTTTCATTTATCATTCGTTTGGTTTGCAAGTATTAGAAACCACGAATACAGCAGTACCCAGAATCTGGTCCCAAGAGAAGTCTTTATTTCTCCGGAAATAAAACTTTGAACTTATTAATTAAGTTAAGAATTAAAATTATTGGATAATGAATTAATCTGTAAAGTGATTGTTATTACCTTCATCTACAGGGAATGCCCATTGTGCTGCTGTCAGCACAAACAGTTCGTTCCAACTTTCTTCTAGGAGAATGGATTGGTCTCTGTATGATAACTAAAACAAAGAAGTGTTAATCATTCCATTTATGTTATATATTAGCAATTCTTATACAGACTGTTTAATTTTCAATTAGATATACGCACTATAAATAAATGGCAACACTGTTTCCCCACCGCCCATTTAATGCACATGATTTGCGCCGATTTATTCGTCACTCTACAATGGCAATGCAACTCATTCTCATAAGAATTGTTAGTGTTGCCAATTTTAGCGCTTTCTTCGTTGGGGTATATCTAATCACTGGCGAAGCGTCCATGTAACCACTGTTACCATTGGTAACAGTTAAAAATCTTGCAAATAAATATGTATTTTATGACGATGAATAATTCCATTTATTATTTTATTTTATTTTTACCAATAGAAATATATTATTATATTATGTGTTAATAGTACCTAATTCAGTAAATAGCCAGACACACGAAAATATTGGCGAGTTTATGTGACTCAGTTGCACTTTATTATATTCTGTTACCAGTCTCATTTGTAGTGACAATGAATGGTTATCTCGCTGTCGCTAGAGCGGCTCGGGACTGGCTAGTGTGAAAATTTTGAAGGGGCGATGGGCGTAAGCGCGCTGTGTATATCAGGGTTGCAAGAAAAATAGACTGTATTGTTGGCCATGTCTTCTGGTTTTTACAGAAAAATGGGTGGACCAGGTTCACGATTTAAATAGATTTAGAGTTTTAAAAAAGAGACATGAAATTTCTCCGTTACCTACATGTAAGATGTATACCCAATTTGATTCAGTTTGGCAAAACAAAAATCAAAAGTTCTCTTAACCAAGCATTTAAAGCAAATATTGCTAAACATAATGAGTTTGTTAAAAAAATAGATAGGTACTCGTATATCCTTAGCAGGGCCGGCCCGTCCATATAGGCGAACTAGGCGGCCGCCTAGGGCGCAAAATCCGCCTAGGGCGCAAAATTAGGGACGTAGTACTTTCTCATGTAGTAGTTGTGTAACTCGCAGAGACAGAAAAATCACTGGGTAATGAAAGGTGAAGGATATTTTATTTTAGTTGTCTTATAAAATAAGAAAACGCAAAACTATAACTTAACGTTAACATTAATTACTCGTTTTGGCAACCTCGCTGAGCGTAAGCCTACTTAGTGGCGCAGTGGTCGCGGCAACCCCACACTCTTCACTTCAGTCAAGCCAGCAGTCATAGCGTGAACAGAATAAGAGTACTAGTCTGTCATTAGGGCGCTGCGTGTTATGCATTTTCACTTTTCAGTTTAGTGTAGTAGTGCAGTGTTGTTGACTTTGTTTGTGCATTGATTGACAGTAGTAGTAGTTGTTAATTTACGATAACAAAACTGCAAAAGGAAGTTTGAATTAACAAGTAAGTAGCTTATACTCTTCATATTTATAATTTTTTTCAGTCATCATATCATATAGGCCATTGTCATATTGTTGTTGTATATAGGCCTAAATCAAATCAAAATTGAGATTGTTTAATTATCATAACTTAAAGAAAACCCCTTGTGAACACTTGCCTCTGTTTCGCCTACGATGCCGATGTGATTGATTAGGAACTGGCTGCTGAGTGCTGGTCATGCTGGCTGCTGTTCTGGGATTTGGGCGAACTGAGTGGTTGTTTAATTTATTTAATATTACACAATATGAATGTTGAATGAATTATTAGTTTTGAAATCCACCTGGACATTTCTAATTTTGCTTCCAAATATTTATCAAAACAAATTATTTTTTGTTGAAAACAGTATAACTTGACTTTTTAAGCAAGAATGACCATTGGATTTTTTTGTAAAATTTTTTAACTTCTAATTTCTATCAAATTGATTTCAAAATTAGGCCTACTTTAAATGTATTTATAAATAATATTAAAATAATAGGCTATTAATGTAATTTTATTTAAGAGAAGTCCTTGCTTCTTGGGGGTGTAATCCTAATTTCATATCTTGAGTAAAGACATTCAAAATTTTTTCATTTTTTCAAAATGAAGTTAGCTTAATCCAATCATTATTTTCTTTCCAGATATGATGTCAGGAAAACACTCGGGCTCTTGGTTTAAGAAAAGAAGACAGGAAAGAGAGGAGTCAGCAAAAAAAGCTAAAGGGTCTTTTGAAAAATATTTAATTAAACCAAATGACACAACTCTTAGGGAGGAAAGTTATAATGAATCACCTTCCACCTCTGGAAAAACCAACCAGCTCCTACCTCAAGAATATGCTACAGAGAAAACAGATACTGAATCACCTTCTACTTCTGGGGGAATCATCCAGATCCAACCTCAAGAATGTCCTAGGAGGATAACAGCTATTGAACCGCCATCTACTTCTGCAGAAAACAACGAACGTCAACTGCAAGAATTTCAAAATAATTTCGTTGAAATGGACGTTGACGTTACAGATAATGCAGTGGAATTACTGCCGGAAAATTCAATCTCACCCAAAGTTACGCTTGATTATGCTGATCCAGCGTCTTGGGACACTCTAAATATTAATCGCCAAACTTTACGAACCATTTTAGTAGAGCATGGACCTGACCAAGTAAAAGGAAAATTTCCGAAGGGTGTGAATAACAGAAAATTTTCTGACTTTCATTATAGAAGGAGGCTTCCAAATGGTGAATATGTGTACCGAGACTATCTTCAATACTCAAAATCTACCGACAAAGTTTTCTGTTTTTGTTGTAAGGTGTTTGGCGGCATAAATGTCTCTTCTTCATTAGGCAAAAGTGGTTGTAATGACTGGCACAATATGTCGGCCCTCCTTGAAACGCACGAAACATCAAATGATCACCTTCAAAACTTTGAAAAATGGAAAACACTGAAAAAAGCACTTAAAAAAAATTTAACTGTTGACAATGTTTATGAACAAAAAATAAAACAAGAGGAAATTTACTGGCAGAAAATTCTAGAACGGCTGTTTGCTCTCGTCAAAACTCTTGGGTCCCAAAACTTGTCATTTCGCGGCACGACAGAAAAATTAGATGTTAATGACAACGGAAATTTTTTAAAATTTATTGAATATTTGGCCATGTTTGACCCAATAATGAATGAGCATCTAAGAAAAATCAAAAGTGATGTCAACAGGCACACTCATTACTTAGGGAAAAATATACAAAATGAGATGATTCAAACTTTAGCTAATGCAATAAATGCAGATATATTGTCCTCAGTACATACGGCTAAATATTTTTCTATTATTTTAGACTGCACACCAGATGTTAGTCACGTAGAGCAAATGACAATTATTATTCGATTTGTTGAACTACCAAAGTCATCTCTGGCATCCTCAACAGAAGTATCTAGTTATCATCAAGTACTTGTAAAAGAACACTTTTTGGGATTTGTGCCTCTCACTGAAAGTACCAGTGGTGAGTATATGACGGAAGTAGTTTTAGAAAAGTTAAAAGAGATTTCTTTGCCTGTAGAGAATATTCGTGGGCAAGGTTATGACAACGGAAGCAACATGAGAGGAAAAGAAAGTGGAGTTCAAAAGAGAATTTTAGATGTCAACCCACGTGCATTTTATGTTCCATGCTGCTCACACACTTTGAACCTTGTTGTGAACGATGCAGCTTCGTGCTGTGTAGAGGTTACTACTTTTTTCGATGTGGTTCAACGAACATATGTGTTTTTTTCGGCATCAACTCGACGATGGGATGTTTTGCGCCGTCATGTTCCAGCTTTGACATTAAAACCCTTAAGTGATACAAGATGGTCCAGTCGAATTGATGCACTAACGCCTCTGCGGTACCACTTGTCTCATGTGTGTGATGCTTTGGAGGAGATTTCTGAGGACACTTCTCTAAAAGGATCAAGTGGCAGTATTGCGAAGGTAGAAGCACTTGGATTACTTAAACACCTCTCAGACTTCAAGTTTATTGTTGCCCTTGTTACATGGCACAATATTTTATTTCAGGTAAACCTAACCAGTAAGATACTACAAGAAAAGGATTTGAGTCTCCAGAAAGCAGTTAGTCACCTGAAAAAAACCGAAGAGTTTTTGGTTACAGCCAGAAGTGATGTACAGTTTCAGAGAGTTCTGGTTGATGCTAAGGAAGTAGCAGAAGAAGTTGGAATAGAACCAATTTTTGAGAGGGAGAAGGTCCGAATAAGAAAAAAGAAGAAAATGTTTGATTATGAATCAACAGATGAATCAGCAAATGTTGCCAGTGACCCGTCAGAAAGTTTCAAGATTCAATTTTATTTTGCTCTTTTAGACACGGCTGCTAATGCGGTAAAAGAAAGATTTTCCCAGTTAAATACAGTATCTGGTGTCTTTGGATTTTTATACAACATTACTGATCTTAAAAACAAGACTACATCTGAGGTTAAGTCGATGTGCAACAACTTAGAAAAATCATTAGGAATTCAAAAAGATGGACGTTTAATTGAATCTGATATTGATGCTGTAGGACTGTGTTCTGAATTGAAAGCAATTTCTCATCATCTCATCGACTCTATATCAAGCCCTGAAGAAGTCCTAAACTACATTTACCAACACAACCTTGAGAATGGATTTCCTAACATATGTGTAGCACTTCGTATTTTGCTTACGATGCCACTTTCTGTAGCTAGTGCAGAACGGAGTTTTTCCAAACTTAAATTAATTAAAACCTATCTCCGCAGTACAATGTGCCAGGAGAGACTTGTAGGTCTGGCGACAATATCTATTGAAAGTGAGAGAGCAAGACAAGTAGACTTAAAAGTTCTCATTCAAGAATTTGCTAAGCAGAAAGCAAGAAAAGTGCCCTTAGGACTTTAGTTTTTAGCCAAGAAATACTGTTAATTTCTAATCTGTATTTAAAAGTGACTTTCAGTCCGAAGTTAATAGAACAGTAATCCAATAGCAAACAATATTGCAATATGTTAGTCAGTGTATTGTTTAAGACAGTGTTATAAAAGATTTGTAGACTAACTTTGAGTCTCCGTTTTTTATGATGAAAATTATATGTACAGAATTCAACTTTGACCCATTAAACCCATATGCCTTTGGTTAAAGTACGTCTTATGTAATTACATTTGCTTTTTATGAAATTAAAGTTTGTGTTATGTAAAATAGCAGTTATTTTATTTATATATCCCAGTCATTAATCAAAGGTTTATTAAATTAAATTAAATTATTAACATAACACAGAGTTGAAATACCGTGTCCCGGTAAAGTGCTAGTTGAACTTTTTCAACTGTAATGAGGGCGCAAAATTTGTTTTCGCCTAGGGCGCCGCAAACCCTAGGGCCGGCCCTGATCCTTAGCTCACTTAGAATAGATATGTACCGTACGTTTCTTGGCCGAACAAGAATTATAGTCATTTTGAGGGCGACGGCTCTGACATTCGAGGCAATTACAGGGAATTGTTAACATTAATTGCCAAAAAAGATCAAAAATTTTGCCAACATCTAGAAACATCAACTGTTTTTTCGAAAGTTTCAAGTGATATACAAAATGATATTATTGAAGCTATATTATTATACATTTAGCCATATCTTCATTTTTTTAAATAAGATTTTTTGCATCTGGTTTTGGTAACACTTTAGAAAAAGTCACGCGTCGCCACTGTATCTAATCAAACACTAAACAGTCTAGTATATTCAAATGGGAAATAAGCCACAATTTTACCTAAAAATGATTTTATTAACGTTTCGACGCCCAGGTCGGGTGTCGTTGTCAAAATACAAAATAATACTAAATAAACAAAAATGTTGTTGCTTAGTAAAAAATTCTTCTAATAATTTATTTAATCTGACTCATTTATATCGGCAATTCAGACACGCAGACGACTTTAAAATGATATTGCTAATATTGATGAGTTGCGTTCCTATAATATAAAATATCAATACCATATATAAAAGGACTATCCGAGAAACTTAAAACAATAGGAAATAAATTCAACATATCAACAACATTCAAAACAACAAACACATTGAGATCTATTCTATCTAAAACTAAACCTAACAGTGAACAAGAAAGAACAAAGAATTGTATTTATAAAATACCTTGTGAATGCAAACAATTTTATATAGGTGAAACGTCAAGACCATTAGACGTTAGAGTAAATGAACATCAGTCCTATATAAAAAATAGAGAATTTGATAGATCTCAAATATGTCAACACGCCTGGGATAATGAACATAGAGTTCAGTGGAGAGATTCAAGTATAGTCCTAAAAGAAGCAGATAGTAAAAAGAGAAAAATCAAAGAAGCGGCTCTAATTATGCTAAATGAAACCAATTGTGTCGCAAATTCCTCGGTAGAATGCAGTAGGATGTGGTTACCCATATTAAAGGAGGAAGTCAATAGAAAGAAAATACCACAATTAGTAAATCAGTAACATATCGAGTTAGTACATATTTAGTATTTTAGTATTATTTAAAATTTAAAATATCAAGTCAGAATTTGGTATTATTTTTGAGAATAAACTAAATGTAAACCCAAATACTTACGATGTCGGGATAGTATCACGAGGTTTTTCCTGGTTTTCCCTCGTGATTTACTATGGAATCTCTAACGCGAGAATTTCAGTGCCACCGTTGCATTTGGTTGTCTTTTTAAAGACAGATCACATGCTATGATTTTTTATGGCGGATATTCTTGAGTTGGGATTGATTTCATGTAATCGAATGAACTATCTTTTAGTAAAGTCGTCCCAGGAACGCAACTCATCAATATTAGCAATATCATTTTAAAGTCGTCTACTTTAAAATGTATAATACGTGTCTGAATTGCCGATATAAATGAGTCAGATTAAATAAATTATTAGAAGAATTTTTTACTAAGCAACAACATTTTTGTTTATTTAGTATTATTTTGTATTTTGACAACGACACCCGACTTGGGCGTCGAAACGTTAATAAAATCATTTTTAGGTAAAATTGTGGCTTATTTCCCATTTGAATATACAGTGGAACCTCGATAACTCGGATTAATCGGGACCACGACCGATCCGGGTTATCGAAAATCCGAGATAGCCGGAGAATATGGTAAAAATTAATAAAATACGGTATACTTACAGATAAACTCCGTTAGAATTGAAATAACATGAAATATTTTTATAAATATGCACAGTACATATTACCTACTCATTACAATTCTAAAAAAAACACCAAACCCAAACAATACAAGACACACAATACTAAAGACCATTGTTTATAAAAGAATTTTTTAAATAGTCTTTCCTAAACAATGCTGACAGTTTGAAATAAAAAGGAATAGATACTACAGACAGCTGGCTGTTGTTTCTGCGGCGTGTACTATGAGTAATTTTTAATCTCGTCTTCAAATTACACACATAAGTACACGACACAGAGAGTCTAGACACATTATCTCTCAAATATTATATTACATACACTTTTATTGTTGAAAGGATTGTCTGATAATTAACTATTTTGATTCGAAATAAGCCACAATTAAATTGAAAAATACAAAATATTGAAAATCAAAATGTTTATCTGATGAAAATCGGTCCGGGTTAGCCGGACTTCCGGGTTATCGGGGGCCGACTTATCGGGGTTCCACTGTACTTGATTATAAAAATGCCACAAGAAAATAGCTTCAGAACAACACTAAACAGTCTGTATATATGTATTCTACACCGTGGACAGTGACGGATCTACGAGGAGGGAAAAAAACTTGTTGAAACAAAAATAAATTAGCTGACATGAAATTTAAACCACAGACAGACAAATTTAACCCAATAAACACGCTAGTTAGAAAAAAAAATATGAAAAAAATATTTTTAAGAAACGCTTTTCTTTAGTTGCAAGTGACTAAAATGAAACATATTATAAAAAATCAACCAAAAAGCAAAAAATAAAAAAATTGAAAAAATCTAACACATTCGTCAAAGAAAATCATGGCGCGTCTTCATCGAATAAACGGTTTTCGCACCACGCTTTTCTCTAACGAATGTGTTACATTTTTTCAATTTTTTTTAGTTTTTGCTTTTTAGTTGATTTTTTTATAATACATATATTTAATTTTAGTCACTCGTAGCTAAAGAAAAGCGTTTCTTAAAAATATTTTTTTCATATTTTTTTATTTTTTACTTTTTAGTCTTACACTTTTCAAACATTAAAATATATCGTCATGTTTATTAAAATATGTATAAAATATATGATGTACGAACATGAAAAGTAGTCGGAATCGGCAAAAAAAATTGAAACTTTACTGTTCTGTTTATTTATCAAGCATAACGTAAACAATTAACGTAAAAAGTGAAATTATACATAGTTCATATAATTAGCTACAATCTGTAAAAGTTTCAAGTTTCTTCATTGTAAAAAACAAGAGAATTTAAGCATTTTCCGTTAAAATCTTTTTTTTTTACTTAAACAATTAATAAACAAAAAAAGAATGTGTATACTTTGTACGCACGTAAGAAGTTATACTTCTATTATATGATTTCAACGAAATCAATATACTTTAAACAGTTTCTCTACCACTTTCCAAAGATTTTTATTAAAACAATCCCAAAAATTAAAAAAATAAAAGAATAAAACACACACAAACACATTGAAAAATGCCACAAATGATTTCTGAACAATAATTGTTGCCAAAAATTTTAATTAAATACGTATTTTCTGAAAAAAATTATATAATAATATACTTACAATCATAAAATCTATAAAAAAAATAAAAAAAATGATATAACTTGCATTGGCTTGAACCTACTTCCCGTGTATCCCGCCGTACGAGAGTCGAAGCGATTTCAAACTGCACCACCTTAGCGTATACGTCATGTGGGAATATACACAAACTGAACAACTTTTTGACATTTTGTTTATATGAATTTTTATTAGTTTGATTTTTGTCGAATTAAAATACAACAATATACAGGGTGAGGCAGTTAAAGGGCCTATTAGAAATATCTCGAGAACTCAAGGTAAGAAAATTATGAAAATCGGAATACAGGGGTTTTGAGGTGTGAACTATTTAATGAAAATATTTTGGTCTCTTTGCTACTTTCGGTTATACCGGAAGTTGGTTGTTACTTCGTTTTTTTTTAATGGGACACCCTGTATATTTTTACATTTTTGGATTTTCCTGGATTTCTTCTTTCTTAAAATATAAGTTTTTGTAATATTATACAGGGTAGGTTAAAAGATAATTACGTTTTTTTATTAATTTCGTAGCAAAATTCACACCCTGTAGAATTGTAGTAGTTTCACATAATAAACTCTGTTTATGTTCAAATGATTTTTAATATAGTCTACTATGTTAACAATTATTGGTATAGTTAAATTTTTCCTTTTTTGTATACAGGGTTGGTCGAAACTCAGAATGAGTATTTTCTGAGTTTTCTTAAATGGAACACCCTGTATTTTAGTATTGTAATGAAATGTTATTTTAGGATACTTTTTAATTTCTTAAGCAATCCCTATACCTAACTGCTTCAATTTGTGAGTTATTGGTGATTCAAGCCAAACAATAATTGCAATACAAAATACCTGAAATTTTATTAGGTTGGCCGTAAAAATATTCAATCACAAATAATTTTTCGGAAATAAATATATACTAATCGAGACTGATACTTAAAATTGCCAATAATGGTTGAGCTATCAAAATATCTACGTAGTTAAGATTGTTGGTGCGATTAACAATTAAGCACAAATTAAAGCAGCTGGGTATAGGGAATGCTTAAGAAATTAAAAAGTACCATAAAATACCATTTCATTACAATACTAAAATATAGTGTGTTCCATTTAAGAAAACTCAGAAAATACACATTCCGAGTTTCGACCCACCCTGTATACTAAAATTCAAAATTTAGCTATACTAATAATTGGTAACAATAGCAGACCATATTAAAAATCATTTGAACATATAAGGGATTTTGATGTAAAACTACTACAATTCTACAGGGTGTGAATTTTGCTACGAAATTAATAAAAAAACGTAATTATCTTTTAATCTACCCTATATAATATTACAAAACCTTATATTTTAAGAAATAAAAAATCGAGGAGAATCCAAAAACGTAAAAATATATAGGGTGTCTCATTTAAAAAAACGAAGTTACAATCAACTTCCGGTATAACCGGAAGTAGCAAAGAGACCAAAATATTTTCATTAAATAGTTCACACCTCAAAACCCCTATATTCCAATTTTCATAATTTTCTTTACTTTAGTTCTCGAGATATTTCTAATAGGCCCTTTATCTGCCTCACCCTATATAGAGTAAGAAAACGATACATTAGATGAAAATTTGTAGAAAGTTTGTTCGTAATCAGATTATGTAAATTAAAGCATTGCCTACTAGGGGTATAGCATAGCAAGTACTAGGTAAGTAAATTATTTTTTTTTTACATTTTCCAAATAGGTATGAAAATAATTTTTTATTGGAATACAACTGAAACATTTAGAATTACGTACCTGTGGCTTTTCAAAACTATTTAAAAAGTCACTATAATTATAAATTTGATTTTATTTCTGTCCTCACAACAATAAAAACTAATATATTATACAACATTTTTGTTTACCGATAACCTCCATATTGAACAATTATTGACAGATCATTTCAACACATAATCAGAGCCCGTATAAAGACTAATACCAAACTGTCGGTATGCGCATGCGCGCAGATCAATATAAATTCACTCTCAATCTCAATCGCGCCTAAAGAAGTATAACTTCAAAAAATTTTTATTGACAATTCGTGTATGGTTCCCGCGAATGCATATGTCTGAAAATTTTTAGTCATTTGCATTGAAGAAAAGGCAATCAAATTAACGTCCAAAGATTTGACCCAAACGATTGAACTAAAGAAAAGCGTTTAATTAATTAATACGACGAAACGCATTCTAATGTTAATTGTAACACAAGACGTCTCTACCGGTGGTTTTTCTAAGACTACGACAAAAACACGAATTTTTTGAATTTGTGTTTTGGTTGAAGTTTTGTTTCGTATCGTATTGAAATTTGACACGAATAAATGCCGATTTATATAGAAACAAATATATAAGCGTTCAAAATTGGAAACTTTATTGTTTATTTATGAAGCACAACGTAAACAATTAACGTAAAAAGTGAAATTATGTATAGTTTAAATAATTAGCTACAATCTGTAAAAGTTTTAAGTTTCTTCATTGTAAAAAACAAGAGAATTTAAGCATTTTCCGTTAAAATCGTTTTTTACTTACACAATTAATAAACATAAAAAAATGCTTAATGACTATTCGTGTATTGTTCCCGCGAATGCATATGTATGCAAATTTTCATTCATTTGCATTGAAGAAAAGTCAGTCAAATTAACGTCTAAAGATTTGATGCAAACTATTGAGGTAAAGAAAAGCGTTTAAAAATTAAGGGAACTTAATGCATATAAGTTACTATTTATGTCTTTTCATTTATGTAGTTTGGTTTTATCTTTTTTATGTCTTTTGGTTGGTGTTTCATTGGAAGTTCCCCCTAAGGCAAATTTCCCCTCCCAAGTCAAATGTCTAGATTCGACACTGCTTCTACATTATACACTTACCTGTAAAAATGAAGGTATTGTCCTAGCCCACTTGATAGCTAAAAAAAGCAATTTTGCTGCTGATTCATAAACGTTTTCAGCAGGAAAGAGGTTCAAATACGGCACTTCCAAATGCCTTATAACGGAGGTAGGTCTGCAAGGATCAATTGGTAATTCTAGACGCGAAGATGATTCTTCGTGGATTGACTCTAAAATGTAAAATGTAGTTTTAGTAAGTTTATGAACACATATTTCGTACATCTATCAACAAAAATAGTAAAATTAACAAACAGGCTATACTCTGATTTTTTGTTTAATAAGAACATACACATTTTTACTTTATTTACCTTCTTCTGATGATTTATTTTGAGCAATTTCTTCTGAACTGGATACTTCGTCATCTTTAATGATACTGCGTGGAGACCGAGGTGAAGAGGTTGGATTTGTCAAATTATTTTGTTGCTTCTGCATAGTGTAAGGTGAGCTTGAAATACCTACAACAAATCAAGATGAATACTGTATAATTAAGGCATAGATGGAGAATTTATAATTTCCGTTGGGAGACTGTTCCATAGATAGATATACTAAAAATACGATTATGTTGACAGATTATGTATTACAGAAAATGTTGGCGCCTTATCGATGAAAAGGGTTCCTCCTTCACTTTCAAACTGTGTCCACGTAGTTTTCTGTCATCATCTAAAATAAACAAGTGTTGCAAATTTCCATATCCATACTTTAAAATTCGGAAGGTGATAATTAAGTCCCCACGGAGTCGACGAGCTTCAAAAGTTGGTCACCCTGCTAAAGAAAGTCTTTGTTGGTAATGTGGCGTTCTTCGCTTGAAAGATAGTCTGGGTGGCTTTCTTTTGGATATATTCGAGAAGAGTTCTATCGCGCACAAATTCTGGGCACAAAACCGTTCCACAGTACTGTTTATAACAGAGAGGAGAACAGCACGTGCATTGTTCTTGAGAATCAAAGTCAGAGAGAGAGAGAGAGAGAGAGAGAGAGAGAGAGAGAGAGAGAGAGCGAGAGAGAAGGCAGCAGAAAGATATTTGTGGTATTTTCGCGAGTTAACTAGTGGTTATTATGTACTGAGACAGTAGATAACCGTGTGTTCTCTTCGAGTGTCAAAATCAGAGAGAGAGAGATAGAGAGAGTTTCCGTTTGCATCATTGAAAAATGTCTGTGATTCCAAAGGAGTAGGGTAGAATCAGTAGTACGAATTATAAATAAGGGTTGGATTAAATGATAATTTAGGATTTGATACAGTAAAAAATATAATATTATTTTTCGCGTGTGAAAATTTTAGCAAATACAGGGTGATTGATTAGTAGGGTAAAGCTCAATAGTTCCGCTATAGTAATAGATAGCAATAAAAGTTAATAACAAAAATTTTAGCCACCTTTGAGCTTTACATTACAAAATTAGTTAGAATGTTACAGGGTGTTCGAGAACACAGTGGCAGACCAAACTTATGTTTTTTTAAATGGAACACCCTATATTTTATTTTATATTAGAAATCCTGTTAACTTCTCCATCACAAAAATATAAAGGTTTGTAATGTTATACAGGGTATTTACAAAGTTATAACCAATTTTGTATGAAAATCATAACAAGTTCAACTCCCTGTACCTGTAAATAAAAATAAGCACAACAGCAATGGTCTATTAATGCCATATTTTTTTATTTATGTATTGTCAAAAGTTTTTAAGAATTATTGATATTGCTAATTTTCTTTATATCAAATACAGGGTGAGTCAAAATGCAAGTACATTACTTTCTCAGTAATGTTAAATGGAACACCCTGTATTTTATATCATTATTGAAAAGTAACATTAACGTACTTTAATTTTTATATAACATTCCCTATGCCCAAATTTATTAGTTTTCGAGATATTTTCATTTTTCAGAGCAAATTATTTTAGGTGTTTAAATTTATTTAACCTTTAACTACCCGCGCATCAAGTTATAACATAACTACACGCGTGGCGTACTTTGTACGCCACAAGAAAATGCACTTAAAAACAGCGGATTTGTTTAATTTTTTTTGAAAAAATACACTTAGTTGTTTGTTAACCCTATTCGGCATCAGTGAATACTTGGGAGTTCCTTTTCAGTAAGCCAATTGGGATTTATAACTGGAATCATGGAATAACTGGATTCCATGATAAATAAAATTACTAATAAAAATTTTTTTAAATGTGATTTTTTACAGGAGAAAAAGTATTGTTTACAAAGAAAAATATATTTTTTGCCATAATGACTAAAAAACAATTAAAATATGTACTTATATTACGACTTATAGTAATATAATCCTGGGGTATATTGTCCACCACCGGAAACAACAAATAATAAAATGTAAATTACGATCTTCCCAGAACGCCGATTATAACGAAACTAAAACCAAATTGTGAAGCACATTCCAGTGATAGGTTAGAAAAATAAGCAAGGTCAAAAATTAAATTTTTAAATATATTTCTAGTATAGAATTCTTATATCTGGCGTACAAAGTACGCCAGCGCGTGTAGTTAAAGGTTAAATTTTAAGTAAGCCATGACTGAATTGACAATTGAAGATTACCGATTATCAATCCGGTAATCAATGTAACACTGTAGCAAATAAAGAAATAAAAATAATTTATTAGTAATACATTTTACAAACAAAAACACAACCACTACATGCAACATTTTTGAAACAATTAAAAACTATCTTTATATGTAAATGCAACAAATAAACAAAGAAAATTAGTAATAAATTTTACAAAAAAACACACAAACACAAAATACAATATTTTGTGAAGACAATTAAACACTACTTTTGTATGTAAATGTAACAAAGTAACAAATAAAGAACGAAACATAATTTATCAGTAATACATTTTGCAAAAAAACATGTTTGAAAAAATTAGAAGCTACTTTTAATAAAATATTTTTAATATTTAATTACATAAGGTGTTCAAAATTATCTCCTAACACATTTATGTACGCCTAAAAACGATCATTGAATGAGCTACTTACTCTACGGAGCATTTGTAAATTAACACATCGAGATACACTTTGGATTCTATTTTTCATGTCATCCCTTGTTGTTGGAGGTATTTTATAAACTTCATTATTAACGTAACCCCAAAAAAATCAGTCCAGTTTATTAAATTCTGGTGATTTGGGTGGCCACGCTACTGGTCCATTGAAAAATGAAAATATCTCGAAAACTAATAAATTTAGACATAAGGAATGTTATCTAAAAATTAAAGTACGGTAATGGTACTTTTCAATAGTGATATAAAATACAGGGTGTTCTATTTAAAATTACTGAGAAAATAATGTACTTGCGTTTTGACTCACCCTGTATTTGATATAAAGAAAATTAGCAATATCGACCATTCTTGAAAATTTTTACAATACGTTAAAAAATATGGCATTAATAAACCATTGTTGTTTTGCTTATTTTTATTTATACAGGGAGTTGAACTTGTTACGATTTTCATATAAAATTGTTTATAACTTTGTAAATACCCTGTATAACATAACAAACCTTTATATTTTTGTGATGGAGAAGTTAACAGGATTTCGAATATAAAATAAAATATAGGGTGTTCTATTTAAAAAAACATAAGTTTGGTCTGCCACTGTGTTATCGAACACCCTGTAACATTCTAACTAATTTTGTAATGTGAAGCTCAAAGGTGGCTAAAATTTTTGTTATTAACTTTTATTGCTATCTATTACTATAGCGGAGCTATTGAGCTTTACCCTACTAATCAATCACCCTGTATAACGAATAATACTTACTGAGTCCTGAGTGCATCCCTGTCGGTTGTTTTCCAAACGCCCCCAATATCGAAGCCGTAGGGTAAATGAGTCCTTGGTGGAAATAATGTCCCGGAATTTGGGACATCATAGGGTCCAGTAAAGGAGGATTTTGTATTTGTAGTGGTATGCCGCTGATGCTGGAGACATTACCGATAGGAGCAAACGAAAAAGGTCTCAGTCTGGCTCCCAATCCAAGATGGTAATGATGTAGGGGTGATGGATGGCTGGTGCGAGGAGCTCGTTCGTGTTGAACAGCTGTAACAATATATTTTACAAAACAGCATTCAAAGAATTTTGTAGATATAATGTTAACCCGGCGCCTTCGGCAGAATTTAAAAAATATATCTTATAGAGTCAAACACGAGCATCAAAGTTATGCCTGTCACATGAAGAGGAATCGCGTAAAAGTTCGAAACGTGGATGTTATAATATACTATGATTATTTTAAAAGTTGACCTGGCTGAGCGTTTTGATTATGTGCTAAAAATAAATAAGTTAATAGGGGGGTAACAGTTATTCCAGTGCACTGTATATAGGTACCACTAAACATAATAAGTTTTTTACTTCATCGTAAGTTTGTTTAAACTACGGTATATAGCCAACCACTGAAATTTTCCCTATAATTTTTTTTTATTAAATTATTAAATTGAAATTTGAAGGTACGGTAGTGCAAAATATATTTATTAACACAATGACACATTTGATAACACATTTTGTCGTTTCCTATAATGTCGTTTCAATTCAACGCAGCATAACTCTATCTATCTCTTAAAGTCGCACAGCCACCTCCTGCCACCCCATGGGAATTTTTCCACCTGCTCTCCTTTCGAATAGGAAACAAAACACCAAACGACCAACCCTCCAACCTCATAATGTCAGCAATCGACTCCGACTCATGGTGGTTGTCGAGAGTCATCATTGACGTCCTGCTTTATGGGGGATCGCTTTATTCGTCAAGTCAAAATATATTTAAATATTTCTTGTCTTATAGTCCTGTCGCCAGGAAGGGTACAAACAACGGCCTCCTCTATTCAGATGGATTTACCCAAGTTTTTTTTTATATATGTTGACCCGTAGAACACGAATTTTTTGAGTAACAGTTGATCCGGATGTCGATAAGATTGTTATAAATATAAACAAAGAACTTGACGAATTAAATAACAGCGATTTTTCGCAAAACAAAACATTTTTTGTATTCTTTGGGTTATTCTAAGCAAAAAATGTTTTTATAAGTTTTTTCGTAAGATACACAGTTTTCGAGATAAACGCGGTTGAATTTTAAAAAAATCGAAAAATTGCAATTTTTGAACCCGAATAACTTTTGATTAAAAAATAAAATAGCAATTCTGCTTACCGCATTTGAAAGTTTAAATCAAATTATACTGGTTTTGATTATTTGCATTGCTAAAAGTTAATTTTTTTTATTGTTAAACAAAGCTATAAACTTTAACTATTTAGAATGGGAAATAAGCCACAATATTATTAAAAAGTGATTTTTATTAACGTTTCGACGCCCAAATCGGGTGCCGTTGTCAAAATACAAAATACTATTAATATAAACAAAAATGTTGTTGCTTAGTAAAAAAATTCTTCTAATAATTTATTTAATTTGACTCATTTATATCGGCAATTCAGATACATATGATACATTTTAAAGTAGAAGACTTTAAAATGATATTGCCAATATTTATGAGTTGCGTTCCTGGGACGACTTTACTGAAAGATAGTTCATTCGATTACATGAAATCAACCCCAACTCAAGAATATCCGTCACAAAAAAATCATAGCATGTGATCTGTCTTTAAAAAGACAACTACATGCAACGGTGACATTAAAATTCTCGAGCTAGAGATCTCATAGTAAATCACGAGGGAAAACCAGGAAAAACCTCGTGATATTATCCCGACATCGTAAGTATTTGGTCTTACATTTAATTTACTCTCAAAATTAATACCAAATTCTGACTTAACTATAATTTTGTTTAAATTATAAATAATATCAATAATACATGGGTATATAAGTAATACTAAAATATAAAATATGTACTAACTCGACTATTGACTTACTAATTGTGGTATTTTCTTTCTATTGACTTCCTCTTTCAGTATGGGTATCCACATCCTACTGCATTCCACCGAGGAATTTGCGACACAATTGGTTTCGTTTAGCATAATTAGAGCCGCTTCTTTGATTTTTCTCTTTTTACTATCTGTTTCTTTCAGGACTATACTTGAATCTCTCCACTGAACTCTATGTTCATTATCCCATGCGTGTTGACATATTTGAGATCTATCAAATTCTCTATTTTTAATATAAGATTGATGTTCACTTATTCTAACGTTTAATGGTCTTGATGTTTCACCTATATAAAAGTTGATTATATAGGGTTGATTTCATGTAATCGAATGAACTATCTTTCAGTAAAGTCGTCCCAGGAACGCAACTCATAAATATTGGCAATATCATTTTAAAGTCTTCTACTTTAAAATGTATCATATGTATCTGAATTGCCGATATAAATGAGTCAAATTAAATAAATTATTAGAAGAATTTTTTTTACTAAGCAACAACATTTTTGTTTATATTAATAGTATTTTGTATTTTGACAACGGCACCCGATTTGGGCGTCGAAACGTTAATAAAAATCACTTTTTAATAATATTGTGGCTTATTTCCCATTCTAAATAGTTAAAATTGTAAAAATGCCACAAGAAAATAGCTTCAGAACAACATAAAGCTATAAACAAATAGTGTTTCCCGTGCCCAATGCATGTAATCCGTTCTTTAACGGTAAAATATCGCAAAACCTCTAAATTTTTAAGAACCGCTTAGATTGACATGAAATTTGGCACACACATAGCTAACATGTCAAAGAAAAAAAGTGATATTGTGCCGATATGTGCTTTTGCCCTGGGGGTGGTTTTCACCCCCTGTTAAGCTACGTATAAATTGAGTGTTTGTAGGCGCACCTACTCTTTCGATTTTAAATAAGAGATCCATTGAAAACATCACTCAAGCACTATGTGTTTATAGCTTTGTTTAACAATAAAAAAATTAATTTTTAGCAATGCAAATAATCAAAACCGATAGAATTTGACTTGAACTTTCAAAAGCGGTAAGCATAATTGCTAT
Organism: Diabrotica virgifera virgifera; assembly: GCF_917563875.1. Taxonomy (NCBI): domain Eukaryota; kingdom Metazoa; phylum Arthropoda; class Insecta; order Coleoptera; family Chrysomelidae; genus Diabrotica; species Diabrotica virgifera. The sequence continues at coordinate 6,626,347 of NC_065448.1, forward strand.
TTTATTTTTTAATCAAAAGTTATTCCGGTTCAAAAATTGCAATTTTTCGATTTTTTGAAAGTTCAACCGCGTTTATCTCGAAAACTATGCATCCTACGAAAAAACTTGTAAGAACATTTTGCAAGAATAAAAACCGGAGTACCACAAGGAAGTATCCTGGGACCAATATTGTACTTGCCCTACACTGCTGCCTACCGACGTGTAACAGAACAACATGGGCAACTTTTGCTGATGACACCTCTGTACCTACTAACCTCTCACCATGATCCAATTACAGCGTCCAGAGCCCTTCAAAAGACCTTAACAATATCCAACGATGGCTTAAAGATGAAAGATAAAGGCGAATGAGAGTAAATCCACCTCCTGTCAATTCATCTCTTTGAGGACCCTTATCTCTACTTTCGCAATATTCCTGCTTTGTTTGTGCAAATAAATTTAGTAAAGAAAACCTGAATGTACGTCAATGATGGCTTGCTCATGCTTCTAATGATGATTACACAAGTCGACAGAGAACAGCGAGCTATGAATTTTTAATGGTTTGACTTCTAGCTTGATGTTGCAGTGGTCGAGGCCCCCCGATGGTGGGGACTAATTACGATCTAAATGCCACCGCTTGCACCGCCTCCTTCGACAGTTCCATCAATATTTACTCATAGTTTATAATGAGCGGTGTTACGTCAGTGTAAATAAGTGTTTTATGAAAGTTCATGGGGGTGAATTATTAATAAGAAGGAACCGTATTGCACATAACGTAAAATTCATACTGATGTTTTCAAACCAAATAAATAGAAAAAACTTTTTAATGCAATACTTTGATATTCAAAAGTTTGAATTTCACTCAAGAGTAAAGTAGCTTTATTTTTCACAATATTGAAAATTGCTGTTATGAAAAGTTGTTTGGAATTAAAAACTATATTCTAACATGCAATTACATCCTTCTAATTGAAAATTTTTTTTTTTGAAAAATTATTTTACGAAAAATAGTGATTCTTAATAAAAAGTTCTGCATGGTCTGAAACCTAAAATACAACCATCTTATGTCAAATTTTATCAATTTTATACAAGGTATGTCAAAAAATATGAATTTGGCTCAAGAGTAAAATACCTTTATTTTTCACAATATCGAAAACTGTTATTATGAAAAGTTATTAAGAATTAAAAACCATGTTTCAGTATGTAATTACATCCTTCTAATTGAAATATTTTGTACTATAAAGGTACTTTACTTTTGATCTAAATTATCTTTTTTGACATACCTCGTATAAAATTGACATAAGATGGTTGTATTTAAGGTTTTAGAGTATTTTAGACCATGCAAAACTTTTTATTAAGAATCACTTTTTTCGTAAATTAATAATAAAAGAAATATTAGAATTAAAGTTACTGAAAATAATGTTAGTTATCCATATTTTTCAAAAAAAAAAGAATTTTTAATTAGAAGGATGTAATTGCATATTAGAATATAGTTTTTAATTCCAAACAACTTTTCATAATAGCAATTTTCAATATTGTGAAAAATAAAGCTACTTTACTCTTGAGTGAAATTCAAACTTTTTGACATACCTCGTATAATATTCATAAAATTGTATATCTGATGGTTGAATCTTAGGTTTTGGACCATGCAGAGCTTTTTATGAAGAATAACTTTTTTTCGTAAAATTAATAATAAAAAAGTTTTCCATATGGATACAACTTACAGGGACATACTGTATATCATACCAGTGACGTCACCCATTTGGGAGTGATGACGTCATTGATAATTTTATGAGAATAGGGGCCATGTCGTAGCTCATTTGAAAGGTAATTCAATTCTCTATTCAGTAATATAAACATTAACATAATTATTTATACATGGTGTCCAAAAAATTTTTTAAATTAAATTTATTGACATAAAAAGAAGAATCTGTGTAATTTATTTAATTCAAAATACGTTTTACTGCTATCATAAAACAGGAAAAAATATTTATTTGACAAATAAATGTTGCTTTTTGCAAATTCAATATATTAAAGCAGCCACCCACCTACCTCTTGACAATTTGAGCATTTAATTTAAGCGAAAAGCAATGATTCTTTTTCAAACATACTTTTTATCTGCTTTCTGAGAGCAGTAAAATGTATTTTGAATTAAATAAATTACACATAATAATCTTCTTTTTATGTCAATAAATTTAATTCACAATTTAATTAACAATTTTTATTTCGACACCCTGTATACATAATTATGTTAATGTTTATATTACTGAATAGAAAACTGAATTACCTTTAAAATGAGCTATCACACGACCCCTATTCTCATTTAAAAAAATCGATAACCTCATCACTCGGGATTTTTTTCCAAAATCGTCCATTCTCGAGAAAATGAATTTATTCCAACCTTTACGTGCTCACTGTATAAATTTCGTTGGAATACATATCTTCTGATGGGGGTACGGACAAATAATCTCCGGACAAATAATCCCGGACAAAAAATCCCCACAAAATATCCCTGCACAAAAAATCGCCGGACAAAAAATCCCCGGACAAATAATCCCCGGACAAAAAATCCCCACAAAAAATCCCGGACAAATAATCCCCACAAATTTTTTTGGACAAAATGTTACAAAAATCCCGGACAAAAAATGCCCGGAAATATTTGCTGCCGAATAGTTCTCTAAAAGTTTTCCCGGAATTTTATCAAATTTCGAATTACAATTCCATGACGAAAACTCCAAGTTTTACATGACAAAAAAATGTGAGTTTTTTCAAAAATCGTGGAAGATATGGGGAATGAGTTAAGGCTGTGGGAATCATGTTGCAATTATTTGCTTAAATCTTTTGCTCACTCTGCTTTGAATAACATGTTCAAAACATGGCCTATTATCTGTATGCATCCATTCAAAGCTTTTGCAGCTTTTCTCCTATTACGAATGTTTAGCTTTGCTATGAAAACGCAGAACACAGGTTTTTGACATAGCTTTTGAAAGGTGTTGAAACAGGTTTTTGAAATGTTGTTTGCATTAATTGAAACTGATGACTAAATATTTTTCCGTATTACTAAAAATATTACTACCATACGCCGAAGAAATAGTTGGTGACTTCCAGTGTGATTTCAGACCTGGAAGATCGATTGTTGATCAAATATTTACTATATTAGACAAATGTTTGAAAGGATTGGGAGTATAATCAAGACGTGCATCAGATCTTTATAACAAAATGGCCAAGCTGGGCGTACCCAAGAAACTAACTGCGGTAACTCCTCTGCACAAGCTAGAATAAGGGGGAAAATATCAAAAGCTGTTTTTTAGAATATGTCAAACGAAAAATTTATCCAAAAATCAAACCAGACATAGCTGCTCGGAGAGAGGCCAGATGGGAGAAGGTCTGTAGGGTGGCCTAGAAAAAGATGTAAAGATGCAGTGAGAGAAGATCTGGAGAAAATGGGAGTGAGACAATGGAAAATAGTGGCACAGGGCCGACAAACATGGAAGGCAATAGTAAACGCGGCAAAGACTCTCGAAGAGTTATAACGACATTGATGATGATGATGACTAAATATTTTTGACGTTAAATTTACAAAAAGGAACAGTTTTTTTTGCATTACAATCAAGATTATCGTTTTCAAGACCAACAGTTATCATCACGAATACGCAATGTTTGGAACATAGTTATTCAAAGCAGAGTGAGCAAAATATTTAAGCGAATAATTAAGCCCTGTGAAGTTAGCACCTCTAAATACTATTTTTTCAAAAATTTTTGTTTTTTTTAATTGTCCATCAAATGTCCACTCTTGTCCAGTACAAATTTTTTTTGTCCACCTTTTGTTTACGAGATACTAAAAAACGTGAAATAAGGCCCAACACCCCGAAGTCAAAAAAACGTCGTAAAAACTAATACGTTTGATTGTCCAACTGTTGTCCACACTTGTCCAGGCATTTTTTTTAATTGTCCACCTTTTATTTATGTAAATTAGCAATAATTATCGTTTGTTAGTAAAAATGCCAAAAAATGAGAATTTTTGGAAATTTTTTTTTACGTTTGATTGTCCATCGAATGTCCACCCTTGTCCAGCAAAAATTTTTTTTGTCCACCTTTTGTTTACGAGATACTAAAAAAACGTAAAATAAGGCCCAACACCCCGAAGTCAAAAAAACGTCGTAAAAACTGATACGTTTGATTGTCCAACTGTTGTCCACACTTGTCTAGGCATTTGTTTTAATTGTCCATCTTTTATTTATTTAAATTAGCAATAATGATCGTTTGTTAAGTAGTAAAAATGCCAAAAAATGAGAATTTTTGGAAATTTTTTTTCACGTTTGATTGTCCATCGAATGTCCACCCTTGTCCAGCAAAATTTTTTTTTGTCCACCTTTTGTTTACGTGATACTAAAAAAACGTGAAATAAGGCCCAACACCCCGAAGTCAAAAAAACGTCGTAAAAACTGATACGTTTGATTGTCCAACTGTTGTCCACATTTGTCCAGGCATTTTTTTTAATTGTCCACCTTTTGTTTATTTAAATTAGCAATAATTATTGTTTGTTAGTAAAAATGCCAAAAATTGAGAATTTTTGGAAATTTTTTTTCACGTTTGATTGTCCGTCGAATGTCCACCCTTGTCCAACAAAAAGTTTTTTTTGTCCACCTTTTTTGAAAAAAATAGTTGAAACAAATTTTTTGGACAGGGAAGGAGTACAAGTTTCCGAATTCGAGAAAAAGTTGTCAGGACTAACAGCTTTGGATTGTCCAAAAGTTGTCCATTCGTGTTCAGACATTTTCATTACTTATGAAACATTGGTTTTTTCTCAGCAATATTTTTTAATTTGGTAGCAACAATGGATCATGAATGCGAATTCCAAAAAATGATATTTTTATTCAACGCCGTGTAGGAAAGGTTACTTTTCCACACGCTCGAGCGATGCAATATTCGCATTTTCACACATTGTTGAATAAAATATCGTTTTTAACTACTGTGGAACAGTTTTTTTAACTCATCTGCTTACAATGCTCGCCTTCGGCTCGCATTGCAACCCTCAGATTCGTTTAAAAAAACTTTTCCACACTAGTGAAGAAATATAGTATTGTTTGTTTGATGTTTTTAACTTTTACTATTGCTTAGCAAGAAAATTTTCGTTGTCCATTTTTAGCCTAAGAGATAATTAGAAAATGATACATAATATATTTTACCCATAATAAGGCCAAGCACCTGGACTTTGAAAAAAGATCATAGAAACTAATAGATTTTACTGTCCAACTGATGTTTAGACATATTTTGGCATTTTTTTTATTTGTACACTTTCTATTTTTCTTTTTTTTTTGTTGATCGCAATTATTTATAATTTGATAATAACATATTAGAAAATTCCTCGGAAGTATGATTCATTTGATGCGTTAAATGCTGACAATTTTCTGTAAATTTGAAGGCGAGGATGAAAAATTTCTTGATGATCAACATTTTTGAGAATAGTATGTCATCTGTAACTTTTCACATGGGTTACTTACTATTTAAAAAGATAACTCATTTTAATATGCAGTAGGTACTTGTCATATATTTTAATAGTTGATTGTGAATGAAAATTAAGGCACAAGTTAAATTGTAAAATTCGAAGAAACTATGCTCAAGTTATGTTGATTGGATAACCGAAAAATAATATATGTTTACATTTTTGAAAAAAAAATGCATGATAGGTTTGAGAATCACGAAGAAATAGACAATTAGACGACTAACAATTAATAAGTGAGTTTATTGATATACTTCTGTAGGATTTTTGTAAACATTCAACATTTCATTTTTCTATAAGTTTATAGAAAATAGTAAAAGTGTCGGTGATAAATGTTTTAATAAACGAAAAATGTAAACTGCAAGTTTTAATCAAATTCCTGGTGCAAGCAATATTTCCCATCTTAAGAGGACACAGAGGCTGCTGCAGTGCGAGTGAGGCGCATAGAACAGAAAGCGAATGAGTGGAAGGAGGAAACGGAGAAAACGGCCTCTGTCCCGGTTTAACTAATGACGAAATAATTTTTTCCCGATCGATATTCTTTGACGCGGCATCTACCAATCACAGAAGACGAAATGAGAAATTCTCATTTTTTGGCATTTTTACTAACAAACAATAATTATTGCTAATTTAAATAAACAAAAGGTGGACAATTAAAAAAAATGCCTGGACAAGTGTGGACAACAGTTGGACAATCAAACGTATCAGTTTTTACGGCGTTTTTTTGACTTCGGGGTGTTGGGCCTTATTTCACGTTTTTTTAGTATCTCGTAAACAAAAGGTGGACAAAAAAAATTTTTGCTGGACAAGGGTGGACATTTGATGGACAATCAAACGTGAAAAAAAAATTCCAAAAATTCTCATTTTTTGGCATTTTTACTACTTAAAAAACGATAATTATTGCTAATTTAAATAAATAAAAGGTGGACAATTAAAAAAAATGCCTGGACAAGTGTGGACAACAGTTGGACAATGAAACGTATCAGTTTTTACGACGTTTTTTTTACTTCGGGGTGTTGGGCCTTATTTTACGTTTTTTTAGTATCTCGTAAACAAAAGGTGGACAAAAAAAATTTTTGGCTGGACAAGGGTGGACATTCGATGAACAATCAAACGTGAAAAAAAATTTCCAAAAATTCTCATTTTTGGCATTTTTACTACTTAAAGAACGATAATTATTGCTAATTTAAATAAATAAAAGGTGGACAATTAAAAAAAATGCCTGGACAAGTGTGGACAACAGTTGGACAATCAAACGTATCAGTTTTTACGACGTTTTTTTACTTCGGGGTGTTGGGCCTTATTTCACGTTTTTTTAGTATCTCGTAAACAGAAGGTGGACAAAAAAAAATTTTTACTGGACAAGAGTGGACATTTGATGGACAATTAAAAAAAATAAAATTTTTTGAAAAAATCGTATTTAGAGGTGCCAACTTCACAGGGCTTAGCTTATTCCCTATATCTTCCACGATTTTTGAAAAAACTCGCACTCTTTTGTCATGTAAAATTTAAAGTTTTCGAGATAGAATTGGAATTCGAAATTTGATAATCGAAATTACAATTTATGCTTAATTCCTATTCATTATTTTCTTAGCGAAAAGAGATTTCATGGCGATTGCCAGCTATAACTCTCATGCACTGATGCCGAAAAACATTTGCGTCGATTGCATTCACCGAAAAACTTTTATAGAACTATTCGGCAACAAGTATTTCTTGGGGATATTTTGTCCGGGATTTTTTGTGGGGATATATTGTCAAAAAAAATTTGTGGGGATTATTTGTCCGGGATTTTTTGTGGGGATTTTTTGTCCGGGGATTATTTGTCCGGGGATTTTTGTCCGGGGAGTTTTTGTCCAGGGATAATTTGTGGGAATTTTTTGTCCGGGATTATTTGTCCGGGGATTATTTGTCCTAGCTTCAAACTATAAAATTAGAGTGTATTTCAAACTATAAAATTGTGTTTTTCTTATCAAAACGCAAAACTTGCCTATTATATACTGTTTCTTCATTTATTTATTATGAAATAACCACCCCAATGTTTTATTATATACACAAAGAAATCCGTGGACGTCATTAGCAGAAAAAATAAATAAACGCAAGTGTGAACTTGATAAGTGGTAACAGTTGAAGTGTCAAAAGGACCCTTTTATTTGATAGGCGAGGGTTCATGGGGCGAGACGAATGAGGGCATAACATCTTTGTTGATTATGTTCATTTCAACACAATTTAGGAGATATCAATTATATTAAAATGTTTGTTGGGGGCGTAGGCGCAAAATTTCACGCCAATGTGTTTTAAATGCATTCATTTTTCTCCATCCTTAGGAAACTAATAAGTATTTTTGAAAAATTTAAACGCAGAATGAAAGATTGCATTATTACCGAAGGCCGAAAGTCCCTTAGAATAACCAAAAAGTTTCTTTTGAATGAGATATTTGAAATTAAAAATCACACTAAATTTTTTCTTTTTTTTTTCACCCTTGTAACTTATTAAAATAAACATTATAAGTAGAAGTCTTGCTTTCGGCCTTCGGTAATAATGCAGTTTTTCAATCTGCGCGTTTAAATTTTTGATGAATACTTATTAGTTTTCTCAGGATTTGAAAAAAAAATGAATGCATTTAAAACACATTGTCGCGAAATTTTGCGCCTACGCTCTTAAGGGGAATAAAGGCACAAAATGTCGCCTATCAAAATTTTCAATGTGTTTTAAATGTATTAATTTTTTGCGAATACTGAGAAAACTAATAAATATTTTTTAAATATTTAAACGCACAATGAAAGATTACATTTTACTGATGGCCGAAAGTCTCTGAGAACTTTCATAATGTTTATTTTAATAAGTTACACGGGTGAAAATAAAAGGGAAAATTTAATGTGATTTTTAATTGCAAATAATTCATTTAAAAGAAACTTTTTATTTATTCTAAGGGACTTTCGGCCCTCGGTAATCTTTTATTCTGCGTTTAAATTAAAAAAAAATTATCAGTTTTCTCAGAATTCGAAAAAATGAATACCTACATTTAAAACACATTGAAAATTTTGACAGGCGACATTTTGCGCCTTTCCCCTTAACTAATAATTATATAGTATTCCAGAAAAATTATAACTGAATAAGTAGGTTGTTGTTTGTCGTTGTTTTCAAGAACAACGACAACTCTGAAGAAATCAAGATCAGAATAGAAAAAGCTAGAGCTACTTTTACCAAAATGAAAACAGTTTTATGCGGAAGAGAGCTAAGTTTAAATCTTAAAATTCGCCTCATGAGATGTTACGTGCTGTCAGTTCTTTTCTATGGAATGGAAGCTTGGACACTGAAAAAGATCGATACAAGGAAAATAGAAGCATTCGAGATGTGGATGTACCGCAGGATACTGAGAATATCGTGGACAGAGAGAGTGACAAACATGGAAGTGTTGCGAAGGATGCAGAAAGAAAAAGAACTTGCGCTTACTATTAAAAAGCGCAAACTGCAATACTTGGGACATATAATGAGGGGACAAAAGTACCAGCTACTACAATTAATTATTCAGGGAAAAATAATAGGTAAAAGATCCATTGGCAGAAGAAAACATTCATGGTTGAAGAATTTAAGAGATTGGTACAAGTGCAGCAGCTGCCAATTATTTAGATCTACGGTATCAAAAATACGCATAGCCTTGATGATAGCCAAACTTCGGAACGAGGACGGCACCTGAAGAAGAAGAAGAAGTAGGTTGTGGAATTTAATTGTTTTGATTTGGGTCTTTCGCAGTATCTTTTTCTTCTTCACGGTATCTTTTGCTCTAGTCTGGTTATGTTTACTGTAAACTTGTTCTATTTTTTCGTATTTTCTGCAGTGGGAGTCTACTTAAACGCCAAAACTGAGTATATTATTATTTATCTCTCTCTAACTTGCGGCTTCGATGATCTTGTGTGTTTTTCTACTGGTCAGTAGTGATGTTGATTTATAGTTACTTTCGAGTATTCGTTACAAATCGTTACTTTTGTATAAAGTAATCATTTACAGTATTCGTTACTTTGATTACTATGATTACTTTTGTTACTTTTGTATTTGATTACCGGTATTCATATCGAGAATCGTATTTCTCAGTAGGTAGGTATTTTGTATAGGTATTCCGATATAACAAAGACCTTCACCGATCTGTTTAAGGGATAAAAATGATTTGTATACTGTAATTACTTTTGTATTTGAGTACCGGTAATCATATCGAGAATCGTATTTCTCAGTAGGTAGGTATTTTGTACTTATAGGTATTCCGATGTAACAACGACCTTCATCGATCTAGATAAAAATATAGAGTTCTCGCATTCGATCTTTGTTAATGACATATATTACATATTTTACGTATACCATTATACTTCCCTCTGTTTCATCTTCTATCTTCTCCTCACCCTCACACCCTTAAAACGCTTCATATCGATAACGATATTCGATAATACTCGTAAAATACCGGTCCCGTCCGTTACTCGCTGGGATACGATTTATTAGAAAGTAATCTGTACTTAAAGTGTACTGGTTGTAAATACAATAGTCGTTACTCGCTCTGATACGACTGGTACGGTACGGAGTAACGAAGTAATCTGTCAGAGTAATCAAAGTAACGATTTGCCTTTCTGTATAGTAATCGTTACTTTCGGTATTCGTAAGTAACGAGTACTTTGTAACGAATAGATACTTTTTCAACATCACTACTGGTCAGCGTTGTCATACTTCATACTCTTCTTCTTCTTTGAGTGCCTCTCCTATCGGAGATTGGATATCATTAGGGCGATTCTAATTTTATTTACTGCTGTTTTGAACAATTCGTTAGTGGTACAGCCAAACCACTCTCTCAAATTTCTCATCCAGGACATTCTTCTACGGCCTGGATTTCTTCGTCCTTGGATTTTTCCTTACATTATGTTTTGTAGGAATGTGTAGGGGAGACCGGGGCTGGTTGACGCACCGGGTTGGTTGACGCAGAGCGATTTTCTTAAAACTAAGAAACTTTACAATCACGCGTTTACACAAGTTCCAAGGGTTCCCACAAAGCGCACTTTCGGAAGGTAGTTTCAGTTTGGCGCGATAATTAGTAGGGTGTACAGAGCGTTTTATAGTTTTTTTACAATGGTGAGTAAATTTTTATGACCATACGTTTTTTGTACTAGAAATCTTATTTTTAAAGATAATAATTTCTTCTTTGTTTTGCATTGAAGCTTGATACTACGACTATAAGATACAATTATTATATTTTCCAATAATTAATTCGTGTAGGGTCGATTACTATAAATACCCAAATATGTGCTCTGGGGCTGGTTGGCGCATTCGAAGAGGGGCTGGTTGACACATGCGTCAACCATCTCCGAGCATAAATACTGATTTGAAATTGTTTTAGAAAATGCGTTCTTTTAAGAGGAAGTCCAATATTATGTTAAGAGCAGTTTGGAAGATAAAAATATATGGAAAATCTATAAGAGGAACTGCCAAAGAGAGAACCTTTAAGTTTGAAAACCTCACAAAACTGTCAAACCAATACAAACAACAGCTGCAGCCAGAGGGCTTGAAGGCACTTGATGCTCACAAGAATATTGAAAAATCTTTGAGCAAACCTAATGAAGGATCGAAGTTGTGCTCAAAGGAACTTAACCCTTCTAAAAGTAATCTTGATCATTGTTTTTGTAAAATCTTCAACCTTATATAATATCGCAGACCGCTTAGATGAAACCAATAAACAACATTCGCAGCCAGTGTTTTCCAGGGAACATGATTCACTCTTACAACAAAAATCAATCTAAAATCAAAGCTGTTAAGTGGGCTGTGAAGTAAGTTGTTAAAGACATCGACTTGGAGGGTGAAGCATGCTTCTGTCTCTTTTGTTTAGACACGTATCAAAGTAGCGCTTCATCAGAAAAGTGGATACAATGTAGTAGTTGCAAAAAGTGGGCACACGAAACTTTTACTGGTGATCCTTAATTTTTTTCATTACATAATTTGTACAAGCGACTACGCTGGGATTTGTATAAGTGGAACTGTGCAGGGCACTTAGCTAGAACACAAGATGGACGGTGAACAAGCCGAATCATGAAAGGGAGGCCCAGAAACCATAAAATAAGCCGAGGACGCCCACCGACTAGATGGACCGACGACATAAAAAGAGTAGCGGAAAACTGGCTACAAGCGGCCCAATGTAGAGAACACTTAAAAAACTGAGGGAGGCCTATGTCCAGCAGTGGACGCAACTGGCTGATTGATGATGATGATGATGATAAGCGACTAACTATCTGAAATTAAGTTTACATACAGAATATGTATTTGGTCATATAGTTTTTATTTATATATTGTTCAATAAATAAAAAAACGATTTATCACTTTTATTTTATTCAAAATTTGGTTACGCTTAAACAGTAAAAAAGGAAACACCAATGTTTTTCATAGATAATAAAGTTTTTGTTTGTTATTTTGTTGTTTTGTTACTTTATAATATGCGAGTCAACCAACCCCATGTGTTGCGTCAACCAACGCCGTGACGGGGCTGGTTGGCGCACAGTGACATACATTTTTCTTTCTTAAAATGGACATAAGGTACAGTCTGCAAGATGTTTATTTTTACAAAATCTCTTGCGGAAAAGATTAGATTTTCATATATTGAGCAAAAAGTTATACTAAATCTTTTAATTTAGCATCTAGGTCTCCCCTACTTTTGTCCCCTCATCAGGTGGCCTAAGTATTCAAGTTTTCTCTTTTTTATATTCAGTAGAACTTCTGGCTTGTTATTTATTCTGCGTATTACTTCTTCATTTGTAATTTTATCCACCCAACTTATTCTTAGTATACGGCGGTAGCACCACATCTCAAAGCTTTCAAGATTTTTAATATTCCTCTGTTTAAGAGTCCATGACTCAACACCGTAGAGCAAAGTACTGAATACATAGCATTTTAACATTCTAGTTCGTAGATGAATACTAATATCACGATTACAAAATAATTTTTTCATTTTTATAAAAGTAGACCTGGCAATTTCAATACGTCCTTTTATCTCGTGATTTTGGTCACCTGTTTCATTGATAAGGGTTCCCAAGTATTTGTATTCGTTTACTTTTTCAAGTTGGGTACCGTTTATTGTGATACTAGTGTCATTTATTGGATTCTTACTGAAGGTCATATATTTGGTTTTTTTGACGTTTATCATTATGCCGTAGTTATTACATATCTCATTCATACTTTCAACTAGATGTAGATCTTTCGCTGTTCTTGCCATTATCACAGTATCGTCAGCATATCGAATGTTATTGATAACTTCTCCATTGACTATTATCCCTTCGTTTGCATATGAGAGAGCTTCTTGGCATATTTGTTCGCTGTAGATATTAAACAAGAGCGGTGACAATATACAACCCTGTCGTACCCCTCTACGTATTTCTATTTCGTCCGATGTTTGGTCTTCTATTTTTATATTAGCTCGCTGATTCCAGTACAGATTTAATATTATTTGTATGTCTCTGGTGTCAATGTTCTTACTCTCCAGGATTTCTTTGAGTTTACTGTCGCGTACTTTGTCAAAGGCCTTTTCAAAGTCTATAAAGCAGGCGTGTACCTCTTGGTTAACATCTAGGCATCTCTGTGTTAGAACGTTCAGGGCAAAGAGAGCATCCCTCTTCAAAGGGATGCTCTTCATACTCTATTAGATACTTTAACGAGTCTGTTGATGACTATTTGATTGTAAGCGAATTATTAATACAGAAGTCGATAAACGATCTACCTGGGCATGAAGATAACTCAAGATGGAACACTCGATGCTGCTATAAAAGACAGAAACATCCAGGGTAGAAAAGCCATGCCATATCCATGATGAACGGCATTCTGTGGGACCAAACAATATCTAAAGCGAACAAACAGCTTATATACAATACCATACTTAAAAGTGTAATCACATATGGCAGTGAAGTTTGGCCACTGAAACAAAGAACAGAGAAAATGTTACTAGTAACAGAACTGGACTTCTGGAGAAGAGCAACAGGCAAATCAAGAAGAGATCGGATACCAAATGAGAGAATACGAGAAATAATGGGAGTCACACATACAATAATTGATTACATAAAAACAAAACAACTCATATGGTACGGCCATTTACAGAGAATGCCAGATGACAGGATCCCTAAGCAGATTTTGGAATGGATACCACAAGGAAGAAGAAAAAGAGGAAGACCGAGAAGAAGCTGGAGGGAGGGAATTAAAAAAGAACTAGAAGCAAGAGAAATGCCTCCAGGTCTAGAGTTAAACAGAGAAGAATGGCGGTTAGGAGTCGAAGGGCGTCGGAGAACGCTGTAAATCGAGACTAGTAGTAGTAAACGATCTACAATCATAATTTGACAGCAGAGTTGTCGTTAAAATTCAATAATCATTTCTCAGAATTTAGTGCCTAACATAGTTCGTTTATAACGAATAATATTAAAGTAAGAAGTAAGTGTTAATTCTACTCACCATCTCTCTTCATGTTTACTTGAAGACATTTCTTAAATCTGCACGCCTGGCATTGATTTCTTCTAGTAACATCAACTATACAGTTTCCATTTTCTTTACAAACATACTCCAGATTTCTATAAATTATTTTAAGGTCAAGACAATAAATGTATAATTATATTAATTGATTGTGGAGTAATTTTTAACTGCTTGAATTACCTTCTAATGCTTCTTTTGAAGAATCCTCTACATCCGTCACAGCTAGCTACACCATAATGTTTACCAGAAGCCTTATCTCCACACACTTTGCAAAAACTTTCGGTCTTTTGATTGCTTACGCATGAATCGTCCATCTGGTACAGGTAAAATTCTGCAGGAAGACATAAAAGACGTTATTAATATCTACCACTAAAGAAACATGAGTGAATTACACATCACTTAGGATTTGTCAGATTTCATATCTTTTGTAGATGCTGTATTTTGACATTAATATGTTAGGCAAGTATTAATGCGGTACCCTCCTTAGCCAAAGGAGGGGTCAAAGGAGTAGTGATGCGCATAATAAGATACTGTCCCCAGTTTGCAGAAGATCTTATGTCTATATTTCAACCTCATCAGAAAGAAGCTCATGGAGATAACGAAAAACTCATTTTAGACATACTGGACGCCCCAAATCAAATGAGTCCACCGATCAAAAAAATTGCGAAATCACGCAGAAGTCATTGCCAAATTAAACAAAAAAAACTTAAAAAAAGTTAATACTGTATATTTTCAACGTTATTATAAAATTGGTTACTTTCCTGTCATGAGGAAAGTAACTAAAATAATGATGGTGCCAAAACCTGACAAAGACCCATATGAGGTCTCATCGTACCGTTCTATAAGTTTTTGAAGTTATACTTCTTTACGGGCGTAATGACGGTGAAATTTTATATGGGAAAACCTAGCGACCGGGCGCATGCGCATTATAACTTTGTTCTGATTGGATGTTCAAATGACATGACAAAAATTATCCAATATGGCAGCTGTGGCACAGCTGTGGGACTGTGCATGGTTTGGTTATAATGTATGCTTGTTGCGTTTTAAAATTTGTAGGAAGAGAAACAACAAACAAAAAGTTAGTTAATGGTTATACTGCCTTTTTAAATAGTTTTCATATTATATTTTTGGACTTATTTACATAGAAGAGATGCTTGTTGCATGCCAATGTGAAAGCTCATCAAACTGTGCCTAGTATGAGTGCCGCAGATCTCGCTTATTCAAAGCTAAAGAATCTTTCACTGGTAAGTGTTTTATAAATAGTTGATCAAATTTTGTTATGATATTTGAACATAGCCACTTTGCACGACGCAAGTGATTGCGAAATTTATTAGTCGTTATACGGGCTCCGATACCTACCTTGAACCTACCAAAATACATAAGTAGTATGTAATACTTTTATCTACATAATTTGATTACCATCAAAATTTCTATCAATATTCACCTAATATATTGTCTTCTTACTCTATGTTTTGTTGCATTTTTTCAATTCTAAATCATTTCAATTCAAAATCAAAATAATTTGATTTACATAAGTTAAAAATGTCAAAAGGTTAATCTGTTTAGTTAGACGATCTTCGCACATAATGACAAGCTGTCTCTGTGGCGAAGTTTTAATGCGGGTGAATCCCAATACAACGCAAATACCAGCCGCGTGGTAAGTTGGTTCGAATCCCAATAGAAACTTTTATTTTTTTATTTTTTTTATACATTTTATGATTGTAAGTATATTTATTATATAATTTTATTTTCAGAAAATACGTATTTAGTTAAAAATGTTTCCGACATTTAATGTTCAGAAATCATTTGTGGCATTTTTAATGTGTTTTTTGGCACTGTTTTAATAAAAATGTTTGAGAAGTAGTAAGTATAAATTAATTTAATATTTAAATAAAATATAAATAAAAAGTATATTAATTTCGTTTATAATCATATAATCATATAATAGAAGTATATCTTCTTACGTGCGTACAAAGTACACACACATTCTTTTTCTGTCAACTCTCGCAAAGCTTTTTGAAAAGATGCTTATATTTAGAATCGAAGGTATGATCTTAGAAAATAGCTTAATACCAAATTACCAATTTGGCTTTAGACAAAAACATGGTACCATCAAACAAATACATAGAGTAGTCAGAGCAGCTAGAGATGCCATTGAAAACAAGTCCTACAGTACAGCTGCCTTTCTAGACGTCTCGCAAGCATTTGATAAGATGTGGCCTGATAGTGTAATTTATAAAATCAAGTCACAGCTACCTCATCCCATAGCCAAAAATTCTACAGTCATGTATAGCAGATATATCCTTCTTACTTAATCATGGCGAAGCCGTGAAGGACAACATTATTGAACAATTTTTTCCAAAAGTCAGACCAAGTTTTTTCGGTCAATAAAAAACTGCATAAGAAGTAGTTTTTTTTTTAATCTTACATGGGATCCCTCTCTCTTCGTAGTGGTTTTTTGAAATTATTGACCATAGCTCTGAGGATGGCTTTATGAGCCGAAAGCGCTCAGCTAGGATTTATATATGTACACACTTCAAAAGTACGCTTCTTCCTGTCTTTCACTAGCCATAAGTATGTACAAAAGCTATTTCAGTCTTTACATTTATAAAAATTGTTTAAAAAGTTAAAATGCTCAAGATTCCATAGACTTATAGAGCTGATAAAAAAGGTTTCCACAGTTTCCACAGAAAATGACATTGAGACACTGTTTACAGATCAATACTCAGCTCAAAATTTGGATGATTTTAAAAATTACTTTGAAAAGAGGAAAAGAGTTCATGTACATGTTTGATTTTTGATTAATGATTTTAAAATATGACTTCAAGAATTGTTAAAAAACAGAAATGCCGCTGATAGGATCAGTTTTCATACTCTTTTTCGCCAATTATTGCACGCGTGTACAACTCGAATGACAAAGTGCCCTCTGAAAGATCATATCGGGAAAAAAGTCTGAACCTTTCACACCCCATAATTAAATCCAAGCAGGCCATTAAACCGCAATCGACAGTCATATGTTACAGATTGTCACTCGATTCACCCCCCGCCGGGCTTCCCCACTTTTTTGTTTGTGTTTTACATAAGTCTTTGCCGCACGCGAGCTTTTAGTTAGGTAATTATTATGAATGTTCCGAGTGTCTTATAGTAATGGGAGTGACTATTGGTAAAAAACAGCAAAATACGCTGAAGAAATTGTAGATTCTATGTAACTTAAACAAGATGAAAAAGGGAGAAGAAGAGAGGAAATAGGTAGGTATAAATGGAGAGAAATGAATTAAGGAAGAAAATAGAAAAGTGTAAAGAAATCTTGACATTGTTTGTATAAATGAGTGTAAATATTGATAGAAAAAGCTAAGGAATATCCTGTACATACTACCTAATATAATCGTTGTCTTTGCTTGCTTCCATAACTTGATCTTTCCAAGAGCAACGCTAGAAAAAACGATGGATACCAATAAATGGATAACATCTGAATTATCTGTTATTCTATCTGTTAGTTTTTTCCCATATCATCTTTACTGAAGATTAATATTCCTATTATTCCATAAATTAAAAAAAATAACTGGCCTTAATGATTTTGGTGAATAGCATGATAATTCTGAGTTTATTCTTCTCATTCTTATGTCTTCTCATGTTCAGCTAGAATTTCTCGTATATGATTTTGTATTTTGAGATTTTTATAACAGCATAACCTATATGTTATACAATAACATCACTCAAGACACCCAGTTAGTAGCCCATTTCAAGTCAGACCCTATCCTATAATTAGGCTCAGGCTAAAGAAGATTCGACGTAGTGTAAACCCAAAAAGAATGGATGTAATGCATCAGGAGCTTGAAAAGTTGCTAGTTTCAAAATTCATTCAAAAGAAATTCCTCAAACTATCAAAAATTAAGAAAAAATCGTAGATGCCAAATGAGAATTTAGATATGATGGAGAAGAGGCAAAAGTTCAAAGATCAAGATATCACATTATACAGAACGATGGACATAGAGATTGTAATATTTTTTTATATAATAGGATTAGTAAATAATTAATATACCTGTTGGATTAAATTTTAAACCCACTAGTACTCATTACGGGTACGCCTATGGCCGTTTCAGTAAATAACTACCCTTGGCTAAATTTACTATCATAACGGTACTGGCACATTTCGTTGTCGGTATGACAAACGCAAATAACTGAGTTTATTATTATAAACGGGACCATTTTTTATTGCAGCTTTGCCGAAACACAATGTTTTGGAAATTAACCCAAAGTCTCTTATTTTATATAGCTCCTGTTATTGTTATCTGTTTCGTATATAAACCTCCCAAGGAGTTCACTACTAAGATTCCGTTAGGTATTCCATCCTATTCAAAGCGGCAATGATATTGCAATGTTTTATTGCCACTTTCCGTTTCAGTAATATTTCAAAGGAATAAAACCTTCCGAAACCACCGTTAGGTTCCTTGACCTATTCATTCGGCCTCTTTATAAAATACCGCTACTTTTACCTAAAAACTAAACTAGGTCGGCTCTTTTTTGGAGTTCCATTTTTTGAGTAGGGATATATCCCCACTTTTTTAGAGGGAAAGATCACAAAGATTGCGAAGAGATAGGACTTGGCGAGTGAGTAGCTTGAAGTGCGGACGTGTGTCTCTAGTGCCGATATCTTACCTACCATATACCTTATCTGCAATATATCTTGGGAGTGAGAAGTCACTCTATGATCTTATGATCTTATCTGAGTGGTATTCACTCGCTTCAGCAAATTACCATATAACTTCAGTGCTTGCTTTCTAGTTAAAGTAAATATAGATTCAGTGCAATTTAAGAGGCAGAGTAACTGTAAGTGTCTTAATTATACTACCTACAACTATTTCCAAAAATAGAGCAATCTATGGGCTATCTACCTCAAAAATATCTTCATCTTTGGTTAAGGCTAACCTCCGATGTAATTTCATCATTACAACCTTACGATTTCATTAATAGAACTTTTTATTCATTAAATAAGAACTTTTCATTGTCAAACCTTAAGTACAAACATTCACTAATTCATTAATAGCTGTGCGATTGATTTTTTTTACAAAACCAAGTGCGGGGTGGTTTTTGATCTTTGAACTGTAAAAGTTTGTTAACTTTGTATGCTTTGCATTTAATTTTATTATATCTATGTACTTTATATTTTCTATCCATCATTAAATTTACCATATCAGTTATCTCGAGATAAGCCCTAAAACAGTAAAGAGAGATTTTTCATGATAGATGCTTGATTTGATTTTTTTTTTAATTCATAACCAGGCTCTCTTTACTGTGTTTTTAATTGTGCATGTTTTTGTCATAATATGATACTTGTATTTATTCTATCATCTAACTGTACACCACAACACATTAATTGTTGGTGCAGTTTTGAGTGGTGTATATTGTTTTCTCTTTATTTCTTGTGTTTTTTGTGACTCACCCTTCTGGTGAACCATTTGTACAATATATTGTTTTATGTTTATTTAACGATTTTTATTTATCTACTCCTAATAAGTTCCCTAATAAGAGATATAAGAGATATAAGAGATTACCTCGAAATATCTACTAATTAACTGTCTATAGCTTTTCTTGTATCTGGTCTCAGAACCTCATTAGCTTTCCTTACCTACCTGTTTTCGTTTATAAGGTTTCTTAATTTTCCCCTTGCAACCCCAAAAAGTTAAGTGGCGCCCTGTATCTCTTCTCTTATCTTAGGTAATTTTACCTATCTATATTTTTATCTGTTTCTCTTTTTTCTCTAATCTACTTTCTCTTGTGTTCTCTTTACCTATTTCTTCTATTGACTCCCTTCCACGTTCCAAAAGATAGTTTCGAACCCACGACTCGCTTTCCACCCACCATCTGGCTGCCGTCGCAGTGTCTCCATTGGTGACCTTTCTAGCACCATCCAAAAAGAGGTTTCCGAGATTACAAGATAAAAAAGCAATCAGAATACCTAAGGATAGACTGCTAAGAACAGTGTGCGGAAATACAGCTATTGCAACATAAACACGAGTCATTCAATATACACAAAAAATTTAAAGAAGCTGCAGACTTATACTATACAAGCCAACAAGAGTTGAGTATTTAGCAGAGAACTAAGGCAAACCACTATTAAGTGTGGAAGAGAGACTAGACACTTGGAATAAATATGTGAAAGGCAGAAAACCATTTGAGACATGAAGTGCCAAGAAAGACCCCGAATTACCATCGAAGAAGTCACATCAGCTATTAGAAAAACCTGAAAAACTAAAAATGGTAAAGCTATCGGACCTGACAAGTTTTATACAGAATTCCTCAAACTAATCAATGAATAAAAAGTAAAATGGATAACAACTAACTATATTTTACAAAATATATGTAGGTAAATAGATATATTCCCCAAAGCTGGTTAAAGTTGATTTTCATAACTATGGCAAAAACATGAAAAGACTACAGAATAATAAGCCTAATTACCGATTTACCTACTTAAAATGTTTTTAAAAGTGATAGGTATGATAGGTTCATACACAGCACAATATATAAAAAATGCGAAGATAAGTGTCATGGGCACAATTTGAATTCCGCGACGTCTTAGATACCCGAGAGGCTCTATACGCTGTAGAAATGCTTATGAATAGGTGCAAAGGCCTAAAAAGGGTAAAAAAGGCCTTTGGTACAGTATAACATGATAAGCTTATAACTAGCTCATCTTGAAAAATTAGGCTTAGATTGAAAGATACTGCAAGTACTGGGAGAACTAACGGAAAGCGTATTAATCAACGGAGTACTATATTATAAAGTCTAAACATTATTAGAATGGCAGTATTTTGCAGATTGCTTGAATAGTTTACAAAACATAATGTTGCGCATATCAGATATAAGTAGAGAATATAGGTAGGTATATAGTATAGTCTGGATCTCGATCGATATGAAAAAAATAATGTAGATGGTAGTCAGTAAGTGCGAAATAGTAAATACACGGCTTTTGGTTAATCAACAGCTAATTGATAGGGTAAATAGATACACATACCTTGCTACCAACATTCAGTAAACGGGACCACCCTAATGAAATAAAACAACGCATAGGGAAAGCAAGATCAGTGTTCGTAAAGATGAAGTCTATTTTCAGAAGTTACGATTTACCACTTGGTACCAAACTATCTATCACCAGATGCTATGTGTTTTCTACGTTATTATAAGGAGTAGAGGCTTGGTCACTTTCTGAAGCTTCTTCAGGAAAGCTTGAGGCCTAATGTTGGGCTAATCGTGTGACTTATGTTGAGGTCCTACGTAAAATAGGCAAAGAATGCAATTATTAACACCGTCAAAGAGCGCAAAGTAGAATATATTAGCTATGTTATGAGAAATGGACAGAGATATGGGCGATATGGCTTGTTGTAACCCATTTTTCAGGGTTAGGTATTTGAAAAGAGAGAACCAGGTAGAAGAAAAATATCTTTATACTGTAACTTTACTATCTATATTTTATATAACATACCCACTTCCTAAACTAGACATCTTAAAATAGACAATACCCAGTAGCCACTACCATTTATCAAAAATCTGACCGTCCACTTGGGTAACATATTGCGTAATTTGTAGTTACATTTATCTATAATTAGGGACTTTTTACGGGGGGTTCGGTTTCGGACCGCAGAGAAAGCACAGGTGTTAAAGTCAATTGCGTTAGGGGGTCGAATCGACATGAAATTCAAACTCTTCTACCCTCTTATGTACGTGCACGTATTTACACACATGGATAGTTCACATAAATCAACGAGATGTATATAGGAATATAAATACTGAAGTACCTATGTTTGTCTGCCGTAGTTTAATACTCATTGATGAAATGATTCAGATAGTGTTATATGGAAATTAATAAATTTATCAATTTTCGCGAAGAACTAAAATGTGCCAGAGTTATATGAAGGTAAATGGAGTACGCTAGAATCAGAATTTGTAAAGTTATTTTTAAACTGACTGAAATATCGAACTTTCAGCTGACTTTGGAAAACATGCTTTAGCTGGATATTTTGTCACTAAAATTTGAACGAGAAAAGTGTTAACTGGGTGCATTCTGGAAAAGAAATTTCAAAAGACGGTTGTTGTCTATACTCTATACTCGAAGAAGCATTTCCACGGAAGCTGCCATTTCTTTCTGAATCCAGCCATTTGCTCTAACTGCAGCTTCGAGTTAAAAATTATAAGCTTCTTATGCTGTTTGACCAACGATTATCTCCTTCTTTTTTTGTATAGACACGATTTTGTCTGTTTTTTTTTCAATGTCCCTCCCAGTACGTTATTGTTCCATCGTTTTCATGGTCTTACCACTAATCGCTTTCCTATTGGAAAACCGTCTCTCGCCGTCCTTATTACTCTATTTGTCGTTATTCGGCTTATGTGGTCATTCCATTCTATTCTTCTGTTTCTTACCCAGTTATTAATGTTATCCACCTTGCATCTCCGTCGTATATCTGTACTTCTATCTCTGTCCTATGCTGTCTTGCAATCGATTTTTCGAAGGATTTTCATCTCTGCTGTTTCGAGCAATCTTTTTTCCTCTCTGATCAAGTATGTTTCTGCCGCGTATTGGTCTGCTGACTGGTTTGTAAATCCTGCCGTTCATGAAGAAGAAGAAGAAGAAGAAGAAGAAGCAGAAGAAGAAGAAGAAGAAGAAGAAGAAGAAGAAGAAGAAGAAGAAGAAGAATTCTATTGCGGAAGTAGTTTTGGTCGAACACAGGTTTTACTAACTCCTGTTTTTCTCAATCCTATATGCTTGTTTCTACATGTCTCTTAATGCCCCTGCAGTGTTTGGTTGGTTGTTTCTTTACAGATGTGTCTGTGGCTCGTTATATTTACTTCCGTATTCCGTAGAATTAAAAAATATAAATTGGTAAGATTTTCCTTTCAATCTATCGTTTTCATCTGATTGGCTCTTTGGATATACATAGCTATACCCACGGTTCTTAGACATTACTACGGTTGCCTAAATCGACTAACCAATGAACATTAAGGGTGAGATTACGTCACGAGAGTTTACTGTCATTTGAATCGTAATATGATTTTTTTCGAATCCTGAGAAAACCAAGTATTTTAGAAAAATTTAAACGCAGGATGCAAGATTACATTATTACCGAGGGCGGAAAGCCCCTTAGAATAAACAAGCAGATTCTATTGAATGAAATATTTGAAATTAAATATCACACTTCTCTTTTATTTTCAGCCCTGTAACTTATTAAAATAAACATTATAGAAGTTTTCAGGGACTTTCAGCCCTCGGTAATAATGTAGTCTTTCATTCTGAGTTTAAATTTTTCAAAAATATTTATTAGTTTTCTCAGGATTCGAAAAAAAAATGAATACAATTAGAACACATTGAAAATTTTGACATGCGTTAAAGTTTTGCATTAACTCAATGTAAAATTCTGAACTGTTGAATTCCAGCTTGAATGTAATACATTTTAGTTTTCAGCCCAAACTTAGGCCACACACAATGCAATAATGTTCACATTTTTGAGCTGTCAATATTTTTATTTTATCATCTACTGTTTAAAAACAAAACAGTTGATAAGATACCCTCAGTTGCGGAGAAAGGATTAATAATAAAGATTTTTTTCGACGAAGTAGTTAAAGATTTTTTTATTCAGTCAATGGTGTGAGCACTGTCAGTTAAATAGTAACATGCGGCCTTACTTTTACACGCATACCTATTGTGGCAAATATCATATTTTTCAAAATTTTGGAATGCATTTAAATCGTAGAACAATTTTAACTTTTGATTTTAATACAGATTTTAATTCTCTACAAGTATCCTCTCATGACTTTTGATGTAGAATAATTAGGGAAGCAGGAATTCAACAATTCAGAATTTTACATTGAGTTTCCTATGGCCCTTTTTACGATTCACCACCCGGTATAAGATAAAATGTGTACTATTTGTCTTATTATTTCATAATAACACAAATAATACACATATATACACAATAACACACATTCAATGATCGAAAATAATTTAAAAATATGGGAATGTAAACTCTTGTGACGTAAAGTCAAAAATATAAGTCTCCCCACCACCGTCGGACAAGACAACCGTAATAAAGTCTAATAACCGTGAGCTATACCTACATTTCGTTAATATTGTCAACTAAGTCTTCGAGTGCGTAAAAAGTGCGCGTATGTGTTTTTAAATAATTTTCGCACACAGCATATATTGTTTTCCTTCAAGCAGCTTCACAGGCATATCTGGCCAGATAAGAAGGCCAAGAACAGAACCAGAAGAAAACACAAAGCAGGGTGAGTTTGTTTTTCTACCAGTATCTATCTTTCAACATGTGCAAACTTTAATCGGGATGAAATAATCGTTTAATGCAGAGTGCGCGCGTCTACTAATTTTATATTTTTTGAACTAGTGCCTAGGAAATACTTTTCCGAGATTAATTTAATTACTCTCTCTAAATATTTGTGCAGTATTTTTCTACAAGTATATAGTATTATTTTGTCCTTTTGTTAAAATATAGTATCCTGTGTAGATCATCTTCGCTACTGACTAGCAATACATATATCAATATATATAGTATATCAATTGAATATCAGAAGTTAGAAGAAGAGAAGAGTACGGGAAAGGACTTAAATTCAGGCAATAGGTTCTACTATAAAGGCAAGGAAGACCATACAAGCTTTCTTAATCAATATGAAGAGGAAATTACCAATTTAAAGAATTAATAGCATCTCCGATAGGTTTACTTACCTAAATGATGTTTGAACTAAATTTACAAACCAGAATAAATATTGTGTAGGCTTATGCTCGCAATGAAAAAGCAACTGGTGATAAAATAAATACTTGTTACAAAGACCTTAAAAAACTTGAAAGCCAAAGATTGGAAATTTCGGATTTGACATAAGAAACACCAGAGGAGAAAAGCTTATGGAATTCCTGGAACAAAAAAACATGGATGATGCATAGGTACATTTTAAAGAAAGAAACCTTCTCTATACTACAGCACAATAAAGATGCACTGGAAATAAAAATAAACAAACGAAGAGACGTTGAATATTACAAAGAACACTCCCGAATCATGATTTAGAATGTATTGTTGTATAATTTTTATGGGAAAATTTAGAAAATAAATTTATATCAGAGACCACGAGATCATAGATTTTCATAGCCCTGTGTATGACCAAAAATTGTAAAAATTATAATTTAGTTAGTAAACAGTGGTTTCGCGGAAAGTGAAATCGTTTAGTGATTTGTTAATGGTTCTTTGAACGGACATACAATTATGCGATAAAAATTAGAAAGTACATTTATTTCGCTTGGGAATGAACAATGACGTTTTATAAATGTTTCTTAGAAGTTTAGGCAGTAAACAAATTTATTGAGGTTAGAATATAAGGCTTTTTGTTTAGCATTTTGAAACAACGAAAGTAATTTGGTGCCTCCTAGAATTTAACAAAATGGAAAAGTTGTATACAAAATAAAAATTGGTTCTTAAGAAATGAAAATATGGATGTAGTGGGTAGACGGGATGTTTGTGATTGGGGGAGAAAGATAGATGGTGGGGATGAGAGTGTTGAGTCTGATTTTGAGGAGGGAAAAATGAGCACTGTGAAATGAATATCTGGAGAGTACAGTCCAGTTTTTAAAAAGTGAGAAGTCAGTGTAAAGTGGTGAAATTGGCCTTTGCGAGCAGAATCGTAGTGAAACGAAATCGTTGACCGAGTTGAGAAGTAATTTTCCTTGTGTCCAAGGAGATTCCTGTTTTCTGTCTAGAACGAGTAGCCGGTGGTTATAAATTTGCACAAGATATCGAGCAGAGAGAAAACTGAATAGAGATTTCGAGCGAGTCCCGTTGTTTGTTTGTTGGTGAAGCAGTTTGGACGAAAAGGACCTTTCGCTACATCCTAGGAGCACGTGTGGGAGAATCGAGGACTGCGCGATCCAGGAAGAAGTAAAGAAAAAACAAAAAGGTTAATCAGAATTTTTGTGAAATGGAGAGAGTTTGTTTATATCCACGCCATATTTGTTTATTTTTTTATTGAGCATTTCTATAGCATAATTTAGTCATTCCAAAATTTAAAGAAGAAATAAGTAATCAATTCAAAAGGAGAAAAGTAAATTTTAGTATTTTTTTAAGAATACTCTAACGAATTATTTAAATAAAATTTTTGTTAAAACAAAGGAGATATCAGAATTAAAGTTTAATTTATTAGATGAAAAATAGTTGCAACAGAATTAAATTTTAGTATAATTTTTAAATCTTAATTTATGGTATATTGGATAAATAAAAAATATTTATAACATTTATATGATATCAAATGTGTTTAATTTCCCTGTTTTGTCCTTGGAAGATGTAAGCAACTAGAGATACTAGAAGCCACAAACCGAAGGTAATGCATTAAGATTAAAATAGCCGTGAGAATAAAATTTATTAGAAAATTAATATAATTTGGGCTTTGTTTTACATAAGAAATAATTAAGCAATTAATCAAAATAAGAATTTGCTGATCAATCTCATAACAGAGAGAAATACAGAGCATAACAGTATATACATTGTAAATCCCATCAATACATCAAATGTAAATGTATATATTGTTGTAGAATTGTTTTTTTTTTGTAAAGAAATTCAGAAAAAATTAAATTTATATCAACGGCCATGTAATCATAGTTTTTCATCACCCTGTATATGACCAAAATTGTTTAGAATTTAATTTTGCTATTAAGAAAGTGTTTCGGAAAAAAGTGAAACGATTAATAAATGATTCGACGAAATGCACGGGACATGAACAAACAATTCGATGATTAGAAAGTGGACATCGTTGACGAAAACAAAGACGGCTTTAAGATCTTTTCCGGGAAGGTTTTTAATGTGGTATACAAATTGTATGAGGTTTAGATGTTAAAGTAGAAAGTAGGAAAGAACTAATTATGATATCTTTTGAAATATGACAAATTGGTAAAGTTCTGTGAAAAAATATTTGGTGTCAGAAGAAATGGGTATGAAAGGTTTGGAAAGAGACGTGTTTTGGATTGAGTGGGAAAGCTGAGGTAGAAGGGAGTCAGAATTTTGGCGAGAGACGTGAGGTCACTGTGTAATTAACATCGGTGGAAGGCAGTCCAGTTTTTTGTTTTAAAAAGTTTAGTAGTCAGTGTAGAGTGTGTGTGATCAGCCTTTGCCAGCAGAATCAAGTTGAAACCAAATTGTCGACCAGTTGAAGAGTCAATTTTCCTGGTCCGAGGGAGCTTCCTTTGTTTTGTCTAGAACGAGTAGCTGATTAATATTTTCTTGCACAAGACATCGAACAAGGAAAACTGAGTAACAGAATTCGAGCAAATCCTGTACGATTTTTGTAAGCAGTTGACGAGAGTGACTTCTTCGCAACATCCAGAGAATACGTGTTGGGAGAATCAAAGACGGCGCAATCCAAATAACGAGGGAGTGAAGAAACAAAAAGGGTAGTCAAATCATTTGTGGGAATGGAGAAAATTTGTTTATATCAAACCCATATTTTGTTTATTTGTTTATTGAACTTTTTTTACGCAGTTAGTCATTTAAAATTTGAGAAATCAAGTCAAGAGAAGAAAAGTAAATTTTATTAAATTTAGTATGAGTAAATAATAAATTAATTAAATAATTTTTTTGTCAAAACAAGGAGATATCAGAGTTAGAGTTTAATTTATTAAGTAAGAGATTGTTGCAACAAAGTTTAAATTTAATATTTTTTTGAATAATATTTGATAAAAACAATAGATTACATTTATATGATATTGAGTGTTTTCAATTTCCCTGTTTCCACCCTGGAAGAAGTAAGCAATCAGAAATATTAGAAGCCACAGATCACAGGTATTGTATCCAATACAAAATTAGCCCTGAGAATAAAATTGATTGGAAGATTTAATTTTAATTTAGTTTTGTTTTTACATGGGCAGTAAATAAAATAATTGAATAATTAATTAAAGTAAGAATTTGCTAATCAATCTAATTAAATAGATATAATACAGCATAACAATATACATTGTAAATCCCAAATCATGATTTACAAACTTTATACATCGTAAATCATGATTCGGAAGTGCTCCTTGTAACAGTCAACGTGTCTTGGTTTGTTTATTTCTAGTGCATCTTTATTGTGATTTTACTATAGGTTTTTCCGATGTGTGTACATCATAACAATATACACTTTCAGATCAAATTTTATCTGAAACCATAGGCGTAACCAGGGGGGGTTTTGGGGGTTATAACCCCCCCCCCATTGGGATGTACTTTGAGCTCTATACGCTTAACACCATACCCTTCAGAGACCTTCCAGTAGTTGTAACCCCCCCCCTTTCCAGTAGCTGTAACCCCCCCCCCCCCTTAGGATCATCCTGGTTACGCCTATGTCTGAAACAAGCTGAAAATGCGAGCATTATCATAACGAAAACTTTGTTTATTTACGTATTTAAATTCATAATATGGAAAATTGCTAATATGAAAAGTAGTTTAGAATTAATAATTATGTTTTAATGTGCAATTATATCATTCTAATTTAAATGTTATGAATTATAAAGGTAGTTTACTCTTGATCGAATTTCATATTTTTTATATACCTCGTATAAAATTAATAAAATTTTATATATGATGGTTGCATCATAAATCTTAGAACATGAAGAGCTTTTTATGAAGAATAACTTTTCTTCGTCAAATTAAAAATAAAAGAGTTTAAATGAAAATGTTGTTGGTATCCATAATTTAAGAAAAATCTTCAAATATTTTTTTCCATTAGAAGGATGTAATTGCATATATCAGACCATAATTTTTTATACCAAACAATATTATTTCATGTACTGTCGGTTCGCTAAACTCAGACACAACTGGCTAGTGATTTTAGTCAATAGTTTTGCCAATTTGGCAAAAAAAATAATTACTAATTAGTTAATAATAATTACTAAATAATTAGTCATTTTTCCAATTTTGGCAAAATTCGCAAAAAACAAAAAAATTACCTACTAAAACCACTAGCCAGTTGTGTCGAGTTTAGCGAACCGATTATATTTTAATTTCATAGCAAATGGAATAGTCCATTTATCATAAAGGGGAGAACGTATACTCAAATTGTATTTTTGAACATCTTATTTATTTTATATAATAAATAAATTCACTATCAAATGTCATTGATGTTTTATTAATACGTAATTTAAAATTTAGTTTGACATTCACGAAGTGTCAAACTCAAATAATGTAAATAACCTATGCTTTGCTTAACAAATCGAGATTAAAAATCTAGCCTACTAATAGCAACGATTTCAGCTGGACGTGTAGTGTGTCGGCAGAAAATAAAACGATTGTGACGTCACATTTTAGACTTTGAGGTCGATTATCTCGAAGACGGTTAGAAATATCGAAATGCCGTTTGCAGATTTGGATTCAGAAGAAAAAACTACATAAGAATCCATCGATAAATCTGATCTGAGTATTGCAGGAGCGGCAACGCAATAACACACACACTTTTGCGAAATTTATAAACGAAATGTTTTCGTTGAAAAAATGTTTTGTATAAAGGAAAAATAAACGATGTAGGTACATT
Source organism: Diabrotica virgifera virgifera (assembly GCF_917563875.1). Lineage (NCBI taxonomy): Eukaryota > Metazoa > Arthropoda > Insecta > Coleoptera > Chrysomelidae > Diabrotica > Diabrotica virgifera. Next base: position 6,655,853 of record NC_065448.1, read on the forward strand.
TTCACAAACTTATATATTTCATAACGTATGTATCAATACGCTACGCACATAAATCGATATAGAGGGGTTGCAAAAAATATGCAAATAAGACCTATTGTGCTCACACACAAGGTGGTAGAAGACGAAACAACTAATTTTTTATGCGTGGCACCGCGAAAAATAAAAAAGTCATCATCCCGTAATTAGTTTTTAATGTTGTCACTCGCAATCTTCGCCATTGATTGATTCTATTCATAAAAAATTCGATTCACGCCGGAACAAAATTTTAATTCGAAACGGGTTGATCTTGGGGGTGATCTAATTGTGAAATACTTGAGGTTACTGTTTAAACTTGCGTCATTATTTGGATTTCACTATAGTAGACTCTCTCTATAACGAACACGGGTATTACGAGGTTTCGCGTATACCGAGGTACGTATTACGAGGTATACATCATTTCATGATGTCCCATGAAATTCCTATTAAACTATAACACCTCTACAACGAGGCATATTTGGTTATACCGAGGAAAAATGAAATCGAAGAATATGTTTCTTGACCTGTTTTTGGCGTGGTAATGGCCATAAATAAATACCATAACTGCCTGTATACAGGAATGCCCAACATCTGTGTGCTTATTGAGACCAGTGCTGTAATAAATTCCACCGCCGGTAATAAACTTGTTCCTTCTTATTTATCTATCTATATTGAATATTGTAGGACATTTACGATGGCAAAATTTCATTGTTGAGGTCGACCATCGACACCTAATAAACTATGTAAGAGGCATCAAAACATTTCAGTGGTGGTGGTATGCACAATATTATTGTTGTCTGATATAACGAGATCCGCTTATAACTTATAACGAGGTAATTTGTCCGCCATTTCAGTTCTCGTTATAGAGGGAGTCTACTGTATTACCTATTTCATTCAGTCTTTTGGTTCAGCAAAAATTTCCATTATTTTTTAATTTAAACAACTACTGCTAGTATTTTTGATAAATGCATTCTTGGAACAATTAAAAATACTTTTATACGTATAAATCGTCTTCTTCTTAAAAAGAAGATTGACCTTTCATCGAAGGTTGGATATCAACATGACAATTCTTATTTTACTAACTGCAGCTCTAAATAGTTTGTTAGAGCTCGAATTAAACCATTCCCTTAGAAAACCAAGAGGTTCGTCAGCTTCCTACATCACTTTTACTTTTTATTTTACCCCCTATAATCAAACGCACCAGACTATAATGACCTCTTACTATATGACCGAAATATTCAAGCTTCCGCTTTTAATTGGCTCTATAATTTCTTCCCTCTTATTAACCTTATCAAGGAATATTACTAATTATGTCTACCCATGATATTCGTAAAATTCTTCGATAACACCAATGCTCAAAAGCTTACAATTTCTTAATCTCTAATTACCCATTTGATGTCCAGACCTCAAATCAGTAGAACAAAGTTGTAAAAAGGTACCATCGCTACAACTTTATCCTTAGATCTATCAAAGAATATAGACGTGAGTAGAAGGGTACTGACTTGTAACGTTTTAGCATAGGATTTTGTGTTCCACTGAGTAAGTGCATAGAACTGACAACGACTACGGAGCTTACATGATCTCACCACCGCATGCACCGCGGCCGCAACATCCCTACTTTGAAGTGACAAATAAACGTGTCCATCTGTCTGTTCTATATAACATTTTCTTCTAGGACAGTATAATATATGATTTGGATCTATTCTTAGGTCTCTACTACATAATACACGAGAGGGACACCCTCAAAAAAGCGCTTAGTTTTCGAGATACTGCTGACCACGGAGGAGTGAATGGCTAATTTTATTCATACTTTATATTTTCGAGAGTGCTGAAAACGAAAATATAGTTTATTTTGAATTTTATGTGGGGAAACATTGCCAAAATCGCAATTTTAACCTAAAAATAAAAAAATGAAATCACGATTTTTTGCCTTTACCTCGCTACAACTCTGATTTTAATATTTTTTCTTGAAATTTTTACAGTATATAGCTCTAATATTTCTGAAGACAACGGTACCTGTTTCAAGCTTTTATTCTTATCCTGTTAAAGGTTATCAATTTTTCAAAGGAAAAGGTGCGGATTTGTGCATTGCAAAGTTTAATCGCAAAAGTTGTGTGAGGAAGTTTAAAATTTAGCTTCTTAATCACGTTTATGTTAAAGTAGAGAGTACACAGAAGTTTTCTATTAAGTTTTAAATTAAAATGTTTTATAGAAAAAAAAATAGTGCAACTTTTAATGTCGACATTAGAAATCCCCAATATATTTCGAGATACTGACCATGGGTAGAGAATGGCTAATTTTCGTCTTAGATTATGTTTTTGACCGTGATAAAAACGAAAATGAAATTTATTTTAAATTTTAGGTGGGGGAACATTGTCAAAATTGCAATTGTACCCTAAAAATAAAAAAAAATTAAATCACGTTTTTTTGCGTTTAGCTCGCTACAAATCTGGTCCGTTTTAATATTTTTTTCTAAAGTTTGTACTATATCACTCACTTTTCTGAAGACAATGGTTTCTGGTTTAAACTTTTAGCACAGTATAAGGAGGGAACCTCTATATACTGTGCTTTTAGTCATATTCTAGTAAAAGTTATGAATCTTTTAAAGTACAAGGTGTAGATTCGTGAATTGTAAAGTTTAATCGCAAAATTTGACTGATAAAATTTGAAATATAGATTTTAAATCAAATTCAAAAATAAAACATGAGTACAAAGAAGTTTTCTGGAATGTTTTGGATCAAAATGTTTTATAGAAAACAAATGCTGCAACGTTTAACATCTACGTTATAAATCACCAGAATAACGCTAATTTTTCGAGATACTGATCATTGGTGGTGAATGACTAATTTTGGTCTTACTTTATGTTTTTGATGGTGCTGAAAACGAAAATCAAGTTTATTTTGAATTTTAGGTGGGAGAAAATTGTCAAAATCGCAATTTTGCTCTAAAAATAAAAAAAAAGTTAAACCACGTTTTTCTTAAAATTAAAAGTTGCACCATATCTCTTCTATCTATAACACTTCTAGACTAAAACTCCCCATAAACTTTCTTTTTATTTATTTTATTACCTTTTATTTTTAAAAATTCATAACTTTTATAAAAAAAAAGACTGAAAGACTACAGTTACTTTCATAGTCTTCATAAAGGTAAGAAATATATGCCGTAGAAATTTTAGAAAAAAAATATTAAAATGGAACAGAGTTGTAGCGAGTTAAACGTAAAAATTCGTGACTACTTTTTTTTTCATTTTTAGGTTAAAATTGCGATTTTGACAATGTTCCGTCACATAAAATTTAAAATAAACCTCTTTTTCATTGTCAGCACCATCGAAAACATAAAATAAGACCAAAATTAGCCATTCACCTCCCATGGTCAGTATCTCGAAAAATAAGCGTTATTTTGGGGATGTATAACGTCTATATTAAAAGTTGCGCCATTTTTTTTCTGTTAAACATTTGTATCTAAAACTTTCCAGAAAATGTCTTTGTACTCTAGGTTTTAACATAAACGTGATTAATGAGATAAATTTTAAATTTTGCCACTTAACTTTTGCGATTAAACTTTGCAATTCACGAATCTGCACCTTGTACTTTAAAAAATTCATAACTTTTACTAGAATAAGACTAAAATCTTAAAACAGATACCGTTGTCTTAAAAATAGTAAGCAACATATAGTGTACAATCCTCAGACAAAAATATTAAAATCGACCATAGTTGTAGTGAGTTAAACGCAAAAAAACGTGATTTCACTTTTTTTTATTTTTATGGTAAAATTGCGATTTTGACAATATTCCCCCACATAAAAATTAAAATAAATTTCATTTTCGTTTTCAGCACCGTCAAAAACATAATCTAAGACAAAAATTAGCTATTCACCACCCATGGTCAGTATCTCGAAAAATAACCGTTATATTGGGGATTTCTAATGTCGATAATAAAAGTTGCACTATTTTTTTTTTCTATAAAACATTTTCATCTAAAATTTTCCAGAAAACTTCTTTGTACTCTCTATTTTAACATAAACGTAATTAAAAGGCTGAATTTTAAATTTCGTCACTCCACTTTTGCGATTAAACTTTGCAATGCACAAATCTGCACCTTTTTCTTTGAAAAATTCATAACCTTTATCAGAATAAGAATTAAAGCTTAAAGCAGGTACTGTTGTCTTCAGAAATGTTAGTACTTACTGTACACTGTAAAAATTTCAGAAAAAATATTAAAATTGAACAGAGTTGTAGCGAGGTAAACGCAAAAAAACGTGATTCCTTTTTTTTTATTTTTATGTTAAAATTGCGATTTTAACAATGTTACCCAAAATAAAATTCAATATAAACCTCATTTTCGTTTTCAGCACTTTCAAAAATATAAAGTATGAATATTATAATTAGCCATTCACCTCTCCCTCTCCGTCGTCAGTACCTGGTCATTTTAGGGGTATCTCCCGCTCGCCTATAATAGATGCTTCACTTTCGCAAGTTTTGCCCTTTTGCTCTTTGCTATAGCCGACTGACAGGTCGATTTTTATTTTTAAATTATGATTTTTTGACGTATATTCCATAATAGTGACGTCATCGACTTGGGCGTGATGACGTCATCGATGATTTTTTTAAATGGGAATAGGGGTTGTGTGGTAGCTCATTTGAAAGGTGAGTCAATTCTCTATTCAATAATATAAACATGAACATCATTAGTTATACCGGGTGGCCAAAAAAATAATTTTTGAGTTAAATTAATTGCCGCAAAAAAAGAATAATTATGTAATTTATTTAACTCAAAATACATTTTACTGCTGTTAGAAAAGAGAAAAAAATGTTTATTTGACAAATAAACATTGCTTTTCGTTTAAATTTAATGTTTAACTGCCAAGAGGCAGGTGTGTGGCTATTTGTTACATTTAATTTAAGCGTAAAGCAATGTTTATTTATGAAATAAACATTTTTTTATATTATGTGGCATCAGTAAAACGTATTTTGAGTTAAATAAATTACATAAATTATTCTTTTTGCGTCAATTATTTTAATTCAAAAATTATTTTTGGCCCCCCCGTATAAATAATGATGTTAATGTTCATTTTACTGAATAGAGAATTGAACACCCTTTCAAATGAGCTACCACACGACCCCTATTCCTATTTAAAAAATAATCGATGACGTCATCACGCCCAAATCGATGACTTCACTATTTTGTACTATACGTTAAAAAATCATAATTTAAAAATAAAAATCGACCTGTCAGAGCTTTAACTCTGAAAATAATTACGACATGAGATAATAGACCGTTTCCACACTTTATGAATGCACTGTATAACACGGATGGATGGACAGTAACAAAATAATATTAAAACGAGGAAGACGAAAAGTCTCATATACAAAGTTTACTTTTACTACAATTATTAAACAATTAAAATAATTGAAAATAAAAATAATAAACAATATTTTAAATCTAACACTTTTCGCTAAAAGAAACTGCTTTCTGGCTGCATCCTGAATCTCCGGCTTTTACATTTATGAGCACGGACCGCGACGCGACGAATATGGAAGAAAGCTGAAAGGACAACGGTCACGTATCTACTTTCTTTTCGTCTCGGAAAAGAGCCGAATGACAGTTTCAAGTACTCAAAAATCTGAGTAAAGATGAAAAAGAGAAAAGGCAGTTTTTGTTTCTATTTGATTCAGAGTTAGACCACCATCTCCAGACAGTGGCGCACCCGGGGGGGGGGGGGGGGTTTGGGGGTTAAAACCCCTCCCAGGGCATATAACAAAGATGTATAAAGAATAGTAGTAAAGCAATAAAATCGCCTAAGCCTCTAACTTTTTTAAAGTAAGGCAGATTATGAAACCTTTTGCATTCGATTCGGGAGAGCTTCAGGGAAATTCTTGAATACTTGGCATGAATAATTACAAATGAGAATTGCATTCTTGTAGGCGAGAAATCCATTTTCCAAAGTGCATCTCAAAGTGTTTACACAATAAAAATTCACAACTTGGAAAATAATCATGAGAATGAGTTTAATTTTCATATTCGAAGGATTTTGAGGTCGCTAAATAGGAATATAGGGTCGGGGAATGCCAGGAATCTACATCATCTCTAGGAGTTTTATAGAAATTTGTTATTGAAAATAATTTATTATCTCGGGGTTTTAAGATCGCTGAACAAGAATATGCAACGAAAATGCTATATGAGATACCTGGCGCCCTGTATCTACGTCGTCTCTGGGAATTGTATGAAAATTCGTAATAAAATTTGTTGCAAATAGTTATTCTGGGGTTTTTAAGGTAACTAAGAGTTTTAATCATAAACTCGAGGTTCTGACATCTCTATATCTAAAAAATTATTATTAAGAGTGAAAAAAAATATCGAATTACTTTTTTTTCATAATTTCCGCTCTGAACTAAAATAACTTACTACTGTTATTGTTACTCACCGTTGAATTTTATAACGAATTTCTATAAAACTCCAGAAGACGAAGTAGAGTCCGAGCACCACGTAAATACAACTCATACTCATACAGCATCTTCCATGCAATATTTATTGCAAAACTCCAGGAAATAATATAGGTAGATACAGGGCACCAGGTACCTCGTACAGCATCGTCGAAGCAATATTCGGGTTCCGCGACCTCAAAAACCTCGGAATAAGTTTCAATGATTTTCATAATGAATTTCCATAAAACTCCAGGAGACGACGTGCCTACTGGAATACTGTTTAGCGACATATTCCTGTACATATTCCTGTACAATACATATTCCTGTTTAGCGACCACAAAACCCCCGAGTATAAAAATATAACTCATTTCCATGATTATTTTGTGAGTTGTGAATTTTTATTTTTTGACACTTTAAGAAGCACTTTGGAAAATACATTTTATCTACTCTGTCATATTATGTGTAAGTTTTTAGTTCGTGAAAACTGTCATTATAGATAGCAGTGCGCGAAGTGTGCGTGAAGTAGCAATGTATTTTAAATGGGATTTACTTTTTCGCACTGTTTTTTGGCACACTTTCATATAATCAAATAACCTTAACTTTCGCGTTGTCATGATGATGACATAATGAGCAATAAATTACAACAAAAGTTTTGACAGTTTTATGGTTTGAAAGAAGTCAGAATTTTAAAATGTCAAAGTTCTAAAAATTGTAGAATAGAAATGAATTCCACTGACGGAAGAGTTACAGTTTTTTTATTTGTTTATCGTAGATAAAATATTGTATGAAACTGTGCGTGAAGTACTTTTTGCGAACTTACGCGATGTATAGAACTCGCTCCGCTGTCGCTCGTGCTCTAAACATCGTGCGCGTTCGCAAAAAGCATATTTCACGAACTGTTTCATAAATAACTATTCTGTTTACAACAATTCAATTTTTATTTGTACCTCATGCCGAGCATTCAAGAATTTTCCTAATGTTCTCTCGAATCAAAGGCAAAAGGTTTCATAACGTAATGCTTTATATCCTCGCCTACAGGAAAATGTAATTTGTTTTTCACAAACAATACAAAAAAATTCGGTGTCCAAGCCAACCCCTCCCAGCGGGAAAATTCTCGGTGCGCCACTGTCTCCAGATAGCTATTTCTGCCTGAAAATAATATTAATTGAGGCTAAAGCCGACATTTCGGTAAGATGTTTACCTATTACAAATAATAGGGAGAAGATAATATGACAGCCACTGGAGAGGATAAGTTACAAGTTACAAGACCACATCCTAACCTGACGGGACCGTGCAAGTTCGGCAAAGCGACCCCTATTTCTACGCTCTATACTAAAATTCGCACTTTTAATTATATTGGCCAATTATATTAGTCCTGGTTACTGGATAATTGTCAAGGCCATAGTCCAAAAAAAAATAATAAGAAGAAAAAATAAGATTCAGGTTATGTTATGAAAACGTCAACAATTGTATGTAGTAAATAAAATTAGTTATTAAAATGCAGCACTGCAAGCAAAATAAAATTAATTAAATTTACCTTTATATAATAATTGCATATCATATCAATATTGTGGAGCAATATATAATTTTTCTGCTTCATTGACAGAAGGTATGAAATATACGTCAATTTGACAATTTCAATTAGGCAATCCAAACCACGTGATTTTTAATGACAGGACGTATGGCAGGCAATTCAGCATTGCCAGAGTTGTTAAAATTGTACCAATTTGTTACAATTAACAACCAAACTTTTGATACTAAAGTCTCCTAAAGTAAAAACCTAAAATTTTGTGACATAAGAAATTTGCTTCAAATAATATTAAACGACGTTTTTTTAAGTTTTTGTACAAAATGTGTTGGTTTAGTACTTTGTGTCACTATTCCAATCATTCCGGTGCATTTACAAAAATTTCTCTGGCAACACTGCACACAAGCGATTTTATTGGATACTTTATTTAAATTAAAATTTCAAATTTAAGATACAATGTGGTATTACTAAGTACCTAAAATAATAAAATATATATTACCCCGATGATTTTACCTAAAATCTATTTTAGGGATGCTCAATATTATTTTTTATTAAACTTATAAAACATAAAATTTGTTAACCTAGCTTTCTTCAATCTTCCAAATTACTTAGTTAAAACTTTTTAACTACTTATTAAAGTTTATTGACGTAAGCAATATTTGTTACTATGTCACAGAAGTATTTAGCAATACTTACATGGACATAAAATACGAAAATTACTTTAAAATACTAAAATAACACTATACTATCATATGCCTTCAATGTATTGCATGCCAATCGCCAGACATATTGGAATAGTTTGACAGATCGTTGGATTCCCTAATTGACAATATGAATTATTTAAGATAGTTGCAATATTTCTCCGCGACTCGCGCAGGGTCGTTTCTCGTTTCCCCTTCCAAGTACTTGCACACCTCGAATACCTTTTAAAAGAAAGTTTTGGGGAAATGTAAAATAATAAATATCTACGGAAGTTTTACAAAAGAAGAGGGTGAACGTGACATATGGCCGCAGGAGTTAAAAATTGCTTTTTAATACTCGAGTTGTTCACGCTATACGCTATCGATGTCACATAAACCATTGATATTTACAAATCATTAATCATATTATTTTTGTAGGTATATCTTTTGTTTGTTTGTTAATGAACACATATGGATGTATGTAGATCTGTTATTTTAGTCTTATGCCTACCGTTTTTATTTTTATTAGATACTGTTTATGCCAGTTTTTTTAAATTTAAATTTAAATTTACTCCGCTGAAATTTAAAAGAAGTACGGGGACCAGAGCCTATTTTATTTTACTGCAAATCAGGCCCGAGGCACTATACAATTTTCGGGCCCCTAAATATGATTTGATAATAATACATTTTTTAAATAAATTAATTGTTTAATAGAAACATAAAAACCAGAAATTTAAATTTTTCTTAACAATAAACAAAATTTATATTTAAACATTTAAACATTGTTTAATAAATACAGACAAAGTTTTGCACAGTCATACAGGTTGAAGCACAGTCATACAAAATTCGCACTTTTAGTTTTCACAGTATTTGTAGTCAGGACGTTAAAATTCATTTCAGCTGTCCCGAAATCTCTGGACCAGAACATTCATCTTAGCCAATTTTAAGTTTTAAGGTCGTGACTACAAATAAACTCCTGGACAAAATTAACGCACCACTCATATTTTTCTCAATAATCTTTATTTATTGATAATTTACTGTACTACAAGTTGCCTATGGACCTTGTTTGACAGTGACAGTTGTTATGTAATCTAATAATAGTCTTGTTTTAACAATAATTTGTATTAAACTTCGTTTTAGACTAAAAGTGAGTTAAACTTTACATAAAAAGTGCCGATTAAAGCAAAGTGCTTGTGAGAAACAAGCTTTTTATTGTGATCTTTTTCATCACATGCATGTTTGGAAGTTCATTTGCATAAGAATCAAATAAAAAAATCGCCAAAGAAATTTGTCAATGGAGGGAGGTAGTGCGAGCATCGACTCTCCTAGATCAAGGATATTCAATGCGATACGTTGCAGGTTTGTTAGGAAGACATCATTCCAGCATCAGTGGCAATGTGAGGCGATATAATGAAACAGGGTCATACCATCGAAGACCAGGGCAAGGGCGAAAACGTTGCACTAATCAAATTGATGATCATTTTTTTGAGACAACGTGCTCTCCGGGATAGGAGAGTCACCAGCAATTTGCTAAAAAATGAACTAGCAGATGTTCGAAATGTCGCGATATCGTCTCTAACAGTTGGAAGACGTTTACATGAAGCAGAATTGAGCAACAGGAAACCGGCCAAAATACCCTTGCTTACCAGAGAACACCGGGTTCAGAGTTTGAATCAGGAGCGTCATTTGAAATTTTGATAGGGGGGGGCAAGCATTATATATACAATACATTTATATGAAAACATAATACAAAATTGATCTATTTTTTGTAAATTTCAGTAGTTTTAAGGGTCAGGCCCCCCCCCGCCCCCTATCAAATGACGCCCCTGGTTTGAATTTTGCAAGATTGCATCAAAATTGGACCATCAATGATTGGAAACGAGTTCTTTTCTCCGATGAGACTAGAGTAAGCCTAAAGGCTCCAGATGGTCGTTAGCGTGTCTAGCGAAGGCGAGGAGAAAGGTTTGCCAGCTGCAATATCTCTCCTAAAGTACCTTTTGGTGGTGGCTCTAAAATGTTTTGGGGGGAATTTGTTTGAAGCTCGTACGGAGTTGCTCCTCATATGTACGAGGTCTATGAATGCCCATTATTACTTAGACAACAGTATTGTCGAACATGTAATGCCTTTTGCTCCGTTTATTGGACCTAATTTTGTATTCATGCAAGACAACGCTCGTCCTCATGTGGCTCGACAGGTTATTGGCTACTTAAATGATGCTGATATTCCATTATTAGAGTGACCACCTAACAGTCCGGACATGAATCCTATAGAGCATCTATGAGACTATCTCAAAAAAAGATTCGAAGTCGTAGATCCCCTATTGCCAATCACAACCAACTCATTGAGGCCGTTATTGAAGAATGGGAGAATATTCCGCAAGCTTTTGTTGAACATTTGATATCAAGCATGCCTCATGCCTCGACCCATAAATGCAGTCATATAGTGCATTCTTTCACGGTTTTTGCTCTAAATTTTAAAGAACCGCTTGGATTGACATGAAATTTGGAATACGCATAGCTTACATGTCAAAGAAAAAAAGTGATATTGTGCCGATGTGTGCTTTTGCCCTGGGGGTGACTTTCACCCCCTCCTGGGGGTGAAAAAATATATGTCCAAAATAAGTCCGGAAATGGGTAAACTGACTAATTTTTAAGTAACTTTTGTTCTATAGAGCTTTTTCGCCAAGTCAACACTTTTCGAGTTATTTGCGAGTGAATATGTTCATTTTTCAACAAAATAACCACATTTTTAGACGGTTTTTCGCAAATAATTAAAAAAGTAAGTATTTTGCCGAAAAAAACATTCTTAGCGAAAATGTAGCCTGTAAAAAAGTAAAAAAAATAATGTACGCGTTAGGTCTCTGGACCTCGTAGAACCAGAGTTATAGCCAATGAAAAATAGATTCATATTCAAAAAAATTCAAATAGAATATTTCGACGTAAAATATCCAAAAAATTAAGCACTTTTTGGGGAGAACCCATTATAACTTGTTTAAAGTGTCTAAAAAAAGCTTTATTTCTGTTTTTATAAAAAGTTTCTAGCATTAAATTTAAGCAAGTTAAGCTCAAAATAAAGTTGGTCCTTTTTGTTTTGGCAAAAAAAATCGGGAAGACCACCCCCTAATTAGCAACTTAAATAAAATTAATCGTTTCCGCTCCACAAATTATTTTACTTATCTTGTGTTTATATGATCTGTAAGTTTAATCGATTCAGTGTGCTTATTTTGGAAAAAATTTGGTTTTAAAATAAAATTTTTAAAAATTTTAATTTTGAAAAATATGCTTTTTTTCAAAATAACTTAAAAATTGTTAGAGATCCAAAAATCTCGAAAAACAAAAAAAGTTAGCATTACTTTTCTGAATATTCTGTATTTTTTTGTTTTTCTATTAGACAAAAATTGATTAAGATTTGGTGTTTCTAAATTTGCATACATTCGTGATCAGTGACTCGTTCAACCCCTTTTAACTACAGCCCTTTAAAAAATAAGGACTTTGAACCGATGAAGCTTACAGATCATATAAACAATACATATATGAGTCAAGAAACTTGTGAAGTCGTAACGATTTAGTTCATTTGAGATATTAATTAGGGGGTGATTTTCCCGATTTTTTTACCAAAAAAAAAGGGGTCTAGGACGTTTCATCGGCGCCAGTTCATCGCCGCCAGTTCATCGCCGGCCGATTCATCGCCGGCCGATTCATCGCCGGCCGGTTCATCGCCAGTCAGTTAATCGCTAACTGATTTAGTTCCGAATTTTCGACAGTTACATTTATTATTTATTTTTAGTATTAATTATGAATTCTAGGAAATGCGAGATATGACCATTCCCGTTGCCATACTTAATCTTTTAATAGACTTTTAAACTTTTATTATATAAAATACAATTTAACACTAAAAATTTAATACTATTTAGTATCAAATTTAGGGAAAGTAGAAATAGAACAGTAAATTAATATAATAATATTTTTTATCTTTTAATTTGTATTAATTTTTGAACTGAATTTAACGTCGTGTCGTGTCATCTCCCACAATACAAAATCAACTGACTAACTGGCGATGAAACGGCCGGCGATGAAACGGACGGCGATGAACCGGCGGCCTCGAAACGGCGGCGATGAACCGGCAGCGATGAAACGTCCCATTCCGAAAAAAAAGGGACTAACTTTATTTTGAGCGTAACTTGTTTACTTTTGATGCTACAATTTTTTTTTAAACAAAAATGAAGTTTTTTTAAACACTTTAAACAAGTTGTAATGAATTGTCCTCGAAATGTGCTTCATTTTTGGCTATTTCACGTTAAAGTATTCCATTTGGAATTTGACGAATATGAACCTATTTTTCATTAGCTATAAATCTACTTCTACTAGGTATAGAGACGTGATATATACACCATTTTTTTAAATTTTTTACAGAGAATATTTTTGCTGAGAATGTTTTTTCGACAAAATACTTACTTTTTGAGTTATTTGCGAAAAACCGTCTAAAAGCGGGGTTATTTTGTTGAAAAAATGAACATATTCACTGGCAAATAACTCGAAAAGTATTGACTTAGTGAAAAAACTCTATAGAACAAAAGTTACTTAAAATTAGGTAATTTATCCATTTCCGGACTTACTTTGGACCAATATTTTTTCACCCCCAAGAGGGGGTGAAAACCACCCCCAGGGCAAAAGCACATATCGGCACAATATCACTTTTTTTCTTTGACTTGTTAGCTATGTGCAAGCCAAATTTCATGTCAATCTAAGCGGTTCTTTAAAATTTAGAGGTTTTGCAATATTTTACCGTTAAAGAACGTACTAATAAGCAGAGGAGGGCCTACACGGTATTAGTGTTGACCCAGATGCATTTTATTGTGTTACTTTACTGATTTGTTTCTTTTTGCAATTTGGAGTTATGCTAGCTTATTTAGGCATTTCCGGCAAAAACAAATTTTTATAGAAACTATAAGGCAAATTAAGGTCATGATAAAGTAATGTTGGACTTATTTGTAGGTGTTTATTATTATTTCAATGTAAGTTAGTTTTATTTTGTGTTCATATTGTAAATATATAGATTAATTAAAGAGGTGCGTTAATTTTGTCCAGGAGTTTATAATGAAAAAACTAAGAATGCGAATTTTGATATCGAATGAAGATATCGAAAATGTATCCTATTTGTGGAACCGCAGTAGGTTGCGTTCAAAATTTAAATTTCAGCTGAGTGTCTTTATCACTTTAATTTGGGGATTCACAGCTGTGTCATGACAACTACACTATCAATAATTTTCAATCGACGTATAATTGCAAATTGGGATAACAAACCAATAAATAAAGCAGATTCGAAAATATTAAAAGGATCTAAACATACACAACTAGAACTTAGATTTATAATACTTATTTAACAAATGTCACTATAAGGCCTGGATCCCGCGCACCAAAAAAAGTTTATTAATAACAAGCTGAAAATTTGTTAATAGTTTAACGGTCTCTAGACAAACTTTGATGTACGGGAACACTGGAACAATAAAAGTTTTATTAATTGTGGAACGTGTCATTCTGACAAGTTTATGATTGTGAAAACTAGCAGATCGTTTTTAAGTTTTTTCAATTGGGACCGTGCAAGTTCGGCAAAGCGACACCTATTTCTACGCTCTGCAACTTTATTCGCACTTTTAATTATATTGGCCAATTATATTAGTCCTGGTTACTGGATAATTGTGAAGGCCATAGTCCAAAAAAATAATAAGAAGAAAAAATAAGAATAAGATTCAGGTAATGTTATTAAATCGTAAACAATTGTATGTAGTAAATAAAATTAGTTATTAAAATGCAGTACTGCAAGCAAAATACAATTAATTAAATTTACCTTTATATAAGAATTGCATATCATATCAATATTGTGGAGCAACATATAATTTTTCTTCTTCAATGACAGTAGATATGAAATGTACGTCAATTTGACAATTTTAATTGACAATATGAATTATTTAAGAAAGTTGCAAAATATCTCCGCTATTCGCGCACGATCGTTTCTCAATTCCCTTCCAAGTAGGTACTTGCACACCGCATGTTTGTCCGACAAATGTGTTGACCATTTTAATAAGTCTGACACGTAGAACATGTCAAATGACAGATATTATATTGGTGGTAAATAGCAGTCTGATTTTTGCATGAGAGTTTAATGAAAGGGTAACAAATCAATTGGAAGTTCTGTCCGACAAAATCCCCGTTTTCGTAGTCTGACGTTCGAAACACGTAACCTGTTCCACAATTAAAACTTTCCCTGTTTCAGTGTTCCCATACATCAAAGTTTGTCCGACTAGACACCGTTAAGCCATTAACAAATTTTCAGCTTGCTATTAATCAATTTTTTTGCACGCGGGATCCAGGCCTAAAATGTCACTATACAAAAACCTAAAATATCTAGGTACATGTATACTTGTATATACCTACCTAAAAGAGACTTGGCAATCTGAAAGTACTTTGTGGCTTTTTGCATTAATATCTACGTAAAGATGGTAGGTACATTATATTATTTTTACATAGGACAAACAGAGAGAACTTTAACTAAAACGGTTATTAGAGCACAATTTAACAAACTTATATGGCTGCCAATTAATCAAATATAAAATACATTTTAAATAACGGCGTCTTAAGGCTCAACCTCGAATATTGTAACTGTAAATTTCGGGGACTATCTCTGTTGCAAATATTTCTTTCTGTGCGAAAACTCTATTCATAAAGTATGTAATACTCTTTACGTCATTCTGATGTTTCCTCAACCCCAGTTCAAAAATGCGATTATACAATACACCCCCTGGAGCGAAAGGTTCGGACCTAGACAATAAAAGGATTAACGTGATGATTGTAAATTTTTAGATAAAACAAATTTAACAAAATAATGTAAGTATAGCGATATATTTTGAGATCATTTATCCTATTTTAGTATTTGCATAAATAAGTGTGTATTTATCGTACTGTAAAAGTCCGTAATACGCTAAATAAATAAACAAAATAAAAAAACAAAAAAAGAATATTTCAATAGTAGGTATTAGGGAAATACTTTGTATGCTGTATTGATAATGGTAGGGGAGCACAAGCGGAGATTTTTGCAGTTACTCGAGCGCGTCAGATTATTACATGGGCAGAAACCTTGTACCCTGAAAATGTACCTCTACCATATATTGGCTCTTAATGCAGGGGAGTTCGTTAAGGGGGGCCGAAAAAAAAATATATCCTTAGAAAAACTCGAAATCGTCAGATTAAGATAAAGTAAATTAGGTACATGCAAAACAGTGTACCTATATTTAAAAAATCTGACGATTTAAGCGGGGCGTAAGGAAACGGGTAAGTCACAAAGTTTGGTATCTAAGAAATTTGTGAAAATTTTTAAGAAATTATTTTTTAAATGTAGGTATTGATTCAACTTACTTCCTTGCTGTATCTCAACACCTTACTCACACCTTAAACACCACTTTTCTACTAAAACTCAACTTCCAGTACCTCTACACTCTTCTTACACCCTGTAGCGATGCCCCGTCGTCGTCCTGTTCGCCCTGAGCACGCCCCCGACCTCGAGAGGGTTAAAAAGGCAACCGATCACTGGCTCTGAACTCTCACTCCCTCACTCGATTGGCCTGCTAGTTTCCGTCGCCGCGCCCCGATTGGTTGACCGGTTTCACCCTTTCAACCTGTCGCTGAACAATCGACGGGTCCTCGGTGACTTTTTGTTTTTTTCTCGGCCTACGCGATTACGATCAGAATTGTACGGGTATATTTAGGTAATGGGGGGTTGGATTGGATGGAGGGGGTAAGTCGTTTATTATGAATGAGGGATTTTTTTTATATTTTATTTAATGCAAAAGAACATTATGGATTTATGGATAATAAGTTTGTGATGACGAGCAATAACCATCACGGTTTGGTAAAGTGAGCGTCTTGAAATATTAATAAAGTTGATAAGTTGAATATCGATAAATAACATAAATTTTGCGATGAAAAATTAGGAAGAGAAATAAAAATAATGAGTCAGCTGAGAATACTTCGTTAATCTAAGTGAAAATATAGGTACACGAAAAATGTGTCGAAGAACATCATTTATTTAATGTAATAGGTAGGTATCTATTGTTTGAATACACCTTTATTTTAAAGAGAACGTATGTTAACAATCTTCTCCTTTTCTTCTTTGTTTTATTTTTGTATAGATATGGCACTGACTCTAGGGATGGACTCGGGCCGAGCCGAGCTTTTGACAAGCTCGGCTCGAACTTCGAGCTGCAGGTTGAGCTCGCGGCTCGTTAGTATTAACTAAAATATTGACAAGCTCGGCTCTTTTCGAATTCAGCTCGGCTCGGCTCGAAAAAAGTTTGATTCGGCTCGCAGGAACAAACCGGCTTGAGCTCCAAGTTCGGCTAGTCAAACGAGTCGGGCCGAGCGTGTGACCATCCCCACTGGCTCGTATGAATTAAAATGAGCATGTAGTTTATACTGAAAATTTTGTGAGTACATACTCCACGTGGTAGTAACTATATGAGTAGAGACTCACCACATGTTTTTCAGTGTGCCTCCGCAGTAAGGTGTTTCATCGTATTCGTCGTCTTTTCACTGATTGTTTTCGTATTGGGGAACCGTTTCTTGCTGTCTTTACTACTCTATTTGTTGTCATTCGACTTATGTGATGGTTGTATTCTACTCTTCTGTTTCTTAATACCCAGTCTTTGATGTTGATGTTCTTCACTTTGCATCTCCATCGTATAGGTAGATACCTGTACTTCTAAATATGTCCCTTAGTATTTTACTATTGATTTTTCAAAGGGTTTTCATCTCTGCTCTTTCTCGCATTCTTTTTGTTCTCTCTGTATTAGGTCGTGTTTCTGCCGCGTGTACCTACCTATGTCATTATTGGTCTGATTTTTCCCGATATTTTTATTTTTCCATATTGTAACATTTCAGGCAACCAGCGGTTCTGTTTACTTTATTCACTTGATCTTCCACTTTCCACTTTCGAGCTTTTCGTAGGTGTGGTGTCTAGATATTTAAACTCTATCGCCTGTTCTATTTTAAAAACGGCGCCTCATATGACAAAAGGCTAGATATATTTTTTTTCATAAATTATACGAGGATTTAAAAAATTACTCTGTATGACATATCTCAGTGGCGTACTATTTTTTTCTTAAAAATAATTCAGACCTTTGCCTGTACGCGCGCAAATGATGAATATAAAATTATTCTGTCACCAGTGAAGGAGGTCATTTTGAACATTTCTTGTAGCTTTGCACCTAGTTAAAATATTATTAGTAATATTTTCTATTATTGATCTAGTTTATTATTATTTTGGATAGTTCTTGATAATGTAGAATATGAAGAAATGAAAAATACGCGTCAAAATGTTTTATTTTTTTTTGCATAAAAACGGTGCAACATATGAAAATAAGAGAAGAGAGTTTTTTTATCGTAAATTAAACGTGTAATTTAAAAATGCTTTTGATATAACGGCAGTTTTTGTTTATATTTGATTCAGAGTTGGACCGCCATCTCCATATAGCTATTTCAGCATCCTCATGCATCCTCAGTGAAGCTATGCAGTCACAACTCTGAAAGAAATATCAACAATCTGCCTAATTAAGGGAAACCATCGCGATACAATGGTTCCACCTTTTGAGATGCAATCTAGTGACATCACTCGTATTACGAGGAAAACAACGAAAAGCCCTAGATACAAAGTTTACTACTTTTTAAACAATTAGAATAATTGAAATAAAAATATAATAAACAATATTTTAAATCCATGACTTTTCGTTAATAAACTGCTTTCTGGCTGCATCCTGTATCTCCGGCTTTTACAATATATAAGCACAGAGACGATGAAAATAGGAGAAAGCAAATAGGACACTTTGGCCACGCATTTACCTTCTCTTCGTCAAGGAAAAGGACCGAAAGACAGTTTCTAAATACTCAAAAGTGAGTAAAACTGAAAAAGATATAACGGCAGTTTTTGTTTATATTTGAAATGCTTTTGAATTTGAAATATATCAGTGGCGTACTATTTTTTCTTTATAAAAAAAATTCATTTTCGTAGCTCAATCTTAGAACAATACATAAATTGGCAGTTTGAAATAAAAATTTCAACACCCCGTATCTAGGAAACGAACCATTTGCGGATATACGTTTATGGAGTCATAATTTAAACTGTCATTATTTTTGCATGTAGAATTAACTCTTAAAGTTTGTCATACTTTTTTGCTAACACCCTGTATATAAATGTACTTATGTTTGTATAAGTGTATAAGTATATCAATTAAGCTTGAATAGTGGTGGCTGGCGGTTAAATAGCAAATAGCGCGGACGCACGTCAAACTCCTGCGGTGTCACCAAGACCCTTTTTAGAGCTAATACACAAGAGATAGAGTGTCTGCAAACATATTGCTCTCGCATTCGATAATACTTCGTGTCACTGTCAGTGGTTCTTCGCCCATCCACATCCGATAGTTCAAAGAACGCCGAGAGCAGATGACATTTGAGCAGTTATACGGAATGTTAAGAAACTTCTATTAGAGAGATTCTCATATTCTTTTCCTGCCGAGAAAAGTAAAATAGGTTAAAAAATAAGAGAATAAGGAAAAGTGCAATATTATTTATATAATGAAAATGTATACCATTTTTATTCAGTTGCAATGAGAAGGCAAAACAATCTTACTTTTCAATTAGAATACGGAGTGCAGTCCAGTCCCTTGAATTGCGATTTTCGGCTCTTATTGGAGCCTTCATCGGAAGGAACGTAGGCACTGTTCTCCATATTTTAACTGATTCGCATCGAGAGGTTTTCTCACCCATTGCAACTGAAGTGATGATAGTAGGTGGCTAGCGCCATCTGGCATTGAAAGACGAAATAGTTTTCAATCCTAATAGTAAATTATTAATATTGAAAATATTAAAAATATTACTAAAAGATTTTTAAATTGAAAACTTATTGGTACACTTTCCTGGTGACACCTCCAAGACTTCTACAATTTGCAAGTCAAATGGATGCTGCAGTGAAGACGAGAGGGAAGGAATTCTACACTATGCAATTCACATCCCCCGTCTGCAGCTGGTAAAGTTCCAACGGAAAAATGCACCTAGTTACTCTATTTCGTCTATTATTTATATGTTTACCTAACTCATTTATATCAAATAATATAGGTACAAAAATATATATGCAATCACATTGCACTTCATTCGTTTTTAGTTTTGAATATTTATGGGTGTAGCTCTTATTCATCAGGAGATCTGATATATGAGATTAGAAATCATGTTCACTTTTTTTTCAGCATTTTTATATACATGCGTCATCTTTAATTCGGTCATTCGGTGCTACTCACGCAGGGGCCCGCTCTAACGCGGTTTTGCTTATTTTATTTCTTAGTTGATGGGGATATTGTGAACTACACAAATCTACACTAGGAAATGTAACTCCTTAATAAATTTTAATTTTTGTGTAGGTACTTATAAATAAAAACGAAGAATGTCTATTCATCAAAAAGTTGAAAAACAGAATTTATTAAGAAACACAAGGAACTCTTTTGTAAGGTTCCTTACTCGTTTTACCTGTTTACTGAAGCCCTTGGTTCAACACTTGTTTAAAGACTAGCCGCCGTCTGTGCCTGCCTACACGTGCTAACTCAAACACTTGTATCTTTTTATATTAGCACGATCCATAAATATGTTGTAGGTAGAATACAAAGTTTTAGAAATTCTGAAACTGATCAATGCAAGTTTTATACGGTGGGTCATAAAAATAATCCCAATACAATAGACTCGATACTAGTGTTTATAGCACCCTCATCCTTCAGCCAGCACTTTTAAGTAATTCTTAATAACTGAAATTAAATTCTAAATATAGACAATGTAGTGGTAAGGATAATAAGGATAAATATAGACACTTAAATAAATTTCTTTTTAAGAAAATCTTTTCGTTTGGTAAAAGATACCACCGTTATTCAAGGTTTGTTTATTTAACCGTTTTTTCTTAATAGAGGTTTGTATGCAATTATTTAACTTATTTATTAATGTATCATATGCAATTTGAGAATCTATTTTGTCGATATAAATCTCATTCCGATGTTCATTTTTTAAAAGCTGTTTTAGTTTTCCAATATTAAGGTTTTTAATTATGACTGGAGATTTAGATGTAGAAAATTTTTGAGTCTCATTATTTATAAAAACGGCTGGCGTAAATTGATCAGTCATGTCAGTATGGAAAACGATAAAATTAATATTAACTTACTGTTTTAACAGTCCATTGTTTTTGAAGTTATACTTCTTTACGGGCGTAATGACGGTGAAATTTTATATGGGAAAACCTAGCGACCGGGCGCATGCGCATTATAACTTTGTTCTGATTGGATGTTCAAATGACATGACAAAAATTATCCAATATGGCAGCTGTGGGACTGCGTTTGGTTATAATGTATGCTTGTTGCGTTTTAAAATTTGTAGGAAGAGAAACAACAAACAAAAAGTTAGTTAATGGTTATACTGCCTTTTTAAATAGTTTTCATATTATATTTTTGGACTTATTTACATAGAAGAGATGATTGTTTCATGCCAATGTGAAAGCTCATCAAACTGTGCCTAGTAGGTATGAGTGCCGCAGATCTCGCTTATTCAAAGCTAAAGAATCTTTCACTGGTAAGTGTTTTATAAATAGTTGATCAAATTTTGTTATGATATTTGAACATAGCCACTTTGCACGACGCAAGTGATTGCGAAATTTATTAGTCGTTATACGGGCTCCGATACCTACCTTGAACCTACCAAAATACATAAGTAGTATGTAATACTTTTATTTACATAATTTATATTTATATTTACATAATATATTGTCTTCTTACTCTATGTTTTGTTTTGTTGTATTTTTTCAATTCTAAATCATTTCAATTCAAAATCAAAATAATTTGATTTACATAAGTTAAAAATGTCAAAAGGTTAATCTGTTTAGTTAGACGATCTTCGCACATAATGACAAGCTGTCTCTGTGGCGCAGTTTTAATGCGAGAGAATCCCAATACAACGCAAATACCAGCCGCGTGGTAAGTTGGTTCGAATCCCAATAGAAACTTTTATTTTTTTATTTTTTTTTTATACATTTTATGATTGTAAGTATATTTATTATATAATTTTATTTTCAGAAAATACGTATTTAGTTAAAAAAATTTCCGACAATTAATGTTCAGAAATCATTTGTGGCATTTTTAGTGTGTTTGTGTGTGTTTTATTTTTTTATTATTTTAATTTTTGGCACTGTTTTAATAAAAATGTTTGAGAAGTAGTAAGTATAAATTAATTTAATATTTAAATAAAATATAAATAAAAAGTATATTAATTTCGTTTATAATCATATAATCATATAATAGAAGTATAACTTCTTACGTGCGTACAAAGTACACACACATTCTTTTTTTTTTTTAGTTTCTAACAATAAAAGTAAGTAAGTTACGATCAAAATAATATTGGTATCTTTTTTTGGTTGGTACACCAAAATCGTGAAAATTACCCTCTAATTAGCATCCCAAATGAAATTAATCGTTACCGCTTCACAAATTATTTTACTTATGTATTGTTTATCAGATTATATGTAAGATTCGTTGGTTCAAAGTGCTTATTTTTGAAAAGGCTGTAGTTAAATGGACTTAAACGAGTCACTAATCACGAGTGTATGCAAATTTTGAACAGCCATATCTTATATACTTAGCCAATTTCAGGAAAACAAAAAGTCCAAAATATTCACAATAGTAAAACCTATATTTTTTATTAGTTGAGATTTTTTTGGAAAAAAATTTTTGTCAAAATTAAAAAAAAATTAATTTATAGGTACCCAAATTTTTCAAAACTTACAGATCATATAAAGTTATAAAGAATAGATTATGTCAAGTCATTTGTGAAGCGGTAACGATTAATTTCATTTGGGATGCTAATTAGGGGGTAATTTTTAAGATTTTTTTTACTACATAAAGGAGCCAGCTTTATTTTGAGCGTTACATACTTAATATTGATGCTAGAAACTAAAAAAAAAAAATACAAAAATAAGGTTTCTTTAAAAACTTTAAAAAAGCTGTGAGTTTTTCCCGAAAATTGCTTCACTTTTTGATTATTTCACGTTGAAATATTCGAATTGGAATTTGGCGAATAAGAACCTACTTTTCATTAATTACAACTCTGTTTCTCCTGGATCTACAGACTTCGTATATACCTACACCATATTTTCACTTTTTTATAGGCTATATTTTTACTAAGAGTTTTTTTTTTCGATAAAATACTTACTTTTTGAGATTTGCGAAAAACCGTCTCAAAACGTGTTTTTTTATTGAAAAATGAACATATTCACTCACATATAACTCGAAAAGAATTGACTTCGTGAAAAAGTTGATTAGTGAAAAACCTCTATAGAACTAAAGTTGCTTAGAATTAGTCAGTTTATTAAATTCCTAACTTATCTTGAACGTATGTTTTTCACCCCCGAAAAGAGGTGAAACTCACCCCCAGGGCAAAACCACAGTTTGTCACAATAGGTATCACTTGATATGATATATTTTATGATATATGATGATTTATATTCAATGTTTATTAAAAACTTTTGATATACAATGTGTGTTTTTATTGGGCAGGCGGGCCCGCATCCCAACTGGAACCAGGGCCCGCCGATATATCAGTACGCTACTGATAACAACAGATCTGATAAAATCGGGTACCCGGTTTTGTCGATTTTCGTACTACCCGGTTTTGTCAAACTCGTAAACAAGACATTAAATGTTAATTAAATTTTTAAGTTCTGAAATAATATTCAAAATTTTTGGCCAAACTAAAGGTAATATACTAGGTTACATGTATTACATTTTGAAATGGCCATTAGTTATTCATTAGAGGAGAAAACAGCTATAAACTTAAAACTTAAAAATTGAGTTTCCTGCATCAAAAAACAGGTGAGGTGTTACTGCTCCGGCACAGATTACTCAAATGAGGTAGAAATTAATACACACGACTGCTTGTGGTAAAGAGACACTAATTTTAACATTGTCTAATAGATAGGAGCAGACAGTTAGAATTAAGGGGTACCCGGTTTTATCAACCTACCCGGTTTTGTCCAACTCTCCCCTACCTCTAATACCAGCTTTGAATTAGAAGCACTCATTTGAAACCTCATTTGTCATTATATCATGATTACATCTGTTTTAATAACGGAGGAGTTAAATTCCTGGACAGACAGGCATGAAACCGGAGGTATCTATATATTTGTTTTCCTCTTAATAAGACTCTTATACCTAAGCTTTCATTTGACGTCTCATTTGTCATTACATCTGTCCTAATAAGGGGCCGTTCAAGTATTACGTAAAGCAGGTTGGGGGAGTGGGTAAAATTTTCAAAAATTGCGTTACGTTATACGTGAACGCTCCATTAAGGTGCGTTACGTAGGGGGAGGGGGGTCAAGAATCTTCAAAAACCGCGTTACGTAATACTTGAACACTCCCTAACGGAAGAGTTATATTCGCGTACAGACAGACGGACGGACAGACAGGCATGAAACCGGAAGTATATATTTGTTTTTGTTCCTGTCTTGCTAAGGCGCGTCTCATTTGTCATTCTATCTGTCTTAATAACGGAAGAGTTATTCACGGACAGACAGGCATGAAACGGAAGTATATATTTGTTCCTGTCTTGCTAAGGCGCTTCGAATAATGTATCACTTGTACTATTTTGACGTCTTTAAAACAGAACTTCCAGTTGCAACTCTAAAACCGGAAGTCCTAGGCAAATTTTTCACCTTTTTCACCTTTTAACACCACCCTTGGGTTATACAGCATTAAAACTTTCGTTTGACACCACATTTGTCATTCTTTCTGGTATAACGACGGAGGAGTATTGTTTACAAAGTCTCTGGGACAGACAAACATGGATAATTCAAGGTTTTCACATATTTTCGAAATGGGTGAAACCAATAATAATTACTGATAATAATAATATTATGATCAATATGAAATGAAACACTATATTTTCCTTTGATATTAAACACGGACATAAATCCCATATTCGAAAAACTAAAGTTGATCGGAAAACCCGAAATATCCGAAAATAAAACTCTGCGGAAACAAAGTGTGGCATTGGGTAGAAGTTCAAACGTTCCAAAGATGAGAAAGAGACATTGCAGATGGCGGATTTCTCATAGCGAAGTGGATGTCAACACTTTACCGCTATTATGTTAAACGAGGAAACCTTTTATCGAAAATCAATTAAAAGGGAAACGTGGTCGCACTCTCTTCCCGCGTTTTTCTTACACCGTGTTCTGCTAGAGATCACGGAATACACATTTTTTGAACATGTAGAGGTAATGCCTTTTATTAGTTCTTTCACATCTATACTAAAAGCATTCGAGTATATAGGGCAATAGTGTTGTACAATATATAGGCATGCAGGTACCTACATAATATATGAGTTTATTAATATAATTTCAGTTGCGTGGACTGCATGTTTTTTAGGGTGCTGGTTCAAGTGGAAATTTATCGAGGGATTATGATATACTTATAAACATTATGTTTATAAAAATCTTACCATGGCCTATTCCAGGGGTCACCAATAGGGATGTTCACAAAAAATTAAAAAGTCATTTCAAACATGTAAAACGATTAAGAAACACCCTAGGAATAATTGTCCAAAATTTCAACAAAATTGAAAAAGCCTTTCTATAAAAAATCTTTATTAAAAATCTAGCATTATTTTAAATTCCAAGAACGCTTCTCTATTGGCCTGACGTCACTAGTTGCATACCCCAAGCGCGCGCCGTTCTCATAGTGTTACTGTTTACCTGTTTGACGTTTCAGGTCATTTTATTTTTTCTCTTCTTGTTTTATCAGAGTTAAAGTGGAGTTTTATAGTGAATTTGTTTAGTTTAAAGTGGATAGACTGTTTGTAAGGACATATTTTGGGTTTTACAAAAATAAACAAATAAAATGGAAGAAGGTTTTCAGAAAGCCGATTCGTATAAACTACCGACTGTAGTGTAGATGTAACAATGGTGTATGATTTATTGGCATCTTGTAAAAAAATAAATCTACCACAGCTTTACTGAGTGTATATTCCAGATAATTTTCCATGTCTTCTTTAAGCTAAAAAAATAAATGCTTAATACTCCACAAAAAAAATAGAGAAAGTTGTATGCATGCATTGTACGCATGCATATTGTATACATACATTGGCTGGTTATTACTTTACCTTGGTTAGGTGTATTAAAAATATTTTTATTCTTCTTCATGTGCCTTGTCCGTTGTGGACGTTGGCTATCATCATGGCAATTTTAATTTCATTTGAGGCGTTTCTGAATAACTCGATCGATTTTTGTCCAAATCATTGGCGTAAGTTTTTAAGTCATGAGTGTCTTTTCTTCCGGGTCCGCGTTTGCTCTCTATTTTACCTTGCGTTATCAGTTGGAGTATACGATATTTATCATGCCTCATGATATGACCGAAATATTTAAGATTTCGTTTCTTAATTGTAAAAGAGATTTCTTTTTGTTTTCCCGTTCGACGCGATACCTGTACGTTGGTGTGGGTCGCCCAGGATATTTTGAGGATACGTGGGTACACCCACATCTCGAATGCCTCTAGCTTTTTCATTAATGTTTCCAATATTGTCCAGGCCTCTGCGCCATATAGAAAGACCGGAAATAATAACATTTTAGCAGTCGCATTTTTAGTGGGAGAGATATTATGTCGCAATGGGTGAAAATATTTCTCATGCATGTTGTTAAATGTTGCTATGTCCTTTTCAACTCTAGATCTTATTTCGGTTGTTTCGTATTTCGAGTTGACAACTGTTCCAAGTTAAAAAATATTTTTGAACTTGGATATTATACATTTTCATTTCAACCAATCTTTTCACTAAATAATTAATGATTTTAATATAATATAAAGTCATACCTACATCCACATGTAGTTATTTCAAGGTTTACTTTTACTGTATGTATTATTAGAATCCCGTTTTTAGGAATATCCCAGTTTAAGGAATACAAATTTGAGGTCCCGAAACTTTTTCATTTACTCTTTAAGGGGGTAGGTGCAAAATCTTGGTCCAATGCTATTTAAATTCATTCATTTTTTTCGAATCCTGAGAAAACTAATAAGTATTTTTGAAAAATGTAAATGCAGAAATAACAATTACATTATTACCAAGGGCCGAAAGTCTCTGGAAAACTTCTATAATGTTTATTTTATTAAGTTAGTTATTTTAAGTTCTAGCTGCAACAAACCATTTCTTTTTCTGTTTTCAATTGGCTGGAACGGTAATAAAAATCTTGTCAGAACTGTTTTTTGATGTATTTACACACCCAGGAACAAAACACCACTTATTTGGCTTTATTTTTAATAATTAAATACGTAAAAAAATTGCGCACATTCAAATACACTGAGTAAATAAGTATACAAAACTAGTCGTCGATCAAAGACGTTACGACTGCTGACGTCACAGACCGTAGCCTCGCTGCAGGGTACCGTTTTTCTAGCCTCCAAGAAAATCAAAATTATGAACTCATTTATCTTAAAAAATATACATTTTTAAACAGTTTTATGATTGTTACGTTTTTATATACCTTGTAATCTATTGAATTTAACTACATTTAAAAATTAGTGAACATCCCTATTAGCGGACCTCGTGAGCTAGTTTTGTGGACCGTCAATAAATTCAGAATATACCTAGTGTTTGGCAATTTTGAAAATGTTTGGCCATGAAATTGTGTACTATGTTTGGCTCAGTGGCGTAACAAACTCCGTCAGGGCCCCCCGCAGAATTGAAAATGGGGCCCCCTTTAAAAAATTACTAAATGCGACATGTGTAACAAATAGAATCCATATATTTCAAATAGAATTCTACGTATATGTGTTACAGCCCAGTAAATCAACGTAAAATATGGCGATACGGTGTAATTTTTAGTGTCACCACCGAAGTGATCAACTCAAGACTTTTTGAGTTATTTATGAGTAAAAATGTTTATTGTTCAACAAAAAAACCACGTTTTAGGCGATTTTTCGCAAATAGTTCAAAGAGTAAGTATTCGATCGAAAAGAATATTGTTAGCAAAAATGTATCTAGTTTATAAAAAAAATTTATAAAAATTTTTATAAATTTAAAAAATTTTTATAAAAAAAATGAAACAAAAAAGTCTATCGACTCAGTAAAAGAAAACATGTAGCTCATGAAAACTTTTTCTTATTCGTCAAATTCCAAATCGAATATTTTAACGTGAAGTAACGAAAAAATGAAATGCTGTTCGGGGAAACTCATTAGAACTTTTTTAAAGTGTTTAAAAGAAGCTTTATTTTTTACAAAAGTTTCTAGCATCAAAACTAGGCCGGTTACACTCAAAATACAGTTAATCCCATTTTTTGGTAAAAAAATGTAAAAATCTCCCCCTATTTAGCACCCCAAATGAAACTAATCATTATCGCCTTACAAATTACCTAACTTTTTTATACGACCTGTAAGTTTCACCGGTTCAAAGTATCTACTTATTTTTAATAGGATTCTAGTTGAAGGGCTTGAACGAGTCACTAATCACGAGTATATGCAAATTTTGACAAACAGCCATGTCTTAACCAATTTTTGTCTTACAGAAAAACAAATTAAAGCCAAAATATTTATAAAAAGAAGACCTACACTACATTACTCTTTGAGATTTTTCGTATCACTAATACTTTTTAAGTTATTTTGAAAAAAAGGCATTTTTCCAAAATAAAAAACTTTTAAATTTTTTCAAAAATAAGAACTTTGAACCGGTCAAACTTACAGATCATATAAACTATAAACAATACATATTTAAAGTAAATGGTAAAGCGCTAATGATAAATTTTATTTGGGGTGCGAAATAGGGGCAGATTTTCACGATTTTTTTACCAAAAAAGGGGCCAACTTTATTTTGAGCATAACTCGTATAGTTTTGGTGCTAGAAACTTTTATAAAAAATAAAAATAAAGCTTTTTTTTGAAACATTTAAAAAAAGTTTTAAGAGTTTTTCCCGAAAATTGCTTCATTTTTTGGTTATTTCAGGTTAAAATATTCTATTTGGAATTGGACAAAAGAGAATTATTTCATTCATAGGAGATTCTGACCAATAGAAAGCTACAGAAATCTGAATTAAACTGATAATTTTTGATAATTGCCCGTCGCCAAGTATATTACGTCAGATGTCCTTCGTTGCTATAAAAAAATACATTCAGTGACATTAATGACAATTAATGTTTTAAAAATTATAAAAGTGATGACTTTCAACCGTCAAAAATTTATAACAACTGTGTGTTTAATTGTACTAATTTGTACTACATAAATAAATTACAATAAAATTTTGGTTTTGAACAGTTTTATTCATGAAATAATCGCAACAAATTGCACTCGATCTCTAAAATTAATATAGAATTTTAGAGCTCTTGTGCAATTACTACTGATTATTTCATTCATAGGAGATTCTGACCAATAGAAAGCTACAGAAATCTGAATTAAATCTATAATTTTTGATAATCTCCCGTCGTTAAGTATATTACGTCAGATGCCATTCGTTGCTACGAAAAAATACATTCAGTGACATTAATGACAATTAATGTTTTAAAATTTATAAAAACTTTGTGTTTAATGGTACTTACATAAATAAATTACAATAAAATTTTGGTTTTGAACAGTTTTATTCATGAAATAATCGCAACAAATTGCACTCGACCTCTGAAATTAATATAGAATTTTTGCACTCGGGAAAAATTCAATAATTTCAGAGCTCTTGTGCAATTACTACTGATAATTTTTCATAAGCTTCAACTGTGCTTTTAGTGTGTCGATAGACTTCATGAATAAGTACCTACACCATTTTCTGTATCTTATAAGCTACAGTTTTGCTACAAATATTTTTTCTATATAAATACTTTGAGGTATTTGCGAAAAACCCGTCTGAAAACGTTGTTTTATTTTTAAAACAAATATTTTCACTCGCAAATGACTTGAAAAGTATTAGCAGATAAAGAAACTCTATAGAAGAACAAAAGTTGCTTATAATTAGTCAATTTATACATTTCCGGACTTATTTTAAACATATGTTTTCACCCCAAGGAGGGGTGTCACCCCCTGAAGTAAAAGCAACCAACGGCATAAATCCAACTTTGAAGTGGAGTGTAACGTAGAACCTAAATCCAAATTGTCAAGCAAATACGTCCGTCGTGACGCTGATAATTTCACTCCAAAACTGTCATTTACTGAGCTATTGGTGTATTCATGCATTGTTTATGACGATTTACATTTTTCATCTTTATTGGTATAGAATAAAATAGAACAAAAATTACTAAATTACTACATTAGTATTATTCTATGAGATGAATAACTTTCTTCGTGCACTATCTACTATCAGCGAATATATCTACAATTTTATTAATTCGGATGGACAACTTCATTTTCAATACTGCACTGCTTAACAAACGTATGTATGCAAATAATATAACAACACATTTTTACATATATTAGGCAACAAGATGGGGCTCTTGACATATTGGGCCCCCCGTAAGCTTCATTCTGCGGGGGCATCTGTTACGCCTCTGGATAATTGTATCGAAATACCAAACGTAGGTAAAGATTAAAGAGAAAACAAATTTCTAGATTTAGGTAGAAATATTATTCTAAAATTCGGCAAATCACAATTCTCAAATCTTTCAATAGTCACGTACAAAGTCTTTCAATAGTCTTTTAGTTTATTGTCGTTACCATAAAATTTCGGTAGGCCAGAAGGGATTAAGTTTCTAGATATTATGAGATGATTCACTTGGCAAGTACGTCTATTTAGAAATTTACGTTTTTAATTTTAAACACACAACGTAAAATAATATAACAATAACAGATTTTTACATAATATCAATCAGATGACAAGATGGGGCCCCTAAGCGACTGGGGCCCCCCGCAAGCTTCACGCTGCGGGGGCTTCTGTTACGCCCCTGAGTTTGGCTCAACTTATGTGTGCGAAGCCGCTTTATCAAGATTGAACTTTATTAAAAATCGGTACAGATCTCACTTAACAGATGAATATCTCAACTCCCTAATGAGACTCAGTTGCACTAAACTCACTCCAAACTTCAGACAGGTTGTACATAAAAAAATGTAATTTTCTCTCTCTGATAATTTCATTTTGTAGAGTTTTCCCCCTTATTGTTATACTTACTAATCATTAATTTTGAAATTAAGTAAGCTGTAGGTAATATAAAATTGTCATGTGCATTTTTTATATTCATTTCTTCTCTACTATATGGGAGTACTTTTCAGATCTGCATTTAATTAAAATACCTAATTTTCAGATTTAATAAGTTTGCAACAAAAACCTTGCATTGAAACTAATGTAGAAAAGATAACATGTTACTTAACATTTTGTAGGTACCTACTATGATTATTTATTTTAAATTCCTCAGTTTCCTTTCTACAAAATTGAAGATGTCTAAAAACTTCATTAGAATTCAAAATATAAATTCCTAATTTTCAAAATATTCTCTATTGCAACAAACTGTTCCCGAAATTAATAAATTATTATCATGAATTCTCTCATTGCTACCAACTTTTGCCTTAAATGAACGGGATTTCTCTTGTCTCAAAAGAGTCAAAACGTATTGTCGAAACACCATGAAACAAGAGAGAATGTCAATAGAAAAAAACTATTAAAATCTCTGTAACACACTAATAAATTTTACGATGATGTTATAACCCATTGTGCTACGTCCAAACAACATAGACTAAAGTTAATTTATAAACATGTTTAGGCTCTAAATCTATGTGAATCTTTTAATTAGATGGTATACCTATCTGAAAAGACAAAAACCTTGCCGACCCTGTCTCTAAAGCCATGAGCCGCCACTGCCTGGAGCAACAACGCAACGACCTCGTTACAAGTGGGGTTGGATCAGTAACACACCCCGAAAAAATAGCTCCAGATTGCAAAAACTGCCCTAGAGTGGAATCACTAAGGAAAAAGAGATCGCCCAGCAGAAACTTTGAGAAGATCCATATTGGACGAGATAAGAGATCACGGAAAGTCTTGGAATGAGTTGAAGACCTTAGAGCAAAATAGATGGAGCGTTTTCACTGAAGCTCTATGCTACCTTTAGCTTATACCGTAGCCAACTACGAGATAAGTGTTAGGGCCTTTTTTAACATATTTTTTATGCGTTTTGAGGAAAGCTATGCATTAGATTTATTTAATAATATAATGACTAAATCAAATTGTCATTTTAGACCAGATTTAGAAAAATTGCCTTGGCAGTCAACGTGTTAAATAAAACCTCTTTTTTAGTATGTACAAATATAAATTTATTTATCCCAAAATACACAGTCAATGTAATAAAATTTTAATAAGGCTTAAACTTTCTCCCTTGTTTCATGAGTGCAACTTTTTCCTTGTCCTTTTCAAAACTCTTTCTCATGAGTGCAATCTGCTCTTTCTTCGATTCCCTTATTTGGAAGGTGTAGAAATTCTTTAGCTCCTTTTTCTTCGCACCTTTTTGCACCTACAATAAAAATATATTTAGTTTGAATTGAAAGACAATTTATATTTCAAGAGGTTCCTCTGCTATCGGGACTTAAACCTTGAGTTAAAAATACGACTGTTGAGGTGCTATATGCTATCCGTATTATACTACGGGATGGAAGCGTGGACACTGAAAAAAATTAACGTGAGGAGACTGGAGGCATTCGAAGAACACTGAAGATCTCATGGGTAGATAGAATAACCAACGTAGAGGTAATGAGACGTATGCATAAGGAAAGAGAAGTACTTCCTAACAATTAAAAGAAGAAAACTGAGATATATGGGACATGTGATGAGAGGAGATAAATATCTAATACTCCAGGTCATTATGCAAGGAAAAATCCAGGGAAAAGATCGATAGAAAGGAGACGTAACATATGGCTGAAGAACCTTAGGGAATGGTTTGGATGTAGTAACAATGAATTATTTAGAGCCGCAGTCTCAAAAGTAAAAATCGCTCTGATGATTGCCAACCTTCGAAGTGGAGATGGCACCTAGAGAAGAAGAAAGGCCTACCCTACAAGGATTGTACATAGAGCATATTAAATAAATACCTTTTCATTCAATTTGTTGGCTAAACTCTCCTTCCTGGATAGTCCCGGTTTTCTACCACCTTTTGTAACAACCGTCCATCCTTCATCATCCACATTTTCTTCTGTTTTGTCTTTCTTCTCTTGGCTGTCAAAATCGGCCATAAATTGTTCCACTTTTTTCCTTAAAACGTCCCGGTCACAGATAGAATTATTATAATTTTTAACCCACAAATTAAGTCCAGTCTCTATTGGTTCATTATCAGTTGACATGGGCTTCAACGATTTCAATTGCAGGGCTCTAACTAAGTGGTCTCTTTTGTTAAAAACTATATACGCTCTTTTAAAACCATCTCCTTCTTCCTTTGTGTTCTTTTCGAAAATTATTCGTCTTATGTTGCCCACACTGGAAAAAGCGTTCCTTAAACCTACTTCTGTTGCTGTGGGAGGAACATTTAACATAAAGAGAGTCTGGCCAGGAGGTTTGTCTTCGCTAACAGCTCTAACGGAGTGTTCTTTTATGTATACATCATGACTGCTTGTGCACTCCGTAGAAAATACCAATGGTAAAACTGAAAAAGATATTCGTGTCATTAAAAATGTGTACTGGAATCAAACTGTTATCGTAAAAATTTGAGATAACTACACCGACGAAATCCCCATACAACTAGGATTCAGACAAGGCTGCATCTTGTCACCAACATTGTTCAATGTTTACTCAAACCAGTTATTTAAAAAGGCACTTGAGAGACAGCTATATGAAATATAAATCAGCGGGAAACTAGACTGCGCGTCACAGAAAACGGGCACCCCAAAAAATGGGTCATTTTTGATGTCTCTCCTAAACCTGCTGTCCGATTTAAATAATTTTTTTAATATGTTATAGCCTTATTCTTTAGCAATATCGCTGTAATAATAGTGTTGCTAAACAGGTCAATTTTCATTGTATGCCGTGTGTACGAATCAAACTGTGTTTTTATCTCAAAGTTCGCAACACCCTTTGGAATATTCTAGCATTTTAACATTCTGTTTTTTTATTCATTCGCTTATGTTGGATAATACAAAAGTTAGGTACTTTAACAACTAGCCATGTTCTTCATTAGTACAGGGTGTTTCTAAATAAGTGAGACAAACTTTAAGGGGTAATTCTGCATTAAAACTTAATGACAGATTGCTTTATAATCAGATGTCCGCAAATTCTTCGTTACTGAGATACGGGATGTTGAATTTTTGCTTACAAACTGACGATTTATTTATTGCTTTAAAACCGGTTGAGATATGCAAATGAAATTTGGTGGGTTTTAAGATGAAGTTATTGCACATTATTTGCAAATCTTTCATTATGAGTCTCTCTCTCTCTCGGCTTATAGAGTTTCCGCCGAGTGATTTACGGTAACGCTATTTTGATAAAACCTCAAAAATACAATTTTAGTAAAAGAAAATCATAGCATAGTATCACACAGATAATCAGGGTTCTACTGTCCTTCCAAAGTGATTTTGGATCATTTTTAGGCCAGTATCTATCCCTTTGATATAGTTGCTGAAGCAAATTTCAGACAGTTGTTTACATTTAGCTCTTAGATGGGAAAATCTAATCTAGGCAGCATCAGAATGATATTACTTAACATAAACAGAGGCGGATTTGAAGATTTGCCGCTCCTAGGCTATTCACAATTTGCCGCCCTCCCCCCACCCGTTTTTTACTTTTTTACCAAAATTTGCTACCCCCTGAATTCTGCAGCCCTGGGCTATAGCCCATTCAGCCCATATGTAAATCCAGCCCTGAACATAAATCTTACTTTTTACATCTTAAAATAACTTAACTAATCGAAAAACTGTAGATTAAACATACCTGTAAAAGTACTTATATCTGAAGACATTGTACTATATACTGTTGACAAGTTTTTAGAAAATTAGATATATAATTTTAATAGATTTCACATTTCAACATGGTTATGTTCATTTATTTACCAAACTGACACTTTGACACATGTTCATTGACATTGACAGTTGGTTACTTCTTCTTACATTCAGATCCTCGTTTCGTCATATACAGTATGGTACGAAAAGGTTAAACTGATTTTTAGTTTTGTTATAAATTATTATTTTCTACATTTAAATGAATTTAACATTTCTGTTATTTTCGCTTGACTTTATGGATCATTGTAAAAAGGCAGGTATTTGCTATTCTAGTATGCTTCATACTTTGTGTTCAAATATCTTGTAATATTTTGTATTTTTCAGTTTCAGTGATAGCTCATGCTCTTCATGCTTGCAATTCTGTATTCAGTATTGTTGGTGTAGATGAATATATCAAATAAATCTTTATACATAACTCTTTATTATAGTCTAAATTTGCAAAAGAAAAATTTCTGAAGAATACTATTAGAACCTGTTGTTTCCTAATAGATATGCAACTATAATTACATCTTGAAAATCAATACTTTTAATGAAAACGGTTTCACATATTTTCAATTACATAAATGTTTTTAGTAATTTTAACATTTAACATTGTATATCATGTAGCAGGCTAAAAATAGTTTTAAGTAAAAATGTACCAAGTTTCAAAAAAATGTTGCGTTATCGATGTGTCATCTGTCACTTCTTTTTCTTCTGCCTGTGCGCGTCACC
This sequence comes from Diabrotica virgifera virgifera, assembly GCF_917563875.1. Lineage (NCBI taxonomy): Eukaryota > Metazoa > Arthropoda > Insecta > Coleoptera > Chrysomelidae > Diabrotica > Diabrotica virgifera. The sequence continues at coordinate 6,691,210 of NC_065448.1, forward strand.
ATCAACTCAACAAAAAAGAATTGAAGAATCCCCATTGCTAAATAACCTAAAGAGTCATAAAACATAAGAAATCCCTCAAGAAGAAATGAAAACCAGCATAGAAACTTTAGCTTCTGAAGAAAATGAAGAATTTAATAGCGAAAAAAACGTGTTGAGGTGTCTTGATTGCGAATTTGAAACTGAAAACATCGATGAACTCGATGACCATATTCTCGCTAACCACGAACTTAAGGACGAGGTGGTTCATTCAGAAGACAAATTCGTGATTGTTCAAGATGATGACCACCCAGCTCGGAATACTAGAAAAAGAACAAGATCGACGCGACCCAAGAACCTTCCGAAAGATATACCTAGAGCAAAGATCATAGTTAAAAACCATGACCCTAAGTTCAAGCTGTGTGATGCAGATGTAAGTATTTACATTTATTTATTTAAGTAGAAGTAGGATATTCAGATGTTTACATTAAAAAACTGTTCATCTGATTTACTAGAAATACAGGGTTGAGCATAAGCATAAGTCAGTTTACCAATTTACATACCAAACAAAAAGAAAAAAAACCATACAGAAAACTAATAGTTTATTGCTTTGTTTATTTGGTTCTAGTTCCGTTTATGGGTAGACTGTTTATGGATATAAAATTTATACCAATGAAGCTGAAGGGAAAATTCTACAAAACAGCCATAAGACCGGCTATGATGTAAGGAACTGAATGTTGGGCAGTGAAAAAGAAAGAGGAACAACGAATGCATGTAGCGGAAATGAGAATGCTTAGATGTATGAGTGGAGTGACAAAGAAGGATAAAATTAGAAATGAGTATATGAGGGGATATCTAGGTGTGGCACCAATTGATGCCAAAATGAGAGAGCATAGGTTAAGATGGTTTGGTCATGTTCAACGTCGAGACATTAATCACCCAATACAAAGAATAGCTGAAGTGCAGATTCTTGGAAGGAGTAGGAGAGGAAGACCAAAGAAGACCTGGGGGAGACGATAAGGCAGGACATGTTGGTAAAGGGGATTAACATTGATATGACCCAAGATAGAATTGTGTGGAGAAATGCAATTAGGGAAGCCGACCCCGCATAGGGATAAGGCAAAGAGAAAGGTGATGTTTGTGTTCAAAATGCAGACCACCTTCCTCTATGCAACTATCACATCGTTTATTTACGCTTTTGCAGGTTTTATCAAAGAATTCTGAGTTGTAGTGGATTACATTGAATTCCTCTCTAATAGGGCTTTTCATTCACAGTCATTTGTTTCGAACTTCTGTCATGTGTCACATAATATTAATATATCTACTTCATACGTTATTGGTATATTACAATGATACAAACCAAAGACGTATGACGTAGATATATTAATATTATGTGATACATGACAGAAGCTCGAAACAAATGACAATCGATGAAAAGCACTATTCTGGTTTACAAATGTTCAATCACATAGTGACAGCGAAAAGGCAGGACCTCGTAACTGAAAAATTTGTATAAAATGAGTTATTTTGGTTTTCGCTTTAGAATAACTGTAGCTGCATCTATTAAACATCAGTTAAAGTTGGCTAAATTTCCGGAAGGCTCTAACACCCGATTTCACCAACGATACCTAAATAGTTGCTTTATTAAGTAATTCTTATCGATAGGAACTGCCTAAGTCAATACTTAGAAACAATCGCGTTTCACAACTAAAAGCAGTGCTTATCTAGGAAATGCTTTCCTAGGTATTACCTTGGGTACGTTTGAACTATTTTTGATAAATAAAAAGAAGAATAAGATGACATTACCTTACTTTTTCGATTATTTGTCATTATTGGTTGTTTGCCAAGTTGGTTTTATTCAGTTTTGTACTGTTATAGTTATTTTATTTAGCAGCTAGTTATTTGTGAATTAAGTTTGTTTAAGTTTTGTATGTTATTTGTATAATATGTACAGTGAAATGGAGGAAAATAAAAGAGTTGTCAATTCCACATAAGTATTATGACGAAAAATTAAAGTTAGTTGAATTGTCGTTAATGATATAATTTTAAAATAAATATGTTGAAAATTGCTTCTTTTATTATTAATTTTTAATGACACACTTTTAGTGATATCATGAATGGGATTTGAAACACAACACTAGTTTGTTAGGTAGTAGGTAGACTATCATCCATAATTTTGTCAATAGACCTGTAAAAAACTCCAAATTATTTTTTATATTTTCCAACACATATTATATTATTAATATAAAAGATAATACAAAATTACAACTACTAATATACCTAATATTACAGAATAATAGAAAAATTAAGGTAGGAATCAAATTATTGACAAACGTCACAAGTACATTAGTCAAAATTGTAAAAACATAACCTGACTGTCAACGATAAGTAATACCTAAAGTTTAGGGAGATCGAAAACCGTATCCTAACGTAAGGTAATGCTTAAGCGGTTTAGGCAATTCTTATCGTATGGTGAAATCGGTTTTAGAGTTAGCAAGTACTTAAACCCACTTAGGTAATTCTTAAATATTTAGGTATCGTTGGTAAAATCGGGCATAAATTAGAGAAAACGGTACTACTAAACCTAATAAGATACGCCCTAAATGAAAAATATACTTCTAAAGTTATAATAAAAAAACGAAGAAAAACATCGAATTTTTCCTTCATTTTTTTACATTTTGATTATTTAAACAATGTTCCGGACCTTTTTGAGAGGGCGGATAACTCAAATATTAGTATTTGATTTATTTTCAAGCAATTTCTGCAAAAAAATTTGAGTCACCTCTCAACGTCCATCTCAAAACAGATTCACCCTGGACTACATACAGTTTGCAGTTTTTGATATTTGCCACACATTGCCCTGTTACAGCTGTGGCAATGATTGGAAGTATGATTTCCTTTACAAAATATTTTCAACTGATATTTTTTTCGGTTTTGGATAGTAACAGTGATAGTTGTTGGTAGACCTGGTGTTGCTAGGCGTAGTTCCAGATTTTGGGAGGCAAGGTATGGGGCCCATCATTCTTCACACAGCCGAAGAATAAACTTACAAAGACTGAGTTTACTTCCAGTTATTTCTTTATAAAGAATCCATGCATTTATTGCTTCCAAGTCAAGAGTATTATAAAACATGTACATAGGCCATCATCTTGAAGTTACTTTTGTAGTATAAAGACGCATCATTTGGTCCTCTACACCAACAATTGCATCTTTGTGTTCACCAACAATAATTGTATCTTTATTACGTAGATGATCAGTACCAGTATAAGGGTAACCATTTACAATAAACATGCATAAATATAATTTTACCCATCCGACAAGAATTTGAAAGAAAGGCTCGTCGACTTTCCCAGAAAACGATAATAACTTACACAGGGCCAATTTGGCCCCTTTAGACTTCTATGGTAGATTTGTTAGAAAAACCATTTAATAAATTTAGTAAACAATATTTTTTTGTGTTAAATAAGGCTTTGTATCAAAATATTAAGTCATAAAATATGAAATTTTTATTGCCTCAAATAAAAAAACTACAATAATTTTAAATCGCAACAGGGGCCAAATTGGCCCCTCCGACTTTCTACTGTTAAATTGTCTTAAAATTATCTGAGGTATCTCTAGTCTTCGTTTGTCAGGAGAGTTTCTGGAAACCCTGTATAGGCATATATCTAACAAAAATGGTTACAGTCCTGAACAGTCTTTTTTGGCTTATTTCTCTTGTGTAGGTGTAAGAAAATAATTGTGTATTGTTATTGTTAGATGTGGATCCAGAGGGGAGCTTTTATTATGTGCTAGTTCTTATTGTATATTGTTTAATCCATGTTCCTGTTTTCTCATATATACATAAACCTTCCAGGAATGTGAGGAAGATGGAAAACCTGGGAGGCCTCCAAAAAGAGGAAAAAGGCATCCAAGTGAACCTATGAATTGTGAATTATGTGACTTCAATACTACAAAAAAGAGTGTACTAGCGACACATATGTTAAATCATTCAGATTTGGTACCACCAGTTTTCTACAAGTGTTCGCAATGCCCATATCAAACAAAAAGAAAAAATGACATGCCTAAACATATGTTGGGACACTGCAGTAATGGTAAATTTGTTTATTTTGCTTTACTTTTGAACACTGTTGTAGAAATTATTCAAAAACTGTTTATATTTAAATTTTTTGAAATAAATTTTTTTATGTCACACAAAGTGTTAAATAAGGCCCTTATTATTAAGGCGGTAGGCACAAAATCTTGGTCCAATGCTATTTAAATGCATTAATTTTTTTCGAATCCTGAGAAAACTAATAAGTATTTTTGCAGAATGAAAGATTGCATTACAGTAGACGCCCTCTTAACCGACCATGACGGGACCTGCCCATAGGTAGGATAATCAAAAAGTCGGTTAAACCGAAAATCTTTAAAACTACCCTCAGAAACACATTACATATGTAACTCTATTAAAAATGTATATATTTTATGATCTATAAACAAAAAAGTTGTATGTACATATAGTCCGTCCGCTATAACTTTTCCCATGGGTCACGATTCATTTTCAAACAAATTAAGTCAAAACATAAAGTGAAACGAACGTCGATGTGTATACAGAGAGAGTCTGTAATTTGGAATAAATTCAATGTCTTAAATACTAATTGTTTTTTTGAAAAATGCTTAGACCCTTCGATTAGTATTTCAAATTGTCCTTTTTGACATACAATAATAATGTATACAGGGTGTCCCAATTTAGAGATATGACGTCATTGTTGATTTTCTTAAATGGCAACACTGTCATTTTGATAGCTATTTTGATAGAATGTGTAAAGTTATACACAACTGCAAAATTACAAATTTTTGTTCTCTACCATTTACAAGATAATAGAAAATAGCAAAGTTATGTCTGTAATTTGGAATAAATTCAATAATTAAAATACTAATTGTTTTTTTTCATAACTTTGTTATTTTTTATCATCTTGTAAATGGTAGAAAATAAAAATTTGAAATTTTGCAGTTGTGTATAACTTTACACAACCAATCAAAATAGCTATCAAAATGACAGTGTTGCCATTTATGAAAATTAACGATGACGTCATATCTCTAAATTGGGACAATCTATATACATTATTATTGTATGTCAAAAATGACAATTTGAAATACTAATCGACGGGTCTAAGCTTTTTTCAAAAAAACAATTAGTATTATAATTATTATTGAATTTATTCCAAATTACAGAATTAACTTTTTTATTTTATATTATCTTGTAAATGGTAGAGAATAAAAATTTGATATTTTACAGTTGTGTATAACTTTACACACCCTATCAAAATAGCTATCAAAATGACAGTGTTGCCATTTAAGAAAATCAACGATGACATCATATCTCTAAATTGGGACACCCTATATACATTATTATTGTTTGTCAAAAAGGACAATTTGAAATACTAATCGACGGGTCTGAGCATTTTTCATAAAAACAATTAGTATTTGAGATATTGAATTTATTCCAATTTACAGACTCTCTCTGTATACATATGTAATTAACTTTATCACTCACAAGGCAAATTATGAAACTTGTATGACCTCTAATCTAAAAATAGTATCATCCAAAAAGGAGTAGGGTCGGTCGGTTAAGCCGACGGTCAGTTAAAGGGAGGTCCGTTAAGAGGGCGTCTATTGTATTACTGTGGGCCGATAGTCCCTGAAAACTTCTATATGTTTATTTTAATAAGTTACAGGGGGAAAAAAAAGAGAAAATTTAGTGTGATTTTTAATTTCAAATATTTCATTCAAAAGAAACTTTTTGTTTATTCTAAGGGACTTTCGTTCATCATTTATAATGTAATCTTTCATTCTGCATTTAAATTTTTCAAAAAGATTTATTAGTTTTGTCAGGATTCGAAAAAAATAATGCATTTAAATAGCATTGGACCAAGATTTTACGCCTACCCCATTAACAATCTTATTTTAAAATGAAATTACAACTTGGAAAATCCTGTAGAATTAACAAAATAATCGTTTTATGTAGTATCATGTCTTTGCATGATCTAATTAAATGAAATTCAAGGGATCCTGATGAAAATCTTTGTCATGTGTCATATTTTATAGCTTTTAATCAATGTGAAATTTTCTTTTATTGAATCATTTTCTACAATTTGTGTTTTTAGTTTAATTATTTATTTAACAATTCATAGTTTTTTACTTACTTTTATATTTAATATTATTTTTAATTATCAAATGACTGTTAATAGACCTTAAATTAATGGACCATGTGTTTATTGTAAAATTGTTCATTTTTTTCACACTTCCATCACTGTTTGATTAGGAGTATAAATTACAATAAATAGTAAAACAACACAAAGAGTCCTTATTTTTTGAAATTGTAAATTGTTTATATCAAGTAAACTGTATTTAGTATTTATAATCCAATTTTATATTAAGTGATGAGGTAGTTCAGAGAAATGAGGAAAAAAAAATATCATGTTGGTGACACAACCCCCTCCAGGGCGAAACCAAATTTTTTGAGTAGTATGGACATCTATATTAATAACCTATATGTTTCCTGCAGCCGATTTTGATGATATATATAGTTATAAACAAATGGAGATTAAAAAACGGTAAATTTTCGCTTTTTTCGTCTATAACCAAAAAGTTAAGTATTTTAAACATACATCGTATAAAAAACTTCAATATGGCGTTCGCTGAATATGTCTATCCTTAGTGGTTGCTTAGGAAATTGCAAAATAAATCATAAATTTTGAGTTTCTATATATATTTATAACTTATGTAAAAATTAACTTAGAGTGTTCTTATTACACGGAATGCTGAGACTCCTGGTGCTTAAATCATACCCTAAATTTCAAAGCAATTGGTCAAATAGTTTAAAAGGTATTTAATTTATTTATCCCAAATTAATTTTTTTGCAACAAGTCAGAAAATGATGAAGTTACACTAATACTTTGGATAGTTTATGAAAGAAGAAGATTTATACTATTAATTTAAGAGGATCGGTACGTATTTTCGGCTGCAATGCTATTCAAATGGGGATTCATTTTTTTCGAATCCTGAGAAAACTAATAAGTATTTTTGAAAAATGTAAACGCATAACGAGCGATTATGTTATTAGCGAGGGCCGAAAGTCCCTGAGAACTTCTATAATGTTTATTTTAATAAGTTACAGGGGTGAAAAACTAAGAGAAAATGTAGTGTGATTTTTAATTTCAAATATGTCATTCGAAAGAAACTTCTTATATATTCTAAGGGACTTTCGGCCCTCGATAATAATTTAGTCTTTCATTTTGTGTTTAAATTTTTTAAAAATATTTATTAGTTTTTTCAGGATTCGAAAAAAAATGGACACCATGTCCGTGGAAATCGAACATTCGCTATCTTTGTCATACAACGCACTCAGTCGAATATAATGTTATGACAAGACTTAAGACAGTGACAAGTAGAGATGTGTCCAACCCGCTATTTTGATATAGCAGTTCATTCTGCTACTGCTTTTTAACGCTTTTACGATGATAATAAAATCAATCAAAGAGTGGTTTAGTAAATAGTATTGATAGAGATTGATAGTGTATTTGAAAAATAATAATTGATTTAAGGCGTACAATTAATAAAAAGTTATTTATTGTTTATATATTATTTATGGAAAATTTTATAAGAGTTTGTTCCGATAACCGTGAATAGGTAAGAGTTTAGCTATAAAGTAAAGTGCCCATGGTGGCATAAAATGTAGTAAATGCTAATTCTTCAAGTACCTACGTACTACATTTTTGAAGATTTCACTACACTTAAAAAGCATTTGCTTTTCTCCGTAGTATTTGCTTCTATTTGCCAGCCTACATAGAAGAATGTACTACGCTTTTGAAGTATGTGCTTGTTTAGTAGTATTTTGCTTCAGTTTAAGTGAAGTTGGTGGGTGGACGTCTTCGGCGTAGGTATTTTTTTGTTACAATATGGCAGCATTTATGAATGTGTGTCATAGAAAAATTTACAAACTAAGAAGAAGATTCTTAATTTTTGGGGTCATTCTTTTATCAAATAAAATTTAATAATTGTGAAGAAGATTAACAAATAACAATTGTTCATTTTTATCCTCGCGTAACTCGTTTGTCGCTTCGGAATCTGAGTCACTCGTTTTTACTCATGTACAATTCTAATAATTAAATAATCCAACAAATAGTTTACTCCTTTAAAAGAGAATAAAATTTAATGCGAAAATTCTTGGTTTACCGATAGATTTTATAGATCATATTTTCACTATAAATTTAAAATTAATTTGAAAAATACAACAGTAATTAATTTGATTTATGTAAAAAAGTACTTACTTCAATTGAGCTAACCGTCTATTTCTTCGCTTTTCAGTAACACATTTCTTGTAACAACGTCCCATATTTTAATTTGCGCAAATAAAGAAATAAATAAAGTCTTTATAAATTAATTGAGTAATACTACATTTGTACATTTATACAACGCAGTTCTTCACATGTTCAAACCTTATCTAAGCTTTCCATGGTAACAGTACATTATTAAAATAACTTTACAATTTTTTTTTTCGACTATTTGTATAGTATATAAATAATGGTAACCACTGAATACATAATTAGTGAAAAAATATTCCTATCATTTATACAAGTAAAGGTTATCCAAGAACCAAGAACATTCAAAAACTGAACGAAACCGAAATAGCCATCTCTGCCTTTCTAATGACAATGTCACTGTCAACCTAATATTTACATCTGCAGTTTCCATACCAGTGAGAATTTTACTACACGTAATTTGCCGTGTAAAGACAGAAAAAGTAGGGATAGCCGTAAAATATTTGCGAATTATGTACCCATAGCCTTAATTAAAAAAAAATGACAAAAAATAATTCTAAATACTGTAAAATTATTTTGCAAAAACAAGTGAATTAAAAAAAGGGGGGGCTAACTTCGTTCCTAATTGTGCTAGGACAATTGTTTTCCTTTCTAAATGTGTATAAAAATTCAGTCTTTCCAAATATGAAAAAATAATTTTTCTACGGGTAACGGATAAAAAGTTATTCTAATTGTTTATAAGTAAATAAAAAATTCAACGTGTTTTTGCAATATAATTTCACACTGTTTAAAATTACTTTTTGTCATTTTTTTAAATTAAGTCAATAGTATAAATGTTCTTCTTCCATAAACTGTCAGAAGTCTTACTGTAACCTCACAATTTTCTGACTTAGAGTGTTGCAAAAAAAATGAATTTGGGATAAACAAATTAAATAACTTTTTAACTATTTGACCAATTGCTTTGAAATTTAAAATATAATTTAAGCACCAGAAGTCTCAGCAATTCGTGTAATAAGAAGGTTCTAAGTTAATTTTTCCAGAAGTTATGAATATTTATAAAAACTCAAAATTTATTATTTATTTTGCAATTTTCTAAGCAACCAATAAGGGTAGACATATTCAGCGAACGCCATATCGAAATCTTTTGGACGACTTATGAGTTTATTACTCTTAAATTTGTTGAAACTGCTTAACTTTTTGATTATAGACGAAAAAAGCGAAAATTTACCGTTTTTTGATCTTCATTTGTTTATAACTATGTATATCATCAAAATCATCATCATCATTTGGCTCTACAACTCTATGTGAGTCTTGGCCGCGTTTACTATTTCCCTCCATTGTTGTCGGTCCTGAGCAGCTATTTCCCATTGCTGTACTCCCATTTTGCGTAGATCGCTGGCTACTGCGTCCTTCCATCTCTTTCTTGGGCGACCAACTGACCTTTTTCCATCGGGCCTTTCCCAGAATGTGGCGTTTAGAAGTCTTTCGTCACTTGATCTTAGTACGTGACCCGCCCATCGTATTCTGATTGATTTAATGTAGCGTACTATGTTTTCATCTCCGTATATTGTCTGGAGTTCATCATTGTGTCTTCTTCTCCATTCTCCTGTTGTCTCTTCTCTGCAAGGCCCATAGATAGTCCGCAGTATCTTTCTTTCAAGTACCAGTAATTTTGTTGTTTCCCGCTGATTCAGAGTCCAGGTTTCGCTTCCGTACGTTATTGTGGGACGAATTATTGTCTTATATACTCTTATTTTTGCTGGTCTTGAGAGTATTTTTGATTTAAGTAGGGTCCTTAACGAGTAATATGCCCTGTTTCCTGCAATAATCCTGGCTGCCACGTCCTTTTCATAGTTATTTTCAGATGTTATGATCGCTCTCAAGTACTTAAATTCTTTGACGACTTCAAAATTGTATTCATTAATTGTTACTGTTGTTCTGAAGCTATTTTCTTGTGGTAAATATAACCCAAATCGGCACCCGATTTGGGCGTCGAAACGTTAATAAAAATCATTTTTTAATAATATTGTGGCTTATTTCCCATTCTAAATAGTTAAAATTAATTGTTACGTTTTGTCTAACCCTTGGTCTTGGGTTCTTCGTAACCACCATGTACTTGGTCTTGTCCTCGTTGACCTTAAGACCAACTTCCTTGGCTCCGTTCTCGAATAGGGTGAAAACTTCTTTTGCATCTCTGGTGGATTGTGCAATTGTGTCCACATCATCCGCAAAGGCTAATAGTATTTTTGATCCTTGGGCGGCAAATCCGTTTGTCAGTTGTGGCTGAGCTTTCCTTACTGCATGTTCCAGTGCGAAGTTAAACAGCAGGGGGGCGAGAGGATCTCCTTGTCTAAGTCCTGTGTCAATGAGGAATTCCTCCGACGTGTTGCTGCCAACTCTGATTCGTGCGGAAGCGTTCTCCGTGCTCACCTTTGCTAATCGTACCAGTTTTCCAGGTACATACTCCCATTTCTACCATAGTCTCCCACAATGCTTCTCTGCTAACAGAATCGTAAGCTTGTTTGAAGTCCACGAAGATTTGGTGTACATCGCGGTTGAATTCCCAGTTTTTTTCCAACACCCGGCGTAGGACGAAGATCTGGTCTATAGTCGACCTTCCCGGTCTGAATCCGCTTTGGTAGTCGCCTATTATTTCCTCTGAGTATGGAGTTAATCTTCTAAACAGTATTATGGATATATCTTGTATGTTGTATTAATTAACGATATTCCTCTATAGTTCCGACATATTTGTTTGTCTCCCTTCTTGTGAATAGGTATTATATGATTATATCATCAAAATCGGCTGCAGGAAACATATAGGTTATTAATATAGATGTCCATACTACTCAAAAAATTTGGTTTCGGCCTGGAGGGGGATGTGTCACGAGAAAAATCTTATTTCTCTGGACTAAGGTTCTAAGTTCCCCATCAAGATTCTCCCAAATCAGTCTCCTTATCATGGAGCTACTTTACTTGGTGTTTTTTCCGTTGTGCTCTTTTCTTGGTTGGTTGTGAATTTCTTGCTTAAGTTTGACTGTTGTCAATATATAATTATTCTCTGCATCTGCTTCTCTGTAGCTTTAACAATCAGTAACCAATCTAATGTATTTTCTTTCATTGAGAACATGGTCTATTTGATTCATTGTTTTCCCATCAGGGGAGATCCACGTTATGTTCTATTGAAAATTCTATTAGTTTTTTTTTCCATTGTCATTACTTTCTTTATGCAGGCTTTTATTTATTTATTTATTTATTTTACGGGCAAGCCCAATTCTACAAAAATACATAGTGTACAGAAAAAAAAAACAATAACATAATATAATATAAAAAACAGACATACAGAAATATAAATATAATATTAGAAGTAAATATGTACTATGAAATAATATCATAAAACCAAGTTAACAAATTACAGACGCTTCACTCAAATATTGATCCCATCTAAATTTCTTTTAAAACGACTGATGGAGTTGTCGAACAGTTGTAAATTGCAAAGGGAGTTTGCTAAATTCAAGACTCTGGGTACGAATGAAAAAAGTGAATAATTAAACCTGTGGAATGGTACATAAAATGTTCGCACTTGTCTAGTGGTGCGAGGTGGTACAAACAGTGCGATCTTATTAAGTAGTTGAGAACAACTACATATACCATTTAAGATCTTGAATAATAGCAAAAGGTCCCTTTGTTTTCTCCTGCTTGCAAGAGAAGGGACCTGCAGTTGATGCTGCCATACAGCGTAATCTTGATAGGTATGAAGCTTAAAAGCAATGTAACGGAAGAAACTATTTTGGACTTGTTCAAGTTTCCTAATGTAGACCAAGTAGTGTGGGGACCACACTGAAGAACAATACTCAAGGTGAGACCTGACCAAAGAGAAGTAAAGAACTCTAATACTGGATATGTTTGTAAAATCACGAGTTGTTCTTTTTACAAAACCCAGCATTTTCATAGATGTTTGAATGACATTGATGATGTGAGTATTGAAACAAAGAGAGTTTTCCAGTGTAATCCCCAAGTCCTTGATTCTATTAACAGTGTTGAGCAATTGGCCATCAATGTAATAGTTTGATAATATTGGGTGGTGAGTACGGTTAAAGTTAATTACATGACATTTGATTGAATTAAGGTTCATACCGTTAAGTGAACACCATGCAGAGAGGTTATTCAGTTCTGATTGCAATATGGCAGCATCATAATGATTTTTTATAACTTTAAAGCACTTCAAGTCATCAGCAAATAGCAAGGCGTTACAATCGTGAAATAGCTATTTGTATAACAAGGGAGGAAAGTGCTTCTTTTCCTCCCGAGAATGAAGTTTACTGCCCGACGCGTAGCGGAGGGCAGTAATCATTCAAGGGAGGAAAAGGCACTTTACTCCCATGTTATACATATGGTTTTTCCACCTTCCTCAAATAACAAGTCATTTTATCATTTTTTACTTAATTTATTTATGTAACTAACCAACAAAATTTATTAGAACCAAAACTAGCAAGTAGGTACAATATAACTGTCAACTGTCAAATATAAGTCAAATTATTAATGTAAACATTGTTAAATCAGAATAAAAATTTACTGTTTTTTACCATTCTGCAAAATACAGAGTGTTTTTAAATAAACGTTAAAATGTATAGATACTTACGTAATAGAAAATAGATATTGTACAGGGCGTCAACAAGTTATATTTCATGAATGAAATACCATGACGTCACTTTTACTTTTCCTCCCTAGGGAGGAAAAATATTTTCCTCCCTAGGGAGGAAAAGTACAACTTTGCTCCCTATAATCAGGTCCGGAAAAGTATACTTTCGGTAGAGGTAGGTGGAAAAACCTTTTACCACCTGCTATATTTATATAAGTATCTTCTCTTCCTACTTTCTCATTCATTTCTTCCACAGTTGTTGTGTAATATTTTCTCTTTCTGTTCTATAGGAACATGTGCGTTAATTATGCTGATTTCTCTGTAATTCCAGCGTTATCTTTCAGATTTTGTTACTGCTGTGCTTATACTACTTTCAGATAAGTTAGTTACTACTGTGCTTATTCTATCTGACACAATAAATCCCATCTTCAGGTATCTGTTTGGTCCGCCCCTTTAAAAAAGAGTACTTTTCCAACTTTCACTATCTCACTTCCCAGCTGCCTGTTTTCTTTAAGGCCATTATTTCGATTCTATATTTCTCACATATTTCATCTAAATTTCTTAATGCTTCTTCCTTGTAGGTCCTTTCCATGTTTTATGTTCCCACTTTCAATCCATTTTCAATTTGTTTGTTTCCTTTCTTGCTCTCTTCTTTTTCTTCTGCCAAAGGCTCCCATTCTGCATCTGCTCCTTCTGTTCATCCCACATGCATCCTCTACCGTGTACTATTATCTTTTTGTATCCTATTTTTGCCATTTTTGTTTTACTCTTTCTTCATTCTCCACTTTGCATATTAATTTCTGAATTTCTTTTTCTTTCATTGTTTATGTAAATGCAGTAAGTAGTTGTGGTTTTTTAACTTGCTCTTGTTTTTCAATATCTCTGCTTTTTCTATCATTGTTTCTGTTTAACAAAGTTCTGTAAGATAGTCACTTGTTCGATTCTTGATCCTCTTTTCAGCTAGTCCATTTAGATATTTCTCTATCTCCTCCTCCTCTATGCATGGGTCAGACTATTTTGTTTATTTATTGATTTGTTGATTATTTTTAGTACTTTTGCAAAAGGATTTAAATAATTATCCTTTTTCAGAAAATGATTAACTTTATAATTAAGGTCTATTAATATGTTTATTATAAGAAGACAAAAAATTGGACATTATAAGTATTTGTATTCGTTTTTATTTCACTTTTGTTTTAATTTTTTGTTTTTAATATGAATACTTTTTTACGGATGTTTTACTGTTTATTAAAAAGTCATTTGTACATGGGTGATCTAAAAAGTAAATACACAGTAGTTTATGTAGGTATATATACTTGAGTCCAGGGTTCTTTACTCGTGCGTCATCATTTAAACAATTCGAAATAAGTCGGAAATTTACTAAACGCAACGGCAAGTGACAGAAAGTGGCTACTGCTCTGACCACGGATTATATAGTAAAAAATTTGACGTTAATAAATAGAATGTCAAATGTAGGTTTTGCTTTAAAATTTTGGTGCATAGGTACAGCTACATTTGAAGTAGCTTAATAAATTGTTTTAATATCATTGATTAATAAATAAATAAACAATTTATAAAAAATTCAATATCATATTTTCTTTTTGTCATTTTATTCACTTTGGCGGAAGCTTAAACACTTCCTTAACTCTGCGAATGAGGTTAGTTTTGTATGTTGTAAAATACATGTAACAAATGTTGTAAATACACTTACCATAAAATTTCAAACTCCAATATAGAATTAGTTGTGAAAAAACTGTTTGTGTACTATAAAAAACTTCAAAATGCAAAAATTCAACACTGACAGCCACAAAAGTAAACAAACCAGAAACGTCACAAATGCTACTCAAAATCTGAAAATATCCCCAAACGTCTTTTTGTACCTATCTCTTTTCAATGTACTGAGTCTAGAGCGTTCAAAAAATTACATGTGTTTTTACTTAATAACAGGCGGTAGCTGATTTGTCATTAGTTTCATATGTGAAAGAGAATGATGCTAGATAAAAAGTATGTATTTTATCTCGCCAGGTATTAATGACGCACAGGTAAAGAATCGTGGACTCAAATGTATCGACTTCTTCAAGTGCTATCTTCGATTTGAAGTGATGTTAATATTTTTTGAGTAGAGGTATTTTCCTGTAAAATTTTTATGGCAAATTCTGTCAAAGGATTAAAATTATAGTCAATAAACCATAATGCATGTTGTGTTTTATGTTTACATAGGTATGTCTTTTATTTTTTAACTTCCGCACTTACTTTTTTCCTTTTCGTTTTACATAAAAAGCTGGTTAAAAATGAAAAAAAAACAAGCATTTTGGACGATTTCACAAAAATCACTTAAATTTTTCAGTGACCATGACGACAGTGTGTCGTCATAAAAGTTTCATCAAGGGTGTCGCCAGTAGTACTGCGTTACTAAATGAACTATTTAATTATGTGGTAACAGTCATGTGACATATGTTCAAGATGGACAGCGAATGTGTTAAACATAGAGGTATATATTGACATAGAGAGAGTATCATTCAAAGCGAAGTGACGACACCATCTTTTTTCTTTGGATTAGTGCTGTTTCACTCTTACGCATATTAAGCTGCGACAGTTGCCCTCCTCTTCCGTGCCTATACTTACACCTTAATGTCATCTTAGTTTCTCGGTACAATGTGCTAGAAAGAGATAGCGCAAACCAGTCGAAGAGATCTTGTCGTCAGGATGCGCGGAGTGAAGGCTCACTCTATGTTAATATGGTGTTAAAATGCAAAAAAAAATTAAATCATGCAGAAATTGTAGTAAATAACATCTCACAAATGCACTAAACTCGGCCAAAACAGGGTGCTGTAAAATTTGTTTGGTAAGGCTATTTGGGATACTTGCGTCTAGGGACAGCTATACTTTGCTGGCGAGCTTCTAGACAATTGACAGTCTAGTCAGGATTTGGCGGGCAATATTTGAAAAGTATATATTTATAATATTATAATGTTATGTAATATTATTTAAGACAGTAAATAAAAGATCTCATTCGCTTGTTCGATTATTTATATAAATGAAATTCAAAATATAAGTACTTTACCTAATACCTATTATACAGCATTAGCAATATTTTAAATAAAAAAGCAATATAAAATATAACATAATAATGTAGCTATACAATAAGTTGGAAACATATGGAAAACTTTTTTATTATTATCTAATTTTACGAAACAAAGCTATTCTTGATAAAAAGTTCTGCATGCTCTAAAACCTAGTATTCAACCAGCAGATATTAAATTTTATGAATATTATACGAGGTATGTCAAAAAACATGAATATTGCTGAAGAGTAAAGTAGCTTTATTTTTCACAATACAGTAGAACCTCGATTATCCGTCAGGGCTCCGGACCAAGGGTATGACGGATAATCGAAAAGACGGTTTATTAACAGAATATTGAAAAAAATTAAAAATTCACAGTACAACTCTCAAATTTCATTTGTATGTTTTGTTTGACAATATAAGAGGGATTTGTGTTTGTACAATCGAATCAATTTAAAATATTCTGAAATTTTTGTTTGTTTTACTGTTGCTTCACATTTTGCGACGGCTGAATTTCTTAATCGGCATACGATCATGCAATCTACTTTATTGGCTTCTTCTTGTTGAGAATACCACTCGATGAATTATTGCATATTCGATGCAGCTTCTCTAGATTATTTATGCAAATCTTTGTCAGTTACAATAAGTTCATCAACATAGCTACAGTCAAATTCCAAGTCTGTGTCAGCTTCTGAATCTGTTTGGTCCGCCTTTGTTGCCATTTCAACGATTTCTTTATATGTCAGCAATGGATAGCCGTTTGTGTCCTCATCACAAATCAAATTAACTTTTTTATTATTTTTTTACATTAAAAGTTTTGCTTATGTAGTCGATACAACTTCTGTATGTACCCTGACCGTTAACAGCTACAGGTAACGGTTAATGGAGAGACGGATAATCGAGGTTTCTACTGTATTGAAAATTGTTACTTTAAACAGTTGTTTGGAATTAAGAACTATATTATAATATGCAATTACATCCTTCTAATTGAAAATAAAAGTTTATTTTTTTTTCAAATTATGGATAACCAAACATTATTTTCAGTTATTTCAATTATGATAATTCTTTTATTATCAATTTTACGAAAAAAGTTATTCTTTATAAAATGTACTGCATGGTCTAAAACATAAAATAATACAACCATCTATATCAAATTCTATCAATTTTATACGACATAATATGTCATGTCAAAAATATGAATTTAGCTCAAGAGTAAATAAAATACATTTATTTTTCATAATATCGATAATTGTGATTATGAAAAGTTGTTCAGAATTAAAAACTATGTTCCAATATGTATCTAATTACATCCTTCTAATAGGGCTTTTCATCGCTTGTCATTTGTGGTTCGATCGGTTGGTTTCCATCGATTTGTGGGATGGGGGTAGTTCCACGTGTGACATGCAGCTATCTCTTTTAGGAACAAGAATCAACCCAAAATGCTAATTTTTGAAATTTCCGTGGTGATTTTTGCCCAGATTTTTATGTAAAATACCACTCTGTGCGACTTTAAGAGTTTTACTGCTCAGGACTAGTTTCTTTGGCTCATTCCGTCTTTCAAGTGGTAGCCCTAACTCACTTTTCGCAGAGCTCGTTCGAGCTCTGCGAAGTTAACTGTTTTGTGTATTCTTTTTTTTTTAGTGAAAACTTCTTTAGGGACGTTGTGCGATTTTTGGATAGGGGAAAAAGCATTGAATTCGCGACCGTCATCGCTGATGATATATATTATTTGTATGTATATATAAACTGTATAGAAGTATTTAAATTTAAAATAAATGTAAAACCTGTTTTAGGATGGGGGAAAACGATTTATTTCGCGACCGTCATCTCTTGGGCGAAATAAATTTTGTACCTATCTGTATTATGTGTATGTATACATAAATTGTATAGAAGTATTTAAATTTAAAATAAATGTAAAACCTATTTTTGGATGGGGAAAAAGGATTTATTTCGCGACCGTCATCGCAACCGTCATTTCTTCGACGAAATAAATTTTGTGCGTATATTTATTGAAGTGAAAACTTCTTCAGGGACGTCGTGCACTTTTTGAATGGGGAAAAATATTAAATTAGCGACCGTCATCGCTTCGACGAAATACATTTTTGAAGTGAAAATTTCTTTATGGCCGTTGTACACTTTTTAGATGGGGAAAATATTGAATTAGCAACTGTCTTCGGCGAAATAAATTTTTGAAGTAAAAACTTCTTTTGGGGACGTTGTGCACTTTTTAGATGGGAAAAGTATTGAATTAGCGACCGTCATCGCTTCGGCGCAATAAATTTTTGAAATAAAAACTTCCTTAGGGACGTTGTGCACTTTTTGGAAGGGAAAAAATTATTAAATTAGTGACCGTCATCACGTCGACGAAACAAATTTTTGAAGTGAAAACTTATTTTGGGACGTTGTGCACTTTTTGGATGGAAAATATTAAATTAGCGACCGTCATCGCTTTGATGAAATAAATTTTTGAAGTGAAAACTTCTTTAGGGACATTGTGCTCTTTTTGGATGGGGAAAAAGTATTAAATTAGCGACCGTCATCGCTTCGACGAAATAAATATTTGAAGTGAAAACTTCTTGAGGAACGTTGTGCACCTTTTGGATGGGGAAAACGTATTAAATTCACGACCGTCATCGCTTCGACGAAATACATTTTTGAATTGAAAATTTGTTTAGGGACGTCTGTACTTTTTGGATGGACCATCATCGCTTCGACGAAATAAATATTTGAAGTGAAAACTTCTTGAGGGACGTTGTGCACTTTTTGGATGTGCGACGAAGTAAATTTTTTAATTGAAAATTTCTTTAGGGACGTTGTGCACTTCTTGGATGGGGAAAAAGTATTGAATTTGCGACCGTCATCACTCCGCTGAAATAAATTTTGTACGTATATAAATTTCGTGTATGTATACATAAATAGCATAGGGCATACGCATCGCGTATTTGATATAGGCATAGCACTTCTTTTTGGATGGGGAAAAAGCATTGAGCTCGTAATTTACTTACTATAAGAAGTTTTCACTTCTGTCGGCACTCCCACGAGTGTCTTCAATTTTTTTTTCATGGTTTTACCAAATTTTTTACTGCTGTATGTCCTTCGTGACGCAAACCCTCCTCCCAGCCACTATTAAACTCGAATACACCCCATGACATATAAATACAGTTTGTACCTCAACTATAAACCATTTAAGAAAAAAAATTGTTCAGATTTATCACTTATTTTGTATACCTGGATCACTCACTGTACAAATGTATATTCGCGGATTGATTATACAGTTTGGCACGCACTTCATGAACAAATAAAAACCAAACAAAAGTTTCTTCTTACAGCCCAACTGTACAATTGCTTTGAATGTCCATACGCAACCAAACGAAAATCAGATTTAACAAAACATGTTCTCTGTCATCGACCTACAGATACCGTTCCCCTGTACAAATGCAGCCACTGTCCGTACGTGACCAAAAGAAAAGGAGATCTGCCCAAGCATGAGATGAACCACGCCGACAAAAGCCAGATGTTTACCTATAAATGCACCGAATGCGAGTATTTTTCGAAGAGGAAGAACGATTTGCACAAACATATGCTGATACACAGCGACAGACAGCTGTCGGGACTGTACAAGTGTCTTAAGTGTGCATATGCAACAGATAAGGTAATTATAATTTTCTTCTATAATTTGTTTGTTATGAACAGGGGTAGAGTAGAAAGTTATGGTGTACCTATTTCTTTAAGTTTACGTTAGGGGGGGTATGGTTTCAAAATTTTGATATTTTCGATTTTTTATTATTTTTAATGAAAGTACATAACTTCAAGAGTACTCTCTGAAAATTTTAAATTGATTGGAGTAAAATTACCGGGAATACAGCATGTTGAATAACCCTACCATCTATTCACTTTGCAGTAGCTTCACGCCAGCACGCTTGAGCATAGTGAGAAACGTTCAACAGCTGTTGCCATTTTCTTTGGTAAATTACTCCGCGATTCAAAAACATATTCCGGTGTGCATCACTTTACGATTTGACAGACAAAAGGAAATTCAAAATAAAAGTTGTCAAAATTTTGAACGCGTTTTTCTCAAACTGCTTTTTTCAAAGGCGGCGGCCATTGTAACTCAAAAACTACTTGACCGATCTACCTGAAATTTTGCATAGATTTTCTTTAGACATTTCGTGAGCTAACGCTGTCGGATATTTTTTGTTTTATGATTATTTTAAGTTTAACAACAATAAATATAATTGATGGATTCGACCGTTACTTGATGTAAGTTTATTTTATCTAACAATAAAACACTGAAAACGTTTGTTTTCTATACTTCCACAAAATTTATTACAACTATGTGACTACACCTGTTTCGGCAGAGTGCCTTTCTCCAGTGATTTAGTTTACTATGGGTTTGCCTTTTTAAAGTCTTTAACTGAAGAGGTTGAGGAGTGGGGAGCTGTTTGTCTCGAGTTGGTCATTCAGAATTACATCTGTATTTTTCAATTTATTAATTTCCATAGATTCTAATAAAGATAGCTTAAGGCCTTTATTTTGAATATGCAGAATTTGAAACTGTTCATTAAAAGAATGATTATGATCTAGAAGGTGAAGTGCGTATGTAGAAGTGTCTGTTTTTCTATTGTTGAAAGCCCTTTTGTGTTCTGCTATCCGTTTGTCAAAGGTTCTGCCAGTTTGACCGATGTAAGTTTTCGGACAGTCACCACAAGTTAGTTTGTAAACACCACTCTGTAGTTGTTTTCTCTTTCGGCTCTTATTGTTAACATATTTGCTTAAGTTGTTGTTAGTTCTGAAAGCTGGTGTTATTCCTTTCTTTTTTATGTTTCTGGCTATCTGGCTATCAGTATATGTGATAGAGCAGAAGGTACTGGGTTCTTTCTGTGGTAGTGGATAAACTAATTTCAGGGCTTTCTTATGGAGTTTTTGGTTTAAAATTTTGTTAATTGTTTGTTCGTTATAGCCATTGTTTACTGCTATTTGTTTAATGATGTTCAGTTCTATCTCAAAGTTATTTTTTGACATGGGAATTTCTGTCAGTCTATGTATCAGTATCATGCTATGGTAGGCTGCTAATTTGTGTTGTGTAGGATGGGATGATGAATTGTGTATAGTTGTATCAGTATGGGTAGGTTTATGATATACGGAGAACTCATGTTTGTTGTGTAGTCTGGTATATCATAAACCTACCCATATTGATACAACTATACACAATTCATCATCCCATCCTACACAACACAAATTAGTAGCCTACCATAGCATGATACATAGAGTGACAGAAATTCCCATGTCAAAAAATAGCTTCGAGATAGAACTGAACATCACTAAACAAATAGCAGTAAACAATGGTTATAACGAACAAACAATGAACAAAATTTTAAACCAAAAACTCCATAAGAAAGCCCTGAAATTAGTTTATCCACCACCACAGAAAGAACCCAGTACCTTCTGCTCTATCACATATACTGGCAAGATAACAACAAAAATAGCCAGATACATAAAAAAGAAAAGAATAACACCAGCTTTCAGAACTAACAACAACCTAAGCAAATATATTAAGAACAATAAGAGACGAAAGAGAAAACAACTACAGAGTGGTGTTTACAAACTAACTTGTGGTGACTGTCCGAAAACTTACATCGGTCAAACTGGCAGAACCTTTGACAAACGGATAGCAGAACACAAAAGAGCTTTCAACAATAGAAAAACAGACACTTCTACACACGCACTTCACCATCTAGGCCATAATCATTCTTTTAATGAACAGTTTCAAATTCTGCAGGCCTTAAGGCCTTAAGCTATCTTTATTAGAATCTATAGAAATTAATAAATTGAAAAATAAAGATATAATTCTGAATGACCAACTCGAGACAAACAGCTCCCCACTGCTCAACCTCTTCAATTAAAGACTTTAAAAAGGCAAACACATAGTAAACTAAATCACTTGTGAAAGGCACTCTGCCGAAACAGCTGTAGTCACATAGTTGTAATAAATTTTAGGGAAGTATAGAAAACAAACGTTTTCAGTGTTTTATTGTTAGATATAATGAACTTTCATCAAGTAACAGTGGAATCCATCAATTGTATAAATTAACATTACATTGCATAGTGTCCCACCTTTAGACTTATCAGAGGAGTATGATAACTGTCACTGTGACAGTACAATTTTATAAAATACTCCTGTCACAGATGTCTAAAGGCGGGAAGCTATGTAATGTAATGTTAATTTATACGTTTATATCGATAATTTCCACCTCTACTAATTTCATCTCTTTTTATTTCACAATGTAATATGTTTTCCATCTTTTGCGTTATTTTTCCGGTTATTAGCGCACTCATCACTGTATGAGACAGTGTACAGATCCGGATAAATTTTCTAATACGTTTGTATACTTTAAGCGGTTTTTTAAGTCGTTTTTTCCAAGGTTTTCTATGTAAATATTAGTTTTTATATAAAACCTTACGCGATTTTAATATTGTTTCGAATTTGTAGGTCGCCAGATTCTCAAACCACGTCATGAGCAAATGTGTCTTCTGGGAATCACCGATCAGTTTGGAGCATATCATGCTTGAAGACATTTTGGCGACCGTAGACAAAGACGGCGTCCACGTACTCCTAAACGAATCTGATGATGAAAACACAAACGAACACGCTGAATTCGTTCGGTATATCGAACACGCAGCTATCAAAAGTGGCGTCGTACAAGCAGATGACGCCGACGCACCAACCGTGGTTGAAGGTGAAACCGTCGAAGCGCAGTTGGTAGAAGAGGAGGGCGCTATTGTAATAAAAAGTGATGATGTCGAAGATGAAGAGAATTAAACGATGAAAACTAATTCAGAGCATGTTTCTAAAAACGATTTATATTAGTAGAAATTATAGTTTTTCGGTCAATTTTGATATGAGGTTTTAATGTAAATGGTTTAATGTTTCAGGATTTATCTGTTATTATGTGTTATGCACAAGTATTTTACATGTAGGTATTCCGTTGGCGAATTTACAAAAGCTATACTAATTCAGTCATGGGGGCGACTGAATTCGAGTAGGTTTTGTATGCAGAATATTAGTTATATATTCTATACTACTACGGTCCACAAATTAACTGTATTGTTGTAGGATTTGTAAGTGAAATTTTTGATTATTATTGAGTAAATGTCTATACTGTTTCAGTCATGTAAGTAAAACTAATCAAGTATTTACTTAAGTGGATTTATTATTATATGTATCATAAAATTTAGATATATTTTGAAAATTAAAATGAATAATATATATTTGGATATGATTAAAAATTAAAAACAAATGCATAACTACTAATGTACGAGTATATACAGTATGTCCCTGTAAGTTGGAACTGTATGGAAAACTTTTCAACGAAAACATTTCGTTTATAAATTCGCAAAAGTGTGTGTGTTATTGCGTTGCCGCTCCTGCAATATTCCGATCAGATTTATCGATGGATTTTTATGTAGTTTTTTTTTTATTATTGATTTTACAAAAAAAAGTTATTCTTCACAAAAAATTCTGCGTGGTCTAAAACCTAAAATCAAGTTTTATCAATAGGATACGAGGAATGTCAAAAAATATGAATTTATCTCAAAAGTACAGTACCTTTATATATTTCACAAAATTGAAAATTGTTATTACGAAAATTTGTTTGGGCTTAAAAATACTGTTCTAATATGCAATTACATTCTTCTAATTGAATGAAAAATTGAATTTTTTTCTCAAATTACAGATACTTAACATCATTTTTATTTATGATAACTTCGATTTTTATTTATGTAACTCCTATTATTAGTTTTACGAAAAAAAAAATTATTCTTTACAAAAAGTTTTGTATGGTCTGGAAACTAAGATACAACCATAATTTATCAAATTTTATCAATTTTATACGAGGTTTGTCAAAAAATATGAATTTCGTTCAAGAGTATACTCATACATGTTTTTTAATTCTGAACAACTTTTTATAATAAAATGTTTCAATACTGTGCAAAATAAAGGTACTTTACTCTTGAGCAAAATCCATTTTTTGACATACCTCGTACAAAATTGATAAAATGTGAAATATTATGATTGACGCTTATTTTGTAGAACGTGGAAAACCTTTAATAAAGAATAACTTTTTTTGGTAAAATTAATAATTTCGGAGTTACCTATCATATTTAAATAAAAATGATGTTTTGTATCTTAAATTTTTTTTTCGATTAAAAGAATGTAATTGCGCATTAGAACATAATTTTTAATTTCAAACAACTTTCGATAATAACAATTTTCAATACTGTGGAATATAAAGGTGCTTTACTCTTGAGAGAAAATTGAGATATCTGATGCTTGTATCTAAGTCTAAACGTATAAATTTTTATTTATATGTCCATGACTGAAACAGTATAGACATTTACTCGATAATAATCAAAAATTTCGCTTACAAATCCTACACCAATATAGTTAATTTTTGGACCGTAATAGTATAGAATATGTAACTAATATTCTGCATACAAAACCTACTCGAATTCAGTCGCCCTCATGACTGAATTAGTATAGCTTTTGTAAATTCGCATTCCGTTGTGGTTTTCTTTATCACCTTCACAGAGCTTCTATTGTTTTGCTTCAATATATTTTAGTGCTATAGACCAGGGAATTTTTGATTTTCCCCGGACAATCTTTGCTACAGGTATATCAACAACTGCTTTAGATAAATTTGATAAACAACATATTATACAGGGTGTCCCAAAAATAGCGGAACGATCGAATATTTCGCGAAATGAACATCGGATCGAAAAACTGAAAAATGCGTGTTTAAGAATTTTCAAAAATCTCTATCGAATGACACCAAACACGACCCCCACTCCACCCCCTGAAGGTGGGGTGGAGGGTAACTTTAAAATATTAAATGGAAATCCCTAGTTTTTATATCAGATTTGGATTCCTTACGTAAAAGTAAGCAACTTTTATTCGAGATATTTTTTCGAATAATGGATAGATGGCGCTATAACCAGAAAACACGATTTATTGTGATGCCATAAGTAAATTATAGAATCGATCTAATATCTCGAGAAATACACTTTCAAATGAAGAACAAAAAAATACGTTTTTAATATTTTTCAAAAATCGAATTCAACCCTCCTTCAGGTGCGTTAGGGGGGAGCTAACTGAACTCTCATTTTTATCGCAGATTTAGATTTCTCATGAAAAAATAAGTAACATTTATTTAAAACATTTTTTAGAATTGTTGATGGCGCCATAATCAGAAAAATACGATTTATTAGCGCCATCTATCAACAATTCGAATAAATGTTACTTATCCTTTCATGAGCAATCCAAAACTGCAATAAAAAACGGGGTTCTTATTTAATATGTTAGAGTTATCCCCACCCTACCTCCAGGGTGTAAAGTGGGGTATTTTTTGGTGTAATTTGATAGGCTTATGAAAAATATTAAACACCTGTTTTTTGTTTTTTCATTTAGAAGTGTATTTCTCGAGATATTAGACCGTTTCTATAATTTACCTATGGTATCACCATAAATCGTTTTTTCCGATTATAGCGCATTTATCCAAAATTCAAAAAAATCTCTCGAATAAAAGTTGCTTACATTTACGTAAGGAATCCAAATCTGCAATAAATACTGGGGGTTTCTATTTGAGATTTTAAAGCTGGTCCCCGCCCACCTCCAGGGGATGGAGGGGATCGTGTTTGGTGTCATTCGATAGATTTTTGAAAATTATTGAACATGTATTTTTCAGTTTTTTGATCCGATGTTCATTTTGCGAAATATTCGACCGTTCCACTACTTTTGTAAGAACAATGTACTTTTTGAACAATGTAAGAACGATATTTAATTTTAAATTCTAAAGGTGAAATTATTGCGTAGATTATAAAAATTTAATTTTGAATTAATTTTTTTATTTTAAATTTTTACTTTGGATGATAAATATTTATTTTAAATTATGTGAATAAATTACAAAAGTTAATAATCAATTCACAAATTAACTATTTTTATAATTTATGCAACGCAATACCGAAAATTAAAAAAAAAACATCAATTTTCGTTGATTAGAACCGGAGATATTGCGACTTTTGTAAATTTAAAATTCAGTTTTTGAAATAGTTAAATCGTTTCGCTTTTAAACCTTTTATCTTTGTCTCATCATGGACGGCTCATTTTGAAAGGAATTGTTTTGATTTTTTTGTCAAAACTTGAACTTTTATTCTTTCACGTGGTGCTTTTTAAATTTTTTAATGTTTATAAAAAAAGCCCTGGCGAATTTTTGAAACATAGGTTAACTCGGATTCTAGTAGTCGTATGATATTATATATTTTTTAAATTCGTGTAAAAATGTCATCATTTCGAATAAAAATAAATTAACTTTTTACGTGTTGATGCTTCTGAGTGATTTTAAATGGCTATAAGCTTAAAATGACATTACTTTTGTTAAGCTATTTCATAACATTTAGCATAAACTTTTTAATCGTTAAATGGTTTAGTTAATACCGTTGTATATAAATGGTTTCTGGGTTAAACAATTTAAATTTTTCAATAACTATTAAGTGACACTTTTTGAAATTTTTACAGCCGAATACATGTGACGTTGTTCCTATTATCACCAGAAATTAAAAGTTTTCTGCTCATTTTAAAAAAAGTTATTAACAATTTTCAAAAAAAAATCAACCTTTGAAGCTATTTTTGCAATAATTAATCAACAAATTACAAAATATACTTTACAAACTCCATTTTAAAAGATTTTCTATGCTATTTCAGCAAAATTTGTCTGACTTTTTAAAATCAAATAGCGATGTTGTTTGAAGCTATTTCCTTGTGGCATTTTTATGATTACCTAACTATTTATATGGGAAATAAGCCACAATTAAATTGAAAAAAAAAATAATTTTATTAACGTTTCGACGCCCAAATCGGGTGCCGTTGTCAAAATACAAAATACTATTAAATTAAACAAAAATGACATAAAATTCAGACATATATTATACATTTTAAAGTAGAAGACTTTAAAATAATATTGCCAATATTTATGAGTTGCGTTCCTGGGACGACTTTACTGAAAGATAAATGTCGGGATAGTATCACGAGGTTTTTTCCTGGTTTTTTCCTTGTGATTTACTATGGAATCTCTAACGCGAGAATTTTAGTGCCATCGTTGCATTTGGTTGTCTTTTTAAAGACAGATCACATGCTATAATTTTTTTGTGACGGATATTCTTGAGTTGGGGTTGATTTCATGTAATCGAATGAACTATCTTTCAGTAAAGTCGTCCCAGGAACGCAACTCATCAATGTTGGCAATATCATTTTAAAGTCTAAAATGTATAATACATGTCTGAATTGCCGATATAAATCAGTCAGATTAAATAAATTATTAGAAGAATTTTTTACTAAGCAACAACATTTTTGTTTAATTTAGTAGTATTTTGTATTTCGACGACACCCGATTTGGGCGTCTAAACATTAATAAAATTATTTTTTTCAATTTAATTGTGGCTTATTTCCCATATAAATAGTTAATCAAATCTTAAATTGCTTATACGTAAACAAAATACGTTTAATCTTTTGTTACATATTTTCATCACCCAATTTATCAAAAACAGTTTTTAAATTCCTGTATCAAAGATGGTCAGGAAAAAGGCTTTTATTTTGCAAATTTTTCTAGTATATTTATGTTTTCTTTTCACAGAGCTTTTATTGCCGACTGAAATATATTTTATTGGGCACATGAACCGTTCTATTTTATTTCTGCCAATATAAATCGTTATTTGTTTTCTTAACTTTTTTTTATTGTTACCATAATTCAGTGTCATTCGTTTTCTCGATAAACCAAAAATGTAGATACTATTTAATAGTTTGTAGATCTTAGCCTTAGCAGAGAGTTTCACAAATATCTTACACTGTAATGGCTTTCATTATATGGTATAAGTATATTGTGTGTTATATGTGTATAAAAATAAAGTTTTCACACCCTTATCTTCAGTGTTTTTTCCACCAAACAATAGGGAACTTGCACAATTTTTTTTATTACATATTAATGTTCAGTTTTGTAGAAAAATGAGATTTTCAAAATTTCACACTTCAAAAACTCATAATAACTTAGAAGTACAAATTTAAAGTCTTCTGTATTTTAAAATAGTTCAAACGACCCGTGACGTCACATAGTTTTACTCTTAGACAAGGAAAGAGAGGACGAGTAATCCTATGACCAAAAGTGAAGCCAAACCGACACCAGAGATTTTGATCATCGACGTATCTTTGGGGTATTGTTATGCATTGAGTATTTAAAATAAAAACATGAAATGTATTTAAAATGAAGAATTTGTGTACGGTAAATGTTTTATTAAGTTGCTCATATTACGTACATATGTTTCAATACATACATATGTTTTTATTACGAATTTTAGATGATGATTTACTTTATTTTTTATGAAATTTTAACCTTCAACGAACACCCACCACTGGCAACCCATTGTTATTTTTGACGTGACCGCCATGTTTTTGGTGACAAGCACACCAAAAACTGGCTTCACTTTTGGAACGTGTGTGTTAAATGAGTGTTACCCGTCCTCTCTTTTTTCCTTGTCTAAGGTTTTACTAGATTGTTATGTTATGGATATATTTAGGTATATTCTTCTTATCCTTCTTTAGTTTATTGGCCTCCACCTACTTGGGTATTTGGCCAGTTCATCGTCGCGGAATAAAGGGAAAATATTTAAATTCTAATGGCATTTATCGTATGTCATTGTAATAATATATACCAGTTTGTTGAGATTGGAGTTTGATACAGTTTTTGAAAGAAATGAAAGAAGATTTACTATGGAAAATAGAACCATTTTGTAAAAGTACAAGTTTTCTATGAATAGTTCAAACGATCAAAAACATTTTTAACGTAACATAACTGTATTTTCTACTGACGTTTATAATGTCTAATTTAAAATTATATACAATTGTGTTTACTTTGTTTTTGTGGAGTGTAAACATATAGCCCGATGACGTCACGACCCGCGTTGGGCTGGCTGGTATAATTTGAATTTTTAATCGTCTTTAGGGGCCAAACGAAAGACAAACAAAACTTCTTTGATACATGTTTTAAATTATGTTCTGTTGTGATTTATAACATTTTTTTCGAATTTAAAATTTTATGCAAGTTCCCTATTCAACTTTCATAAAACTCGTCAACACGTCTAAAAAAGTTTTATATTTTATAAAATTGTGCGAAAATGTTGAGAGGCTTTGCAAGTGACAGCGTGTAGTAATGCGTTGACAATAGCTATTTGTATAACAAGGGAGGAAAGTGCTACTTTTCCTCCCGAGAATGAAGTTTACTGCCCGACGCGTAGCGGAGGGCAGTAATCATTCAAGGGAGGAAAAGGCACTTTACTCCCATGTTATATATATGATTTTTCCACCTTCCTCAAATAACAAGTCATTTTTTCATTTTTACTTAATTTATTTATGTAACTAACCAACAAAATTTATTAGAACTAAAACTAACAAGTAGGTACAATATAACTGTCAACTGTCAAAATATAAGTCAAATTATTAATGTAAACATTGTTAAATCAGAGTAACAATTTATTGTTTTTTTTACCATTCTGCAAGAGTGTTTTTAAATAAACGTTAAAATGTATAGATACTTACGTAATAGAAAATAGGTATTGTACAGGGCGTCAATAAGTTATATTTCATGAATGAAATACCATGACGTCACTTTTACTTTTCCTCCCTAGGGAGGAAAAGTACAACTTTGCTCCCTACAATCAGGTCCGGAAAAGTATACTTTCGGTAGAGGTAAATGGAAAATAATTTTTAACTTATTTAATTCTTTTCAGTCTATGAAAAAATTATGATATAATTTTTTTAAGAAAATCTACGTTTTTAGAGTTTATTCGATTCCTCGAGAGAAAAACAATTGCGGGGAGGCTAGAGGTCATAAAAAAATGACGTGACTTGGACTCAAATTGAACAAAATATGAATTTTTTAATTTTACAAAATTTCCAAATCTCTAAACGAATTTTTTTGTCACGAACCGTAAGCCGTAGAAGAATTCTGAGCACAGAAGAACGAACGGCATATTTTATATAAGAAAGGGGATACAGTTAAACTGTTGGATTGAAATTGGACGAAATATGAATTTTTTTATTTTACGAAATTTCCAAATCTCTAAACAAATTTTTTTCTCAACAACCGTAAGCCGTAGAAAAATTCTGAGCACAGAAGAAGAACGGGCGGCCTATTTTATGTAAGAAAAAGGCTACAGTTAACTCTTTAGTACTTTTAAAATTTTACCAAAATACAGCAGCAGAAAATCAAAGCACCGATCAAAGGTATAATCCATAGAGGTTTAAATTAACATAGAGTGAGCCTACCGTCCACGCTTCCTGACGAAAAGATCTCTTGGACTGGTTTGCGGTATCTCTTTCTAACACATTGTATCGAGAAACTAAGATGATGTTAAGTGTGAGTATAGGCACGGAAGGGGAGGACAACTGTCGCAGCTTTACTAAGCGTAAATAGTGAAACAGCACTGAGCCAAATAAAAAAGATGGTGTCGTCACTTCGCTCTGAATGACACTCTGTC
Source organism: Diabrotica virgifera virgifera (assembly GCF_917563875.1). Classification (NCBI taxonomy): domain Eukaryota; kingdom Metazoa; phylum Arthropoda; class Insecta; order Coleoptera; family Chrysomelidae; genus Diabrotica; species Diabrotica virgifera. The sequence continues at coordinate 6,721,769 of NC_065448.1, forward strand.
TATGATAATACATAATACCCGCTTTACACCAACAATAAATTGACCCAAATTCTTCAAAGTCAAATTTGACGTGTACAAAACACAATTTTGCTGTGAATAAAAAGAAAATGAAGGAATTTAACGAAATAGAACATGTTCTATTATAGGACATGTCATGATACTATAAATAACATACTATAAATAACTTTAATTATAGTATCATGGGACATGTTTTATTTCGTCAAGTTTCTTCATTTTCACGGTAAAATCACAGAACACTTTAGATGATCTGTGGTTAAAATTGGATGTCAAATTGTGTTTTGTACCACAAACCATGCATTTTGTACACGTCAAATTTGGCCTTAAATAAATTCGTCAATTTCTTGATCAATTTATTGTTGGTGTAAACCCGTCTATGGTATAATCAATCAAATGAAAAAATTGTGATATAATTTTTTTTGTAGACAATCTACATGTTACCTACATAATTTCCTTTACAATCGTTTAAAAAAGTTTTCCATGACTTCGACGCCATCACAGAATAATCAACTACATACTTAAAAATTTTAAACTATTTTTAAATATTTATAGAAAGAAATTTGTAGGTATAAAAAAGAAAATAGATATGTATAAAATAATGATTTACATTAAGGTCCGGTCTTTTCACCTCCGCATAAAAGTTATCGGGAGGTTTATTTGACAGATTTACATGTAATCTGCCGAATAAACTTCCCAATAAATAGTTATTCGGAGGTGAAAAGACCGAGCCTAAATAGCATTGAAAAAAACACCACGATTCACATGTGCCCATAGCTAATGTTAATTGTAATTTAAAAACTAAAAGTCATATAATACAGTTAGCAAATTGATCATTTTGAATTTCCTTATTTTACCATAAAAATTAAATTTTACAAAAAGACAGTTAAAATTTTGGCGAGAGCCACCTTTACTTAACAAGAACAAGCCATGAAGTTGAAACTTGGCAACATCTAACGGTAGACCGGTTAAAAGGTTAAATCAGTCAGTTCTCATTTGTTTGCAAACAATTATTCACAGAGAAACTGAAACATTTTACAATATTTCGTGCTACAAATTATAAAGAACATTCTTCTTCTTCTTCTTCAGCCTGTGTTCATCCACTGCTGGACATAGGCCTCTTCCATTTGCTTCCATCGATTTCTACTCTTGGCAGTTCTCATCCACTGTTTGCCCGCGACTTGTTTGATATCATCTGCCCACCTCTTCTGCGGTCTGCCTACTCCTCGCCTGTTCTCTCTTGGTCTCCAGTTTGTTAGTCTCTGTGTCCATTTTTCGGGATTATCTCGGGCAACATGTCCGACCCATTGCCACTTGAGCCTTGCTATACGTTCTACGACATCAGTAATCTTTGTTCTTTCACGAATGTCGATATTTCGAATTTTGTCTCTCAAACTAATCTCTAGCATGACCCTCTCCATCGCTATTTGAGTTGTACTGAGCTGCTCTAAGGTTTTCTTTGTAAAGGCCATGGTCTCCAGTCCATATGTAGTTACAGGCAAGATACATTTGTCATAAACTCTACGTTTTAGACACATTGGTATATCTCTATTCTTCAAGATAAAGCTTAACTTGCCGAAAGCTACCCAAGACAATTGTATGCGTCTTTTTATTTCGGCTATTTGGTTTTCTTTGCCGATTTTAATGGTATGCCCAAGATATATATAGTGGTCTACATTTTCAAGACTGACGTTGTCAATAACAAGATTAGTTTGTACATTACTCATTATTTTTTTTTCTGAAGATTCATTTTGAGACCTACTTTATTTGACTGCTGGTTCAGTTCCTTCATCATTTGCTCCAGTTCCTTGATATCTGTACTGAATAATACTATGTCGTCCGCAAACCTCAAATGACTCAAACATACACCATCAATGTTTAGACCTTTTTCCTCCCAGTCGAGCTGTTTGAATACATTTTCCAATGCTAAGGTAAAAAGTTTTGGTGAAATAGTATCACCTTATCTAATACCTTTACCAAGGCGTATTTTTTCGGTTTTTTGGTCTTCATTGATTTTGATGTGGAATGTGGCCTGTTCATAAATGTTTTTAATGAGTGTAGTGTACCGTGAGTCTATTCGAGCATCTCTTAGGGCTGACAAAAAGGACCAGGTTTCAATACTATCGAAAGCCTTGTGAATGTCAATAAATGCCATATGTAAGGGTACATTATATTCTGTGGTTTTTTCTACCAGCGTTCTGATGGTTTGTGATCGTTAGTACCAAACCCTTTTCGAAATCCTGCCTGTTCAACCGGTTGATATAAATCAAGTTTTTGTGTTATGCGGTTGGTTATTATTCTTGTTAGCAATTTGTATAAATGTGACAACAAACTTATAGGCCTGTAGTTTTCAATATGAGTAGTGTCTCCTTTCTTGTGTAAAAGTATTATTTCGGCGTTTTCCCACAGATTGGGCATTCTTTTCTCTATAAGACACCTATTCAGCATATTTAAAGAATATTAAAAGGTTGTTATTAAGATTATTCTAGTTCAATATAAGTAATATATTTATATATGTTTCTTTAAGTTTGGTACTTTACATGCTGTGTACTTATAATTTTTGTTTTTGTATATGCTGCGCCGTTGCTGTGTGCCAGAGTGCAAAGGCAATTGCGATAGCACTCTTAAAAATAATGAACAACCAGAAAGCACTTTCTTGTTTCCAAACGATCCAAAACTATAAGAACTTTGGTTACGGTGTATCCGCTGGAAAAATAATGATAAAGAGGATAACAAAAAAAGAATGTGTGTGTACTTTGTACGCACGTAAGAAGTTATACTTCTACTACATATTATGTGAATTTTAAGACAATACCAAAAATTTAAAAAAATAAAAGAATAAAACGCACACAAACACATTGAAAAATGCCACAAAGAAAAAATGATTTCTGAACGATAATGCAAAAAATCATAATTTAAAAATAAAAATCGGACCTAATTTGGGATTTCTCTCTAAAATCCCCATTCTTGAGAAAATAAATGTACAGTAGAGCGTCGATTATCCGAACGTCGATCATCCGAACGACCGCTTATTCGAACTATCGACTCCCGCGTCCCGCACTCGAATACCGAGCAAGCGTTAGTAATTGACGCTTAAAATATCTTCAATTTTCTTCAATATTGTATCCAAAAATAATTATGTTGTTGCAAAGACTGCACTTTTTTGTTTAGTTGCTAGTTGTCATTATCAAGATATAAATAAATATGTAGGTATATAAATATGGCTTTTATTCACTTGTGGATAAATATGTATGACCATAAATATGTATCAATATATTGTAGTTCGATTATCCGAACAAATCGGTTTTCCGAACACCTATGCCCCCCAATTAGTTTGGATAATCGAGGCTCTACTGTATTTCAACCTAATCCAAATGTATAATTACAATATGATTATAATAAAAACTACTTACCAAATTAGAATGAGTTTTCCTTGTCCAAAATAGTCCAAAAGTCCAAAAATATAGGTATATGAAAACTATTTAAAAAGGCAGTATAACTATTAACTAACTTTTGTTTGTTGTTACTTTTCACACAAATTTTAAAACGCAACAACCATAAATTACCAAACTACAGCACAGCTGTGCCACAGCCGCCATATTGAATATTTTTTGACATGTCATTTGAACATCCAATCAGAACAAAGTTATAATGCGCATGCGCCGGGATCATAGGTTTTAACATATAAAAATTCACCCTCATCGCCGGTAAAGAAGTATAACTTCAAAAAGAAAGTTATCTACTCTCTCTCTCCTATGGCGCTACAGCCCAAGTGGGGCTCTGGCCTCCCCCAGCATTCGCCTCCAAGTATCTCTATCTCTGGCTGCTCTCCTCCAGTTCACCCTCAATATCGTTTCTCACTTCGTCTATCCACCTCTTTATTGGACTTCCTACTGGCCGACGTCGCACCATAGTTCCGCTAAACGTTCTACTAGGTGTTCTGTCCATTCTTATAATGTGACCTGTCCAGTGCAATCTTTGTATTTTTGCATAATTTGCTATAGAGGGTTCTCTGTAATATTGGTTGAACTTGTTGAATTTTATTCTCCATAAATATACGATTGTCGCAAATTGATCCCAGTATCCTCCTTATCTTTCTTTCAAAAGTATTAATAAGATTTATTGTCTTTTCAGTCATGATCTACGTTTCTACACTATATGTTGCTATTTACCTTATGAGGGTTTTATATATTTTAAACTTTACTTCCCTATGGATGTCTTTGGATCCAAACACCTGCAACAGAGAAGTTATCTACTCTAAACCCCAAGAATGCACATCAAACATTGTGAGCAATTGTTTTTGTAGTTATTTCTAGCGATATTTTGTATATAATTTAAAATAAGATATTATTTATTCAAAATTCAAAATAAAGTATTTTACAGGCATATATCCTTGTCATTGGTTTTTTTTTGTATAATAAACATTAACTACAAGGAAATACTTTTAATTTTATTTTGTACAAACTTCTAATTAATATATTTTCATATTCGACTCAAAAAATACTATAAATTTTACCAGAATTTGTACTTTAAAATTGTGGTTTCGAAAGTGGTAGTCCAAGAATCGACGTCATTAATTGCGACGTTGCCTTTTTCAATTCATGGCTTGTAAAGTAAAGATGGCCGTGCGAGAGCGCAAAATGTATTCAGCCACTAACGTTCGTGTATTACTGGTTGTATAATTAGTAGAATCGACGTAGTGTCAAAACCATATGATACATTTTATAACCTCAATTCATTCTCTGCTTCTTTTTTGGGCTATTTTCTTGACAGTGACCTCTTTCCCAAACCTCAATTTTTACCAAAATCAACAAGTTTGAAAATGAATTTAGAAAATAAAATAATTAATTATAAAAATACATGCAGGATTTGCCTTAAGACTTCAGAAAATATGAAAAATTTATTTACACTAATAATCCATAAAGACAATACATCAGCTGTAGAATTCATAAGAAAAATGACTGATTTAAAAGCAAGTATTTTGGTATTCACTGTATTTTAATTTGATTTAAAACACATTTATTCTTGTAGTTGTTATACTCCGATACCCTGCCGTCAAACATTTGTAGTGAATGCACTCAAGCCGTTTTCACAGCCTTTGATTTCGTGGAGATATGTCTAGCTTCGGATGCAAGGCTGAGAACCCAGGAAACAAGAAGGATGTTGCGAGAAATAGAGGCTGAAGCTCTGGAACTGGAAGATGAAGACCCACTAAAATGTGATACACCCTCAGAACTAGAACATTGTTCAAAGCAAGATGAATTGGTCAAAACTGGCAAATCGGAAGAACGGAGTCAGATCATTCAAGAGAAAGTAAATCCTTTACCAAAGGAATTACAATTTACAACAGCTAGAATTAAAGATAAATACAAATGTGATGTATGCAAGAAGAAATTCAATAATAAAATATTATTTAATAAACATAAACGGATTCACGAAGATAATGCTTTTAAGTGTATGACTTGCTCACTCAGTTTTAGCAGGAAACTGAATTTAAAGGCGCATTTGACAACACATTTAGAAAACAAAGATAAAAAGTTTGAATGCAAAGAGTGTAACAAGTTCTTTGTCTTTGAGTATCTACTGAAGAAACATGAGTTGAGACATAGCAATGTTAAGCCATTTCCCTGCACCAGCTGTGATAAAGGTAAAATTTTTTATTTGGTTTCTATTTTTATTTGATTTCACACTATACGTAGTCGGTGCAGAGTACAAAATGATGGCGATTAAGACAGGTAAAGTGCTGATGTTTTAGTGGACTAAATTCCCAGCATCTCCTGATGTTATAAATATGCCTCAGGTTCACAGTTTACTTTAATTGTTATCGACGCTCAATTCATCTTACCTCATTAGAGGTTGCTAAAGGCATACATTGGTAGAATATTTAAATATATTTACCAACGAGTAAGTGCATGTTGGTTCAATTTAGTCTTCTTGCAAAACTTCTTTGATAAAGGTAAACCTAGAAACATGTGACAGGGTATGGCAAGAGACTCAAGTTAAATCAAATCAAAACCATCAATTTTTATTTGGTTTCATGCTATTCTCGATTGAAACGGAATATAGATGGCAGGTTGAATGCAAGAAAATGGCCGATATAAATGGTATAAACAAACATTCAATTGAGGAATAGAACAATACCGATTTGATTTAAAATATTTTAATGTACTCATAATGCTGAAATTTACTAAAAATTTCGTAATAGTGACCAAATTCCATTCAAATCAACAATTTTCTGGTTTGTTTATACCACTTATAGTAGTTTAAATTTATTCCACCAGAGGTCAGCTACTTTGTTTTTCATCGCGAATACTCGGTGCAGAGTACAAAATATGTTTTTCTCAAAGTTCACGTGACCCTGTCAAATATTCTAGCATTTATAAAATACTAAAATTAAAATCCAACTATAGCCTCATGTTTTCTTAACATTCTGTTTTTTAATTTATTCTATTATGTTGGGTAATAAAAAGTTAGGTACTTACTTTAACAACTAGCCTTGTTTTTCGTCAATACAGGGTGTTTTTAAATATCTATGGCAAACTTTAAGGGGTAATTATGCATGAAAAATAATGACAGTTTCCTTTACAAACGTATGTCCGTAAATGCTTCGTTTCTGAGATAGGGAGCGTTGAAATTTTTCCTACAAACTGAGAATTTATTTATTGCTCTAAAACCGCTTACGATATGCAAATGCAATTTGGTGGATTTTAAGAGGTAGTTCTTGTGCATTTTTTGATATACAATTAGGAATTTAATATTCGCTATTGGAGCTCACACATGTAATATGACCCTTATGTCCGCCATTTGTGAACATAAAATTCTTAACTGTATGTTAAAAAATGCACAATAACTACCTCTTAAAACACACCAAATTTCATTTGGATATCTCAACATCCCCTGTCTCGGAAACGAAGGATTCGCGGACATACATTTATAGAGCAAACTGTCATTATTTTTTCATGCAGAATTACCCCTCAAAGTTACCTATTTAAAAACTATTAAATTAGCAAACACATTATCTCCGCAAATTGATTTCTTTGTGAACGACTTTACTGCGTTTTCCACACAATTACATTTACATTTATACTTAACCTAATGTTCTAATTTCAAGACTGATTTGTCAACTACTGTTACTGTTATTGTCTTTGTTCTAGGATAAGTTGTATTTGTCAATTTCAAAATGTTCTAGCTCTCAATTGTTAAATGAGAGCAAGTAATTTTATTCTTATTATTGTTTGTTATGTATTTACCAATTTTGTACCTACTAGATCTTATTTTTTTAATTTGTGTGAGATTTTAATTTAATTGTATCATGTACTAATGGACTTCGGTCCGTAAATAAATAATAAATAAATAAAAACACCTTGTATTGATGAAAAACAAGGCTAGTTGTTAAAGCACCTAACTTTTTTATTATACAACATAAGCGAATGAATTAAAAACAGAATGTTAAGAAAACATGAGGCTAAAGTTGGTTGTCAATTTCAGTATTTTATAAATGCTAGTATATTCCACAGGGTGATGCGAACTTTGAGAAAAGATCACAGTTTGATTGGTACATTCGGTATACAATAACAATTTACCTGTCTAGCAACAATATTATTACAGCGACATTGTTAAAGAATAATGCTTTAACTTATTAAAAAAATCACTTGAATCGGACAACTGGCTTAGGAAATTCGAGAAATCAACAAAAATGAACTATTTTGTGGGAGGCCGGTTTTCTTTGATGTGCAGTGTAGTATGATTTATGAACATTTTAATCTCTATACACCGTACACCAATTACACCATTGTATGGTAGAAGGGATATGATTATATATTATATTAATCTCTTTACAGGATGCTTGACAGCCGAAAGTCTAAAGAGGCATATGCGAACACACGACAAAAATTATACAAAATGCTACACATGCTACGTATGTAACAAATCATTTGCGTATCCCAGTTTTTTAGCAGAACACATGAAAAATCACACTGGAGAGAAACCACACATATGTAACGTGTGTGGTAAAGGTTTTAGACAAAGTGGGGCTCTTCACTTTCACGAGAAGATCCACACGGGAGATAAGCCTTTTCCTTGTCGTGTGTGTAAAGAAAATTTTATGTCAAGAAGTAAGTATATAGTATATCCACTCACAATCTTCCTATTCTGGTGAACTATTTAGGTGTTAGAGTGGGCCAAAGAAGACAGTCTATATTTGGCAATATTTAATGGATTTTAAGGAAATGAAGAAATAGGTCGATTTTTGATCCAAGAGGGACACATTTTTACGGTACATACATCTGTCATTTTTCAACCCCCTCCCTTCGATTTCGCCCGCCCCTTATTTTTAAATAGGGTATAGGGGTTGTGTGCTACTTCATTTAAAAGGTTATTCAATTCTCTATTGAGTAATATTAACATTGACAATTATTTATACAGTTTGTCCAAGAAAAATTATTTTGAATTGTATTAATTGACACAAAAAGAAGAATGTATGCAATTTATTTAACTCAAAATACATTCTACTACTGCCAGAAAACAGAGAAAAATGTTTATTTGACAAATAAAATATTTTTTTTTTGTTTAAATTCGATATTCAACCTACCAAGAGGCAGATGGATGGCAGCTTGAACATTGAAATAAAGCGAAAGACAATGTTTATTTATCAAAACACATTTTTTCTGTTTTGTGACAGCAGTAGAATTTATTTTGAATTAAATAAATTACATACATTCTTCTTTTTGTGTCAATTAATTTAATTAAAATATTTTTTCTTGGACACCCTGTATAAATCATTATTGTTTAAATGAAATAAAAGACAGACGTACTCTCAATCATTTATTGTAACTTCCGACGACCGGTTTCGCTCTCTAAACTATGTAGAGCATCTTCAGGTCAACGGTTACAAGTCACTAAATGCTACAAATAAAAAACCAGAGTTAGAACAATGTCTGGTTGTAAAAGATGCTAAAGATCCATAAGATCAAGCCAATGTTGAACAACATACATAAAAGTAGTGAAAATAGTGGACAAATACTTATGCATGTAAAATCGGGGGCGATAACAAACGTCCCTAAGCTCACAAACACATGCAGATGTATACCGTCCAGATGTATACCATCATGCAACTATAACGTGTCGTACTTACATTCGGATACAAGGAGCTACTACCTCAGTATTCATTAACATGATGTTTTTGCTTAAAGTTATGCTAACGGGATATGGTGGAATAGACGGAGAATGTTGCAAAGGTAAACAAGTTTATGGGAATTGGGAATTCTTGAGGATGAAGAGATAGTTGTTGGAAGACAACCACCAAATCTGTGCCTGTTATTATGTTTGTGAAGTAAACTATAGTGGATGTCATATATACAATTTTTTAAAATGTGATGGTTTTAAATATTTTTATTTCTATTTATTAAAAGATTTTGTTTTTATTTAATTTATATTTATTAAAAGACTACTAATTTATTAGTGTATGTGTTAGTGTAAGATTGACAAAGTGTAAGATTTTGTCAATCTTACACTAACACATACACTAATAAATAGTAGTCTTTTAATAAATATAAATTAAATAAAAACAAAATCTTTTAATAAATAGAAATAAAAATCTTTAGAACCATTAAAACCATCACATTTAAAAATACACATAATAACAGGCACAGATTTGGTGGTTGTCTTTCAACAACTATCTCTTCACACTCAATAATTCCCAATTCCCATAAACTTGTTTACCTTTGCAACATTCTCCGTCTATTCCACCATATCCCGTTAGCATAACTTAAGCAAAAACATCATGTTAATGAATACTGAGGTAGTAGCTTCTTGTATCCGAATGTAAGTACGACACGTTATAGTTGCTTGATTATACACGGTATACATCTGCATGTGTTTGTGAGCTTGGGGACATTTGTTACCGCCCCCGATTTTACATGCATATGTATTTGTCCACTATTTTCACTACTTTTATGTATGTTGTTCAACATTGGCTTGACTTATGGATCTTTAGCATCTTTTACAACCAGACATTGTTCTAACTCTGGTTTTTTATTTGTAGCATTTAGTGACTTGTAACCGTTGACCTGAAGATGCTCTACATACTTTAAAGAGCGAAACCGGTCGTCGGAAGTTACAATAAATGATTGAGAGTACGTCTGTCTTTTACTTCATTTAAAATGAACTCTCACATGCAACCCATTTAACAATTATTGTTTACTGAATAGAGAATTGAATAACCTTTTAAATGAGCTAGCACATTGAGTGGAAGTGGAAGGGAGGGGTTGACAAATGACAAATAATGTATGTACCGTAAAAATGTGTCCCCCTTAGATAAAAAATCGACCTGTTTCGTCATTTCCTTAAAATCTAATAAATACTGCCAAATATCAAGGTGGACTGTTTTCTTTGTCCCACTCTGTATACACAGCTCAACAGGGCATTAAAGGTCCACTGACTTGAAATTTTTCCACCATTTTCCTCTGTCCATGGCCGCAGGTCTCCAATTTGTTATACCAATTGTTTGAAAGTCCTCCTTACACGCTTCTAGCCACTTTTTCCATGGTTGTCCTCTTCTCTTTTTTCCTTCCTCTCTCAGCAGCGCATCCTTTACCCACCTTCCGTCAACCATTCTCGCAAGATGATCCAACTATCTAAGTCTCTTTGTTCTGACGATCTGGCTAAGTTCTGGTTTCCGGTACTCTTAGGGGAGTGCATATAGATTTTTACTTCGGAAAAAATCAAACAAGATAGAGCTTTTTGTAATTTCATTAAGAAATGTTTAATAAACAACATATCAAAAAGTGCTACTCGAGAACTGGGTGCTTCTTTTTTTATTAAACAAATGAACTGCTAAATTAGATGATTTTTTAAATAACTCCGAAAATATAAACTTTAGAAAAAACTGACTTGACCATTGAAAACTTCAGAAAATGTTACAAAAAAAACCTTATATAAAGAATTTTCTAAAATTAAATCTGTATCTTCTATAATTTTTTATTTATAACGTTAAAGTCACCCTTCTCACAAACATTGGCGCACTGTAAACTAACGTACGGCGAAGTGTACGGTTGAGTTATTTTAACGTAATTCTTTAACTAATGGATCAAATGAAATTTTACAAATTGAACATGAAAGAAGAATAATTAAGCTATCTTATGGTTATAAAGTTGGTCAACGAGAAAAACTTGGACATAATAGTAGAACTGTTCAACGCTATCTATACTACGGGAATCATCCCTAGAGAAATGTTGATATCAGCATTTGTGTGTTTGCCAAAAAAAGTGAATGCCAAAGAATGCAGTGACTACCGAACCATAAGCTTAATGTCACATACCTTGAAAATTCTGCTGAAAATTATCCACGCCAGAATACACCCTAAACTGGAGCTGGATATTAGCGACACTCAAAATGGCTTCCGAAATGGTATGGGCACCAGAGAGGCATTATTCTCCTTCAACGTGCTGACACAGAGATGTTTGGATGTTAACCGTTCTCTTTACGTCTGTTTTATAGACTACAATAAAGCGTTTGATAAAGTAAAACATGACCGACTCATGGAAATTCTAAAAACTAAAAACCTAGATGAAAGAGATTTAAGACTAATAACACATCTCTATTACAATCAGCGAGCAATAGTAAGAATAGAAAAAGAAACATCTGAAGAAATGGAAATAAAGAGAGGAGTCAGGCAAGGCTGCATACTATCACCTCTATTATTTAACGCCTATTCTGAAGAGGTAACGCGAGAAACTCTGGAAAATGAAACAGTCGGCATAAGAGTAAATGGAGTCTTAGTTAATAACATCAGATATGCAGATGATACAGTAATAATAGCTGATAGTTTACAAGACCTGCAAATACTCATGAGTAAAATAGTAAGGTGTAGTAGGGAGTACGGACTCTCTCTCAATATCAAAAAGACGAAGTTTATGAAAATTAGTAAAAACAACCATAATACTAACGAAATCTTGATAGTAGAGGGCCAGCAGATCGAAAGAGTAAAAAAGTACACTTACCTAGGAACACTTATAACCGAAAATAATGACTACTCTGCAGAAATCAAAGTCAGAATCGAGAAAGCACGTTCTAATTTTATGAAAATGAAAAAGGTCCTATGTAGCAAAGATTTAACATTAGCTCTTAAAGTACGCCTAATAAAATGTTACGTATATAGTGTACTATACTATGGACTGGAATCATGGACGTTAAATGTAGAGACAATGAGACGACTTAACGCCTTTGAAATGTGGACCTATAGAAGAATTATGAGGGTTTCCTGGGTAGATAGAGTTACGAACAATGAAGTACTGAGAAGAATAGGTAAAGAGAAGGAAGTTGAACTTACAATTAAAGAAAGAAAACTACAGTATCTCGGACATGTGATGCGGGGCGAGAAGTATGGCATCCTGCGACTCATAATGCAGGGAAAGATAGATGGCAGAAGAAGCATCGGCAGAAGACGAATTTCATGGCTGAAGAACCTCAGAGAATGGTTTGGATGCAGCTCAAAACAACTATTTAGAGCTACTGCCTCAAAAATTAAAATAGCTAAGATGATTGCCAACCTCCGTAGCGGAGATATCACCTGAAGAAGAAGATGGTTATAATAGAAAGAAATAAAATGTATGGGCATAAGTACGGCGTGAGCGGAAACTGAGCCTTACATGAATTTTGTTTAAAATGATTTAAAAATGTGTAACTAATACAATTTTTCTTATAAAACTCTCAATTTTGCACAACTTACCTTTCAAGCATCTTACTAAATGATGTTACATAAAAAAAATCTCAAAAATTTTATTCAAATGATATGACGTCTCAAAAAATGTAATTTTTGAAATCTTCGTAGTTTTATAGAATTACCACCATTTTAAGACGGTATTACTCTAGTTTGAACAGATCTATTACAGTTTTATAAGTGCTTTTTTAAAGCTTAGGATGTAGTCTTTAAAATGCACTAAACTATTTTACTTTAGAAGTGAAATAAACTATTTCTTTTTAAGAAAATTAAGAAAGATAACAAAAATGTAATACAAAAACCGAAAATTACCTGCTAAAAAAATGTTTATACAAAGTGTCAAAACTTTTTTCTGTAAAACTTACCTAAAATACATTTAATAATAAGCTTCAACAATAATAAATGTTCAGCAAAAAAATTTTTTTTTAGCTCTTATACAGTATGTCTGCGTAATTTGGAACCTATTGATAACTTTTTTATTATCAGTTTTACGAAAAAAAGTTATTCTTTATAAAATACTCTGCATCGTACATAATCTAAGATGCAATCATCAAATAATATAATATAATATAGAGTTTATTTATAGCAAAAAAAATTGTACAATACAAAAGATATATAACAATATATAAATAAACCCAGTTTCTCACAGAAGTTGTGAGCCACATGGACTACAACTTGTACGTGAGGTTTGAGTTTTTTAACACTGTTCTAAGTACAAATTCTAATATTTTTACAACAATTTTACAATTTTAAAATAGAAATATGGAAACTTTTGATAAATTAAAATTAAAATTAGTAGAAAAAATGAATTACTTATCTAACATTTCAGTTCCTTACTTTTTTACTTTTTACAACATACAACAATTAAATTTCAACAATTTTACAACATTAAAATATAAATATGGAATCTTTTGACAGATTAAAACTAATAAAACACAAAATTATTTATCTAATTTCAGCTCATTTCTACCTATTCACTAATTCACGTAATTTATGTCTGTTACCATGGATCCACTTTTTTAACTCTTTTTTAAATTTTTTATAAAGGTTATTGAAAATTTTTGGTCCCAAAAAATCAATGCAACGTTGGCCGATTGTTTTTTCTTTTTTTGGTACTAATGTTGTTAAATTTCTATTTCTGGTTTGGTATGTATAGTGGGTACAATCCAGAAATGATTTCTCGTTGTGTAAATACAATAAAGATTTGTAAGAGTACAACTGGTTTAGATCCATGAAATGACTGTCGGTAAATAACTGCTCCACTGAAGACCTTATACCCCTTCTATACAGGGTGTTTCATTAATAATTGTCCATATAGTAACTGGAGAAACCTTAGCACAAAATACGAAGATTTAACCCAAAACACTTAAATAAAATGTGGCTCCTTACTGAGTTACAGGGTGTTTTATCTAAAAATTTTAAAACTATTTTTGCTCGGCATTTTAAAACTATTGGACGTATCCTTTTCATACTTGGCAGAAAGTGCCACTACTATACACCCTACTAAACTGTGATAAACAAACGTTTCTAGCTACTACCAGAGGCGTACGACAGGGGATAGTAAATGGTTGATCCTTCTAAAATTCTACGCCACTGGTGGAATTACTATTTTAGTGCCATTTTTAGATTTTCCAATACTTACTACGTAAATAATATACTCCTCATTGGTAGCGATAAAGTCATTAGTTTACGAGATATTTGAAGTTAAATATGAAACGGCACAGTTATTTTGATTAATTTATGATATGATTCATATGATTAAAATTTAAAACTTATTTGTACCCAGTACTTTAAAACCATTTGGCGTATCCTTATTATACTTGGCAGAAAGTGTAGGTACTGTACACCCTACTAAATTAAGATAAATAAATGTTTCTAGCTACTACCAGAGGCGTACGACAGGGGATAGTAGCTGGTTGACCCTTCCCAAATTCTACGCCACTGACTAAATTGCTATTTTAGTGTAATTTTTTTATTTTTCAATACTTTTTATGGAAATCATATACTCTTTATTCGTAACGATAAAATGATTAGTTTTCGAGATATTTGAAACTAAAAACGAAGCGACACAATACATTAATCAAAATAACCGTTTCGTTTCATTTTTAACTTCAAAGATCTCGAAAACTAATGACTTTTCGTTACGAATGAAGAGTACATTATTTTCATAGAAAGTATTGGAGAATCCAAAAATTGAACTAAAATAGCAATTCCGCCAGTGGCGTAGAATTTTGAAAGAGTCAACCATTCACTTTCCCCCGTCGTACGCCTCTGGTAATAGACAGAAACGTTTGTTTAACATAATTTAGTAGTTTGTACAGTACCTATACTTCGTGCCAAATACGAAAAGGATACGTCGAATAGTTTTAAAATGCTGAGCAAAAATAGTTTTTAAATTTTTAGATAAAACACCCTGTAACTTAGTAAGGAACCACATTTTATTTAAGTGTTTTAGGTTAAATCTTCGTATTTTGTGCTAAGGTTTCTCCAGTTACTATATGGACAATTATTAATGAAACACCCTTTATATTACTCTAATAATCCAATTTTGTATAATATTTAGATTTTTAAGGTGAGCATTGTAGGCTCCACCCCAACCAATAATCCCAACATATTTTATATGGTGATCCCATTTTAGGTGTCTGTCCATTATAATACCAAGGTACTTAATGCTTTCTGTATCTGGAATTTTTGTATGGTTGTCAATTTTCAGTTGGTTGAAGCTTGGCAACCCAGCGGTGTATGATGAAAACGGCAAGTATTTAGTTTTTTCAACGTTTAAAGTTAACTGGTTATGTTGAAACCATTTTTTTATTTTTACAAAGTCCATTTCGACAGTTCTCTTTAAATTTTCCCAGTTGTTACTACTGTAAAAAATTGCTGTATCATCAGCGAAACTTATGATTTGGCCTGAGATATGTAATGCAAGTAAGGTGTTTATGTAAACAGTAAATAAAAACGGCCCCAAAACCGTTCCCTGAGGAACTCCGTAAGTCACAGTTCTGGTCCCGCTCATTCTACCATTCACAGTTACCTGTTGCTGTCTGTCACTTAAGTAGCTTTCTAACAAATTTAATACCACACCTCTTATGCCGTAATTATTTAGTTTGTTTAACAATATCTTGTGGTTTACAGTATCAAATGCTTTAGAAAGATACACAAATATACATAAAGAAGCTTTTTTATTATCTAAGGAATTATAAATATTTTTTGTCAACTTACCTATTGCATCTTCTGTAGACCGTCCCTCTCTAAATCCATATTGATTTTCGGATAATATATTATGTTTCTTGAAAAATTTATTTAAACGAGATTTTATTATTTTTTCGATTATTTTACTGTGATTCGAAGTTAAACTTATCGGTCTGTAGTTGCCAAGTTCAGTACGATCACCATTTTTAAAAAGCGGTTTAATTATACCTGTTTTTAATACATTGGGAAATATACCTAATCGGAAACAGTTATTGATTATATACGTCAATGGTTTACCAATTTGTTCTGCAACTTCTTTTAACATTTCTGATCTGAATGTATCTATACCTGGCGATTTTTTATTTTTTAGCGTGTGTATAGTTTTTATGACTTCATCTTCATTAGTTGGAAATAAATATATGGTATTTTTTACATACTCAATCTCTTCAACATAATTGAGAGGTGTATCAATTTTCTCAGCAAATTTTTTTCCCAAGTCACTAAAATAATTATTAAATAAATCTGCAATTTTTCCATGATCTGTTATTATATTGTCAACTGTTTTTATCTGCACAATTTCTGTTTTAGCTGCTGTTCCACTACACAAATTATTGACACATTTCCAAGGAGCCTTTGAAGTGCAAGTATTTTTATCAATTAAGTCATTAAAATATTTCTTTTTTGCTTTTGTTATTAATCTGTTGAGATAATTTTTGGATAATTTATATTCATTAATAATATTCATGTCACTGGGGTGTTTCTTAGATTTTTTATACAAATTATTTTTTTCCTCAATAGCTTTTAATAATTCTGAGTTTATCCAAGGTTTTTTATTTCTTGATTTTTTTCGAATTATTACTTCCTTAGTTGTTATGTTAATATTTCGTTGTAGTGTATTAATAAACTCCTCAGTTATATAATGTATGTTTGTGGAATTATAAACAGAGATCCAATTTTAAATTTAGTTTTAACTGTATGTAATCAGTATATTTTTTGGACATTGTGTTCTTTTGCTTATTATTTGTGGTACCAACTGAAGTGTTGAAATTTTCTAGTATTAATGCAATGGGACTATGATCAGTTATTTCGTAGTTAAAAATGTAAGAGCTAAGTTTGTATTTATTTTTTTGTGAATTTTCAATAAAAAAATGATCAAGGCACGTTTTACTTTGACGTCTTGTAATTTGGTTTATATATGATACATATCCATACATGTTAAGTAAATTTTTGTACTCCGATACATAGTCATCATCAACTAATAAGTCGATATTAATATCTCCTGCAAAAATATTAATGTCTGACCTCTTCGTATTACGTAAATAATTATTAAAGCATAAATGAAATACTTTTGGGCATGAGCTTGGTGATCTGTATGTAGATACGATTTTAATATTTTCATTTTTTCCGTAAATGTTCAATTCGATTGCTGTCATTTCAGAGATCTTAACAATGTTGTATTTATAGTTTAAATTGTTTTTTACATATACAATAACACCATCATTTCTGTTATAGTTACCTCTACTATATATAAGTTCGTATTCTTGTATTTGAAATATATTGCAATCAAAGAGCTGTAAAGTTTCTGTTAAAATAATAATTTCAAAATCAGATGTGAATTGATTTAAAAAAAGGATAAATTGGTCAAAGTTTTTTTGGACGCTTCGTATATTCATTTGTAGTATTTTTAAGGGAAGATTACTATTTTTACTAAGTTGATTAAATTCTACTATCGCATTCTACTAATTAAATATCAAATTTAATTAATGTTATACGAGGTATGTCAAAAAATATGAATTTCACTCAAGAGTAAAGTACCTTTACATTTCACAATATCGAAAAATGTTATTAAGAAGAGTTGCTTGGAATTAAAAAATTTGTTTTAGTGTTCAATTACATCCTTCTAATTAAAATATTGTGAATAATAAAGGCACTTAACTCTTAGAAAAATTCATATTTTTTACATACCTCGTATAAAATTAAAAAAGTTTGATATCTGATGGTTGTATCTTATATTTTAGACCAGGGAGAGCATTTTATGAAGAATAACTTTTTTTCGTAAAAGTGATAATAAAATAGTTATCATAATTGTAATAAAATGATGAGTATCCGTAATTTGAGAAAAAATTGAATTTTTTTTTTCGATTAGAATGATGTAATTGTATATTTAGACATAGTTTCTAATTTCAAACAACTTTTCATAATATCATTTTTTAATATTCTGGAATATAAAGGTACTTTACTTTTTTTAACGAAATTTATATTTTTGACATAACTCGTATAAAATTGATAAAATTTGATATCTGATGGTTGAGATTTAGATTCTTGACTATTCAGAGCATTTCATTAAGAATAACTTTTTTTCGTAAAATTGATAATAAAAAGTTTTCCATGTGGTTCCTAGCTACGCAGACACACTGTATAAGAGCTTCTGTATAAGAATTTTCCAATTGCAATGCCATATTCGGATTCAGCATAATCAAAAACAAAATAGAAACATATTTGATCAAAGTAAAATGATGAATTTAACGATATTTTTAAAATTATTTATAGAAAACAATTGTTATTTTTTAAACAATTAATAAACAATTAGCGGCCAAACCTGCGAGTAAAACTTTTTACTTTAACATGTATATAAACTAACAAAAAAAGTTTGAGAAAAATATAAGCTTGTTTAAATTTTTCCGAAACAATGCCTGTTTTCGTTCTAATTGCATTCCCCTATCTGATCTCCGCATTTGTTCGTCTCCTCCAAACATCTTTATCATCTTTTACTTTCCCGAATATTTTTTTTAGAACAGTACGCTCCTACATGCTCATCATATTTTTTTCTTGATTTTTGTTCATAACCCGTGTTTCGCTACTGTAAAGAACTGTGGGCTCGATCTTCTTATGCAATCCACTAATAGATGTTCGCGATCACGTTTGACCATTTTTCTCTATCCCTTGCAGTATGTATTAGGTCTCCTATGTTTCTTAGTCCTGTCCATTGTTTGACATTACGGAACCACGACATTTTCTTCCTGCCCACTCCCCTTCTTCCTTCGATCTTTCCTTCAATTAAGGTTTGCAGAAACTGGTATCTTTCGTTTCTAATTAGGTGCCCCAGGTAAGTATGCCGTTTTTCTCTGTTTGATTGTGCACAGCAGTTGGCATTCTGTACCAATTCTTCTCAGGATTTCTTCATTTGTTATTCGTGCGGTCCAGGAAACTTTAAGGATTCGTCGATAAATCCACATCTCAAATGCCTCTAGCTTATTCATTGTGTTTATTTTTAAAGTCCATCCTTCCATGCCATATAGGAGCACCGACCTTATATAGCATTTCGTGAATCTTAGTCTTAGGCTTAGGTCAAAATCAGAGTTCGTAAAGACGTTTCTGAATTTCATGAATGCACTTCTGGCCCTTTCTATCCGACATTTAATTTCCATATCCGACATCCAGTCTTCACATAGCCAGGTTCCCAGGTACTTAAACTTTCTTACGCGCTCTACATCTTGGTTGTTATATGCTAGTCTTGCATTTTGATATTGACATAATTGACGGCTGATTATAAGGAACTTCGTCTTTTTTATGTTGATGCTAAGTCCCATATTCTCGCTATGTTCTCCAATTTTATTAAGAAGGTTTTGGAGGTCTTCTATATTGTCTGCTATTAAGACCGAGTCATCCGCATATCGTATATTATTGACCCAGGTACCATTTACTTTGATGCCGCTTTCGCATTCCTCAAGAGCTTCCTGGAAGATACTTTCTGAATATAAATTGAACAGTAGTGGGGAGAGAATGCATCCCTGTCCCTCACATCTGAGAAGTTTTTGAGCTTGCGTTGTTTCATTATCCACCTTGACGACAGCTGTTCGATTCCAGTAAAGAGCAGCTATGCAAGGAATGTCTTTTTTTATCTATGTCGAGTTGCTTTAGTATATGTACGAGTTTATGATGTTGTACTCGATCGAAGGCTTTTTCATAATATATAAAGCACATCATTACATCTTTCATTTCATCGTAGCAGTTCTGAGCTAGCACTTGGGTCGCAACTAGTGCTTCTCTGGTACCCAGGCCTTTTCGAAATCCAAATTGTGAGCAACTAATAACCTTATCGCATTTTGTGGAGATTCTGTAGTGAAGAACTTTGAGGAATATTTTTAAAGAATGACTCATCAGACTTAATCAGCTGGGCTGGATCACTGTTATTAAAGTCTCAATTTTGGAGTGGAGATGGTTTTTGCTCTTAATAATTTCAGTAGGACTCCGACAGTCTTCCTTCCTCTCGAAATTCACTTCTCAATTTCTTGGATTTCTTCCCCTTTACTTTGTAGGGTTATTCCTAGATACTCAAACTTCATCACCTTTTTGAAGCAATATTCTTTACTCTCGTTGTTTGTGGTAGTCATCAGTTGTGTTTCTTCATATGTGGTCTGCGCCGTTGCCATATACTTTGTTTTTTGCTCATTAATAATCAGTCCATACTTCTTAGTCGTCGTTTCAAAGAGCAAAAATCCTCAGCAGTTCTCTTTCAGTTCTTGCCATTAACACTACATCGTCTGCAAAGGTCAGAACCTGGCTTTTGTTGTCATAAGTCATACTTTTCGTTCGTATTGCACTCTCTCTCTCTCTCTCAATATTGCTTCCAACAAGAAGTTGAAGAGCACTGTGGACAGCGGATCTCCTTGCTTGAATCCCTTTTAACTTCAAATTTTCCTATTAGGGTTCCTTCTATCTTTACTCTATTGTCGGTCTTCATTAAGGTCATTTTTACTAGTCTGATAATCTTTTCCGGAGACGCTTTCTTATTACGTAATCGTAAGCTTGTTTGAAATATATAAAAAGGAGGTTTAGCTTTAACACGAATATTTGATCTATGGTGGATCTGTCCTTCTTGAATCCTCCCTGGTATTCACCAACCTGCTCGCTTAAGTACTTTTTCAGTCTGCTTCTTATTGCTCTAGCGAGTACCTTATATATTACGTCTAGAAGAGTGGTACCTCTGTAGTTTTCGTACACTGCTCTATCTCCCTTCTTATGAACGGGGAATACTATTGCCTCTCTCCATACTTCCAGTTGTTTTATTAATAATGGTTTAATGTTGTAGGCATTTTAAAAGTTCACATGAGAAAACACACAAATGAACGCCCATACGTGTGTGACGTTTGCGGGATCTCTTTTAGGCAATCTTCAGACCTTAAAATCCACAAAAAAATACACACAGGAGAGAAGTTTGTTTTGTGTACTGTGTGTGGTAAGAAACTCTCAACGACAGGTAACTTATTTATAAGATTATTTAGAGCTGTCGTTGTGCCAAGAAAATTGATTTTTATCTCTTCTTCTTCTACGGCACTACAGCCCAAATTGAGCCTTGGCCTCCTTTATTTTTTGCCTCCATCCTTGCTTGTCTGTGGCTGCTCTTCTCCATACACGGACTTCTAAAAGGGCTTGTGCGTCGCTGTTTACTGTGTCTTTCCAGCGCTTTCTTGGCTTTCCAACCGGTCTCTTTCCCTGCATTCTACCCTTCAGTGCTCTTGTTGGTAGCCCATCCTCTCCCATTCTTATCACATGTCCGGCCCATTGCAATCTTTGTATTCTAATGAAGTCTGACAGGGGTGTTTCCTTATAAAGTTGATAAAGCTCGTTGTTGTATCGACTTATGAAGATTCCGTTTTTTCACAGATTCTACAGACTTCACAGGTCCTAGTATTCTCCTCAGTACTTAATTAAGATTTTATATATTTTCATCTTTGTATTTTGGTGGACACTTTTAGACCGAAATATATGCGAGAGGGCAAAATAAGCTCTGTTTGCCTGCGTTATTCTCTTCCGTATTTCTCTGTCTTCTGATCCGTCGGCATATATTTCTACTCCCAGGTATGTAAACTTTCCAACCGTAAAAAAATAGGGACTGACACTCTTTTCTTTATAAGTCACTTAATTTTTGACCTAGAGACTTTTTTTATTTCTGGAGATAGATATTTTTAAATACTTATGTATTGAACATTTTTTGCTTAGAATTAATGTTTTTACCCACTTTTGTGGTCAAAATATAATAAAAAATTTCCACCCCCGAGATGGGGTGGCAACCACCCCCATGGCAAAAGCGCTTTTCGGCATCATATAGATTTTGATCCTTGACTATCCACTACTTATTCTCAAATTTCCAAGCAAATCCATTCTGTAAAAATTGCGAGGTTTTGTCCTATTTTAAGCTTCATTACTTGGAGTAGAAGTATAATGCTCTATTCCCCGCAGCTATCCTTGTTGAGATCTCTTTTTCTACGTTGTTGTCATCTGTGATTACCGCCCCCAGATATTTAAACTCTTTTACTACTTCGAAGTTGTGATCATTAATAGTTATGGTGAGCCTAACTCTTGGCCTTGGATTTTTGGGTTACGAGCATGTATTTCGTCTTCTCTTTATTCATTCTAAGGCTCAAACTACCTGTTTCTTTCTCGAGTTCTGAAAACACTGCATCTAGATCATCTGCAAAGGCCAACGGTAGTTTTGATCCTCGATTCGCAAATCTCCCTGTCAGCTCAGATGATATTTTACTTATTTCATATTCTAAGACCAAATTAAATAGCAACGGTGATAACGGGTCTCCTTTCTAAAGTCGACTTTACATTACATGATTTATCATGTGATTTGTCATATGATTTGGTCATGGAGTGAAATTTACATGTTTACACTGTGTGATTTGTCATATGATTTTGCATTGTTAATACGGCTCGTTTTGTCATAAGCATTGTCATGCGGCTCGTCATGGGAAAAATCATATGACAAATCACATGATAAATCATGTAGTGTAAAGTCGACATAAGTCCTGATGTTATACTAAATGGTATCGATGTTCTTTTTCTTTTACCTGTACATGAGTCTGTAGAATTATTAGTAGTCACTAATTATCTTGGTATTCCCATTTCTAGCATTGCTAGCCCTAATCTGCTTCTTTTTTTATCGACTCATATGTTTGCGGAAATCTACGAAAATTTGGTGTACATCTCGGTTGAATTCCCAGTGTTTTTCCCAGCACCAAAGCCGCGTTTGTAGTTGCCTAGAATGTCTTCCGAACTTCTTTAGCAAGATAATTGATAGAACTTTATATGCTGTTATGTATGCTTTATAAGCGATATGCCTCTATAGCAGGAGTGGGCAAATACTTTTAAGCGCCGGCCAAAATAAAATTTTCAAAATGTTTCCCGGGCCGGAGTACTATACCGAGTACGTACGCTGTGCACATGCGAATGTTTTTGGTAGAGTTTTGCCCTGCCCAAGAAATTTTTTTGACAAAAATACTTTTCTTTTTATATAGACATGACTCTGTCTGATTTTTCAATGTTCCTCCAGTAAGTTGTCGTTCCATAGTTTTCGTGGTCTTCCCACTGATCGTCTTCCTATTTGGGAACCATCTCTCGCCGTTCTTACTACTCGTATTTGCTGTCATTCGGCTTATGTGGTCATTCCATTCTACTCTTCTGTTTCTTACCCGGTTATTCTCCCGGCATCTCCGTCGTATATCTATAATTCTAGCTCCGTCCCATAGTGTCTTGCCATCGATTTTTCGAAGGACTTTCATCTCCGCTGTTTCGAGCAATCTTTTTGTCCTCTCTGTGCCAGGTCCTGTTTTTGCCGCGTATGTCAATATTAGACTGATGACTGTTCTGTAAATTCTGCCTTTCATTTCTTTTGCGATATTTTTATTGGTACAACCTGCGGCTCTATTTGCTCTATTCACTTGATCTTCCATTTCTATTTCGAGCTTTACGTAGGTAGATAGCTAAAACTCGTTCGGCACCTGCTAGCAAAAAGACTAAGTTTTCAGTCTAATGGCATATAAAACAACATAATGCTATTCTACATCCCACCAGAATGAAAACAATGGAAACCGGTAGAGGTGCTTGCTGCACTCTCTGATTGGACTAGAATATGGTTCGGCTATATTTTCGTTTTGCAACGAAATTGAAAATGGTTATTCATTTTTGATTTACATTTACTCTGATTGGAGTACGAAGGGAACTATTCTCGTTGGAACTTTACCGCGCTGAGCAGATGGGACGTGAATTGCAAATTGTAGAATTCCCTCATCTTCCTTAGTCTCAGCATCCGTATGGCTTGCAAATTGTAGAAGCCTCGGAGGTGTAACCAGAGAAGGTTCCCATTGTTTTCATTCTGGTGGGATGTAGAATAGCATTATGTTGTTTTATATGCCATTAGAGTGAAAACTTAGTCTTTTTTCTAATTCTTTTTGGCTTTTAGGTCAACTTACAATCCACCTCCGCAGCCACACAGGAGAAAAACCGTTCACCTGTTCAACCTGCAACAAATCCTTTGCTTCCAAAACTATGCTAGCCACTCACGAGAGAATACATACAGGCGAGAAGCCATATACTTGCAAAATTTGCGATAAAAGCTTCTCTCAGAGTTGCACGCTACTTGTCCACTCCAAGATTCACGATAAACAAACTACGAAAGGAAGAAATAATGCTAAAAAGGAAGCAGGAAAGGAGAACAAGATTGCTGACACCGGGAAAGGAAATGTGATGAAAAAAATTGCTGATTTGAAGAAGAACACCTTGCCTTTGGAAAAATCACAAGGTGGGGAGTTTGTTGTGGATGATATCATTGAGATAGATGATGATAAGGTGAACGAGAATTTACAATCCACCTCCGCAGCCACACAAGAGAAAAACCGTTCATCTGTTCGACCTGCCTCAAATCGTTCGCTTCCAGTACTATGCTAGCCACTCACGAAAGAATCCATACAGGAAAAAGACCGTATTCCTACAACATTTGCAATAAGAGCTTTTCTCAAAGCTGCACCCTACTTATCCACTCCAAAATTCACGATAAACAAAACCACGAAAGGAAGAAGTAACGCTAAGAAGGAAGCAGGAAAGGAGAAGAAGATTGCTAGTACCGGGAAAGGCAGTTTGATGAACAAAATTGCTGATTTGAAGAAGGCTTTGGATTTGGAACAGTCACCGGGTGAGGAGTTTGTTGTGGATGATATCGTTGATGTAACTAATGATGAAGTGGACGAGGGTATCGCTAGAGCACAATTTTCAGTTATAGTTCCAGTTACTGAGTCAGGTTCAACACCTCTTGAGATTGATCTACAATCTGAGAGTAAGTAGTTAAATTTCTTTTTTAATGTTTATATTCAAATAAAGTTATATCGTTTCTAAAACTGTTTCTTTATTATCACCTCTTTCATCGTGATGTTGATAGTAGTTACTTTTACACTTAATTTCATAACTTTCAACATGAATTGAATGTGTGATTGGAAAAAGGATAACATTCCAAAAATATGGCGAATTACAGTCCGATACAAATATTCAATAGGAAAGGTCATGTAGAGGTATAGAACAGAATATGGGAGGAACAAGAAGTTCAGAAGCCTGGAACATTGTGAAATCATTACGAACTAACAGGAAAGAGAAAACTTTTATACAATACATACAAGACGACAAGTGGGAGAACCACTATAAAAATCTACTGATAGAGCAAAGACCAGAATTCAGCATCGATGGAGACGAACAAAAAATAATGACCACAGAGGAAGAAAAAATAGTCATAACAGACAAAGAGATGAAACAAGCAATAAATTCCATGAAGAACAATAAAGCTGGATGACCAGGAGGAATTGTGGCGGAACTAATCAAATACGGAACAGAGAAATTAAGAAGAATGATATGCCGAATCATGGAAAGAGCAATAAATGGAGAGGACAACCCTAAACAATGGCAGGAAGCCTACATAACATCGATATACAAAAAAGCTAACAGAAAATATTGCGAAAATTACTGGGGGATAAGCGTCATCGCTACAATTGGAAGCTACATTTTCTAAAAATATCCATCATCCAGCCTCAAAAGTCCACTGCTGAACATAGGCCTCCTCCCCTCGTTTCCAACCCCATCTATCCTGCGCCGCTCTCATCCAGTTTGTATTTACCTTTCTTAAGTCGTCAGTCCATCTTGTAGGCGGTCGACCGACGCTTCTCTTGTCTTCTCTTGGCCTCCATTCCAATAACCTCTTCTGGCTATGTGTCCTGCCCATCTCCACTTCAATCTGGCTATCCTCTCGATGACGTCAGTCTTCTTCTGATTTTGTCTCGCAGAGTTATTCCTAACATTGACCGCTCCATTCTTCTCTGCGTTACTCTTAGTTTGGTAGCCGAGGCTTTAGTTAAGGTAAGTGTTTCTGATCCGTACGTCAATAATGGGAGGACGCACTGATCAAATACCTTTCTCATTAGGCATGTGGACAACTCACTTTTAAAAGTTTCTCTCAGTTTTCCAAATGCTGCCCACCCAAGACCTATTCTTCTCTTCAGTTCATGAGTCTGGTTATCCCTGCCAATCGTAATTTCATGTCCAAGGCATTTATACCTATCTACGAGTTCTATTTCCTTCCCACCAATACTGATGTTTTGGTTGGGTACCAAATTTGTCATTATTTTTGTTTTCGAGATGTTTATATTTAAACCTACATTTTCTGTAGCCACAAAACGAGTTCCTGTACCATCTCTCTTGCCATACCTAGATCCTCAGCTACCATGACTATATCATCGGCGAAACGTAAGTTGTTTAGGTATTCTCCATCTATTTTTATTCCCTTTGTCATCCAATCCAAACTCTTGAAAGCATGTTCTAAGACCGTATTAAAAAGTTTAGGTGACATTGGGTCTCCTTGTCTAACCCCCCGTTCTATTTTTATGCGATTACTGTTAGTATGTAATTTAACAGTGGTTGTTGCCTGTACATAAGTATATTTTGTGTAATAATTTTGTATACCTATAATCTAGCCTGCATTCTTTAAGCGTCTGTAATATTTTGCTAAACTCAACTGTGTCAAATGCTTTATGAAAATCGATAAAAACTAGAACTAGAGGTTTATTGTATTCCACTACTTTCTTTATTAGGGTTTTTATACTTTGTAGATAGTCATTTGTTCCGTAACTTTTTCGGAATCCTGCCTGCAGGATTCTAAAAATATGGTTGTCAGGAATGTTCCTTTTTCCAATCACCCATTCAATTGACATTGCATGTGATTCATTTATGAAAACGAAACAATTTTTTTGAAATAAAACTTTGCGTGCTGATACAAAAATGAGCATGTTTAGATGTTACACATTTGCAATAAGAGCTTTTTCAAAGTTGCACACTACTTGTCCACTCCAAGATTCACGATAAACAAACTACGAAAGGAAGAAATAATGCTAAAAAGGAAGTAGGAAAGGAGAAGAAGATTGCTGGAAACGGCAAAGGTAGTTTGATGAACAAAATTGCCGACTGCAACAAATCTTTCGCTTCCAAAACTATGCTAGCCACCCACGAAAGAATCCATACAGTAGAAAGACCTTATTCCTGCAACATTTGCAATAAGAGCTTCTCTCGAAAGTTGCACTCTACTTGTCCACTCCAAGATCCACGATAAACAAAATACCAGCGGAAGAAGTAACGCTAAAAAGGAAGCAGGAAAAGAGAAGATTGCTGGTATCGGAAAAGGCAGTTTGATGAACAAAATGCCCATTTGAAGAAGAAGGCCTTGTCTTTGGAACAATCACAGGGTGAGGAGTTTGTTGTGGATGATATCGTTGAGATAAATAATGATGAAATGAACGAGAACTTATAATCCACCTCGGCGGCCACAAAGGAGAAAACCAGGGACGTCATTTGACAGGGGCAGGGGGCATTTGTCCCCCCTGGCCCTGAAAATGACTGAAATTTACAAAAAATACATCAATTTTCATCATTACATCATATATAATGTATTGTATATATAATGCTTGCCCCACCCTAATCAAAATTTCAAATGACGCTCCTGAGAAAAACCAAAAATCTTTCGCTTCCAGAACTATGCTAGCCACTCACGAAAGAATTCACACAGGTAAAAGACCGTATTCCTGCAAAATTTGCAATAAGAGCTTTTCTCAAAGCTGCACCCTACTTGTCCACTCCAAGATTCACGACAAACTACGAAAGGAAGAAGTAACGCTAAGAAGGAAGCAGGAAAGGAGAAGAAGATTGCTGGTACCGAGAAAGGCAGTTTGATGAAAAAAATAGCCGATTTGAAGAAGAATGCCTTGCCTTTGGAACAATGGCAAGGTGAGGAGTTTGCTGTGGATGATATCGTTGAGATAAATAATGATGAATTGAACGAGAGTCGCTAGGGCACAATTTACAGTTATAGTTCCAGTTACTGACTCAGGTTCAACACCTCTTGAAATTGATCTATAATCTGAGAGTAAATAGTTAAATTTCTTTTTTAATAATGTATAAACATTTTCAATTTCTTTGCAACACCAAAATGCAGCAGCTGCATAATACTCTGGTTAAATCGGAGAGTGCAGGAAGAGTCTATACCGGTTTCGGAGGTCTTTTACCCTTCATCAGTAGTCCCATATCCTCTATTCTCCGATTTCCCCAGGTACCATACTTTGGGCCTTCCCGAATTGCAAAGAAAGAAATGTGATGGATGAACTAGGGCCATCTACCGAAAAACAAAGAAAGTTTTTATACCGAAAATGTTTATACATTTTTAATTCATTTACTCTTGTGTTTGAGTATTAAGGAATCTTTCTTGTTGGAGCTTTTAGCACGCCGAGCAGATGAGTTGTGAATTATTTAAAATTCTCTCATCTTAATTTCCTCGGCATACTGTATGATTTATAATTTTTGAAAATCTCGGGAGGTTGTAACCAAAGAAAGTATTCCACCTGTTGTCAATCTAGTGGTATGGAGACGATATTTATTGTCGTTTTCTGTGCTACTTCGATTGATAACTTACTTTGTTTTCTTTTTTAATGTTTATATATACAAATAAAGTTATATCGTTTTTAAAACTATTTTTTATCACCTCTTTCATCGTGACGTTGATAGTAGGTACTTTTACACTTAATTTCATAATTTTTGTATTCTATCATTGCAATCTTTGTATTCTAATGAACAGTGGCGTAGCTAGCCCCACAGGGGCCCCCTATCAAAGTTTGTCGCGGGGCCCTTTTCCGCGACTGATATGGGATAGTGCTAAAAAAATGTTCAACAAAAGCAGCAAAAACACGTGTATAGAATAGAATAGAAATATACTTTATTGTCACTGAAAATTTTACAATTTTATGGACAAAGCGTAGGTACAAAGAGTAGAAACAAAACGACAACAAATACAGTTTATTGAAATTGCACAAATCGTCAATATTAGGTATTTACAAAATAAAAGATAATGAAATAAAACAAAACAATATAGAATGTTTCATTAATAATTGGAAATATTTTAACTGTAGAATTCTGGGCTCAAAATATTACGGTTTAAACTAAATCACCTACCCCGAAAAGGCTTACTAAGGGAGCTGGAGCTCTTTGAAGATGGTGCCTTTTAATTAGTTTTTTTGAAATACCTCTAGAACACATCCATTTAGAAAAACTAAAACTGGTACGGCTATTTATCTTCGAGAGATGAGAGATAAATCTATTTCATAAATTGTGAGTTTACCGGTCATATGCATCCTCTGGGTAGGGCAACGGTTATTTTATCGCATAACTTTTTTGTCTTTAACTTTTAAGCATTTTTGACACTGGATTATTAAATTGTATGGTATTCTAGTACCTACTAAAAGTTACTCTTACTTTAAGTCGGTAGGATACAGCGTTTTCTAAAAAAATCGATTTGAAATTTTTTCGGTTTTTGAATTTGATCAAAATTTAAAAAATTTTTCAAAAAACGGTGTATTTTACCGACCTAAAGCAAAAGTAACTTTTAGTACTAGAATACCTCATAATTTGATAATCTAGTGTCAAAAATGTTTCAAAATTAAAAACACAAAAAATACTGCGATAAAATAACCGTTGACCTACTCAAAACACACGCATATGGCCGGTACTAATATAGAAATTCGCAATTGATGAGATCGATTCATCTCTGGAATAAACGTACCAGTTTTCGTTTATTGTTATCATAGTTTTTTTTTTGAAAATTTTTTTCAAATTAAAAAACACAAAATTTTCAAATCGACATTTCTAGAAAACGGTGTATCTGTATCCTATCGACTTAAAGCAAGAGTACCTTTTATTACTAGAATGCCTCACAATTTAATAATCCAGTGTCAGAGAGGCTTAAAACTTAAAGATAAAAAAGACAGATAAATAGTCGTACCAGTTTTGGTTTCTCAGAATAGAAGCGTTCTGGAGGTATTTAAAAAAACTAATTCCAAGATGTCTTTTTCAAAGAGCTCTAGCTTCTGTAAGAAGCATTTTCAGACTAGGTGATTTGGGTTAAATCTTAATACATATTTTGAGCCCAGAAATCCCTAATTAAATTATTTCCAATTATTAATGAAACACCCTGTATATTGCAAAATTTAAATAAATTGCAAATTGCATAATACAACCTTAGGAACTAATAAGTTCAGCGTATAACACTCAAATATAGATAATAATAATAAATCTGATAATCTCTAATAATCCAAAGTCAAAGAACAGATTTGAATTGAGACTCACTGTTTTAAAACAGTTTCAGTTTTTTCAAGCCAAGGGTGAATAGACATTGAAAAGGAGCTTAAACAAAGAAGCTCTGTTCTTTAACGTCGAGCGACCGGCAAATAGATATACCTAAATACAATTTATAGATAAAGAACAGATTACACGAAAATATACGCAAACAATACACAGTGTTTAATGTTTCAAATTATCAAAGGTAAAGCGATTACGAATATTGCAATTTCACATTATACATTATAAAATGTCTCACACAGCCAACGGTGAATAGACAATAAGAAGTAGCTTGAAAACAAAAAACGTCTGTTGTTATAGAACGGCGAGAGGCAGAAAATAGATAGGTACCTGTACAGTACATAAATATAGTTTATAATAAAGAATCCATTACACGAAAATGTCGATATCCCAACAATATATGTACACTGTTTCAAAGCGTTTTAATAGTGAAATAATTGCAGAATATTTTGTTCAATATTTTGAATCGAATTTTGTTTCGACATGCTGCGTTTGGGCTCCTGAATGTCGGGGGCCCCGTATAATTGATACGGCTGATACGCGGTAGCTACGCCTCTGCTAATGAAGTCTGACAAGGGTGTTTCCTTATAAAGTTGATAAAGCTCCTTGTTGTATCGACTTCTGAAGATTCAGTTTTCCCTCACAGGTCCTAGTATTCTCCTCAGTACTTTCCTTTCGAATGTGTCGAGTTTGTTTTTGGATGTTTCTTTCAGGACCCATGCTTCACTGCCATAGCATGCTATTGGGCGAATTAAGGTTTTATAGATTTGTATTTCGGTGGACATTTTTAGACCGAAATATATGGGAGAGGGTAAAATAAGCTCTGTTTGCCTGCGTTATTCTCTTTCGTATTTCTCCATCTTCTGATCCGTCGGCATACCTATAGTTCTACTCCCAGGTACCTATGTAAACTTTCCAACCGTTTCAATGTCATCTTGGTGTATAATGTTTTGTGGGACTATATTTCTTCTCGTCTGTATCATTATTTTTGTTTTTTCTGTGTTAACTTCCAGACCTAGCCTTTTTGTTTGCGTTTTTAACTCTGCGTATGTTTCCTGTGCTCCTATTGATGTTCTACTCATAATATTAATATCATCGGCATAAGCGGTCAGTTGAACCGTTCGCTTGGTCAGTAGGTTTCCTCGTCCAGTTTGCATTTGCCTAACCGCATACTCCAGTGCCAGGTTAAACAAAGTTGGGGCCAGCCCATCTCCCTGCTTTAGTCCCTGCGAAATTTTGAAAAAGTCTGTCCGGTGGTTTTGTATTAGTACACATGCCTCAGTTTCATCCATTGTGGCTTTAATGAGTCTAATTAGCTTGTGTGGTATTGCCAATTCAGCCAATATATTGTAGAGTTTGTTCCTTTTGGCTGAGTCGTATGCCTGTTTGAAGTCTACAAATACGTTGTGGACATCAATGTCGTGTTCCCATGATTTGCTCAAGATCTGTTTGACCGTAAATATTTGATCCAGTGTCGATCTTCCCCTTCTGATACTTTTCAATAATATTTTCCGCTAGTGGTTGGAGCCGCTGGTTTATAATATACGTGATACATGATGCATCTTACTTTGGAGAATACAGAAAACAAAGACAAAATAAGTAATCAATCATCTAATTAACAAATTTATAATACCTAAACGAAGGAATAAGACCTTTCGTGATCATTACTCTTCAACTTATGCCTAGAAAAGCTAATGTGAGAAGATAAAATGAATAGAGAAGGACTCGTATATCAAAAAAGACAACAAGCTTTGAAATTTGAGGTTGATGTGGTGTTGCTGGCAAGAGGAAGAAAAGAGCTACAGGAGATAGTACCTACAGAGAATAGTAAAAGCAGCGAAGAAAATGGGACTACATATAAATGAGTAAAACAAAATGTATGGAGTGGACAGATGGTCAGTTCAGGAATGGACAAAAGTTTAAAGTAGAAGTAGAAGAAGTAACATCATACGAATTCGAAATGATATAAATATTTACGTATCTAGGAACAATAATATCACGTAAACCGAACATTAAGAAGAAATACAAGCTAGGATAATGGCTGGCAATAGAAGTTTACATGCGCTTAATGGAATGTTGAAAATCAAGTTATTTGTATCATGCAGTGAGACATATACAATGACAAAAAATGAACAACGTTTACTGGAAATCTAGGAAAGTAAAGTTCTGAGGAAGATATATGGAGGAATAGTAAAGGACAGTTTATGGATGAGAAGATCAAATAAAGGCACAGAGATTTAGATGGCGAGGTCATCTAGAAATGATGCCGAACACGAGGACTCCAAAAAGGATACTAAACTACATTATAGCCTCAAAAAAGCGAAAAGGAAGACCGAAGATAGAAAAGAAATAATGGAGATAGAAGGCCAGAAAAGAAAAATGAGATATGTAGGTACCTACATATATTGCAAATTATTAATTTTGTGGAAAAATGACAAGAGACCTTTTTTGTTTATAATAACCATAAAAAATTATTTTCTGGAGCAAAAAACGTGAATTCTGGAAGTTGTTTAAAAAATTGTACAATTTCTGCCCAAAAATTTCGCCCGGCGCCCATTTGTTTAAAGGGGGTTAAGGGGGCACGTTTGAATAGAAATCCGCAAAGAAAAAAGAACCCAAATCAGAAACATTTTTCATACGAAAGTGGCCTCACAACCTGGACTAATGATTTTTCATCTCCAGATATCCATCTAATGAGATTTTTTTTTCACTGGTGTATTTTGTTTTTCGGTGGTGTATCTGTTTGATATCAGGTCAAAATGTGATCAACACGATTCCAATAGATAAACAATTAATTTCCAACGCCTACGCGGAGCCAATGAAGGAACTTTCCGAGTATTCCTTGTAAATCGACGTCGTCAAGGCAAAGACACAATCTAGCACGATTGCAGGTCACGTTGCAGGCATCGTGATTCCTTTGCAACCGAACTCGCTCTCTCTTTGTCCGATATTCGTCTTGCGCGTTATTCTCTCTCGTTCTACACACTTTACTGATGCGATGGTTCCTATGATCCCTTTACATTTTCTTAACAACTCGTTCAGTGACAATCGGCCCAAGTGTTTTGTATTTTTGAACTTTTTTAAACACTAGGAAGATATGTTAGTTCTTAAGAAAAAAGAAGAGTTTTATATTTAAAATAGTGAGTACAATATTTTATTTACCTTGTGCACGTTTTATAATTTTTTAAATTTGCGTCCTTAAGATATTTATTAAGATTAAATTTATTTTTATGTAATTTTTCCAATTTTAATAATAATCTTGATACTGTCAGCATTACAAGAATCAGTCCACAATTTTAAATACCACCTTTTTAAGTTTTAATGTTTCCTTTTATTTTTAAAATTTTGGTAACTGTTTACAGTCCTAAAAATGTGATGTTACTTATCTACGATTTAATCTTTGTTTGTCTTTAGCTGTAGATAGTTTTAATTTTCAGTTTCTTGTCTCCATCAAAATCGCGACTAAGTCAGTAAGACCCTTTGCTTTCAAAAAAAAACTTGGTTATTTCCCTACATTTTTTCCGGTCCCTTGCATTTTCTCTTCAATTTCTCACACCTATTTCTGACAAAGCTTGCTACTGCTTCCAACCATTTCTTTCTTTGAATGTCCTCTTCTTTTCTTCTTTTTTCGTTATTTCTCCCTCCTATGTAACATTGTTTTAACATTTCGGTTCTCTAGCATTCGTATAAGGTGGACCTTGCACTTTGGGCTCAGGGCCCCCGCTACCATATGTGCAAAGTGTGCAATGCACACGGGCGCCATCCTATAGGGGCGCCAAAACCCGGTGTCAAAAATTGCAAAAAAACAAAAAAACAAAAATTATTTTTAAAATAAAAGTTGAGAAATTAAAGAGGATTAATTATAAACACACACAAAATTTTATTAGTATATCATCCAGTTACTGCCGATTCCCACTTACGAGAACATGTCAGAAGGCATTTTAATTTATTTTGTCATGCTTTTATTTTGTTTGTTTAATTTTGATATTTTACTCTACAAATAATAGTCCATTTACTCACGGCTTTTGCTCTGAATTTTAAAGAATCGTTTATATTGACATGAAATTTGTCATACACATAGCTAACACGAAAATAAGTGATATTGTGCCGATGTGTGCTTTTGCCCTGGGGTTAAAAGGGGTATTCTCAGGGGAATGCGACCGAAAATACCTGGGGGTATTCTCGGGGGTGAAAAAACATACATTAAAAGTCCGGAATTGGATAAACTGACTAATTCTAAGCGACTTTTATTGTATAGAGATTTTAACTAAGTCAATACTTTTGAGTTATTTGCGAGTGAATATGTCCATTTTTAGACAAAAAAACCCGTTTTTATACGGTTTTTCGCAAGTAACTCAAAAATTAATTATTTTATCGAAAAAATTCTCTTAGCAAAAATATAGCTTACAAAAAAGTGAAAAAAATAATTTATATATGAAGTCTGCAAACCCAGTAGAAGCAAAGTTGTAGCTAATGAAAAGTAGGTTCTTATTCGTTAAATTCCAAATTGAATATTTCAACGTGAAATAGCCAAAAAATTAAGTACTTTTCGGGGACAACTCATTATAACTTCTTTAAAGTGTTTAAAAAAAGTTTTATGTTTGATTTTTAAAAAAGTTTCTAGCAGAAAGAACAAGCAACAAGCAACCTTTTTTTGGTAAAAAAATCGTAAAAATCAGCCCCTAATGAAATCAGCCCCATTCCAAATGAAATTAATCGTTACAGCTTTACCATTTACTTTATGAACTATGTATTGTTTATATGAACTGTAAATTTCAACGGTTTAAAGTGCTCATTTAAAAAAAAATTTGGTTTTAAAGTAAATAACTTAAAAATTATTAGTTATATCAAAAATATCAAGCAGTAAAAAATGTAGAGGTTTTGCTTTTCTGAATATTTTGGGTTTTTTGTTTTCCTTTAAGACAAAAATTGGTTAAGATATGGCCGTTAAAAATTTGTATACAATCATGATTAGTGACTCGGTCAAGCCCTTTAAACTACAGACTTTTCCAAAAAAAAAAAGAATGTGTGTACTTTGTACGCAGGTAAGAAGTTATACTTTTGTTGAAATACACTATATTTCGTTGAAATCATACATACATACATACATAATCGGTTGCCTCTTTTACCATATTAGGTGTCGAGGATTCCTCCTTTATATAATACTCTCTGCAAATTTACGCCACTTCTTCCTATCTGCTGCTAAAACTTTTGCTTCTTGCCACGATGTTCCTCTTTTCTTGAGTATTTCGTTTACACTAGTGTTCCAGCTTTTCCTTGGTCTGCCCCTCCTGCTTTTACCCACTGCTTTGGCCTCCCATGTCATTTTCACTTGTCTCTCACCACTCATTCTTATCATGTGTCCAGCCCATTTTAACTTCTTTTCTTCAACTTTTTCGTTGAGCGATTTTACCTGTAATTCATGTCTTATATCTTCGTTTCTTCTTTTGTCTAATCTTCTTGCTCCCACCACTTTTCTTAAGTATCTCATTTCTGTAGCTTGTAATCTTTTTCTTTGTCTGTCATTAAGTACCCAGTTTTCTGCCCCATATATTGTAATTGGCATATATACAGTTTTATATACTGTCATTTTGGTTTTCCTCGATATTTCTTTTTTGTTTAGGAAATTTTTATACAGTGAATAATAAGTTCTCGTAGCCAATTTTATTCTGTTTCCAATTTCATCTTCTTGTGTACCTTTGTTGTTTAACATTATTCCCAAATACTTAAAGAGGTCTACTTGCTCGATTTTTTGCCCTTCGATTTCAATATTTACAGTTGCTTCTTTGTTGGCTATTGTCATTACTTTAGTTTTCTCCCTATTTATTATTAAGTTGTAGTTTTTTAGTTCTTCAGCCCAGATTCTAATGTTATCTGCGAGAGCCTTTTCAGTTCTTGCAACTAATACAATGTCATCAGCAAATGCACAGGCTTCAATTTTTATTTGTTGCAAATTTATATACCCTATAGCGCATTTTTTAGTTTTTTTCCAACACTTTTTAATAACTTCATCCATAACGGAAATAAATAACAGTGGGCTCAACACTCCACCTTGTCTAACCCCGTCGTTATTAGAAAATTCGCCGGAGATTAAGTTACTTGTCCTGACCTGGTTTTTTGTGTTGACATACAAACTCTTTATTACACTTACAAGTTCTTCATCTACTTCCTTGTTTTTCAGGCTTTGCCATATTCCTTCTCTATTGACCATGTCAAACGCCTTTTTCATATCTAAAAACGCCAGGTACAGTGTATCGTTTTTTAACAGTGTTTTTTCAGTAATTTGCTGTAGTGTGAATATATGATCTTGTACGCTGTGTGATGGTCTAAATCCACTTTGTATATCCGCCAGTCGAGGCTCAACTATTTCTCGTAGTTTCTTTTCTAGGATAATTTCGTAGATTTTCAACGCTGAGCAGAGAAGTGATATACCCCTATAATTACTGCACTCTTTCGTGTCTCCCTTTTTGTGTATAGGCAGTATTATTGAAATGTTCCAATCCTCTGGGATTTTTTTGTTTGTCCATGCTAAATTTAGTAGGTCATGTAATTCTTGTTTACCCTGTTGTCCAAGATATTTCAATAATTCAGCATCTATTCCGTCGATCCCTGCTGCTTTACCAACTTTTAGTTTTTCTAGTGCATCTTCAACTTCTTCCATCTTTATTTTAGTTTCATAAACGTCTTCTTGCCCTCCTTCAGGTGTTTCGTCTGTTATCTGTGTGCGATTCTCTGCTGTTGTATTTTCATTGTTTAAAAGTTCCTTGAAATATTCTCTCCACCTTTCTATAATGGGCTCATCCTCATCCTAATTTCCGTTTTACTTCTCATATTCTTTAATACTCTATAAAATAATTTTGTATTTTGGGTACTATTTTCTTCCATAGTTCTTCCAAATTCTTCCCAGGCGTTCTGCTTTTCTTGTTTTATCCTTACTTTAACTTTGTTGCGCTGTTCCTTGTATTTATCGTATGCCTCTTGATTTCTTTTTTGTATGTACATTTTCCATAGCCTTTTCTTTTCTCTGACTTCTTTTTTAATATCGTTGTTCCACCAGCTTGTCTGCTTTTTATGATTATTTCTACTGGTATACCCGCAAACTTGCCCTGCTGTTTCTAATAGTATTGCCTTAAATCTGATCCACTTTTCTTCCACATTTCTACTTTGTCTTCTCTTTTCAATCCTTGCAAACTGTTTTTCTGTTTTTTCTATATACTCATTTCTTGTTTGCAAGTTTCTCAGCTTATAGGTTCTTATTCGTCCGCTATAGTTTTTGTTTTGTATCTGTTTTCGGTCCTCGACTTTGTTGTTATTCTTGAATACTCCTTCTAGTAGATAATGGTCACTACCTATATCATAGCTTCTTTTCACTCTGACATCTTTAACTTTACTCCATTTTTCTCGAGGAACTATTATGAAGTCTATTATTGATTTTTCATTTCGCTGGGGCATTGCTCTTGTTATCTTGTGTATTTCCTTGTGTTCAAAGAAAGTGTTGGCTATAACTAAATCATTATCTATACAAAACTCTAGCAATCTTTTCCCGTTTTTATTAATTGTGTGTTCTCCGTGCCTACCTATAGCTCCTTGCCATTTCATGTTTTCGTTTCCCACTCTAGCATTGAAGTCTCCCAATATTATGAGTGTTCCCTCATAATCTTCTACTGTCTGCTGTAGTTGTTCCCAAAATTGATTTTTGTCGTTTGCTTTGTCACTTTCTCCAGGTGCGTATATTACAATCAAAGTTATAATATCGCTTTTACTACAATTCATTGATACTTTCAATAGTCTCTCATTGATGAACTCCCAATTTCTTATACTTTTTACTTTATCTTTGGGTATCAAACAGGCTACTCCTGCTCTGGCCCATTCAGTTTCCTTTACACCACTGTATATTAATAGATTTCCATCTCCTATTATTTGTGTCCCAGCTCCCTTTTTTTTTGTCTCAGTGATGGCTATTGCAGCATAGTTTGTGTTGCTAAGGGTCTCTACTAATTCTAACTCTTTTCCACTTATTCCTCTAACATTCCATGTCGCTGTTCTCCATACCTCTCCTTTCTTATCTATAACTTTCAGTTCCATTTCTTTTTCCGTTTTCATTGCCGAATTTGTCATCGTTTTGTCCGCCTCTGCTTTTATTAGTTTTTTGGATTAGCTCTGTTGCTCTCTTTTTCAATTGTGCCAGTTTCCATATTCCATTTCCATATTTCATCATTTATAATGATCTTCTGGTATTTAACTTTTACAACATTACCTTTTTGCCTCTGTTCATTTGCATATTCTCTTAGTTGTTTTTGAATCTTTCTTTCTTGGATCGTATAGTCATCATCAATAAAAAGTTTTCTTCCTTTAATATGTCTTAACTTGTTCTTATTTTTCATTATGTCTGCTTTATCACCATATGTACTCAATTCTAACTTGCACATTCTCTTATTCAGTTTCGTTATCTCTTTTATCTCACACTTTGTTCCAAGAAAAGTTTGCAACTGATTCTCTATATCTTCTTTTAGCTCTATAGTATCTCCTGCAGTTTCAAATCCGGTGATAATAATGTTATTTCGACGTTCTTTCTTTTCCATAGCTTCAAGTTTATATTCTAGCACCCTGATTTTAGTTTTCATTACTTCATTTTCTCTTCTAATCTCTTTTACTTCTTCCAAACTCTGCTTCCATTCACTTGTTAAATCTTTGATAATTTTTATTAATTCTTTACGCTCAGTTCTCATTTCTTTCATTTCATTTGCTATCTCTCTCATTCCGTTTGTTACTTCTTTAACCATCCCTCTCATTTCATCCATTCCGTATTCCTCTGATACGCCTATGGAATGTGTAATCTGTGTTGCCTATCTGCTAGCGCCAACGATCATCTACAATTCAACCTTGCGGATAGATAAATCGCTACCAACAGATAAGACGCCACGTTATTTTGATTTCAGCCTACCTCGAATATTATTAGTCCTATTGTGTCACTAACACTCTCAGCACTTTGTTGTAGTATATTATTTGCTCACAGTTCACTCTTACAATTTCTAATTCTCGATATTTCCGAAATTCGGATGAAATATCAGAGCACTCAAAATTGCGTTGTTTATCAACACAGTGGCGTACCTCCATTTTCTCAACGAAATCAATATACTTTAAACAGTTTCTCTACTACTTTCCAAAAATTTTTATTAAAACAATACCAAAAATTAAAAAAATAAAAGAATAAAACACACACAAACACATTGAAAAATGCCACAAATGATTTCTGAACAATAATTGTTGCCAAAAATTTTAATTAAATAAGTACGTATTTTCTGAAAAAAATTATAGAATAATATACTTACAATCATAAAATCTATAAAAAAAAAATAAAAAAATAACAACTTGCTTGGGACTTGAACCCACTTCACGTCTACCGCGCCGTACGAGAGTTGAAGCGATTTCCCACTACACCAAATTCGCGTATACGTCATGTGGGAATATACACAACCTAAACGTTGACACCATAAACTTTTTGACATTTTGTTTATTTATATGAATCAAATTATTAGTTTGATTTTTGTCGAATTAAAATACAACAAAATATAGAGTAAGAAAACGATATATTAGATGAAGATTTGTAGAAAGTTTGTTCGTAATCAGATTATGTAAATTGAAGTATTGCCTACTAATAGGTAACTACATTATTTTTTTTACATTTTCCAAATAGATAGGTATGAAGATAATTTTTTATTGGAATACAACTGAAACATTTAGAATTACGTAGGTACCTGCGGCTTTTCAAAACTATTTAAAAAGTCACTATAATTATAAATTTGATTTTATTTCTGTCCTCACAACAATAAAAACTAATATATACAATATTTTTGTTTACCGATAACTTCCATATTGAACAATTATTGACAGATCATTTCAACACCCAATCAGAGCCCGTATAACGACTAATACCATACTGTCGGTGTGCGCATGCGCGCAGATCAATAAAATTTCACCCTCAATGAAATCGCGCCTAAAGAAGTATAACTTCAAAAAAACATTGAACCGATGAAACTTCAGATCATATAAACAATACATAAGTAAAGTAACTTGTGGTGAAGCGGTAACGATTAATTTCATTTGGGATACTAATTAGGGGGTGATTATCACGATTTTTTTTTACCAAAGGAAAAGTGTCCAACATTATTTTGAGCGTAACTTACTTAAAAGTATAGAAATGTATTGACTTAGTGAAAAAACTTTATATACCCTATTCCACGAACATACGCCTGTTTTGGATTACTTCGACAACGAATATTTTACTGTGCAAAATAAGAAGAACGAAAGTAAATTGCAAATTACATTGTTGTTTATTGAAATAATTATTAGCGCCATTTACTTTCGTACTTCTTATGTTGCACAGTAAAATATTCGTTGTCGAAGTAATCCAAAATAGGCGTATGTTCGTGGAATGGTCCATAGAACAAAAGTTAGTTGTTTAAAATTAGTAATTTTATCCAATTCCGGGCTTTTTAGAAAGTATGTTTTTTCATCCCCAAGAAAGGGTGAAACTCACATTCAGGGCAAAAACACACATCGGCACAATATCACTTTTTTCTGACATGTGAGCTATGTGTATGCCAAATGTCATATTAATCCAAGCGGTTCTTTAAAATTCGGAGGTTTTACAATATTTTACCTTGAGTGAATGGACTATAAATATGAATTCTAAAGTTCAGTTTTTTGGTTTATTTCAAGCACCTACCTACCTTCAAAAAATAAATAAAAAACACGATCCAAAATGCCGTAAGGGACGCCAAAATCCTTTTTTGCACACAGGAGCCAGTAACCCTTACGGGGGCCCTGTTTGGGCATTTGGGCTCGTATTTTTGCCGTACCTACTTAATTATTTATTTTTCAACATCCTCATTAGTTCTTTATGTTTGTCTTCTCCTAATATTCCCTTCTTCTTACGGTGCTTTATCCTTAAGGACGTTGGCCATTACATTTGCCCATTTAATCTTATTTGCAGCCGCCCTGAATAGTTTCTATGGAGGTCATATTCGTCTATTGTCGTAGGTTTTTAAGCCAAGAGTTGCATCTTCTTTCTAGTCCCCTTTTGCTATTGATTTTGTCTTCTATTATAAGTTGGGGTAGTTCATACTTTTGATTTCTTATGATGTGACCAAAATTTTGTGTTTTCCTGTTTTATTTATTATAAGCATAAGTTCTCTTTCCTTGTTCATCCACCACAAGAGTTCCGCATTTGTCATATGGCTCATGTAGGATATTCTGAGCATTTTACGGTAACACCAGAGTTAGAATGGTTGGATTCTTTTTTGTGTTGCTTCTGTCATTGTCCAGGTTTCAACATCATAGAGCAAGACAAAGAAAATAAAACACGTCAGTATTCTAGTTCTGAATAAGATATCCAGCTGGCGATTGCATAGAATTTTTTGCATTTTGTAAAACACTGTACGTGCTTTTTACAGGTGTGTTCTTACCCCTAGTGAGGGGTCCCAAGTTTCATCAAGATTACTTCCAAGGTACGTTATTCTTGTTACTCTTTCCAGATCTGTTCCGTCGACATTGATCTTTACCCTTCTGTTTTGGTGCTTGCTGATGACCATCGTTTTTGACTTCTTTGTATTAAATTTCATTCAAAATTCCCTTTTCTCTGTATTCCTCCAAATATTTTTCTAAACATCTTTCTTTCCCAGACTTCTACTCTCTTTTCTTCCTGCTGGTTCATAATCCACGTTTCATTGGCATACATCACTGTTAGTATGGTATAACTAGACCCAAACCCAGACATCGAAAGTGAAAGTTATCCTCCAACACCAAATTATGTTCTATATGGTCCACATAATTTTCAGAAAAAAATCACACTATTTTGAGCATCGGGTTTGGGGAGCAGAGTGGGGAGAAATCGGTAAATTCGTAGTTTTTTACGTATTTCGTCAATATTTCTAAAACTATGCGGTTTAGCATGAACAACCTTCTATACAAAAATGTTCTACATTAAATTTGAAATAAAAAAGGCCCTATACATAATCCTTCTAAAATGAAAGGTTCTAAAGTTACGGAAATAGTTTAGTATAATTGATTCAAAAAAGGGCTAACCCAAACATTTAAAGTAAAAGTTTTTCTCCAACACAAAATTGTTCTATATGGTCCACATATTGTTCAGTAAAAAATTACACCATTTTAAGCGTCCGGTTTGGGGGGGGGGGGCATGGGGGAAAGTCGGTAAATTAGTAGTTTTTTTTACGTTTTTCGTCAATATTTCTAAAGCTATACTTTAGCGTAAACAATATTCTATACAAAAATGTTCTATATAAAATTTAAAACAAAAAAAGGTCCTATTCATGATTGTTATAAAATCAACGGTTCCAAAGTTACGGAGGGTGAAAAGTGGAGATTTTCGATACTTTTTATATTATTTGGGCAATGTATAATATTACTGCTAATGAAAGAAATTTTCTTTGACAGGATTATGTAATTATGTAAATAAAATTTGCTATTTCAGTGGCCGATGGTATGTTAGTGATAAGCTCTTGAAGAAACGTCAACCTCACCACCCAAAATCATCATCAATTGCCCAAATAATATTACTCTGGAACCGTTGATTTTATAACAATTATGTATAGGACCTTTTTTGTTTTAAATTTTATGTAGAACATTGTTTACACTAAAGCATAGTTTTAGAAATATTGACGAAAAACGTAAAAAACACTTAATTTACCGACTTCTCCCCCATCTCCGCCCCCCACAAATCGGACGCTCAAAATGGTGTGACTTTTTACTGAACAATATGTGGATCATATAGAACAATTTGGTGTTGGAGGAAAACTTTTACTTTGGATGTCTGGGTTAGGCCTTTTTTTGGACCAATTATACTATACTACCACCGTAACTTTGGAACCGTTCATTTTAGAAGGATTATACATAGAACGTTTTTTATTTCAAATTTAATGTAGAATATTTTTGTATCAAAGGTTGTTCATGCTAAACCGCATAGTTTTATAAATATTGACGAAAAACGTAAAAAACTACGAATTTACCGATTTCTCCCCCTCTCCCCCCAAACCCGACGCTCAAAATGGTGTGACTTTTTTCTGAACATTATGTGGACCATATAGAACAATTTGGTGTTGGAGGATATCTTTCACTTTCGATGTCTGGGTTATGCCATTATTTGGATCAATTTTATCATACTATGTGGGTCTTATTACTTATCTCGTATACACGCAGTTTAGCTGTTACTGACAATTTTTTTCAGTATTGAATTTAGTGACCCTATCGCTCTGCTTTCCTCCATTAATCGTTTATTTATCTCTTTTATTTCTTTTCCCATGTTCGTTATAGTTACTCCTAAGTATTCAAGTTCTGAATTTACTTTTTCAAAACTATTGAGAGCCTCTGCTCCTCTCATTTTGATACCTATATTTACTATCATTTGATAGTTTTCCTCTCATTTCCACATATTGTGTTTTTGTTTGGTTTATTGTTAATCCGTATGTTTTCTATTCTTCAAAGGACATCGCACACATCTTATGGAAAATATAATGTCACTCAAATTCAATAAAATTTATACGATTAGATTCGTTTTAATATAACGATCAATTCTTATCATTGCGCCAACTCTTAATTATGATTAATTACGGCGCAAATTGCAATTAAAGTTTATCGAAATCACATTTTTGGAGTCCATAAAATGTTAGTTTACAATCATTATTGCTCTGAGTGCTATTCATAACAGCTTAAATCCGGCTGGGCCTAAGCGGATTAGTGAAACTAATCCGCTGATTTATGGAGTACCGAAAGTCTGGGTATTTTAAAATATTTTTTCTCTCTCTAACTTATG
The DNA here is from genome assembly GCF_917563875.1 of Diabrotica virgifera virgifera. Classification (NCBI taxonomy): domain Eukaryota; kingdom Metazoa; phylum Arthropoda; class Insecta; order Coleoptera; family Chrysomelidae; genus Diabrotica; species Diabrotica virgifera. The sequence goes on from NC_065448.1 coordinate 6,766,027, forward strand.
TACCTACCCATTTGATTTCAGATTTATTTATATCAATTTCTGCTCTTATTTTTGAAAATAGAGAGTTGGCGCAATGATAAGATTCGATCGTTAATTTAAAACGAATCTATTGGTATAAATTTTATTGAATTTGAGTGACATTATATTTTCCATAAGATGTGTGCGATGTCCTTTCTGGAACACTTTTTCTAGGTGTTTTTTTGTTCTCTCTAGCATCACCACATCATTCGCGTATGCTATGCACTGTTCCTTGCTATTGAAAATAGTCCTGTTTGTGCTCATATTTTATCTTCTTACGATTTGTTCTAATACTATTAGGCCAGGGTAATAAGACAAAAATATACCCTGTTCGTGACACTTCAGCAGCCAGGGTACTGAAGCGTTATTTCGACAGGTAATACCTATAAGAACAAATTGTAACTATTTCCTGCGTAGGATCTGGCAGCCATTTTTATTTATTAACAATTAACTGTCAAAAAATGGCATTTCCCCCTTTTTTTTCAAATCAACGGAAAACAGTGAAACTTATGATTTTTTTAGTACAAATATCTTCGAGATTATGGAAAAAGCTTTAAAATGACGTATGTATTACAAAGTTTGATATACTGATTTATTGTTAATATAATTGCGAAAAAAGGTTTGAATTGCACAAAAAATATTTTCTCAATAACTGTTGTAAAAATTAGTGTACAGCTTTGAAATTTTTGTCAAATGAGGGTTCTTTGGTGCTTAATATGTGATAAAAATTTCAAAGCGATTCATTCAATTGTCTAAATTTTATTCAAATTGTTTATCTCAGAGAGCATTTTTTTGCAATAACATAAGTCAGAAGAAAATGACCTAAGAACCATTCCACAGGTGTTAAATGAAAGTGCATGAGCTACATTTCCAACATGGTTTAAAAAAGTAAATAAAAAATGCATTTATTAGTAATAAATAATTATGCAAAAGTATCGTCAATTTTTCTTTATAAATTTTTGAATAATTTTTTCCAAAAAAATTGACTTTTTTACCCTGTTTTAAGTGCACAACTACCAAGTAATATTATCTACATATATCATAATTGATAAAACATTGTAATAAATATGTATAATTTCTTATATAACAAAATAAAAAGTTTATAAGGAAAGATTTACGATACTTTTGCATAATTATTTACTACTAATAAATGAATTTTTTTATTCACTTTTTTTAAACCAAGTTAAAAATATAGCTCATGCTATTTCATTTGACACCTGTGGAATGGTTCTAACTTCATTTTCTTCTGACTTATGGTATTGCAAAAAAAATGCTCTGTGGGATAAGCAATTTGAATCAAATTTAAACAATTAAATGAATCGCTTTGCAATTTTTATCACATATTAAGCACCAAAGAACCCTTATTTGACAAAAATTTCAAAGCTGTACACTAATTTTTACAATAGTTATTGCGAAAATAATTTTTTTTGCAATTCCGACCTTTTTTCGCAATTATATTAACAATAAATGAGTATACCCTATTCCACGAACATGCGCCTGTTTTGGATTACTTCGACAACGAATATTTTACTGTGCAAAATAAGAAGAACGAAAGTAAATTGCAAATTACATTGATGTTTATTGGAATAATTATTAGCGCCATTTACTTTCGTACTTCTTATGCTGCAGAGTAAAATATTCGTTGTCGAAGTAATCCAAAACATGCGTATGTTCGTGGAATGGCCCATATATCAAACTTTGTAATACGTCATTTTAAAGCTTTTTCCATAATCTCGAAGATTTTGTACTAAAAAACCATAAGTTTCCCTGTTTTCCATTGATTTGAAAAAAAAAGTGAAAAATGCCATTTTTTGACACTTAACTGTTTATAAATAAAAATGTCCGCCAGATCCTACGCAGGAAATAGTTACAATTTGCTCTTATAGGTATTACCTGTCGAAAAAACGCTTCAGTACCCTGGCTGTTCAAGTGTCATGGACAAAACCTTATTACCCTGGACTATATAGGGTGAGGCAGATAACTGGCCTATTAGAAATATCTCGAGAACTAAAGGCAACAGAATCATGAAAATTGGAATAAAGGGGTTTTGAAGGATGATCTATTAAATGAAAATATTTTCATCTCTTTGCAACTTCCGGTTATACCGGAAGTTGCTTATAACTTCGTTTTTTTAAATGGGACACCCTGTATATTTTTACATTTTTGGATTCTCTTCGATGTCTTCTTTCTTAAAATATAAGGTTTTGTAATATTATACAGGGTATTTTAAAAGATAATTAAGTTTTTTTATTAATTTCGTAGCAACATTCACACCCTGTAGAATTGTAGTAGTTTGACATCTAAAACTCTACTTACGTTCAAATGATTTTGAATATACTCTACTATTGTTAAGAATCATTAGTATAGCTAAATTTTTAATTTTAGTATACAGGGTTGGTCGAAACTCGGAATGAGTATTTTCTGAGTTTTCTTAAATGGAACACCCTGTATTTTTGTATTGTAGTGAAATGATATTTTATAGTACTTCTTTATTTCTTAAGCATTCCCTATACATACCTAACTGCTTTAATTTGTGAGTTATTGGTGATTCAAGCTAAACATTAATTGCAACAAAAAATACGTAAAATTTTATTAGGTTGGCCGTGAAAATACTCAATCCCAAATAATTTTTCCGAAATAAATTCATATTAATCCAGACTGGTCCTTAAAATTACCAATAATGGTTTAGCTATCGAAATACCTTCTTAGTTAAGATTGTTGGTGCGATTAACAATTAAGCACAAATTAAAGCAGTTAGGTATAGGGAATGCTTAAGAAATAAAAAAGTACCATAAAATATCATTTCATTACAATACTAAAATACAGGGTGTTCCATTTAAGAAAACTCAGAAAATACTCATTCCGAGTTTCGACCAACCCTGTATACTAAAATTAAAAATTTAGGTATACTAATTATTCTTAACAATAGTAGAGTATATTAAAAATCATTTGAACGTAAGTAGAGTTTTAGATGTCAAACTACTACAATTCTACAGGGTGTGAATGTTGCTACGAAATTAATAAAAAAACGTAATTATCTTTTAAAATACTCTGTATAATATTACAAAACCTTATATTTTAAGAAAGAAGACATCGAAGAGAATCCAAAAATGTAAAAATATACAGGGTGTCCCATTTAAAAAAACGAAGTTATAAGCAACTTCCGGTATAACCGGAAGTTGCAAGGGGATGAAAATATTTTCATTCAGTAGATCATCCTTCAAAACCCCCTTATTCCAATTTTCATGATTCTGTTGCCTTTAGTTCTCGAGATATTTCTAATAGGCCAGTTATCTGCCTCACCCTGTATATCTACCTACTAAAATCACAATAAAGATGCACTAGGAATAAACAAACCAAGACACGTTGAATGTTACAAGGAGCACTCCCAAATCATGATTTACAAAGTTTATACATTGTAAATCATGATTCGGGAGTGCTCCTCGTAACATTCAACATGTCTTGATTTGTTTATTTCTAGTGCATCTTTATTGTGATTTTAGTATAGGTTGAATAAATTCGTTGATAGCGGATAATTTTGTTTTAAATCTCTATTCACCGTAAACTGCCTTGAAAAGCTCTTTTCTATTGTTATCCTATTTCTCGTGTTCCTAAGCGTCATTCTCACTAGCCATATAAGCTTTTCTGGTATTTCTAATATTCTCATGGCTTTGGTGCATGGAGTCATATGCCTGTTGAAAATCGATAAATATCATAATATGTAATCCTAAAAGTTTTGCTCATAGTTATTATTTTGAATTAATTTAAAAATATATTTATTTGATCAGTAGTTGACTACTGATTACTTATAGTAGTATGTGGTAGTATAGACTACTTTTCTATACCACTGTAGTTTTCGCACTTCGTTTTTTCGCCTTTTTTTATACGTATATAGGACAAATAAGAGCGCTATTCCATTGTTTTTGAATTTCTTTCAGTCTTTCCCGTTTTCCATAAAAATCTTAGTTGGGATATCACTTTTTGGTTGTTCCTCGCACGCCCCTCTTCATTTTCCTCTTCTTGCCCATTCCCATTCTTCTAGAAGTAAACCTTTGTTTCTTCAGTACTTTATATTACTATTTTTTTTAGTTTCTCTGGATTTCTTAACTTCTTGGTAGAAATTAATTTAATTTGTCTCTAACAGGTTTTGGGATTATTGGCATTTCCAGTGGCGGCTGGTCAGAGGAGGCAAGGGAGGCTTAGCCTCCCCATAAATTTTTTACACATGCTACACTGTTTTGTTTACTTTGCTATTTTGCTTCGCGTTAGAGATATCGGAAAAAGTTATTTGAACAAGTTGTTCCAAATAACCCCACATACCAAATATAATCACAAAATTCGCACTGACTACAAATAATGAAAAAACTAAAAGTGCGAATTTTGTGATGAAATTTGGTATGTGGGGTTAGAATAATATTTGGAACAACTTGTTCAAATAACTTTTTCCTATATCTGTAATGCAAAGCAAAATATCGGTAATTTACCGTATTTTCGGATTAGCAGTAGGCCGCTTTTAAAATTAAAAAAATTCAGTTGAGTATCTTAAAAAATGTGAACCTTCAACCTGTATGGACTGCAAAAGTTCAAATCTGTATTTATTTTGATATACTTACAGAGATAGAATTGTTACCAAATAAACGACACAAACTTTGGTAATACACTTTTACAATTTGACTATTTTTAAAATGATATGATATTATGAATTATGATGATATTATTAAATGTAAATAAAAAATGGTCAAAAAAATGGGGCCTTAAATTAGATTTTTTGGCGGATTTCTTGCTAATGCAAATTTGTCTAGATATTTTACAGTTAGGTATAGCCTCCTCTGTGGCAAAAATCAGGAGCCGCCACTGGGTATTTCTTGTTTTATTCTTATTACATACTAGTGTTTGGTCACTGTTGGTATCTGCCTCTATGTAACTCCTGCAATCGACTGTTGCCTTACCATGTTTGCTCTTCATTATGACATGATCTATGTGATTTTTACTTTTCCATCGGGGTAATGGAAGGTGATTTTTACTTTTCACGTTATGAAGGTCTTTATAATCAAAACTTGTGCCAGCTATTTTGTTTTCACCCAATTTTTCCAAAAAATGTGAAAACTTTGAATTATCCACGTCCGTCTGTCTGTCCGTCCGACCGCGAATATAACTCCTCCGTCATTATACCAGGTATAATGACAAATGAGGTGTCAAATGAAAACTTATAATCCAAGGATGGTACTAAAGGTGAGAAATTTGACCTAGGCTGTCTGTCCGTCTGTCCGTCAGACCGCGAATATAACTCATCCGTCATTATACCAGGTAGAATGACAAATCAGGTATCAAATGAAAGCTTATAATCCGAGGATGGTACTAAATGTGAGAGATTTGACCTAGGCTGTCTGTCCGTCCGACCGCGAATATAACTCCTCCGTCATTATACCAGGTAGAATGACAAATGAGGTGTCGAATGAAAGCTTATATTCCAAGGATGGTACTTAAGGTGAGAAATTTAAAATAGGCTGTCTGTCCGTCTGTCCGTCCGACCGCGAATATAACTCATCCGCCATTATACCGCCATTATACAAATGAGGTATCAAATAAAAGCTTATAATCCGAGGATGGTACTAAAGGTAACAGATTTGACCTAGGGTGTCTGTCCGTCTGTCCGTCCGACCGCGAATATAACTCCTCCGTCATTATACCAGGTAGAATGCTCCGTCATTATACCAGGTAGAATGACAAATGCGGTGTCGAATGAACACTTACGTTCCAAGGATGGTTCTAAAGGTGAGAATTTGGACCTAGGACTTCCGGATTTAGAAATGCGACCAGAAGTACTGTTCTAAAGTCAGCGCAATAGTGCAAGTGATATATTATTTGACGCGCTTTCGCAAGACGAGAACAAATATATACTTCAGGTTTCATGATTGTCTGTCAGTCTGTTTGTCCATCCGCGAATACAAATCATCCGTTATTAACACAGATAGAATGGCAAATGAGGTGTCGAATGAAAGCTTATAATCCAAGGATGGTATTAAAAATTAGAAATTTGACATCGGACTTTCGGTTTTAGAGTTGCAACCGTAAGTACTGTTTTAAAGTCGAAAATAGTATAAGCGATATATCATTCGACGTGCCTTAGCAAGATGAGAACAAATGTAAAATTTTGGTTTTTATATCATTTCCGGTTAAAAAGTTTTAACCAGAAGTGCCGTTATGGTCGCGGAAATATTACACGTAACACATCAATCGAAGCGTATTGAAAAGTTGAGTTTGAATCTTTAGTTTTGGTTTTGAAGTCATTTCTGTTTAAACAATGATGACCCAAAGTTTAGTAAAAATGACTCAAAATTAGTAAAATCGTTTATTAATCGGAGCAAAGTTACACAAAGCGTTGAAATATCGACTTCCAGTTCTACTTTCGATTACCTTGGGTGAAAACCTAGGACTTACGAAGTCCTATTACTTGTTTAGATGGGAAATAAAGATCTATTATAGGTAAATATTAATATTTTAGCAGTCCTATATCGTAGTGGTCAAGTCCTGCTACCTGTAGGCAATTGAAAAGTATATCATGTTGTACTCTGTCGAATGCCTTCTCGAAGTCGATGAAACAAACATAAACGTTCTTTCGGAATTCACAGATTTTTTGTAAAAGAACGCGCATACAAAATAGTGCTTCTCTAGTTCCTAGACCATCTCTAAATCCAAATTGCTTATTACCCATTCTACTTTTACATAGAAGGAATACTCGGTTTTGTATAAATCGTAAAAATATCTTAAGTGCTTGACTCATCAAACTGATAAGTCTAAAATCGCTGCATTTGGTGGGCCTGCTTTTCTTTGGTAATGTTATAAACCAGGGCTTCCCAAACTTATTCGTACTGTGACACCCTCGAGACTTTGAAATTTTTTTTTGCGACGCCCCTCAACCCAACGCACAATAAAATTTACCAATTTTTTTTATATTTATATTAGAAATTAAGAACGAAATCAAAAAATAGGCCCAAAAATAAAAATGGATATTTTTTTATGTAACTGTCTGGTTAACATGACGGATGTGCTTGCTTTTTTGAGCACAGCTCATATGAAACCGGGGCTCCAATTTGGAAATTGCACTCTCATTTATTTTTTTAAGTTTATGTTTGACCTGTACTTGTTTTTAATTACTGTCACTGCAGAAAACTCCATTTCGCACAAGTACGCAGTCGCAAATGGTAATGAAACCTTTAATGTCGCAGTGCTGATGGCATGATATTCATGAGAAACTGAGCTCCAAAATTCAAACAGTGTGTCCTTGTCGTATTGAAGCTTTAGGCTGGAATCACAGGACAATTCTGTCAGTTGTTCTTCTTCCTCTGTTGAAAGTGTCGATAACGTGGATAACTGGAGAGGGTTTCTGACCCAGTCATATTACTCCAGGTCTTCGGGAAAATATTTCTCAAAGTGTTCGCTCAATGATAACAAGTGTTGTGTAAAAATATTTTTTAAAGAGGGATCGAGGATTTCTATCGAGTTTTTTTGTAGAATACCTTGTAAAGCAGGGAAACAGTCAATTTCTTGATCGTCTAATTTTCTCTTCCATAAGAGCAACCTATTCTGAAACCTAGTAATTTTATCTGCCAATTGCAGTATTTGTTATTGCAATATTATTGCAATGAGTATTGTAATAAATATATTTTCTGTATTAAAAGTCCGCTCTGACACGCGACGCCCCTGGGATAACTCGGCGACGCCCCATAGGGCGTCGCGACGCACAGTTTGGGAAGCTCTGCTTCCATTTTTGGAACCAATCATCTGGTATTTTTCCTTCGTTGTAAATTTTGTTAAAGAAAGTGGTTAATTAAGTAGGTAATATTTCCTCATCCAAAAGTTTAAGTAGCTCAGCAGTGATTTGATCTGGTCCGGGCGCTTTATTGTTTTTGGCTTGCTGTATTGCTTTTCTGACTATATTTGATCTACAGTGGCTTAATTCCATATATTACACAATATTTATCTTGTACATGACACAAGAAAACAGTTTCAAATCATCAAACTAGATTAAATATACTAAATATACTCGTATAACAATTACAGAAGAAGTGTTTACTTCATTGTAAAGTTTTTTATTGATTTATTGTCTAGACATTGATATTTTGTTTTATATTAAATTTATAATAATCCATAATAAGGTTACAAATATGTTTGAATTTAAATATTTATAGCAAGGTTGTGCACTCGTGTCTCGGTCATTGATGACGTATGCAAACTTGAATGCATTCAATGATATCGTTATTAATATGTAGTATTTACATGATCTCTAGAATAGGGGAGATATGCCTGAGACGGCATACTTTTTTTTAAATGTTTTATAATCGATAGAGTTAGACATGTAATAAAAATCAAATTCAGTGCTAGGAACATTTACATAAATATAACATTATTTTTTAACAAGGTACATATTATAGTTTTTTTCTGAAAAAAATAAATTGTAAAGTATTACATGTGCCATCTCACCCACATACATGTGGGTAAGATGGCATACCCTCGAAATAAAGGCACTAATCTCGACTCATAAGTCACAAATATTTTTTTTTTGTAGTCTTGGGTACACCGGCACATTCGGAATATGACCACTTGCCACAAATTTGGCAAGGTTAGTCATTTGGCACATCTTAGTCAGGTTTTTCGAGAACGAGATAATGAAAAGAGGCCATTACAAAAAATGCAAGCAGCATCTTCCTCGTCACTTGTCTCAACATCGACGGAATCGATCTTGTCGGTTCGAATTCCTCTTAAAACGACCATAACTGTAACGACAAACTTCAATCATATAGCAAAATTATTGCAGTGTAAAAACGCATAATGGTGAGATGGCATACCTATGCCATCTAATCCACCTGCTTACTATGCCATCTCAGGCAACATTGCAACCATACCGTTTTTTTAACCTAATTTTTCTTAAGCACATTCTTAAGATATAAATCGATACAGGCGTGATAGGTATAAGGTAAAAGAACATCACAAAATTTAAAAACTTAACTCAGGTGAAAAGACTCGCGAATTATAATGTGATACAAAAAAAGTCAATAAATATTTTGTCCTACTTAATTAACATTCCAAAGGCTACTGCTGTCAAAATAAAACTAACATGCATAAGTTCAACAATGTTGACAAATTTTAACTTGAGGAACTGAAAACTGTCACACTAGGCACCAAATGTGAAATAGTTTACGAAAAACGCGTGATATGCCATCTCAGCCAGTATGCCTAGTGTGACCAACTAGCCCGAAAAATCCGGGACATCGCCCGAATTACGAAGTCGTGTCCCGGAGTCCCGGACAAGGCTTCCGGGCCATCCGAATTTTCAACGTTTTGGTAAAATTATATTTTGAAATTTTGAATACGTTATTCTTCTAACAATTCACATCAAATTGAATTGGTTACTAGTTTTCATGGGAAATGAGAGAAAATAAATAGCTTCAGATCATCACATCAAAAATGCATGCATTTTATATCGTGGTATTTAGTCCTGTCGCCGGGGGGGTACAACGGCCTCCTGTATTCAGATGGACTTACCCAAGATTTTTTATGTATTTTGACCTGTAGAACACGAATTTTTTGGGTAACAGTTGATCCGGATGTCGATAAGATTGTTATAAACCAAGAAGTTGAGGAATCACATAACAGCGATTTCTCGCAAAACAAAACATTTTTTTGTATTTTTTGGGCCATTCTAACCAAAAAATGTTCCTACAAATTTTTTCGTAGGATGCATAGTTTTCGAGGTAAACGCGGTTGAACTTTCAAAAAATCTAAAAATTGTAATTTTTGAACCCGAATAACTTTTGATTAAAAAATAAAATAGTAATTCTGCTTACCGCATTTGAAAGTTCAAGTCAAATTTTATCGGTTTTAATTATTTGTATTGCTAAATATTTATTATTTTATTGTTAAACAAAGCTATAAACAGCTAGTGCTTGAGTGATGTTTTCAATGATTTCTCATTTAAAATCGAACGAGTAGGTAGCAGAGGTAGAAGTGCAAGCGGGGCTATTTCTATGTAGCATGCATTAAAACGCATGTATTAGGCACGGGAAACACTATGTGTTTATAGCTTTTTTTAATAATCAAAAAATAAATTTTTATCAATGCATATATTCAAAACAGATATAATTTGACTCAAACTTTTAAAGGCGGTAAGCAGAATTGCTATTTTATTTTTTATTCAAAGGTTATTCGGGTTCAAAAATTGCAATTTTTCGATTTTTTGAAAGTTCAACCGCGTTTATCTCGAAAACTATGCATCCTACGAAAAAACTTGAAGGAACATTTTTTGGTTAGAATGACCCAAAAAAAAAAACAAAAAAATGTTTTGTTTTTCGAGAAATCGCTGTTATGTAATTCCTCAAGTTCTTTGTTTATAACAATCTTATCGACATCCGGATCAACTGTTACCCAAAAAATTCGTGTTCTACGGGCCAAAATACATAAAAAAACTTGGGTAAGTCCATCTGAATTAAGAAGGCCGTTGTACCCCCCCTGGCGACAGGACTAATTATAGTTCTATGAAAACTAAAACGGTGGACTTTTTTTTATTTCTGTATTTTAATTATCGCCTTCTGAAAAAAAGAATGGCCCGATTTTCATTGAAAAGTCCCGGATTTCAGGTATTTTTTTCAGCCTTGTCCCGGATTCGACTGAATTGGAGTTGGTCACACTAAGTATGCCGTCTCATGCCTACTTCCTATACTCGTATAACAATTACAGAAGAAGTTTTTACTTCATTGTAAAGTTTTTTATTGATTTATTGTCTAGCTAGACATTGATATTTTGTTTTATATTAAATTTATAATAATCTATAATAAGGTTACACATAGGTTTGAATTTAAATATTTATAACAAGGTTGTGCACTCATGTCTCGGTCATTGATGACGTAAAAATTAACTTAAATGCATTCAATGATATCGTTATTAATCTGTAGTATTTAAAAGATATGATCTGTAGAATACATTTCTAGGTTTTTGGCTTTTTACTTCCGCTGGCCTCAGTACCTTGTTCATATTTTGGTATTACCATCTAAGACAATTTGTCTTCAGAGATAAAATTTATACCTTTTTGAAGTTATACTTCTTTACGATCGAGGGTGAAATTTTATAATTCCCTGGCGCATGCGCAGACAGTATGTAGTTTGTTGCTAATCTTTCAAATTATGTATGTATGAGCGCAAATAAGTCATTAAAAGAATACATTAGTGTTCTTAGTAAATGTATTATTTATTATAATTTTTGTGTCTTTGGATTTGTCTTCCTCGGGCGTAAGATGATAAAATATCTATTTTTATACTTCCCTTTGATCTATTTGTCACCGTTATGTGTAATTATATCCGACACGTCAATAGCACCGGGCTTGATAGCTCGGTTGGTATAGCATTGGACCAGAGATAGAGAGATCGCGGGTTCAAATCCCGGACGGTTCATATTTATTATTTTTTTATTTTTGGTATTGTTTTGGTTAATTTTTGGTAATTATTGTTAATTTTTGGTATTGTAACTGTTAAGTATGTATATTTATTTCGTTGAAATTATATAATAGAAGTATAACTTCTTACGTGCGTACAAAAAACACACACATTCTTTCGTTGTTTTATCTTTCAGATATTGTTTCAATGCTTTTTTCTTCACTTTTTCTTGCCTTTTCATAGCGTCGGACCACCACAATGTCTGCTTCTCTGTTGAGTCTTTTTTACTTTTTTACAGTCGAACCCGCTTATTAGAATACCGGTTATAGGAATATCCCGGTTTAAGGAATAGAAATTTGATGTCCCGAAACGGTTTTACTAGCCACTAATGATCGGTTATTAGCATATCCCGGTTATAGGAATAATTTTGCTTGGCACGCAGGCTATTCCAATAAGCGGGTACGACTGTATATATTATTTCCTAAGCTGCCTCCAGTAGACGATCCTTACCTATAGTTGTTCCATAGGCTGTTTTACCATTATTGCCTTCTGCTTCTTTTATTGATTTTAGTTTGACCTCTTCTTTTGACTTCGCTAGTTGCTATATCCCGTTCGACATGTTTGAGTTCTTCCTCTAGATCCGTCATTTTATCATCTTTCGTTAATAGTAGTTTATTAAATTAACTGCGACAAAATTTCTGATAATTTTGAAATTATTCGTCATTGGTTTATGACATACCTATACCTACGTTGGGGATTACTACCCAAGTAGCACAATAAAAACATTTTAGTTTTATTTAAGGTTTATAAAGGTTTTATTGTGGTAAATAAGAAGATAATGGTTTTAAAATTACCTTGTAGATATACTGCCAGAACTTTAAAACCGTTAAGCATTTGTCACTAGTTTTAAAGTATCTAATAAGGGTATGAAGTAAGACTAATTATTCTTAATAGATAATTTGTCTTATTGTAGTTTTAAAATGGTTTATTCTCAGTTCACTTTAAAACTAATCAGTTTTATGAAGAACTTCCGGACTGTTTGGTTTTATTAGATTCTAGTTTGTTACCTTTTAGTTTTATTGTAGTCTTAAAGATTCGCCTAATATGACTAATAAAACCTATTATTAAAACTACTTGATCTCAAGACTATTATGTCAGTAAAACATATGCTTTAAAACTATTTTTTAGTTTTCTTTAAAGTTGCTTTCTTAAAAGCAATTAGTAGGCTATATTAAAACCAAACGCTCTTAACTGAATCAATTTAATTTAGTTATCGTAAAGACTAAACTATGCTTCTTGCCAGAAACAATGAAACTAAACTAATCCCCTCTTCTTTCATGTCCAAAATGGTCGGCCATTTGTTTTAGAGCGAAACAGTGGTGTAATGTGTTGTAAAAGTGGAAGTACAGTTAGTATAGAAGAAATAAGTCGCAAGTATTTAAAATATAAACGAACTGGTCATTTTAAAAGAAAATACAACACACACAGCACTACGACACCTCGATTTTCGGTTAGATTCATAATAAAACCGAGTGGCCTTATTGAAAGCAGCATTAAAACTAAACGGTTTTAATTCCAAGGCAACCTTGCTTTTATGTAGGATATATGCTCTTGGAAAGGTATAAAATAAAACCATTTGATCTTAACAATACTCTGTCGATAGACCAAATAGTTTATTTGGATTTCGGCCATATTGCTTTCTGGAGATGCTGAAAGCCATGATAGATTACAATATAAGGCTTACATAAAAAATATAAATAAGCGAATTAAAGACATAGATTCGATTTATTTTAACATTAAAACATTAAAATTGTAGATACAATTATTTTTCTTTCAAATTAATACATTTCGGATTTACATTTTTTTATTATTTTTATTTTTTAATCGCCAAAAGTCAGAAATTTTAGGGCGCGTGAGTTATTTAGACCTACTTTTATTAACATTATCAATAAAGTTGGGTGCGCAAGTGTTTTTCTACCTTGACAGTCCGAAATAACTAAGTACCTACTTTTTATTATTTTATTGTTACAAATACGTATCTACCTATCAGAACATATGTAAAAATTTGTTGGCCTATATGGAGTATATCTCTCCATTTAAGAAACCTTTTTAGGTTTGCTATAAAACTGCCTGCACTTAAAGTGTCTTTTAACATGGTTTTAAAAGCACCTTCACAGCAGCTTTAAAACCAGTTGCTTAAGAAAACAAAGTTTTAAGAAGGTTTTAATTTTTAGTTTTATTGACCACTTTCATGCTGAAAGCGGTGTTATTGCAACCTTAAGGTTTACTTAAAAACCAATTGGTTTTAATTTTAGTTTTATTCTACAGTTTTAAGCATCCTTAAAAGACTTAATAAACCCGTTCGGTGCTACTTGGGTAGTTGTCATAAATAATGCACTATCAATAATTTTCAAATGAAGTATAGTAAAAAAGAATAATATTCCTTCGAATCAGCGCCATCTTTCCGTTACAATATTTCAGGCGCTAAAAAAGGCACAAAAGAAAGTTGTCGGTCATAAACGACGGAAAACAAATTATAGAAATTAAATGATATTAATTTAGATCAGGGCGCATCTGTAAAAATATTAGTACATTTGGACGTTGAGAGGTGACTCAAATTTTTTTTGCAGAAATTGCTTGAAAATAAATCAAATAATAATATTTGAGATATCCTCCCTCTCAAAAAGGTCCGGAACATTGTTTAAATAATCAAAATGTGATAAAATTAAGGAAAAATTCGATTTGTTTCTTGGTTTTTTTATTATAACTTTAAAAGTATTCATTTTCGAGAAAAGTTGTACTAACATAAAAGTTGCGTAATTAAGTTTCCTACAATACAGAGTTGATTAAAAATTTAAAAAATAGTCACCCTTGTTGCAAAATAGCAATAATTGTGAAAAAAACATACAAAAACAAGTATTCGCATTTTACGTTTTTCAACCATTTTTGCTACACCTAGGACCTTCATATTTCACCTTGAAAAACTTTATGATACAGTAAAACAATAGTGTAAATTTCATTAAGATCGGTTTAATAGATTTTGCAAAATAAATTTTGCAATCCAGCTTTCGTAAAAAAAAATTCATTTTTTCAAAATGTTACAGGACTGAAAATAAAGCAGATAGCAAGTTGAAAATTTTTTGATTATAGAAGTGTACTGTACCTTTCATTTGCAATTTTGCAAAATTAAAATCGATTAACACCACGGCGTCAGGAATTTTTTTAAATAAACATTAATTATTGGTCTACGCGCAGGACAGCGGATAGTTTGCTCTGATTGGGCATTCCAATGACCTTTGATAATGATTATTATAATAAATTTGTTTATTGCAAAATAAAAACACATACTCTATCCTTTGAAATAACACTTTTATTAGCAAAAACTTTCTTTGTTCATATATTTTAACTTAAATAATAAAAGTTTATTATTTTTATTTTTAAACATATGCAATTGTTTAAACAATATTTCACAAACAATAATAAAATTAGTTTGATTTTTTTGGAATTAAAATATTAAAATACAACAAAATATAGAGTAAGAAAATAATATATTAGATAAAGGTTGGAAGAAATTTTGGTGGAAATCAACTTGTGTGAATCGAACACCGCTGTCCTGCGCGTAGCACCAAAAATTATTGTTTATTTCAAAAATTTTCTGACGCCGTGGTAATTAATCGATTTTAATTTTGAAAATTGCAAATGAAAGGTACAGTACACTTCTAAGCAAAAAAAATTCAACTTGCTATCTGCTTTATTTTCAGTCCTGTAACATTTTGAAAAAATGAATTTTTTTTGCGAAAGCTGGATTGCAAAATTTATTTTGCAAAATCTGTTAAACCGATCTTAATGAAATTTACAGTATTGTTTTACTGCATCATAAAGTTTTTCTGGGTGAAATATGAAGGTCCTAAGTGTAGCATAAATGGTTGAAAAACGTAAAATGCAAATACTTGTTTTTGTATGTTTTTTTTCGCAATTATTGCTATTTTGCAACTAGGGTGACTATTTTTTAAATTTTTAACCAATTCTATATTGTAGTAAATTTAATTACGCAACTTTTATGCTAGTACAACTTTTCTCGGAAATGAATACTTTTAAAGTTATAATCAAAAAACGAAGAAAAAAATCGAATTTTTCCTTCAATTTTTGACATTTTGTTTATTTAAACAATGTTCCGGACCTTTTTGAGAGGGAGGATAACTCAAATATTATTATTTGATTTATTTTCAAGCAATTTCTGCAAAAAAATTTGAGTCACCTCTCAACGTCCATCTCAAAACAGATGCGCCCTGGACTAATTTGCTTTTGTGAACGTGTAAATACATTCGTCGAAACAACATTTTCAGCAAGCAATTGACCTCTACGAGTAATCACCGGTGGCTCATGGCTCATGTTTTGCAACGTGCCTTGTGCTTCCTACAATTTGAACATGCTCAGAATAAAAGGATTCTCAGGTGTCATGTCATGGAAAGGGACAGGGACAGGGACAGGGACAGAAGGTTTCGTAAACTTGTTAACTTGTTTATGGAAATCATTTCATCGATAAAGAATAATAATTCGACGCCGTACTTGACATTTGTGGATTTGTGTTAGGTAACTGGCCACCGTTCAATAACACGCACTTTTTTACTTATCAAAAGGTTTGGTTTGAATATTGCGTGTTGCGCAACGGGAAAACTTCACAAAAATAGGTTTCGATTCAAGGTTGCAGACAATTGGTGGAAAACAATAACATACATGATATATTTAGAAATCAACGATATACAATTTTTTTATGAAGTTATGGGGGTATGATGAAGCTTATACAATAAGCATCAAAATTGATAAATAGCAAATTGATGTTTCGTATTTCCTAAACCTCTTGTCCGATTTTAGTGATTTTTTAAATATGTTATAGCTTTATTCTTTAAGAATATACAGATAAGTGTCATTGTATACCGGGTGTAACAATGACAGCGTGTTTTTTCCTCAAACTTTGGAACACCCTGTGGAAGATTCTGGCGTATATAAAATATTGAAATTAAAACTCAACTGTAGCCTTAGGTCTTCTTAATATTTTGCTTTTTGATTCATTCGCCTATGTTGGTTAATAAAAAAGACAGGTACTTTAACAACTAGCAACGTTCTTCATCAATACAGGGTGTTTATAAATAAGTGCGACAAACTTTAAGGGTTAATTCTACATGAAAAAATAATGATCGTTTGCGTTATAAACATATGTCCGCAAATGCTTCGCTTCCGAGATACGGGATGTTGAATTTTTTTCTTGCAAACTGACGATTTATTTATTGCTCTAACACTGGTTGAGACATGCAAATAAAATTTAGTAGGTTTTAAGAGGTAGTTATTGCGCATTTTTTGACATACAATTAAGAATTTTATATTCACCATTGGCGTGCATACGGGTCGTATTACCCGGCCATATTACCCGTATGCACGCCAATGGTGAATATAAAATTCTTAATTGTATGTCAAAAATGCTTAACAACTACCTCTTAAAACCTACCAAATTTCATTTGCATATTTCAACCGGTTTTAGAGCAATAAATAAATCGTCAGTTTGTAAGAAAAAATTCAACATCCCGTATCTCGGAAATAAAGCATTTGCGGACATATGTTTATAAAGCAAACGGTCATTATTTTTTCATGCAAAATTAAGCCTTAAAGTTTGTCGCACTAATTTAGAAACACCCTGTATTGATGAAGAAAGTTTGCTAGTTGTCAAAATACCTTTTTTAAAATAACTTTTTATTATCCAACATAAGCGAATGAATCAAAAAGAAAAATGTTAAGAAAGCCTAAGGCTACAGTTGAGTTTTAATTTCAATATTTTATATACGCTAGAATATTCCACAGGGTGTTCCAAACTTTCAGGAAAAAGCACACTATCATTGTTACACCCGGTATACAATGACACTTATCTGCTTAGCAACAGTATTATCACAAAATCACATCGATATTCTTAAAGAATAAAGCTATAACATATTAAAAAAAGCACTAAAATCGGACAACAGGTTTAGGAAACACGAGACATCAAAAATGTCCCATTTTTAAGGTGGCGCGTTACTTTTGATGCTTAGTGTACATAGTAGGTGTGTATCTTCTAATGCCTATCCGTTTCGGATGTTGGCGACCATCATGGCAATCTGTACTTTGCACATTGCTGCCTGCTGCTCTAAAAACATTTGTGGTTGTTGTGTTGAATCACGAACGTAGATTTTTCAGACAGGAAATATTTCGCCTTCTTGGTCCCCGTTTGCCTTCTACTTTTTCCTGTAAAATTAGTTGCAGCAATCCATATCCCCCGCTGTTTTTCATGATGTGACAAAGAACAAATCGAGGAAATCATTAAAAATCTTAAAAACAACAAATGCCCTGGAAGCGATAACATAACAGCAGAGATGATGAAATATGGTGGAAAATTGCTGAATGATTGGATACACAAAATCATAAAATATATATGGTTAAAAGAACGAATACCAGAGGACTGGAAGGAAGCAATTATCTGTCTATTACATAAATAAGGCGACAAAACAGAGTGCAGTAATTACAGAGGAATAGCATTACTAAATACCGTATACAAAATCCTATCAAAATCCATAAAAGATAAACTTGAAAAAGAAGCTGAAAATATAATAGGCGAATATCAGTGCGGATTTAGAAGAGGGAGAAGCACAACGGACCAAGTATTCGTAATCAGAGAATTACAAGCAGAAAGCTATGAACACAACCTACCAACGATAGCGCTATTCATCGACTTCCAACAAGCATAGGATAGAATAAAGAGGAAGAAATTAAAAGAGGCGCTTGAGGAATTGGGAGTCAGCAGAAAGTTACGTAACATGATACATCTTACTTTGGAGAATACAGAAAACAGAGTCAAAATAAACAATCAACCATCAGAAAAATTTATAGTAAACGAAGGCAGGGTTATCCTTTGTCATCATTACTCTTCAACTTATGACTAGAAAAATTAATGCGAGAAGCGAAAATCAATAGAGAAGGAGTCATATATCAAAGAAGACACCAAGTTTTGGCGTTTGCGGATGATGTGGTGTTACTGACAAGAGGAAAAAAAGAGCTACAGGAGATGGTACAGAGAATAGTAAAAGCAGCAAAGAAAATGGGACTGTACCTATATAAATTCAACTAAAACAAAATGTATGAAGTGGATAGATAGTCAGTTCAGGAATGGACAAAAGTTTAAAGTAGAAGTAGAAGAAGGAACATCATACGAATTCGAAATGGTAGAAATATTTACATACCTAGGAGCAATAATATCACGTAAACCTATTATTAAAGAAGAAATACAAACTAGAATAATGGCAGGCAGTAGAAATGTAGATGCGCTTAATGTAATGTTGAAAAGCAAGTTTCTATCAAGAAGGGCAAAAATACAGTTATACAAAACAACTATACAGCCAATAGTAACATACTGCAGTGAGACATGGACAATGACAAAAAATGAACAAAATTTACTGAAGATCTGGGAAAGGAAAATCCTGAGGAAGATATATGAAGGAAAAATAAGGGACGGTTTATGGATAAGAAGATCAAATGATGAGTTAAAGCGATTATACACCCAACCTAATATAATAGGAATGATAAAGGCACAAAGACTTAGATGGCGAGGTCACATTGAAAGGATGCCAAACACGAGGACTCCAAAAAGGGTACTAAACTATACGATAGCTTCAAGAAAGAGAAGAGGAAGGCCGAAAAATAGATGGAAGCAAGACGTCGAAAAAGATTTGGAAAGAATGGGGCTAGAGGGTCAAAAAAGAAAAATGAATAACATATTGAATTGAACAAATTGAATAACAATAATGAATAATAATATTTAGATATTATTTACTAATTTATTTCAAATATATCTTATTGTGTTCATGTTTTAATGAAATTAACGCGAGAATTCGATGAAATAAAATAATTTTGACATAATATTCGAAAGTCAAATCCGTAGATAATAACAGTGGTTTTGAATCGTCGTCATGGAAACCAAGATCGTCGTCATGCTAACCAATTATGCTGAAAGTTTGGTTTTGACAACCTTGTCAAAGAATTAATTTGTGTATGTATTTTCATATTAATTAAATTAATTGATTAAGATTTGGTCATTTTTTAAAGACTAGTAGAAAAATATTGTTCCTAACGCTTGCAAAAGTCTCTTTTCCGCACTCGACTGCTTGCCGAACTCCGCGTCGTTCGGCAAACTGCAGTCGCGTGCGGAAAAGTATGACTTTCTGCACTTGTTAGGAAAATTATTTTGTGAAGTGAAAAAATTATTTGTGTGAATTTGTCTAAAAAATTGTTTAAACAATTTATCGATCAAGGTACTGCCTGGCACCCAGTAGATTTGTTATAAGGACCTCTTTTTGAGTAAGTTTGTGCAAAAAATTCGAATCGGAGTAATTTACTTAACGGGGGCGACGATACATCCTAGACTAATTTGAACATATTCAGTAACATTTAATTTCTAGAATCGGCTGTTTGTGTGAATCAGAATCAACTTTTACTAAATGGCATTGGGAAGAGTATACTTTTCCTAGTTGGAGTCTACTTTTACTAGTAAATGTTGAATATAAATGTTCATTTTATATTTATAATCAACTTTTACTGAAACCAGCCGTTAGAGTTGACTCCAACTAGTTGGAGTCAACTCCAACTGGATAATCAACTTGAACTGTAACATATACATACATATCTAGAGTTCTGGAGCTTCTTGAGTTCTCTCTCTCCTACAGCTACAAGGGGCTATTTTGCCAATATTTAGGAAGGGAGAATTTTACCAATATCCTTGGTATACCAATTTTTTGCATAATTAAGTATATTTTATATTTGGTTAATTGTCATAGACTGTCCTGGTCTAAATCCGGCCTGGTATGCTCCTATGATTTACACTGTGAGGTAGGTATGTAACAATCTCCGGTTTATGATCCACGTAAATATCTTATAACTCACACAGAGTAAGGTTATGATGCCTCTATAATTTTTGTAACTTATTCTGTCTTCCTTCCTATAGATTGGGCATATACATAATTGCTTTTTTTCAGTCTCCTGTCTGTTTAGTCCTGTCGCCAGGGGGGTACAACAGCCTCCTTTATTCAGATGGACTTAACTAAGTTTTTTTTATGTATTTTGATCCGTAGAACACGAATTTTTTGGGTAACAGTTGATCAGGATGTCGATAAGATTGTTAAAAACAAAAAAATTGAGGAATTACATAACAGCGATTTTTCGCAAAACAAAACATTTTTTTTTGTATTTTTGGGGTCATTCTAAGCAAAAATTGTTCTTATAAGTTTTTTCGTAGGATGCATAGTTTTCGAGATAAACGCGGTTGAACTTTCAAGAAGTCGAAAAATTGCAATTTTTGAACCCGAATAACTTTTCACTAAAAAATATAATAGCAATTCTGCTTCCGCATTTGAAAGTTCAAGTTAAATTATACCAGTTTTGATTATTTGCAATGCTAAAAATTAATTTTCTTATTGTCAAACAAAGCTATAAACAAATAGTGTTTCCCGTGCTCAATGCATGCGTTTTGCAGGCTACGTAGAAATTGCTGTTTGTAGACTCGCCTACTCGTTCGATTTTAAATGCGAAAAATACATTGAAAACATCACTCAAGCACTATGTGTTTATAGCTTTGTTTAACAATAAAACAATTTATTTTTAGTAAAACAATTTAGTTTTAGGAATGCAAATAATCAAAACCGATAGAATTTAACTTGAACTTTCAAATGCGGTAAGCAGAATTGCTATTTTATTTTTTAGTCAAGTTATTCGGGTTCAAAAATTGCAATTTTTCGATTTTTTGAAAGTTCAACCGAGTTTATCTCGAAAACTATGCATCCTACGAAAAAACTTGTAAAAACATTTTTTGCTTAGAATGACCCAAAAAATACAAAAAAATGTTTTGTTTCGCGAAATATCACTGTTATGTAATTCCTCAAGTTCGTAATTCCTCAAGTTCTTTGTTTATCTTATCGACATCCGGATCAACTGTTACCCAAAAAAATCGTGTTCTACGGGTCAAAACACATAAAAAAACTTGGGTAAGTCCATCTGAATAAAGGAGTCCATCTGAATAAATTAATCTATCAGCATGTGTCCTACAATAATTATTAGAATTTCCAGTACTGTATGGGCTGTGTTCGTTTGTACTCGATCTGTTAGCAGTAGTTTTTCGTCCTGATTTTATTGCTGCATCATCACTGATCATTTGGGAGCTCTTTATATATATCACATCTTTCTTGGATTCAGGATCCACATATTTCGTCCTTCACAGGAAGCAAAAAAGCGAATATAAAATTTAAGAATGAGTTTGAATTAAATCGATTTACATCGGACATTTTTTACTGTTTATTGAAAGGTCATTTTGGTAATCACTAAAGGATTAATGAATTGCTTCTTTTTTCAATAAAAAATTTCTGATGACAGCGCCTTGTTGTCAAAAAACCGCATATGTTTGAATACTTTTGACGTAGCCATCAAAATTTTCGATAGCTTCTTGTTTCTTGCACTCTTTTTCACTAAGTCCAAATAAATGGTCCAATTGTAAATATGAAAGAATGGCTTCGTACGGGGTTTAATATTTTTGGGAGCTCGTAGTAGCCAACTTTATAACGTAGTACTCATGGTTCTATTTTTATGGTAGGGGAGCCCAAGCGGGGATTTTTGCAGTTACTCGAGCGCGTCCGAAAATCACATGGGGAGAAACCAGACGGGGGTGCCTTGATTAATGGTCACAAAAGATTAGACTAACGAGCAAATTTTGGCGATTTAGCGAGCTACATAAAAGTATTTTGCGAATTTTTTTAAAGGCGGTTTAAGCAAACCAAAAGTCACAAATACAACAAAAAAGACAAAAAAACATTACTAAAAGGAAATTCTACGTCCAATAATATACTAATCCTGAAAAAGGACATATTGAAATGGGCCCTAAACTGCAGATGTTGTGTTGCATAACCAAAGCTATTATTAGTTTGTTCGTTAATTACACAACTAAAGAAAATTTGGATCAGGCTAAATGAAGAATAAAAATAATAATAGAAGTTATGCAAATATCTCATTTACAACAGATACCTACCCTTTTAATAGAAATGTTTTAAAAATAATTATTATGTCAAAGAGGATTGTATAAATACTCCCTCTGAGGATGTTAATTTGTCAGTCAAGTTACAGCTTCTGAGAAAACCTCATCATGAACCCTTCTTCGGTTTGTATAAAAACTATTTAATAATATTTATGTTTTAGTAATAATAATAATAATAATGAATTAATAAATTTATTTCAATCAATGTCTTTACAATAATTTACAATGTCAGCCTATTTACAGATAATAAACGCAAGAAAGTCTTAAAGAAATAAACTTGCTTATTGACTTAAACTATTTAATGTTTACATATTTATATTTAAATTTTTTTTTAATTTAAAAAATAATTTATTTTATTTTTAGAGTTCCTAATTTAATTAGTATTTCTTCCTCTTTTATTATTTTCCGCCACTCTCGTAGGTCTTGTGCAATAATAATTTAATTTCTATTAAACTAATATAATTTAAATTTATTAAAATGTTATACAGTTCCTTTCCTTAATTGATGGATTCGACCGTTATTTAATGGAAGTTCATTTTATCTAACAATAAAACACTACAAACGTTTGTTTTCTATACTTCCACAAAATTTATTATAACTATGTGACTACAGCTGTTTAGGCACAGTGCCTTTCTCAAGTGATTTAGTTTACTATGGGTTTGCCTTTTTAAAGTCTTTAACTGAAGAGGTTGAGGAGTGGGGAGCTGTTTGTCTCGAGTTGTTCATTTAGAATTATATCTGTATTTTTTAATTTATTAATTTCCATAGATTCTAATAAAGATAACTTAAGGCCTTTATTTTGAATATGCAGAATTTGAAACTTCATTAAAAGAATTATTATGATCTAGCTAGAAGGTGAAGTGCGTATGTAGAAGTGTCTGTTTTTCTATTGTTGAAAGCCCTTTTGTGTTCTGCTATCCGTTTGTCAAAGGTTCTGCCAGTTTGACCGATGTAAGTTTTCGGACAGTCACCACAAGTTAGTTTGTAGACACCACTCTGTAGTTGTTTTCTCTTTCGGCTCTTATTGTTCTTAATATATTTTCTTAAGTTGTTGTTAGTTCTGAAAGCTGGTGTTATTCATTTCTTTTTTATGTATCTGGCTATTTTTGTTGTTATCTTGCTATATGTGATAGAGCAGAAGGTACTGGGTTCTTTCTGAGGTGGTGGATAGACTAATTTCAAGGCTTTCTTATGGAGTTTTTGGTTTAAAATTTTATTAATTGTTTGTTCGTTGTAGCCATTGTTTACTGCTATTCGTTTAATGATGTTCAGTTCTATTTCGAAGTTATTTTTTGACATGGGAATTTCTGTCAGTCTATGTATCATGCTATGGTAGGCTGTTAATTTGTATTGTGTAGCATGGGATGATGAATTGTGTATAGTTGTGCCAGTATGGGTAGGTTTATGATATACGGAGAACTCATGTTTGTTATGTAGTCTGGTAATTGTTACATCTAGAAAGTTTATGGACTTATTCTGTTCTGTTTCTATTGTAAACTCAATATTACTATGAAGTGAATTAATGTATGATAGAAATTGGTCAAGTTGCCTGTTAGTTCCTGTAAAGCATACTAGTATATCATCCACGTATCTCCACCAATATAAGAACTGTTTAAATACGGGATGTTTAGAAATTGTTGTTTCAAGCTGGTTCATAAATATATCTGATAGCAATGGGCTTAGAGGATTGCCAATAATAAGTCCTGCACTGTTGTTTGTGTATATTTGATTATTGAATTCAAAATAGTCTTGATTTATGCAAATTTCAAGAAGGTGTAAAAATTCAGATGCAATGATCGGATCTGTACTATTAAGGTGTAAAAGATTTTCAACTAGAACAAAAGTTTATGTAGGCGGAACACTAGGAAAAATATGTTTTACGTCAAATGAAATTAGTCTGGAGTTGTTGGGCAATTGAAAATGTTGTATTTTATTAACTAGTTCTAGTGTATTTTTTACGGTGAATTTAGGTGAAAATTTAGTGTATTCTGTAATAATATGTGACAGTTTTTTTTGAAAGTTTATATGACGGAACTGTATAAAAAGAAACTACAGGCCTTATTAGGTGAGTTCCTTTTCTCTTTTATCCAAGAAGGAAATAATTATTAAGTGATGCATTCGATTGTTATTTGATGGAAGTTTATTTTATCTAAAAATAAAACACTGAAAACTTTTGTTTTCTACAGTTCCACAAAATTTATTTTTACTACAGCTGTTTCGGCAGAAATCCTTTCTCAAGTGAAGTATTTTTAATATGCGTCTACACATTATAGTGTTTAACTGAATAAGTTGAGGAGTGGGAAGCTGTTTGTCTCAAGTTAGTCATTCAGAATTATATCTGTATTTTTTAGTCTATTAATTTTCATAGATTCTAGAGTCATATAGCCACCACATAAGTTTTTATACACCACTGTATAAATGGTTTTTCTTTTGGCTGTTGTTTTTATTAATATATTGGCATCAGTTGTTGTTTATTCTGAAAGCTGTTATTTTTAAAATTTTTATGTGTTTAGATATTTTTGTTGATATCTTGTCTGATGTTTTTCATCTCTGCTGCTTGTATCATGCTCTGGTGTCTTCTGTTTAAAATCCAGGTTTCTGCTCCGTATTTACATTTAGGTTATATTTTTTTTGCTTCTGAGTTCCATTTTTCTGGATTGTACTTTAGTTTTCCTGCTGTTTCGGCGAATACTACTGAAATCTGCAAATAAGCATATCTCTGCATTTGCATTCTATTCCATTCTATACAGTATTTTTAAAGATTTTCTTACATTTTTTCACTATCTCATCTATTACATTTATAAAAAGTACTGGACTTTCTCTATCTCCTTGCGTTGTTTTAAATGGTTGTGATTGTATAAACTGCTCGTCAAAAGTTAGGGATATAGAAAATTCTGCTGAATTTTTATAGTAGATTTTTTCGTGAACAGATTACCGGATTCCGCTAATTTTTTTTTTAATATTTTAGAATTTTCTTTAGTATTTACACAGTTATGCAAAGGTTTACTCAAACTTTTTTTTGTACTTATACCGGGTGGAAGAAAAGAAATGTTTTTCTTATGTTAAGTTTGAGACGCCCTGTAGGGAGGACGAGGTACAAATGGGAGTATATATCGAAATCGTATTGTAGTCTTATGTTTTGTGAACATTTTGTTTTTGAAGTTATACTTCTTTACCGGCGATAGAGGGTGATTTTTTTATATGTTAAAACCTATCAGCCCGGCGCATGCGCATTATAACTTTGTTCTGATTGGATGTTCAAATGACATCTCAAAAATTATCCGATATGGCAGCTGTGGTTTGGAGGTAAAGGTAAAGGTAAACAAATGTATAATATATTAGTTTTATTGTTGTGAGGACAGAAACAAAAAAGTTTATAATATTGTAGTGACTTTTAAATAGTTTTTAAAAGCAACAGGTACGTAATAATTGTTAATGTATCATGGGTATAAACCTACCTATTTGATCTGCCAAAATACATAGTATGTAGGGGAGATATGCCTGAGACGGCATACTTTTTTTTAAATGTTTTGTAATCGATAATCGATAGAGTTAGACATGTAATAAAAATCAAAGTCAGTGCTAGGAATATTTACATAAATATAACATTAATTTTTAACAAGGTACATATTATAGTTTTTTTCTGAGAAAATAAATTGTAAAGTATTACATGTGCCATCTCACCCACATACATGTGGGTAAGATGGCATACCCTTGAAATAAAGGCACTAATCTCGACTCATAAGTCACAAATAATTTTTTTTGTAGTCTTGGGTACACCGGCACATTCGGAATATGACCACTTGCCACAAATTTGGCAAGGTTAGTCATTTGGCACATCTTAGTCAGGTTTTTCGAGAACGAGATAATGAAAAGAGGCCATTACAAAAAATGCAAGCAGCATCTTCCTCGTCACTTGTCTCAATATCGACGGAATCGATTTTGTCGGTTCGAATTCCTCTTAAAACGATCCATAACTGTAACGACAAACTTCAATCATATAACAAAATTAATGCAGTGTAAAATCGCATAAGGGTGAGATGGCATACCTATGCCATCTTATCCACCTGCTTACCTACTATGCCATCTCAGGCAACATTACAATCATACCGTTTTTTTAAACTAATTTTTCTTAAGCACATTTTTAAGATATAAATCGATACAGGCGTGATAGGCATAAGGTAAAGGAACATCACAAAATTTAAAAACTTAACTCAGGTGTAAAGACTCGCGAATTATAATGTGATACAAAAAAAGTCAATAAATATTTTGTCCTACTTAATTAACATTCCAAAGGCTACTGCTGTCAAAATAAAACTAACATGCATAAGTTCAACAATATTGACAAATTTTAACTTGAGGAACTGAAAACTGTCACACTAGGCACCAAATTTGGAATAGTTTACGAAAAACGCGTGATATGCCATCTCAGCCAGTATGCCGTCTCAGGCATACTTCCCCTAATACTTTTATTTATATAATTTGATTACCATCAAAATTTCTATCAATATTCACCTAATATATTGTTTTTTTACTCTATGCTTTGTTATATTTTTTCAATTCTAAATCATTTCAATTCAAAATTAAAATAATTTGATCAATTTTCAAAATATCTAAATATCACAAGTTTAATCCGTTTAGTTAGTCGATCTTCGTAAATAATGACACATAGTGTCCATGGCTAAGCGGAGAAGGCGAATGAATTCCAATACCAACCGCTCTTATCAGCGCTGGTTCGAGTCCCAATAGAAACTTTCTTTTTTGTTTTTTTTTTTAATACATTTTATGATTGTAAGTATATTTATTATATAATTGTATTTTCAGAAAATACGTATTTAGTTAAAAAAAATTTCGACAATTAATGTTCAGACATCATTTGTGGCTTGTTTAATGTGTTTGTGTGTTTTATTCTTTTATTATTTTAATTTTTGGCTGGCACTGTTCTAATAAAAATGTTTGAGAAGTAGTAAGTATAAATGAGTTTAATATTTAAACAAAATATAAATAAAAAGCATATTAATTTCGTTTAAATCATATAATAGAAGTATAACTTCTTACGTGCGTACAAAGTACACACACATTCTTTTTTTGAATGTCCTTGATATCTTTAGAAATAAAAAAAATAGACGGTTTTGTAATTTAACATGTGGTTCAACCGCAACAAAATTTTGAGACACCTTGTAGGGAGAAAAAGGCACAAAGGTGAGTATACCTCGACATTTTGTTGTAGTCTCATATTTTGTGAATATTTTATTTTTTTAATTTCTCTGATATCTTTAATAACAAAGAAACTAGACGATATTACTCTTTAATATGTGTTTTAACTGACGACATGCGTCATATCACACATGTGAAACATAGAAAAACATATTAAAGAGTAATACCGTCTAGTTTCTTTGTTATTAAAGATATCAAAAAAATTAAAAAATAAAATATTCAAAAAATATGAGACTACAACATAATATCGGGGTATACTCACCTTTGTGCCTTTTTCTCCCTACAAGGTGTCTCAAACTTTTGTTTCGGTTAAAACACATGTTAAATTACAAAACCGTCTATTTTTTATGTTTCTAAAGATATCAGGGACATTCAAACAACAGCATGTTCACAAAACATAAGACTACAATATTATTCTAATGTATACTCACATTTTTGTACCTCGTTCTTCCTATAGGGTGTCTCAAACTTAACACAATAAAAGCATATTTTTTTCTTCCACCCGGTATAAGTACAAAAAATAAGTTTGAGAAAACCTTTACACAACTGTGTAAATACTAGAGAAAAGGCTAAAATAAAAAAATAGCGGAATCCGTCTGTTCGCGAAAAAATCAACTATGAAAATCAGCAGAATTTTCTATATCCCTAACTTTTGACGAGCAGTTTATTTTGTGTCCTGATGGTATTTATTGCTTTATATACCTTTAGATATTTCTATCAGGTCTTCGCTTACTTGTTTTTCCAGGCTTTTCAATATAGTTTTCTTTCTATGCATACTTCTTTTTTCTTTAAGATTTTTCTGTATTACCTGTTGTCCTTTCCTTAATCCTCTTTGTACGTATTCTAGTTTATATTCTATTTTTATTCTGATCTTCCTTTCTATTATTATTTCATATAGTTTTGCTGCTACACATAATAGGGATCGGTCTCTATTGTTCTAACAGTCTCTTGTGCATCTCTTCTTGTGCACTGCTACAATTATTGCATTTGACTTCTCTAGGCATTCTCTAGGAAATATTTTTTCTTCCATATTAGATTTAGGATGTTGTATAATAATGTTGTCTTTGCTTTTTATCCTATATATTTCAAGATTTTTAGATTAACCACAGAAAGTTTTTCTTCCTGCATAGCTTCTGTTTCCTCAGTGTTTTCTTCTGATCTACTAATTACGTTATTTTCATTTTCCTTTGCTTTTTCTTGTTCTTCATTCAACAGTTATTCGAAATAATATTGTATTTGGTCCTTATTTTTCTTAGCTTTATTTCTTTGTTGCTTCGTAAGTTTTCAGTGTTCTATAAAACAATTTTACATTTTCTTTAATAAAAAATAAGTATCCTTTAATAAAAACGGTTAAACCTTGTTTTTGCAATTGTGGCACATCTTCATGTAAAATCAAATTACCCTCTTCTTAATAATAAAACTATATAACATAAGAATTTTAATAATTTATCATAGTATTGTTATATCAGTGAGATAATAAAATTTGTCACCCTTAACCGCCCAACATATATGTATACTAAACTTAACGTATATGTTGCAAGTCACATTCAAGCCTGTAGCAATTTTTTACAATGTTTTGATACTCTTGTCAAAACGTTGTAAAATATCGTACCACATGTTTAGTAGAATAACATTCTCTAATTTGAAAAATTGTTTACTGGTTCTATTAGCTTCAGCTTGGCTCCCATTTGTTTCCCCCGTATCGGCTGATATTTTTTTACTGCGTCGTAGTAGCTCCGGTAGTTAAGTAAAATAGCACAGCATGCCATTTGGCATCCTATCTTGTAACGTTTACCCTTTTTGGAAGGAGTTTCTTTTCGTTATTGCTATTTTTGACAATTTGTTCCAACCGTTCCAACAAGGTTCATCTTGAAGTTGATGCACTCATCCTCTTCTTCTTCTTCTTAAGGTGCCTATCCGTTCCCGATGTTGGCGATCAGCATGGCTATCCTAACTTTGCTTGCTGCTATTCTGAATAGTCCGGTTGTCGATGTATTAAACCACTTTCTCGGGTTTTGAAGCCAAGATATTCTTCTTCTCCCTGGTCCTCTCTTTCCAAATACCTTGCCTTGAAGAATGAGTTGAAACAAGCCATATCTGCACTCATGAAAACGTAAAATTTTTGAATAAACATGAATAGTTTTGTTACTGAAAAACAACAATCAGCCGCATGTGTGCCTACTAGATTCAATGAATGAGCGGAACATAAAACATACTCAGCTAAATTGTTTTGTTGTGTTCTTTTATTAGCGCTTGTAAACCTATATATTATTTGCCTGACATATTCGAGGCATTATCATATGACTAGCCTCTCATATCGCACAATGGAATATCTAACTCTGACAGGGTATTTAAAATAATTTCCGCAATGTGTGCTGCAGTGTGATCGTGAAATTTAATGAAAGCTATAAATCTTTCTACAGGCATACCATCATTTAAAACATACCGTAGGATCTGGTCTGAATGAGTGATGTCTGGTGTAGAATCAACACTAAGAGAATAGTACTTACTTTCCTCTCAGTGTTGAAAATAAAAATTCAATTTTTTTATCAAAAAAGTTCTTTTTTACAAAACGCTGCGGCCCCCTTTTGCTTGCGGCCCTAGGCCGCGGCCTAGTCGGCCTAGTGGTAAATCCAGCACTGCGTAGATGAATGAATCAAGCAATTAAAAGCCATTAAAAAATATAATGTACTAATAAAGAAAAACAATAGATCCGTTTTTAGTATAGATACTTATCTGTCTAAAAACTTTTTTATGAATGCAAACATTTCCTACATACTTTCCATTATTTGTAAACATGTGCTGATGCCCCTTAAGCCCAAATCTCCGTATCCATACTTCATTTAAACGTGTTACAGATATACCTCCCCCACACTTTTATCCATTTATCCAGTTAAATTATAAATGTTGCGTTTTAAGTCCCTGAAAAGCTCTCTATCTATAAATAGCTGCGTCACCGGGTAATCAACGTGAAACTTTATACCTCTAATGGCTTCTTTTGCTCTCATAATAACGTGATGCTGGAAAATTAGCAATTTTCCACTTCTTTGTTTTGTTAAAGATAAAGTTATTTGGTTTAGAAAACGTGTGGGAACGATTTTGTAAGCAGTTATTGAAAAATGAAAAAGGATATAATCGAGTTATTTTTAGTCAATGGAAAATAAAAATGTCTGCTCCTTTATTTGTTCAAATTTCTTTAGTTTTTTATAAAAAGTAATCACTTTTTATTTATTAAACGTTTTTCTTCACTTCAATAGTTTGCACCAAATCTTTAGAAGTTAATTTGAGTGACTTTTCTTAGATGAAAATGAGTGAAAATTTGCAGACATCTTTATACATTCGCGGGAACAATACACGAATAGACAATAATTTTTTTTATGTTTATTAATTGTTTAAATAATAAAAAAAAACGATTTTAATGGAAAATGCTTAAATTCTTTTGTTTTTACAATGTAGAAACTTGAAACTTTTACGGATTGTAGCTAATGATATGAACTATACATAATTTCACTTTTTACGTTAATTCTTTACGTTATATTTCATAAATAAACAATAAAGTTTAAAATTTTAAACGCTCATATATTTGTTTATATATAAATCGGCGTTTATGCATGTCAAATTTCAATACGATACGAAACAAAACTTCAACCAAGTTGAAGTTTTGTCTTGAAAAAATTCGTGTTTTTATCGTAGTCTTAGAAAAACCACCGGTAGAGACGTTTTGTGCTACAATTAACATTAGAATTCGTTTTGTCGTATTAATTAATTAAACGCTTTTCTTTAGTTCAATCGTTGGGTCAAATCTTTGGACGTTATTTTGACTGCCTTTTCTTCAATGCAAATAACTAAAAAATTGCAGACATATGCATTCGCGGGAACAATACACGAATAGTCAATAAAATTTTTTTTTGTTTATTAATTGTTTAAATAAAAAACGATTTTAACGAAAAATGCTTAAATTCTCTTGTTTTTTACAATGAAGAAACTTGAAACTTTTACATATTGTAGCTAATTATTATGATCTATACATAATTTCACTTTTTACGTTAATTGTTTACGTTATGCTTCATAAATAAACAATAAAGTTTAAAAATTTTTGCCAATTCCGACTACTTTTCATGTTTGTACTTCATATGTTTTATACATATTTTAATAAACATGACAATATATTTTAATGTTTGAAAAGTGTAAGACTAAAAAGCAAAAAATAAAAAAATATGAAAAAAATACTTTTAAGAAACGCTTTTCTTTAGTTACGAGTGACTAAAATTAAACATATAAAAAAAATCAACTAAAAAGCGAAAAATAAAAAAAATTAAAAAAATCATTCGTTAAAGAAAAGCGTGGTGCGAAAACTGTTTATTCGATGAAGACGCGCCACGCTTTTTTTGACGAATGTGTTAGATTTTTTCAATATTTTTTATTTTTGGCTTTTTAGTTGATTTTTTTATAATTTGTATTTTAGTCACTCGTAACTAAAGAATAGCGTTTCTTAAAAATATTTTTTTCATATTTTTTATTTTTAACCACTCCTGTAAATGTGTATTCGTTGCTGTTATGTCTAAATATTTTTTATTTCTTCTAAATCGACCAGACCAGATCTATCTATAATAGAGTAATATCAATCTTCTTCAAACACCGGTCTAATCACTGTTTTTTATATCATGATTTTTGATATTCTTGTTAGGCTCTTGGATTTAATAGTGTTGTGAATGCTTATATACATTTGTTTGCTGCCTGAATTCTCCCTGTTATCTCTTCCGTCATATCTGCAGTGATTGCTGCTACGAGATATTTAAAACTCTCCACTCTTCCAAAGTTATTTATGGGTCTATTGTAACATTTTGCCCTATTCTAATAATTGTTACCTTTTTGAAGTTATACTTCTTTGCGATTGAGAGAGAAATTTTATAATTCTGGCCGCATGCGCACACAGACACTATGTAGTTCGTTGCTAATCTTTCAAGTTATGTATGTATCAGCGCAAATAAGTCATTAAAAGAATATATTAGTGTTTTAAGTAAATGTAATATTTATTATAATTTTTGTGTCTTTGGATTTGTCTTTCTCGGGGGTAAGATAATAAAATATCTATTATAACATTTTTATACTTCACTTGATCTATTTGCCACCGTGATGTGTAATTATTTCCGAGACGTCACGTAGACGGGGCTTGATAGCTTGGTTGGTAGAGCAAAGTACCAGAGATCAAGAGATCCCGGGTTCAAATCCCAGACGATTCATATTCTTTTTTTTAATTTTTGGTATTGTTTTAAAAAAAATTTTTTGAAAGTGGTAGGTAAGAAAGTTGTTTAATATTTAAATAAAATACAAATAAACTGTTAACTATATTTATTTCGTTGAAATTATATAATAGAAGTATAACTTCTTCTTACGACCGTACAAAGTATACACACATTCTTTTTTACTCTAGTGTTAGAGCCCTATATGGTTCTTAGAAGAAACGTGATTATTCTTTCATGATTATCCTCAGGAGTTTTCTGTTAGTAGCCAAGATGTTGTTAATTTGGCGTTTGTTGAGTGCCTTTTAGAGGTAGGCTCTGCCGTATTTAAGTTTTATAAGTGTGTAGTATTTCCTAATTTACCGTGGGTGAGTATTTCCTAGTTTACCAGATAGAGCCCCTATAAAATTTTTTCTTCTTACCCTGTCCAGGGTGTTTTATTATAAATGTCCCAGCTGAGGGGTTTACTACTTAATTTAACCCCCATAGAAAGGACACCGATGATCTCAATGCAGCCTTTCCAAATTGAGCATTATATATAACAGCGCTAACAGGCCTTATAGGCCTACGGCTTCTAAATTCTGGATAATATTTCTCCATTCTGTTCGGTCCTCTGCACTCTTTCTCCAGTCCTTCACCCCGATTTCTTCCAAATCCCTCTCTGCAGCCTCTAACCATCTCTTCCTTGGTCGACCTCGTCTCCTTTTTCCCAATGCTCTGTCATTCAATATTCGTTTGACGTTTCTAGTTTCTGGCATTCGAGCAATATGTCCCAGCCATCTAACTCTTTGGGCTCGTATTTTTGTCGTTATTTTTGGTCTCCCATACATCCTCATTACTTCTTCATTTGTTCGTCTCCTCCAGGTTTTCTCCGCTATCTGTATACCTCCAAAAATTTTTCTCAGGATCTTCCTTTCCCATATCTGTATCTTCTTCTCCTCTTGTTGATTCATTACCCACGTTTCGCTCGCATACAACACTGTGGGCCGTATTATCGTTTCATACATTCTGATTTTCGCGTTTATTGATACATTTTTTGCTTTTAATATCGTGTTTAAGGCACCCACAACTCGACTTCCCTTCAATAATCTTTTATCTATTTCTTTTTCTTCCCTTCCAGTACTGGTTACAGTCACTCCCAGGTATTCGAATTCTGCTACTTCCTTAAATTTATATTCATCTCCTTCTCCTTTCATTTTTATATAGTTATCCTCTTTATTTATATCTCCTTTCATTACCATGTATTGTGTTTTTCCTTGGTTGATTCTTAATCCATACCTTTTTGCTTCCGCTTCGAACTTTTGGAATATTTTTTGGAGATGTTCCTTTGT
Source organism: Diabrotica virgifera virgifera (assembly GCF_917563875.1). NCBI lineage: Eukaryota > Metazoa > Arthropoda > Insecta > Coleoptera > Chrysomelidae > Diabrotica > Diabrotica virgifera. Next base: position 6,800,363 of record NC_065448.1, read on the forward strand.
TCTTGTTAGGATGACTAGATCATCAGCGTAAGCTATAAACTGCTGTCTGTTGTTAAATATGGTACCGCTTGTATTAATTTTTATCCTTCTTACTATGTGTTCTAGTACCAAGTTAAATAAGTCTGTAGATAGAGGGTCACCCTGTTTCAGTCCTTTATTCACTGTGAATTGTTTTGAAAAATTTCCTTCTAGTGTTATCCTGTTTTTTGTATTGTTGAGCGTCATTCTCACTAATTTAACCAGCTTTCCTGAAATACCCAAGGATCTCATTGCTTCATATAGCATATCTCGGTCTACTGAGTCGTAAGCCTGTTTAAAGTCAATGAACAACATGTGTAGTCCCAAATTTTGTTCGTAGCTGTTGTTCTGTATTAGTTTTAATAAACATATTTGATCTGTTGTTGATCTTCCTGGTCTAAAACCTCCTTGGTATTCTCCAATGATCTTATTTACCTCCTTTTGCAATCTATTTCGGATGATTTTTGCAAGTATTTTATAGGCCACTTCTAATAGCGATATTCCTCTATAATTTTCGCAACTTGTTTCATCACCTTTTTTGTAGATTGGACAGATGAGTGCATTGTTCCATTGTTGCGGCATTTCCTCTTTTTGCCAGACTGTTAATATTAGTCGGAAAATTTTTTCTTGCAGCTTTTCTCCTCCTACTTTAAAAATCTCTGCCGGAATTCCGCTTTCTCCTGCGCTTTTGTTATTTTTTTGCTTCAATATTGCTTCTTTTACTTCTTGTAGTGTAGTTTCTTCTTCACGTTGTTGTTCTGTGTTATCCTGTTCATGTTGTTTTATTTCCTGGGGTTCTGCTTGTTTATTTTCATTTAATAGTTCTTCAAAATACTCCGCCCATCTGTTCAATTTTTCTGTTGTTTCTCCTAAAAGCACACCGTCTTTACCTCTACAATAACTTGTTTTACTCTTTGCAGTTCCTCGAGATTTTTTTACTTCTTGGTAGAAATTTCTTATTTCCTTGTTTACGTATGATTCTTCTATTGTTTTCAACTGTTTGTCAAGATGTTCTCTTTTCTTTTTTCTGCAGATTTGTTTTACTTCTCTTCTTGCCATTTTATATTTTTCTGTAGTATCCTGTGTATTATTTTTGTCTTTTTCTATTTTTGCTTTATTTCTACGTATCAATGCTATTTTACAATCCTCGTCAAACCAGTCTCTTCGTTTCTCTGCTTGTACTTTTCCTAGACATAGTTCCGTTGCTTCTGTCATCGCTATCTGTATATTCCTCCATTCTTCATCAATATCTTCTGCGGTGGGGTAACGAAGTCTTTTATTTATCTCTGCCACAAATTTGTTTGCCGTTTTTTCTTCTTTAAGTAATTCTATCTTGTATGTTAATCTTTCTTTTGCTGTTCTTGGGTTTCTTGGCAGCTCTTGTTTAAGTTTGGCTATCGTTAGAATATGATCGCTATTGGTATCTGCCCCTCTGTAGCTTCTGGAATCGGTAATTGCTCTGATATGTTTACTTTCTATTAATACGTGGTCTATCTGGTTTTTTGTCCTTCCATCTGGAGATATCCAAGTTATCTTATGAATATCCTTATGGTCAAATCTTGTGCTTACAATTTTCATTTTATTTTCTGTTGCAAATTCAATTAATTTTTTCCCATTTTCATTTGATTCCTTATGCAAACTTTTTCCACCCGTTATACTTCTGTAAATCTCTTCTCTTCCTATTTTGGCATTCATATCTCCTACGATTATCTTTATGTCATATTTCTGAATTTTATCCATCAAATTACTTAGCTTCTCATAGAACTCTGTCTTGGTTTCTAGGTCTTTTTCTTCAGTGGGGGCATGTGCATTAATGATGCTAATTTTTCTGTACTTTCCTCTTATTCTTAAATAACATATTCTATCTGATATTGCTTGGAAGTCTATAACTAATTTACTTATTTTTTCTGTCACCATAAATCCAACTCCAAAATATCTGTTTGTCCCGCCACTCTTAAAAAAGGTTCTTTTTCCTATTTTGACTATTTCAGTTCCCAACTGTTTTGTTTCTTGTAAGGCCAGGATGTCTACTTTGTAATTCTCCATAATATTATCTAAATTTTTTAAGGCACCCTCTTCGTACGTACTTCGTACATTCCAGGTTCCAATTTTTATTATTTCCTCATGTTTTTCTTTATTTGTATCGTTTTTTCCCTCATTTTCCAAAGTCGTTATTCCTTTTTTTGCCATGTCAATACCATATTTCAGCCGCTGTTCTTCGTTTATTAGTTTTTTGAATTTTCTATCAGCTGTTCTCTCTCCTCGTCCCATATCCAGATTTTGCCATTTACTATTAATTTCTTGTAGCCGATTTTCGTTTGCTTACCTTTGCTTCTTTCTTCCTTTGCTATTTTAGTTATTTCCTTTTGTATTTCTTTTTCTTTCGATGTCAAATCGTTGTTTATATAGATACGGTCTTTATGCTGTTTTAGTTTACTTTTCTTGTTTAGAATTTCCATTTTATCCGTGAAAGTTTCTGTCTCTATCGCGCATACTGTTTCTCCTATTTTTGTTGCACTTCTTAGTTTTATTTGTGTTTGCAACTCTTGGGCTATGAAATTTTCCATTTCTTCTTTTAATTTCTTATCATCATTTGTTTGTACTTTCAACCCAGTTACGATCAAGCTTTTCTTTTTGCTAAATTTCTCCAGTTGCTCCATTCTTTCATGTAGCAATTTTACTTCTTTTTTTAGTTTTTGATTCTCTACTTTTACATCCATTAACTCTTTATTGGTTTGTTGTTGTTCTTTTCTTATTTGTTTTATTTCCTGAAGCATTTCATCATTTTTATTCATGAGCTCTCTCATCATCGTAATCATAACATTTTCCCTGTCTTCATTTTTTTCGTTGCCTGCTTTGCTTGGTGACCGTTTTGTAATTTTACTTCTATTTCAAAAAATTTTTTGAAAGTGGTAGGTAAGAAAGTTGTTTAATATTTAAATAAAATACAAATAAACTGTTAACTATATTTATTTCGTTGAAATTATATAATAGAAGTATAACTTCTTCTTACGACCGTACAAAGTATACACACATTCTTTTTTACTCTAGTGTTAGAGCCCTATATGGTTCTTAGAAGAAACGTGATTATTCTTTCATGATTATCCTCAGGAGTTTTCTGTTAGTAGCCAAGATGTTGTTAATTTGGCGTTTGTTGAGTGCCTTTTAGAGGTAGGCTCTGCCGTATTTAAGTTTTATAAGTGTGTAGTATTTCCTAATTTACCGTGGGTGAGTATTTCCTAGTTTACCAGATAGAGCCCCTATAAAATTTTTTCTTCTTACCCTGTCCAGGGTGTTTTATTATAAATGTCCCAGCTGAGGGGTTTACTACTTAATTTAACCCCCATAGAAAGGACACCGATGATCTCAATGCAGCCTTTCCAAATTGAGCATTACCTGATTTTTATCTTCTACATGTCGAGATGATCCAGTGTGTCTAAACTCTGATTCTCCATTTATCACACTATGTGTCTTCTTCTTCTTCTTCCTTCTTGTATGTAGGCTCTAGAGACTGTTTCTTCTTCAATATTAGTCTCCTAAATTATTTAAGTTATCGCACCATCTTTTTCTTGGTCTGCCAATACTTTTTCGTCCATTTGGTGACTTATCTCGTGCTATTCGTACTATCCTATCCTCTGCCGTTCTACTAATGTGTTCGTTCCACTCCTGTTTCCTTTTTGTCACCCATCCATTTATGTCTTCTACATGGCATGATCTTATGTTTTCGCTTCTCTCCCTATCCAACAGACTTTTTCCTGATATTCGTCGTAGTATTTTCATCTGTGTTGTTTCTAGTAGTCGTTTCGTTTTAGATGTGTCAGGTCTTGTCTCCGCCGTGTATGTCAATATAGGTCTAATTGCTGCTTTATAGATTCTTGCTTTTGTGTCTTGTGTTAGGTGTTTGTTCTTCCAGATTGTGTCATTAAGAGATCCCACCGCTTTACTTGCTCTTAAGCTTTGTTGTCGTACTTCCTCTTCAACATCCACGTAACTGGTTATATCTATTCCCAGATATCTAAACCTTGCTTTCTGCTTTATTATTTTCCGATCAATTTCGATTTTACATCGTAGTGGGTATTTAGATGTTGTCATACATTTGGTTTTTTCTGCTGATATTATCATATTGTATTTCTTGGCTGTTGTATTGAAGATGTGTGTTAATTCTGTCTCGGCGATTAATGCGACGTCGTCTGCATAACATAATATTTGGATTTCTTTGTTCCCCATTCTGTAACCATGACCTTTAGGTACCGTGGGGTTACTTTGACCGCTGGGGTGAATTTGACCGAAAACATAGAAAAATATCTATTGTGATATACTTCAGCCACCCTGTATAATTTTTAAAATTATTTTTAACGATTCAAATTTATAAATATATAAGAATTCATTTTTAAATAAAAAAAAAGAATTAATATTCCACGGGTTGTTAAATCCACCGATATAACGTATTAAGAAAAAATGGTTTAAAAACGGTCAAATTAACCCCACCTAAAAGAAAAATAAGTTTAACAGGCTAAAAGCATATACGGTCAACTTTCCCCCAGATGGGGTGAACTTGACCAAAGGCATTTTTAATTTTTTTTTCTAAGTCATGATTATTTTCTTGTAATTATAATCTAAGCTACTGAAAGTAGACGCCTAAACCCATAACGTATTTGCATATACAAAAATGTAGCAAAATTTAAAATTGATTTTTATAGGAGTAAAGTACAAAATCGGTCAAAGTCATCCCATTTTACGGTACTACTGAAATTGATCAGCGTTCATGGAAAGTATTTTAAAAAGAAATAAATCCATTTTCAACCAAAATTCAATTCAATTTGAATTCCAATTCACAATTTCACCTTCAAGACACCTTGTGCAGCGTATTTTAGAGAAAAAAAAAACAGGACAAAATTCCTTAAAGCGGAAGACATTTGCCATTCTGATTGTTCAACTTATTAAAATAATTGAGTATATATGAATTGGATTGCATATCCGACCAGCTAAGTACCTAGAAATGTTACGAAACAATGTTATTTTAGCTACGTCTACCTAAAACGATTGCAAGACGTAACCAAATATTCCTTAGCGAAACACACAACAGAAACGTGTATTGCAACGTGCTCCATGTATATTTTCCATTTAATTCAATACTGACGCACTTCAATGAAAGTAGGTAAATGGTTTTTGTGTAGTTCCATCGTTCATTAAAATTGAAATAGATGCTTTATTTTAAAGTTGATTCATTGTGAGAAGTTCATAAAGAAAAAGAACAAAGGTGGCTATTTATATTTTTTATCTTTACTCGTTATACAGTCGAACCCGCTTATTGGAATAGCCTTCGTGCCAAGCAAAAATATTCTTATAACCGGGATATTCTAATAACCGATCATTGGTGGCTAGCCGTAATAAATGTACCGAATATACGTAATAATAGTACATACTATGTTAAATGTGTAATATGTATATGGTTTTAGGTCTTTTTATGTCAATGATACATAGCGTAACGTATCTATTAAGAAACCAAATTACATTATATTATGTGGATGCATACAGTAATTAATATGAAATGTATGCAATATATAGATAATGTAAATATTTTCGTATTAAAATACATAATATACATAATAAGAAAAATACATAATAAGAAAATTACTTATTTAGTCTTGAAAAATAATCGGCAATTGTAGCTTGTTTTTTTGTTAGGTACATAAAATACTAGTCACTTTTGTTGCTCTGAATTATTATAAAAATTAGAAAAATTTACAATGGTTTGGCCATCCCAAAAACGTTTTATAACTTTACAAGCGATTAGGATGGGCGAACTGTTTCTTAAAAATTTTATAACATGCAAGAGGATAGCAATATACCTACAGGATGTTTCAAAAAAAGGTAACCCCGTCTCTAGGGTAGGTAAAAAACTGAAAAATAATTGGGGTTTGCTTAGTAAAAAATTTTTGTAACGCCATCCGTTTTCAAGATACAGGGCGTCGAAGAAAAAAAATTGTACGCATTTTTTACGATTTTGCCAAAACTACTGGCAACATTGTAATGAAATTTTATACGAATATGTTTTGGAAGCTGATACATCCCATGAATTTGTTTTTATATCTGATTCTCATAGAGGGCGCTAGTTACACGGATCGTACTAAGTATTAGTCAATATAACTTTTTTAAGAGTATAATTGTTAATCAAAATTTCAAGTAAACTTAAACATCATTCAATTTTACACGAAAAAGGTACTCTTGGTAAAACTCGGTACTGTGTACCGTTTTCGGAATATTTGATTTGAAAATTATGAAGTAATAATTGATGCTGGTATAAAGTAGTTAGTAATTAAACAAAACTCACAAGAAGAAAATTAAATTAATGACTAAGAACATAAAATAAAATTCAATTACAGTAAGTGTTCAAAATTTCCTCCGTTTTCGCGAATACACAAGTCTATTCTTTTTTCTATAGATTCCATTAACCTTCTAAACGGTAGGAATCAGCTATGATGTCATTAAATTGACGTTGAATTCTTTCTTCCAATGCTTGACGTGAATTTACCTCTATAGCATAGACTTTTTCCTTAATATACGACCAAACTGTGTAGTCCAAAGGGTTAAAATCGCATGAACGAGGAGGCCAATGAATCGGAGCTTCTGCACCTCTACCAATCCATCGATTCGGAAAATGATTACTCAACCAATTACGAGACCTTCTATCAAAGTGTGGTGGAGCTCCATCGTGCATAAAAAATAAAGATCTTCGCTCGTTTAGCGTTAAATCTTCTAATATCTCGAATAAGGAATTGTTTAAAAAATCAAGATACATATCACCATTTAAATATCCAGGTAGAATATGATAACCTATTAATTTGTTACCTAAAGTTGCTGCCCAAACATTAACTTTAAATTAGTGTTGGTAATGTGATCCCCTTTTGACTCGTGGATTCTCATCACACCAGTAGTGTGCATTATGGGAGTTAAACATACCTTGTCGCGTAAAGGTGGCCTCGTCCGTAAAAAGAATGCATTTTAAAAAATTCGGATTGTGGGCTGTCCTTTGTTGCAACGTTTCACAAAAATCCACTCTAACCGGTAGATCATCTGGCAAGAGCTCTTGGACTTGTCTGTAATGATAAGGATGTAGTTGCTCTTCTTTCAGTATCCGCCAAGTACTTGAAGAAGAAGTATTTGTTTGTCTTGCTATATTCCTTACGCTAACTGTTGGATATTGATCAAGTAAATTTAAAATATTATTTTCTTTATTAATTGTTCTTGTTGTTCTTGGTCTACCAGAATTTATTTTATTTGGTCTCACATTCCCAGTTCCTCGACAACGTCGTTCAACGGCTCTAAATGTTTTTTTACTTGGTAAGTTTCTTCTAGGAAACTTTTCTGCATAACGTGTCACAGCTGCACTAGAACATCCTAAACATTCGCCTAAGGTTAATAACATGTCAGTGTATTCAACATTTGAGTACATTTTGATTTGATTTTACAAATAACAAGGTTTCAAAACTCTAATTATTTTGATTTATCGTCATAACAATCAATAAATGTCAGATTTCCATGGCACATTTGGAGAAAATAGAGGTATACTACTACTCTACTACTATACTATACTACTATCTACTCTAGTAGAATCAGATATAAAAACAAATTCATGGGATGTATCAGCTTCCAAAACATATTCGTGTAAAATTTCATTACATACAATCTTGCCAGTAGTTTCGGCAAAATCGTAAAAAATGCGTAAAATTTTTTTTTCTTCAACGCCCTGTATCTTGAAAACGGATGGCGTAACAAAAATTTTTTACTAAGCAAACCCCAATTATTTTTCAGTTTTTTACCTACCCTAGAGACGGGGTTACCTTTTTTGAAACACCCTGTATATAGTTTGTAGAGAAAGGACAATATTTTACGACTGAATTTGTCGGTAAACGATTGAATTGGTACTCATAACAACGCAATAAAATATTTATTATCTGTCTGACAAACCCAAATAATATAAATAAAACAGCACTACAGGCCATCGAAACCTTGACGAGAAACCATAATACAAGACATAATTTAAATTTTTAAGAAATTCTAAATTGTAGGTAAAAATTTATTCGTTGACCTGAATACTATTCTAAAAAGCGGTATTGTTTTATTAATACGTATTCCAATAAACGGATAAATTTATTGAGGAGTAAAGGAAAACGTTTCGGGACCTCGAATTTGTATTCCATAAACCGGGATATTCCTATAACCGGTACTCGAATAAGCGGGTTCAACTGTAACACAAAAATCGATAAAGATTATAGACTACAGACTATTAATGGGTTAAAATTGTTTAAAAAAATGCAAATTTAAAGTACAGGGTTGGAAGGACAAGAGTGAATAGATAACGAGTAGATTCGTTTTCCAACGCACCAAAAATGTTGAATGATTTATTGAAGGTGTCCAAGTCTCAGAACACAACAAACATGCAATCAATGAGGCAGAACCAATCATTTCACGAGCAAAAATAGAGAATTCTCTCAACCAACCAAGAAACAAAAAACAGGGAACGATGGCATACCAGCAGATACTCTACAGATAATGGGTTTATTGTCTTTTCTGCCATGATCCATGTTTCTACGCCATATGCTGCTATTGATCGTTTTAGATGGTTTTATATACTTTAAACTTTACTTCCCTATGGATGTCTTTGTATCCAAACACCTGTGAAAGAGAGAAGTATGTATGCTTTTCCGCATTTCCACCTCCTCGCTGCCCTCCTTAGTTATCTGTACACTCAGGTATGCAAGCTGTTTTACTACTTCAATGTTAGCGTTGTTTATTGTCAAATTCTGCAAGTGTCGTTGTCTCTTTGCTTGTATTAGGACTTTAGTTTTATCTACGTCGACTAGCCCTATTTCAGGGCTAGGGCTAGGGCTAGCCCTATTTCTTTCGCATTTTCTTCAAGCTCCACATAAAGTTCTGTGGTTCTTCCCATCAAGTTTACATCATCTGCGTACGTCACAATTTGCTTAGAATTATTAAACAAATTTTTTTGGGTTTACGGACATTTTTCTTATAACATATTTCATTTCATACATATATTAAACAGAGTCGGTGCCAGCCCATTTCCCTGTTTTAGCTCTTTAATTATCTGGGATCTGTCAATTGATTTTCAACTCATACTTGCGCTTCTCTATGAGTCATGGTGGCTTGAACTAACTTTACCAATTTCCTTGATATACCAAATGCTTGCATAGATTCCGGGATTGGCGTAGATGTAATACTGGATATGTGCAACAAAATATGGGTCACAGGTTCATATGGTCATCAATGGCTTGATGAGTGGTGCGAATCAACCTTTATCTCTATTAACTAGTTTTGATGGGAAATAAGCCACAAATTTACTAAAAAATGATTTTATTAACGTTTCGACACGCAAACGGGGTGTCGTTGACAAAATACAAAAAATATTAATGAATTAAACAAAAATGTTGTTGCTTAGTAAACAGAAATTCTTTTAATAATTTATTTAATCAAAACTAATTAATTGCAAAAATGTCACAAGAAAATAGTTTCAGAACAACTTTATCTCTATCTATAAAAAAGTATTACTAACCGTATGCAGCAAGTACAGAACCATTACCCTTATTTCTCATCATCATCATCCAGCCTTCTGCATCCAAAGTTGAACATAGGCCTCCCCTAATTTCTTCCAGTTTTGTCGATCTTGGACTTTCTGCAACCAATTCCCAGCAATCCTTTTAACGTCGTCTGCCCATCATGTACGTGGTCTACCTATACTTCTTCTGTCTTCTTTTGGTCTCCACACTGTGATTTTTTGGGTCCACCTCCCATCCTTCATTTTGGCTACATGGCCCGCCCAATTCCACTTCAGCCATGCTACTCGCTCTATGACATCTGTGACGCCTGTCCTTCTTCTGATTTCTTCGTTTCTGACCCTGTCTCTGAGAGTCAATCCAAGTAGTGACCGTTCCATTCTTCTCTGGGCCACTCTAAGTTTCGTTGCTGTGGCCTGGTTTAACGATAATGTTTCGGCTCCCTAAGTCATAACTGGAAGCACACATTGGTTGAACGTCTTCCTTTTCAAATAATTTGACAAGTTGCTCTTGAAGATGTCTGATGGAGCTCCATATGCGGCGCATGCTTTGGTGATCCTTCGCTGTAATTCGGCAGTTTGATTGTCCCTGGAAATTTGGATTTCATGCCCTTCATTCTCATTAGTTTTGGATCAGATAACAGCGAAATTACAAAGTAACATTCCCATGTTGCTTAATGTATGATGATGAGGTAGTCTTAGTAGGAAATAGTGAAGCGATTTAGAACAAAAACTGGAACAGTGGAGACAAGCTCTTGAGGGAAAGGGTTTAAAACTTAGTAGGACAACGAGTATTTAGAATGTTCATAAAGATTGAGTTACTACAAATAAAACAATATCTTTCTATGGTAAAATTATTGTGAAAAGTAATAGTTTTAAGTACCTAGGATCGGTATTACAGAGTCATGGGGAAATAGATGGAGATGCATGTAGTAGAATTAGGATTGGATGGATAAAATAGAAGGAAGCGAATGGTGTGTTTTGTGAGAGAAAAATTCCAACGAAGCTGAAGGTAAAATTCTATAAAACAGCTATAAGGCCGAGTATGATCTATGGAACTGAATGTTGAGTAGTTAAAAAGAAAGAGGAACAATAAATGCATGTGGTGAAAATGAGAACGCTTAGATGGATGAGTGGAGTGACAAAAAAAGATAAAGGAAATGAGTATATTAGGGGAAGTCTAGGAGAGTGGCACCAGTTGATGCCAAAATAAGGGAGCATAGGTTAAGATGAGATGGTCATGTTCAACGTCAAGACGTTAATCATCCAAAACGAAGAATTGCTGAACTGCGAGTTCCTGGAAGAAGCAGGAGAGGAAAACCAAAGAAGACTTGGGAGAAGACGCTAAGGCAGTACATGTCGGGAAAGAGGATTGATATTGATATGACATAAGATAGAAACTTATGGAAAAATGTAATTAAGGAAGTGACACTGTGTGGGGGATATTGAGATTTGCTATTAGTATCATCATTTATATGTCATACCATAGATTTAATTAATTGGTGTAATAATTTGTATATTATTCTTAATACACTTTCGGGAAAAATTCCTAAAAGAGTATATTTAAAATGTATACATTGGGAATGATTATTATCATTCTCAATGTTTATTATAGTCCAAGTAATGAAGCTTAAAATAGGACAAAACCTCGCAATTTTTACAGAATGGATCGATTTTCTTGAAAATGTGAGAATAAGTAGTGGATAGTCCAAGAATCAAAATCTATATGATGCCAAAAAGCGCTTTTACCATGGGGGTGGTTGCCACCCCATCTCGAAGGTGGAAATTTTTTATTATATTTTGACCCCAAAACTTGGTAAAAACATTCATTCTAAGCAAAACACGTTCTATACATTTTTTTGATAAAATTAACAGTTTTCGATTTATTAGCTATCGAAAGTGTTAGTTTTAAAAAATCAATGTTTTTAATAAGTTTTCTGCTAATAATTCCAAAAGTTTTGGTTGTATCAAAACAACTTTACTTAATAAAAATGCATAATAATGTAAGTTAGCGATGTTTTTAGTCATTGGCCTTATTCATTCTACTTTATTTATGTATTATTAATAAATTCTAGAAGTTTGATTGGCTTAGAATGATTAGTTTTTAAAAAACTGGAGTTAAAAGCGGATAACGAATTTTTGTACTTTGGTAAAAATGCCATTTTCTTCAGAATAAAAAGGTTAGTATCAGAGATACGAAAAAATGTTTAAATATGAAATTGTAGGTTATTTAAATTCCCAAGAACTTGGTTTGAAAAAATTTTTTCTACGGCCAAAATTGAGTGAATCGTAAATGAATATATCGAAAACATTCATTTTTTCGATATAAAACTAACAATTTCGATAGCGAATAAATCGAAAACTATTAATTTTATCAAAAAAATGTATAGAACATTTTTTGCTTAGAATTAATGTTTTTATCAACTTTTGTAGTCAAAATATAATAAAAAATTTCCACCCCCGAGATGGGTTGGCAACCACCCCCATGGTAAAAGGGCCTTTCGGTATAATATGAATTTTGATCCTTGGACTATCCACTACTTATTCTCAAATTTTCAAGCAAATCGATCCATTCTGTAAAAATTGCGAGGTAAAAAGCTTCGGTTCCTATATTATTAATAAACTGCAAACTTTTTATCTAATCAATTGTGCAGTGAACATTTTTTTTTGCGTTTTTGTTACTTATTTTATTTATTTATTAAAAAAATTAAATTGTTTCAGGTTTTTGACTACTGCCATATGGAACTAAAGAGAAAAACAATGGAGTCTATATCTGTTAATAGTAATGCTAAAATCTCAGATTCTGGTTATTCAAACAGTTGCAGTAACACCAATTCTCAAAGAAGGTAAATATCTTCCTCAAATAACAATTTACAGGTTCCTTGATTTTTTTGATGACAAGACAATTTTAATTTTTAATAGATAAGTCCAACTCTAGCTTCTTCTTCTTATGGTGCTTTCTCCTTTAGTGGAGGTTAGCGACTACGCTGGCAAATTTGTCTCTGCCCAATGCGGCTCTAAACAAAGATGTTGAATCAAGGCCAGTCTAGTCTATGATATTTCTAAGCCATGAAATCTGGCGCCTACCGGGACCCCGTTTTCCTTCAAACTTACCCTGGATGATCAGTTGCGCGATGCGGCACTTTTCGTTTCTCATTATGTGTCCCAGGTAGCTAACTTTTCTGACTTTAATGATTTTTAGCAGTTCCCTATCTGTACCTATTCTTCTCAGAACATTTTCGTTTTTTCGTTGGGGTGTGGGTTGTCCAAGGTATTTTAAAGATTCTTCTATAAAGCCAGAGTTCAAAGGCTTCTAACTTGTTCATCAGTTTTGTGTTGAGTGTCCAGGCCTCCGTTCCATACAAAAGTATTGACCACACATAGCAATGCAGAAAACGACATCTAAGGCTGATATTAATGCTACTGTTACAAAATAAGCTTTTCATTTTGATAAACCCTTGTCGGGCTACCTCTTTTCTCGCTCCAACTTCTTGTTTATAATCAAGTTGATTGTTGAACCAGCAACCAAGATATTTGTATTGGTTTACGTATTCAAGCTGTTGGTGTTTCACATATATTGGAAGGGGTAAATTTTTGTTCCTTGATATTTTCATAACTTTGATTTTCGCAGGATTGATCTTCATCCCCATTTTTTCACAACTCTCAGTAACCCTATCTAACAGTATCTGCAGACTATAGTCCGAATCAGTCATTAATACCGTGTCATCTGCATAGCGGATGTTATTTACTCTTTGACTTTTTATCATGATTCCTTCTGAAGAGTGCGACAAAGCGTTCGCAAATATTACCTCAGAGTAGACGTTAGACATTATGGGTGAAAGCACACAACCCTGTCTAACACCTCGTTGTATTTCAATTCACCTTGACGTGTTACCATTGGTCTTTATGATTACTGTCTGATTCCTATAAATAGCCTCTATAATTTTAGAATCTCTTTTGTCGACTCCGATGTCGTTCAATCTTTATATCAAGGTCTTGTGCTGCACCCTATCGAACGCTTTTTCAAAATCTATAAAACAGTCAAAAAGGTCAACAACTCTAGCTAAGTTTCTGAAATTGGATGTCATCATCATTGGTATCACAGCTCATTATGAGCCAAAGCCTTCTTCATAACAATCCTCTATTCACCCCTGTCTCTAGCAACTCGTCTTCATGCTTTAACTTTATTTGATTCCGCTGATTTACTTGAGTCAGAAAATTTTGTTAGATCATCAACAAAATTGCTGTCATTTAGCAAAATAAAGGTACTAAAGTATTATTAAACAATTTTAGTGCAAGTTCAAAATCTATCCATAGTGGAAGTAACTCTAGCAGAAGTAGTGGATACTGTGGTGGAACAACAATTCCAGATGGAAGGTGAGCAAATTATTGTAACAGTGTATGATCTATGGATCCACAAAAATAGTATCTGTATTAGTATATCAAGATATCTAAACCAATTCTTTTTTAGTGTCGATATTGGTCCACAACCCCCCAAACGCAGCAAAGACAAGGAGCACAAAAACAAGAAAGTTAAACCCATTACTTTATTGTCCACAGTGACGAGCATTAGCAGTTCTACGTTGACGTTGACCCCTAGTGAAAATCTCAACACTTCTGTTCAAAATGTGAAGGATATATTTCCTGAGCCTCTAATTGGTAAGATTTAAAGTAAGATAGTATGTTTGATAGATCGTAATATATTAAGAAAGCAAAACTTCAATGAATGCGGTACGCATCTAAACATTCCGTATATGTATTTGGCACCTAGGAGTTTTCTATTGGTTCCTTGCGGCACGCGGTCATATTTCAACCAATACGCGGCGAGGTGCCAAACGCATATACGGAATGTTATTCGGTGCGAAATTCATATACGGAATGTTAAATATTCGTAGACGCAAAAAGATAAATTTTTATTAGTCAGTTAAAAGGATATTGATTTTAAAATACTTGCTATTATCATTAAATAAAAATAAAACAATTATAGTATTTGGAATGTTACTTGGTGCGAAATTCATATGAGGAATGTTAAATATTCGTAGACTAAAAATACGACTTTTTATTAAGTCAGTTAAAGAATTGTGATTTTAAAATATTTTGTTAATGTATTATTAAATAAAAATAAAACAATTATTACCTATATGGAATGTTATTTGACACGAAATTTATAAATGGAATGGTATGGTATATATTTGAGAGACTTTATTATTTCTTTATTTGACTATTTCGCTTTCGCAGAATTTTTAAGGACTTGCACGTGTTGTATAATATGTTTTTTCTACGACCCTTTAATAACATGCTCATTATTCGCTATTTTTTCATAGTTAATAGCACCCATTACTGTACCCGTGAGTAATAATTCATTACTCACGGGCTGAAGTTACTCACGGGTCATTACTCACGGGCTGAAGTTAGATTCAAGTGACGCATGCCACTTTTAGTATTAATCGTATATAAACTGCAAATAAAATTACTTCAAGTTGTTTATTTAATACAATAATTATTGTAATTTATATCAATAATTAACTTCGAAAAATTTTTAAACGCATTTTAACTGTAACAATGTCAGTATATTTTTTACGTTTATATCTTGTTTACTAAACATTTTGACGTTTATCATTTATTTTAGTGACAGTGACATTAGCTCATTTTGTTTATTTTAATTAGAATTTATAACTAATATTGTGTTTATTTTTCAAGTTATATTGTGTTAAATATGTTATAACATATTATGTATAGTTATATTATTATATTATATATAGTTAAATGTAAATATACATTATAACTATTGAAATACGTCCACCGACAACAGACATTTCCTATTTATTAGATTAATTGACAGTAGGTACAAATTTAAGCTTATATTTTTTCGGAAACGAATAGAACTTATATTGACTATTTCTAGTTGTATTTTTACAATAAATAATAATTCGGTAATAGTAGGCAACCAATTATTCAGCCACGTACTAGGGGTAAATAGCATTTAGGTATTCTTGTAAATTATTATAATTTAAATCTGGAGTAGTTGATAATTACATTTTTTACTAATTAAAATAAAATAAAAAAGGTCGTAGAAAAAGTATAGTATTCTACTCGCATGTAATGGCTATTACTCACTCTGATGAATTACGACACTCGCCTACGGCTCGTGTCGCAAACTTCATCATCGTGAGTAATAGCCATCATTACATGCTCGTTGAATAATATACTATAGATTTATGTTTCAACTATTCAATTCTGTTATTTCTGTTAAAGTTTGGGGCTGTGTGCTACCAGACGAAAATAGTCGTCTCTTTTTTATCTACGAACATTTAAAATTCCGTATATGAATTTCGCACCAAATAACATTCCATAATATGGATAATAAATAATAACATATTATGCTGTACTTGTTTTATTTTTATTTAATAATACATTAACAAAATATTTTAAAATCAGTCTTCTTTAACTGACTTAATAAAAAGTCGTCTTATCTAGTCTACGAATATTTAACATTCCGCATATGAATTTCGCACCAAGTAACATTCCAAATACTATAATTGTTTTATTTTTATTTAATGATAATAACAAGTATTTTAAAATCAATCTCCTTTTGACTGACTAATAAAAAGTAATCTTTTTGTTGCTTCTACGAATATTTAACATTCTGTATATGAATTTCGCACCGAATAACATTCGCTATACGTGTTTGGCACCTCGCCGCGTATTGATTGAAATGTGACCGCGTGCCGCAAGGAACCAATAGAAAACTCCTAGGTGCCAAATACATATACGGAATGTTTAGATGCATGCGGTACAATATTAGCACCAAATTTTAAAAATAGTGAAGTGTAACATAACTATAAAGAAAAATCACCTTAGCATGGGCCGCATATGGAGCTCTATCAGACAGCTTCAAGAGCAACAAGCATGCTAAATTATCAAAAAAGAAGACGTTAGATCAATGTATGCTTCTAGTCATGACTTACGGCGCAGAAACACTATCGTTAACACAGGCCACAGCAACCAAATTTAGGCCCTCAGACGAATGAACCGGTTACTACTTAGACTGATTCTCAGAAACAGGGTTAGAAACGAGGAAATCAGAAGAAGGACAGGCGTCACAGGTGTTATGGAGCTAATAGCATGGCTGAAGTGGAATTATGCGGGCCATGGGGCCAGGGTGAAGGACGGAAGGTGGACCTAATAAATTACAGAGTGGAGACCATGAGCAGACACAAGAAGTAGCGGTAGACGTCAAAAGAGTTGCTGGGAATTGGTTGCAGAAAGCTCAATACCGACAGAACTGGAAGAAATTAGGAGAGACCTATGTTCAACTTTGCACGCAGAACTGCACCGGGCTTCCATGCTACTCCCCCAGAAACCCTATGGCGTCACAGAAAGCCACAAGTCTCGTCAAAGGCAACTCCCTCACCTAGTTCGGCTAGATAGATGCCGATCCCAGGATCTGTTCTATCTCTCAGATCAAACAATTCGCGTCAAAGTCGCCAACCAAATCTCCACCCCATTTACTCCACAAGCAGGAGTACCACAAGGGTCAATATTAGCTCCTAACTACACACAGCATACAACAGTGACATTTTCCATCCCATTAATCGAACTGAGTCAACCTACTTTACGCCGACGATACTCACCGATACTGCTTTGCTGACTACGGGTACTGCATATGGCACGCTGAAGCATCCCTCTGTATTCGAGAGGGCCCAAACACAACTAAACAAGGTTGTTACATGGTGTAACAAATAGAGAGTCACCCTCAACCCAACTAAAACCCAAATGATAGCCTTCAGACACCCTAAAAGTTCCAAGAACGAAAGGGCTAGAATAACCCTTCAAGAAGAGGCTCTTGAATTTCGTCCGTCGGTGGTCTACTTGGGGGTCCATTTTAGCAGGATACTCAACTGAAACATTGACATCCAACACACCTTAAACAAGGTAAGAAATAGAGCTAAACTCCTCGGAGCTCTATCTGAAACGTTTGGAGGCACATCAATCAAGACTCTCCTACACACCTACAAAACGTACATAAGGCCCATTATCGACTACAAAGCAGTTCTCTATGCCTCACTAAATCGACAACACAACAACATCCTCGGTTGCGAACGCAGAATACTCGGAAAGTGCCTCAGGAAGCACTGGAGATATCCGTCGGTATTGGTACACCCACTCGCAAAAATGCCCCCCATTAACGAGAGAATACGTTCTCTCAGCAACAAATACGTTACGCATACGATTAATGGAAATAACCACAGAGCAAAATATGTTCTAAGCACCCCTTGCAATCGGCAAGGTCAAAGTTCCATTCCCTCCGGTCAATCTTCTACAATTGGCCAGAAACGAACTACCTGATGAGTACTACGGAATTTTAGAACAAACTCCCCTAATATATCGCAGATAACCAAGCTGCA
Source organism: Diabrotica virgifera virgifera (assembly GCF_917563875.1). NCBI lineage: Eukaryota > Metazoa > Arthropoda > Insecta > Coleoptera > Chrysomelidae > Diabrotica > Diabrotica virgifera. Next base: position 6,818,363 of record NC_065448.1, read on the forward strand.
TCCCCACACGCTGATCCAAAAGCCGTTCCTCTATGGCGACAGATTTGGACCCTCCTTTGCTGACTGGACGCTTTACTGGGCTACGGCAACTTCCCTCCTTCATCTCTATAGCTTCTGTGCTAAAACCATCTTCTGAACCCCTACTCCACTGGCAATTTTGCTCCTCCACTCTTCACCTAACTTTCACCTAACATTCACAACGAGCTTACTCTTATCGTCCCTATACTCCTGAAAAGGAGGTTCCTTCACCGTAAAGAGGCACAAGCCTAAACGGGGTATAAATAACGTGTTCCATTCCAGGATCTGCCACCTCCGATAGGCCAATGCCGGGCACTCCCAGAGGACATGTGAGGAGGTTTCCTCCTTCTCATTATATAGACAACACCGTGAGCCATCCGCCAGTCCAAGCATATGGAGGTGACGTCGGAATCTACAGTGGTCGATGAGCATACTGACCACCAGGGAGCATCTTGCACGATCTAGAAGAAGCAGTTGGGCTGTAAGACTTTTGGATGGCTCCACTATGTGGAGCCTGGGCTGTCTCAAACCTCCACAACTGGCCTAGAAGTCCTGTAACCTCCGCAGAAGAAGATCCCTGATACTACCCCGACCAGTACTGAAGGACACCCCAATCACAGACAGAGAGGATGAGCTCCGTCTTGCCAGGGGGGTTCATCCCCGTGGCTTACTGTAAAGAGACCGAAATCATTAGACCGAAAGCAGTAGACCGAACTTATTAGACCGAAAAGCACTTTACCGAAACCTCACTAGACCGAACAGCAGAAGACCGAAAAGCAGTTCTTTTTACTTGTCGCAGTAAAAGAGATAAGACTAATGTAATTACAACTAAATGTTATTTGGATGGTTATTATAAACAGTTAAAATGGTGTTAACGGCACTCTACCCTTAATTTATTGTTACCTTCACTAATTTGTTTAACGGATGAAAATTATTTCATATCAGACTGTTCAGAGTAACAATTTACACAGTCTATATATAAAATAATACAAAAAAATACAATAAACAAAAAGACAGATATACAAAATCTTAGCATAATTTACTTCAAACTTTTTAAATTTATTTACCATTAGCCCAGTAAATGAACGGGAAATTCGGCGATACCGTGTAATTTTCAGGGGCAACTCCGAATTGCATGAAAATTTGGATTTAGGTTCTACTTACCCTCCACTTCAAAGTTGAAATTGTGCCTTTGATTGCTTTTACTTGGGGGGTGACAGTCACCCCTTCTCGGGGGTGAAAAACCATACGTTCAAAATAAGACCGGAAATGCATAAATTGACTGATTTTAAGCAACTTTTGTTCTATAGAGTGTTTTACGTAAGTTAATACTTTTCGAGTTATTTGCCATTGAAAATGTTGATTTTTCGACAAAAAACTACGTTTTCAGACGGTTTTTCGCAAATAACTCAAAAAGTAAATATTTTATCGAAAAAAATACCTTTAGCAAAAGTGTAGCTTATAAAAAACCCAACAAAACGATGTATCAGTAAAATCTATCAATCAAATAAAAACAAAGTTGTAGCTCATGAATAATACGTCCTTATTCGTCTAATTTCAAATCGAATATTTCAAGGTGAAATCACCGAAAAATTAAGCACTTTTCGGGAAAAACCCATTTAAACTTTTTTAAAGTGTTTATAAAAAGCTTTGTTTTAATTGTTAACAAAAGTTGTAGCACTAAAAATAAGCGAGTTACGCTCAAAATAAAGTTGGCCCTTTTTTTTTTTGTAAAAAATCATGAAAATCTCGCCGTGTTTAGCTCCCCAAATGAAATTAATCGCTACCGCTTTACAAACAGTTGACTTACCTATCTATTTTTTATATGATCTCTCAGTTTCACCGGTTTAAAGTGTTTATTTTTGAAATGGTTATAATTGAGAAAGCTTGAATGGGTCACTAATCATGAGTGTATGCAAATTTTGAACAGCCATATATTAACCAATTTTTGTTTTACGGAGAAACAAAATAAACTAGCATATTTATAATAGCAAAACCTACATTTTTTTACACTTTAAGATTTTCCTTATCACTAATACTTTTTAAGTTATTTTGAAAAAATTAAATTTTTCAAAAATTTTTAGAAAATTTTTTTTACTATAAAACCAAATGTTTTCAAAAATTCACTTCAAACCAATCAAACTTACAGATCATATAAACAATACACATACAGTTAAAATAGATTGTAAAGCCAAACGATTAATTTCATTTAGGGTGCTAAATAGAGGGAGGTTTTCACGATTTTTTTTTACCAAAAAAAAGGGGCCAACTTTTTTTTCAGTGTAACTCGTTTATTTTTGATGCTGTAAACTTCTGTAAAAAACAAATAATAAGCTTTTTTTCGATACTTTAAAAATGTTAATAAGGTTTTCCCGAAAAACGCTTCTTTCTTCAGTGATTTCGCGTTGAATTATTCGATTTGGAATTAGACGAATAAGAACGTATTTTTCATGAGCTACAACTTTGCTTCTACTCAATTTGTATACTTTACTGGTACATCATTTTTTTTTCGTTTTTTTATAGGCTACACTTTTGCTAAAAATATTTTTTTCGATAAAATATTTACTTTTTGAGTTATTTGGGAAAAACGGTCTGAAAACGTAGTTTTTTGTCGAAAAATCAACATTTTAAATCGCGAATAACTCGAAAAGTATTGACTTACGTAAAAAACTTTATAGAACAAAAGGTGCTTAAAATAAGTCAATTTATCCATTTCCGGCCTCATTTTAAACACGCGTTTTTCACCCCCCGAGAAGGGGTAAATGTCACCCCCAGGTAAAAGCAACCAAAGGCACAAATTCAACTTTGAAGTGGAGGGTAAGTGTAACCTAAATCCAAATTTTCATGCAATTCGGAGTTGCCCCTGGAAATTACACTCCAAAACGGTCATTTATTGGGCTACATTTCGGTCTAATGAGTTCGGTCTAATTGTCGTGTACCCAACCCCGTTACCCCGGTTCATTACCTTCCACACCTGTGTGTCCCGGTACCATACCAACCTAATTCTGTTGGTCAGAGCAACATCATCTAGTGCTCTCTTGTACTCAAAAACCAGCTTAGAGCTGATCTTGGGCGCTTCCAAAGCCCTTAGCACTGCCTGGCTCTCAAAGCAGATAGAGATGGTCCTGCTTGGGCAAGCCCTGTCTGTAATCTCTTGAATGGATGATGACGATTATCATGACAAAAGAAAGAAAATACTTTCAGGATCAACCTAGAATGAATAAAACTGAGCAAGGGGAACCACAGAAAGAGATCACTGGTGAGAGATACTCACTGGTGGAGCTAAACAGCTTCCACAAATGTTTTTCTGATCCGAAGACGTGCATGCACTGTCAAGAGGAGTACTTTAACTGAGATACTGTTGAATAATTTTTTTTTTTTTTTTTATTTAAATTAAAGTGTCTCGGCAACTAATGACCATTGGCACTGGTACAAAATTTTACAATATTATTTACATACAATAATTACAGTTTGTTTTTGTACAAGTTACAACTTAATATTACAATTACACTAAATAGTAAAGGTGACAATCTTTCAAGAAACACATTATGGCACTGTACATGTTTGTAGAACCGAGTAGGTCACTTAAATTGTTTTGAAAGTTGTAGTGGACTCTTTGAACTCTATACTGGACACATTCCAGTAATATGTGCTGGACTGTTAATGTTCACAACGAGGACGATTTTCAGAGGACATCAGATATCCATGTGTAAGACGAGTGTGACCTATTCTGAGCCTTCTGATAATTGTACTGTCTTTTCTGCTCGTTTGGGGCATGGTGATGGAGGTAACAGTTCGTTGAATTGTGCGTAGTTTTGTATTTTGCATGTTCCAGTGTGTTTGCCAGGTGCTTAATACATTGTTCTTGATTTTAGCCTTTAGATCTTGGTGAAGTTGCATGTTTTCTAGATTTTCAAGAGAGCAGGCCTCTTTTGCTGCTTGATCAGCGCTCTCATTGCCATTGATACCAACATGGGATGGTATCCAGATGATGGTTACTGAAATACCATTTTTTGACTGTTGTTGGCAGATGTTGTGGATGATCTGTACAATGGGATGTAAGGAGTATATATTTTTGATAGAACCAATCGCAGCGAGAGAATCGGAACATATCACTAGTGATTTCTCGTTAGTAGTGGGCAACTCTAATGCCTTAAGTATTCCGTACAGTTCAGCTGTGTGTATACTGCATCTGGGAGAAAGTCGATATGATGCTACTGTTGTATTCGAGGTGGTAACGGCACAACCGACGGCTTGTTCTTCTTTGGAGGCATCTGTGTAAAGAATCTTGTCATAGTAATGTGTATGTATAAGTTCTTGAAATTTCTGTACCAAGAGAGTTCTGGGCGTTTCTTCTTTTTTGTATCGATTTAAGCTGGTAACGACAGTAGGTAGCTTTTTGGTCCACGGGGGAATACTGGACGTAGTAACAGGAGTTGTGAGTGTTAGATCTGTATCTTTTAGAAGAGTTTTTAAAATTTGTGAGAAAGAATGTGATCGAGGTTGAATATTATCTGGAACTCCAGATCTATCTTACTTCTCTAGAGTATCTGCTAATCCGAAAAATCCAGTCATTCAACTAATTAATACCCCCCACCCTGTTCCAGATAATACTCAACCTCGATCACATTCTTTCTCACAAATTTTAAAAACTATGCTAAAAGATACAGATCTAACACTCACAACTCCTGTCACTACGTCCAGTATTCCTCCGTGGACCAAAAAGCTACCTACTGTCGTTACCAGCTTAAATCGATACAAAAAAGAAGAAACGCCCAGAACTCTCTTGGTACAGAAATTTCAAGAACTTATACATACACAGTACTATGACAAGATTCTTTACACAGATGCCTCCAAAGAAGAACATGCCGTCGGTTGTGCCGTTACCACCTCAAATACAACAGTAGCATCATATCGACTTTCTCCCAGATGCAGTATACACACAGCTGAACTGTACGGAATACTTAAGGCATTAGAGTTGCCAACCACTAACGAGAAATCATTAGCGATATGTTCCGATTCTCTCGCTGCGATTGGTTCTATCAAAAATATATACTCCTTACATCCCATTGTACAGAGCATCCACAACATCTGCCAACAACAGTCAAAAAATGGTATTTCAGTAACCATCATCTGGATACCATCCCATGTTGGTATCAATAGAAATGAGAGCGCTGATCAAGCAGCAAAACAGGCCTGCTCTCTTGAAAATCTAGAAAACATGCAACTTCACCAAGATCTAAAGGCTAAAATCAAGAACAATGTATTAAGCACCTGGCAAACACACTGGAGCATGCAAAATACAAAACTACGCACAATCCAACGAACTGTTACCTCCATCACCATGCCCCAAATGAGCAGAAAAGACAGTACTATTATCAGAAGGCTCAGAATAGGTCACACTCGTCTTACACATGGATATCTGATGTCCTCTGAAAATCGTCCTCGTTGTGAACATTGTGATGAGCCATTAACAGTCCAGCACATATTACTGGAATGTGGCCAGTATAGAGTTCAAAGAGTCCACTACAACTTTCAAAACAATTTAAGTGACCTACTCGGTTCTACAAACATGTACAGTGCCATAATTTGTTTCCTAAAAGATTGTCACCTTTACTATTTAGTGTAATTGTAATATTAAGTTGTAACTTGTGCAAAAACAAACTGTAATTATTGTAAGTAAATAATATTGTAAACTTTTGTACCAGTGTCAATGGCCATAAGTTGCCGAGACACTTTAATTTAAATAAAAAAAAAAAAAAAAAAATTAGGTTTTTAAGCACTGGTCAGGCAAATTTTTAATCTCTTGTACAGGGTGTCTGCGTGATTTAGAACCATATGGGATACTTTTTTAATATCAATTTTACGAAAAAAAGTCATTCTTTATAAAGTGCTCTGCATAGTCTAGAACCTAAGATGCAAACATCAGATATCAAATTTTGTCAACAGTATACGAGGTATATCAAAAAATATGAATTTCGCCCAAGAGCAAACTACCTTTATATTTCAAAATATCAAAAAATTTTATTATGAAAAGTTATTTGTAATTAAAAACCATATTCAAATATGCAATAACAGCCTTCTACTTGAAAAAAAAATTTCTGAAATTTTCCTAAATTACCGATTCCGAACATCATTTTTATTTATTAGACATGTAATAACTCTTTTATTAATAATTTTAGGAAAAAAAGTTAATAGAATAGAATAGAATAGAATAGAAAAGAATTCCAGAATTCTTTCTAAATTCATATTATTTGACACACCTCGTATAAAATTAACAAACTTGGATAACTGATGGTTGCATCTTGAGGTTTAGACCATGCACAGATTTTTATGAAGAATAACTTTTTTATACAAAAATACCATAATAAAATTTTTTGATATTTTGAAATATAAAGGTAGTTTGCTCTTGAGCGAAATTCATATTTTTTGACATACCTCGTATACTGTTGACAAAATTTGATATCTGATGATTGCATCTTAGGTTTTAGACTATGCAGACCACTTTATAGAGAATGACTTTTTTTCGTAAAATTGATATTAAAAAAGTTTCCCATATGGTTCCAAGTTACGCAGACACCCTGTATATAAACATAATTTTAATTATTCTAATTGTATCTATTTCATTATAATTTTAGGGGTTGAGGCTGTCGTTCCCCAAATTGCCATTGAAGTTCCTGTTACTGTAGAAAAATTGAACGATATTATATCAGAACATCAACCTAGCCCAGTGGTGCTAGAACCTGTTACAGGTAATAGCCTTTTAGTAATTATTTAACGACACTTAAAAGGAATAATTAAAATTTTGGTTTTTATGATTTCCTATAATTAATACGTAATTGTACCATGTAGATAAAGATGTTCCAATATGAAATTGAATTTTACATAAAAAAATATTTCAACCGTAAGATCGAAAATTAGGTTCCATTTCTAGCCATAGATAACTAAAAGGTTGACATTTTGTCCATTTTCAAATTCAATTGAATTATGTCAAACCTGGGCATGAAGATAACTCAAGATGGAACACTCGATGCTGCTACAAACGGCAGAAACATACAGGGTAGAAAAGCCATATCCATGATGAACGACATTCTGTGGGACTAAAAAATATTTAAAGCGAAGAAACAGCTCATACATAGGGTATTTCATTGGGAAACGGAAATACTTTAACGGTGAATAGAGGTCACCGAGCCGGTTCTAGATATACTACATTTTTTGCCCTGTCAACTTTTATAACCGAGTTACAGGGTGTTTTATCGATTTTGCCCATTTCTTTCCTAAGCCATAACTTTAGAACCACCCTGTATATTTTTTTGATATTTGGTACACATATGTCTCATTCAAAACCCAAAGGACCGACATACTAACCATAAGAAAAATCCAGGTCCGGATTAACAAAAAATTATAAAGTAATTGTGACCTTAAAACAACACCCTGTATATTCAAATTTTGAAAATCTGTTTGTATATTTGAAAAGAGCACAAAAAAGTAAGTTTAATGGTTCGCTTCAAATTTTCGGCCAGATAATTTTATGACTTTAATTTTGACATTATATTTAATTTTTTTAGAACTCTTGACATTAAAAAGCAGGTATTATTAACTTTTAGTTACAAATTATTAAAGTTAATGAATAAATACTCATTTTAAAAATAATCAATAATTATTTGCCACATTGGAACGACCCAATTACTAATGACAAGAAAAATCCAGGTCCGGATTAACAAAAAAATATAAAGTAATTGTGAACTTGAACCAACACCCTGTATATTGAAATTTCGAAAATTTGTCAGCGCATTTTAAAAGAGCATAAAAAACTGTGATTAAAGGTTCATTTTAATTTTTTCGCCGTTGATTTAATTACATCAATTATGAAAGTGTATTGAAATTTTAAAGAACTCAGATTAAAAACCAGGTATAGTCGATTCGCTAAACTCAGACACAATTGACTAATGATTTTAGTAGGTAATTTTTTTGTTTTTTGTCAGTTTCGCCAAAATTGGCAAAATTACTAACTATTTAGTAATTATTAACTATTTAGTAATTATTTTTTTGCCAATTTTACCAACCTGGCACAATTACTTCCTAAAATAACTAGCCAGTTGTGTCTGAGTTTAGCGAACAGACTATATGTATTATTAACTTTTAATAATTTGATGTTAATGAATCAATACTTATTTTAAAAATACTTAATATTTATTTACTACGCTGGCTTCATGGATTCTCTGGATTTGTAGCTGTATGCACATCATTAAAACTTAGAATTGCAAGAATTGGGATATTTTAATGATTTAGTAAAGAATTAAAAAAACAGCTATATTTATTAAAAAAAAATTCGTTTAAACAATTCAACAATTTAACATAAATTAAAAATATTTGAACTATAACAGTTGCTCAAAATGTCCGCCATTTTGTTCGATGCATTTCCGTGCTCGATTTAAAAGATTTCGAATCTAATTACATTGGGATTGTTCTTTATTTTTCTGGCAGCTTCTTGTGACCTTGACAGAATGAATCAATATGATTTCAAAATTGCCGTAATTAAATTATCTGCGCAAAAATTTGACATGCTCATTTTAACGCAGTTTCTTATGCTCTTTTAAAATACGCAAACAAATTTTCAAAATTTCAATATACAGGGTGTTGTTTCAAGGTCACAATTACTTTATATTTTTTTGTTAATCCGGACCTGGATTCTTCTTGTCATTAGTAATTGGGTCGTTCCAATGTGGTAAATAAGTATTGATTATTTTTAAAATTAGTCTTTATTCATTAAATTTAATAATTTAGAACTAAAAGTTAATAATATCTGCTTTTTAATGTCAGAGTTCTTAAAAAATTCAATATAATTTCAAAATTAAAGTCAGAAAATTGTCTGGCCGAAAAATTGAAGCAAACCATTAAACTTACTTTTTTGTGCTCTTTTCAAATATGCAAACATATTTTCAAAATTTGAATATACAGGGTGTTGTTTTAAGGTCACAATTATTTTGTAATTTATTGTTAATCCGGACCAGGATTTTTCTTATGGTTAGTATGTCGGTCGTTTGGGTTCTGAATGAGACATATGTGTACCAAATTTTAAAAAAATATACGGGGTGGTTCTAAAGTTATGGATTAGGAAAGAAATGGGCAAAATCGATAAAACACCCTGTAACTCGGTTATAAAGGTCGGTAGGGCAAAAAATGTAGTATATCTAGAACCAGCCCGGTGACATCTATTCACCATTAAAGTATTTCCGTTTCCCAATGAAACACCCTGTATAATACCATACTTAAAAGTGTTATCACATATGGCAGAGAAGTTTGGCCAAAGAACAGAGAAAATGTTACTAGTAACAGAAATGGACTTCTGGAGAAGAGCAGCAGGCAAATCAAGAAGAGATCGGATGCCAATTACCAAATGAGGGAATACGAGAAATGATGGGAGTCACACATACGATAATTGATGACATAAAAACAAAACAACTCATATGGTACGGCCATGTACAGAGAATGCCAGATGACAGGATCTTTAAACAGATTTTGGCGTAGACACCACAAGGTAGAAGAAAAAGGGGAAGGCCGAGAAGAAGCTGAAGGGAGGGAATTGAAAAAGAACTAGAAGAAAGAGAAATCCCTCCAGGTTTATGGTTAAACCAGAGAAGAATGGCGATTAGGAGTCGGAGAACGCTGTAAACCGATAGTAGTTGTTCAATTCAATTACCTGTTGGAACAAATAATAAGCATTTACAACAAATAGTCCATTGAAATGTTACATTTTTAGGCCATACTTGTTAGAGGAGTCAATTTTATTTTTTTAATGTGTAGGGGGGATCAGTAGAAGCTTAAGTTCAAGTTTTTGGGGTTGCTGTCCTCGTCCCCCGGCCGTCATTTTGGAAAAGGGGTGCAAAGGGGTTTCGCGCTATATCTCGTAAACTACCAACCCTACGGAAAATCTAATAAAACATAAAATGTAGCAAATTAAATTTTCTACAATTTTATTTCTATTACTTTTTATCGTCAAGGGACCAACAAAAAAGTTATAAACAAAAATAAGTAAACATTTTTTAACAAGTTTCCTTTTGGAGGTTATAACTTTTTTCAGTTCATTTTACAATAAAATAAAATTATAGCAATTTTGTAGAGGGATTTTCAGCGAACAATTTTCACTATAAAGGTGTTTTTCTTCAAACGTCAAATAATGATGACATTACTTATCTAACTTGATCCTGTCAAAGTTTGATGTCTCCGCCGGCAGCAGTTTTTTTTCCCATTTCTTTACGGCGGAGGGAAAAATGTTGTCATGGCAACAATATGAAACATGTCACAAAGCAACAATACAAATGTCATTAACAACAATTAAACATCATTTTTATTTATAGTAATATTAAAAGTACAATTAGTTAATGAGGCATTTTCAAAATTGAAACCGTGCAAAAATGTTCCCGACTCTTGATACGCATTGGTAATTGTTGATGATACTGATGGTCGAGCACAACTTTCAGCAATCATTCCCGATGTTGGCGAATCATGAGGGTTTAAAATTTTTTGAGCATTATCGTTCTTATTTCTTATTGAATCCTCTATATATCCTTCGGCAACCGTGCTTGATTTCCAGCCCCCATGTCGTTTGAGGCATTCTAGATTTCCGCCTCCATCAATTAAAAGTGTTGTTGCTTTTTGGGCTACTGCGCTGATCGAATGTATTCCCATGACGCTTCGGTAACACTTTCCATTTTGGTACTTGATAAAAAATCGGTTTTCTGTGAAATTTTCAGGCCGCAGTGATGCATACTTTTTATACAGTTTAATGTAGTTTTGACCAATTATCGTAAAAGATCTAATTTGTCGTGTTTTACTGTCTGGGATTTTGATAATTATTACATTTTCTTTATCCTCAATGTCCAGTCTTCATTTTTACCATTTCGTCGCATCGACAGGCGCCGGTAACCCCAATTAACAAAACAATCTGAAATATTTTTATAATTTAGTAGAGTATACTACATGCTTTGCAATATAATTTTTTTTACCTTTAATCCTAAATACAACTTATCTGGCGCTTCAAACAAAAATTTATCAAACTCGTCTTTAGTGAAAACTTTAGACTTCTTTGCAGTATATCCTTCGCTTGTATTTTTCAGAAAGGCAAGTAACTTTAAAAATTTGGTTATATCCACATTTTTTCTAATAACTAACTCGGATTTTATCATAGAGTATCGTGACCACATTGTAGAAGATTTCCATTTATTTTCATTTTCCATTATATTAAAATATGCCAGTAAAACGTCTTCGGTAACTTGCCGTACTCCTCTTGTATCGCACAACTCTTGGAAGTGCTTGTACGCTAACCGATACTTTATTCCGGACTTGGAGGGCCCCAAACGTGCTACTGCATCATTAGCAGCGGACTCATTGCGCTTGCGGTTGCAACAACAATAAGCTGTCTTTAATAATTGCAAACAACTGTAACCAGGGAGACGCAAATCCCACCGACGACTTAATTATTTTAATTTCTAACATCTAGACGACTTTGATAGTTGTCACAGTTAATTTCGAGTAAAAATAGCGTATGAATTGTACTATTTATGGTTGAAAATTGCTACGTTTGAAGAAAAAATAGTATACTTTATTACTCTATTACTTATTACTCTATTACGCGCCTCACTTCGTTCGGCGCGTAATATCGGGCGCGTCAAGAAAAGTCATGCTTCTCCGCCTCATAAAGTAATAGACTATTATTTTATTTATTTATCTAGGTTTTACAACGCTCCAAACTTGACCATATTCTCGAATGCTCTTAGGGATACAATAAAAACAAAACGTGGGGCTTACTTTTCTATCTTAATATTATTTTATTCATTCAATCTATTATGATTTTAACATTCCTATGCTTTTATTAATCTATTTTTGACCTTTCTCCCCACTATAAAACTTAGAACCCTAAGCATATATAGAAAAGGCCCAAGAAGTTGTTTGAGGACAAATTCGCCGGTCCAGAAGAAGAATGACGCAACCGCAAAATGCAAAATTCTTTAGAAGAGCAAAAAAAAAAACGATTTTTAAATATTTAAAATAGGGATTAAATGAAAAGTAATCGTCCAGGAGCATCGGTACGGCCTTTGTTCTTTGACAACGATGGCTTTTATTTTCATCGATATTGGTTCAAATTTCTTTATTTTAATTTAATCGCCCCATTTTCAACCATATCTACAGTTGCGTCATTATGCATCTAAAACAAGGTCTAAAATAGCGCGTATTTCAGTAACGACGCATCTACCCTATAGTGGCTCAGCACATTTTTACAGTTCGGTCTTTTTGTATCATCTTTACATAGTATTTTAGAAGTTAATTGCGCAATAAACAGGAATTGACAAAATTTGCAGTTACGTCATTTTTCTTCCGTACCGGACTGAATATCTGCCTGGTATTACTTTTATTATTATAATTTACCCTAGGTGGCACAGCAGTCGGTCCCCCTCTACTTAACTTATTCTTACAGTTGTGCTACCTATTTGGCCACGTGCAGTCGTATTAAAAATTGTGAAAAGTATTTTGAGTTTTATAGATAATACTATTGAGAGTCTTGTGGGTAAAATTTATATTTTTGTGATTAGATAAGCATTTTGTGTTTTTTGTAAGAGCGCATTATGAGTGGTGGTTATTTTATTTTATTTGTAAGAAACCTCTGGGGAAAATTATTTGTCAGTGGGAAAGTCGAGCACCCGTGTTGAGCTGCCCCCCCCCCACTTGCAAAAATCAAAAAACAAATAGTCCTGATTTATGAGCTCTCATATTCCGCAAACTAAAAATTTTGAGCTCGTTCCACTGAGCAGGAATTTGATACTTTAGTGGGGGGGGGGGCTGAGTCAGCCCCCCCCACTACCTAAAAATAGGAATATTGAATCGGTTTTTGCGACAGAATTACGAGCTATTTATGAGCTCTTGAAATTATATAGTTTCGATTTTTGAGCTCATCCCCTTCACCCCCAAACAACCCATTAATTGATTTAACTTAAGAGAAAAATGCTGAGAAAACTTAAAATATATCGTATTGCGGATATAATTCCTGTAGCTTATATACTCTAAGAATAAACTATTAAATCACGTGCATTTCGATTATTGAGCTACAACCCCTTCGCAAGAAAACCACCCTATCTTCCCGGCTTAAGAGAAAGTTATACTTAAAATGCATTAAACTAATTATTTGGCGACTACATATCATTGAATAATTTATAAGCTTCCAAATTACGCGCATTTAGATCAGTAAATTGCAACTTATTTTGTATAGTGCAGTCACTGAAGGTAAAAATAAACGAGTACCTTCAATTTCGGTGAACCTTCATCGATTTTCACGAAAATTGGTCAGTGGTTAGAGGATACGTCAAGAAACAAAGGTGACATAGTACCACCTTGCGCCTTTACCCTGAGGGTGGATACCGCCCCTTCTCGGGGGTGAAAATTATTTTATTAAAAATAACTGCACAAATCAATAAAAGAACAAATTAAAAGCAAAATTTATTATATCAAGTTTATAAAATAAGTCAATACTTTTTAAGTTATTAAAGATCAAAGATTTTAATTATTCTGAAATTATTCTAAAATCACTGAAAAACTGTAAGTTTTTACAAAAAAGTTAATAGTAGTTTAATTCGTATAGCATATATTCTAAGAATAAACTCTTAAATCACGCTCCTTTCGATTATAGAGCTACAACCCCTTCGCAAGAAAACCATCCCATATTCCCGGCTTAAGAGAGAGTTGTACTTAAAATAATTTAAATTAATGATTTGGCGACTACATACCGTTTAATAATTTATGATCTTGCAAAATATATGCATCTCAATTATTGAATTGCCATTTTCTTTCTATAGTGCAGTCACTGAAGGTAAAAATCAACTATGACCTTCGATTTCGGTAAATCTCCATTCATTTTCACGAATTAACAATAACAACTTAGGGTTTTAACCTGGGGCATATGTCATCCCTTCTCGGGGGTGAAAATGAGGCAGTTTCAATACAAATGAAAATGAATGGAGATTTACCGAAATCGAAGGTCATAGTTGATTTTTTTTACCTTCAGTGACTGCACTATAGAAAGAAAAGGGCAATTCAATAATTGAGATGGGTATATTTTGCAAGATCATAAATTATTAAACGGTATGTAGTCGCCAAATCATTAATTTAAATTATTTTAAGTACAACTCTCTCTTAAGCCGGGAATATGGGATGGTTTTCTTGCGAAGGGGTTGTAGCTCTATAATCGAAAGGAGCGTGACTTAAGAGTTTATTCTTAGAATATAAGCTATACGAATTAAACTACTATTAACTTTTTTCTAAAAACTTACAGTTTTTCAGTGATTTACGAAAAACCGCTTCATAACATGCATTTTTTTCACGAATAATTAAAATCTTTGATCTTTAATAACTTAAAAAGTATTGACTTATTTAATAAACTTGATATAATAAATTTTGCTTTTAATTTGTTCTTTTATTGATTTGTGCAGTTATTTTTAATAAAATAATTTTCACCCCCGAGAAGGGGCGGTATCCACCCTCAGGGTAAAGGCGCAATGTGGTACTATGTCACCTTTGTTTCTTGACGTATCCTCTAACCACTGACCAATTTTCGTGAAAATCGATGAAGGTTCACCGAAATTGAAGGTAATCGTTTATTTTTACCTTCAGTGACTGCACTATACAAAATAATTTGCAATTTACTGATCTAAATGCGCGTAATTTGGAAGCTTATAAATTATTCAATGATATGTAGTCGCCAAATAATTAGTTTAATGCATTTTAAGTACAACTTTCTCTTAAGCCGGGAAGATAGGGTGGTTTTCTTGCGAAGGGGTTGTAGCTGAATAATCGAAATGCACGTGATTTAATAGTTTATTCTTAGAGTATATAAGCTACAGGAATTATATCCGCAATACGATATATTTTAAGTTTTCTCAGCATTTTTCTCTTAAGTTAAATCAATTAAAGGGTTGTTTGGGGGTGAAGGGGATGAGCTCAAAAATCGAAACTATATAATTTCAAGAGCTCATAAATAGCTCGTAATTCTGCCGCAAAAACCGATTCAATATTCCTATTTTTAAGTAGTGGGGGGCTGACTCAGCCCCCCCCACTAAAGTATCAAATTCCTGCTCAGTGGAACGAGCTCAAAATATGAGAGCTCATATACAGCTCATAAATCAGGGATATTTGTTTTTTGATTTTTGCAAGTGGGGGGGGGGGCAGCTCAATACGGGTAAGTCGAGCCATCTTTACTTACTGTTGTCGGCGAACGTTTTCCGTATCTTTATATGGCGGAAATAAAGACGATTCTCTGGAAACCCTGAGATACAAACGATTCAATAAAACAGTGACAAAAAAAGCATCTAATCTCTTCTCACTTCCTCCAGCACAAGATGCAACCCGTTTCCACAGACTCCGAGTGTATCACCAGATTCAGTCATGGCTCGGTAAACATTGTGATCCAGAAAATTGTGGCTAGAAAAAGCATGGAAAATTTTGATACCAATCCAAACTTCCAAGCCTCCAGTACCCCCGAGCTTATGAAATTCATCTTTAGCAGATGCAATGGAAACTGGAAGTGTATGTGGTTTGCCGAAAAGCAGACCTGAAATGTTCAGCAGTGTGCCTCTATTGTGGTGGTGAAAGTTGCAGCAACATCGTGGACATTGTCAACATTAATTATTGAAGAAAATGAATTGGTAGATGAATTACCGATAATAACGCCAACTCTAACTCTTATTATACGACAAAAATTCACCTCGGATACTGATTCAGATCTTGACTCGCAGCCTGGACCATCGAAAAAATAGAAAAATAATAACTATTATAGATCTTTTTCAACATAATAATAAATAATATTATTTTGTCTAGAAATTGTCCGTGGATTAGGCCTATTGGGGATACCACACAAAAAACGCGCCTCCAGACTCTACGTCATAGGTGGCCGGAAAAAGGGTCAAAAATAGCTTAATATTAGCATAGGAATGTTAAAATCATAGTAAATAAATATATAGATAGAAAAGTAAGCCCAAGGTTTTGTTTTTATTGTATTCCCATGAGAATTCGAGAATATGGTCAAGTTTGGAGCGCTGTAAAACCTAGATAAATAAATAAAATTAAACAACTTTATGATGAAAATTGTTCGTTGAAAAATCCTCTATAAAATCGCTTTGATGTTATTTTATTGTAAAATGAACGAAAAAAGTTATAACCTACAAAAGGAAACTTCTTACAAAATTTTCTCTTATTTTTGTTTATAACTTTTTTGTTGGTCACTTGACGATAAAAAGTAATAGATATAAAATTGTAGAAAATTTAATATTTGCTACATTTTATTTGTAATAAAATTTTCTGTATGGTTGCTAGTTTAGGAGATACAGCGCGAAAGCCTTTGCACCCCTTTTTGCAAGATGGCGGCCGGGGGACAAGGGCGGCGACCCCAAAAACTTGAACTTAAGCTTCTACTGAACCCCCTATACATTAAAAAAATAAAATTGACTCCTCTAAGAAATGCAACCCTAAATGTAACATTTCAATGGACTAAAATAATTATTACAAAGATTACTTATTTTCCTTTTGCTTCTAATTTTGGTAATTTTGCTTCACTAACTTGCTTTCTAAAACAAGATTTACAAAAATTAGCACTTTTGTAAAATAATTTCACATACCTATACGCAAAAAGAACACACTCTAGCATGCATAATACAGTATTGTTATATTCTATTATTAAACATTAGATATTTTTTATTAACCTGCTTATCTAATCTCTTACACCAAACCAAACTGCTCGGTGCAAGGGTTGAGATACCGTTAACACAATGGCCGTGGTATGTCCATTTTTTTTCACGCTAGCAAAAACACCGCCTCTGCCAACGTTGTGTCCCACCACCGACCTCGCCATCAACCTGGGAGTGGAATGGGAAGGCACCGAGGAGAAAGAAAACGAAGAACCACCGCAACCAGAAGCACAAGCCAAGACCAAATCTATAGAAACCGGAAAGGTGTACACTTGTCATGCGGAGGTAAGGCATATTTGTTCCTTTTTATTGTTTTTGTATGTTCGTGATGTACATTAATATATAAAATTGATCTAAATACGTCTCTTAATAAAACAGATGAAAGTCCCTAGGTGCCAAATCTGGTGAATACAGTGGATGCTCCAACAATTCAAACTTTAATTTATGGATTTTCGCCATTGTCAAAATGCTCATATGACACAGTGCTTTGTCCTGATAAAAATCGATTTTTTTCTCCTGCAAATCGGGTTTCTTCACGAAATTTTTTCTTCGGCAAATATTCAAATTTCTTGTTTTACCAGTTTGTAAGTAATCCTTTCGAATCTCCAAAATTCGTTCGGAGCCGAAAAACCAGGTTCGCACCACTCTTTATCCTCTAGTTTTGAATCAAGATCATGTTGATAGAGTCAAGTCTCATCCATTGGGATAAATCGACGGCCAAAATCTATTTTATCCTTTCAAAAACGCTCGAAATGTTACTGAGAAAGTCGCACTCGAATGTGTTTTTGATCCATTGTTAGCGAATGTGGCACCCATTTGTGCGATTAAGGAGCTCGCCGTAGCGAACTAGGCTGTTTCTCTGGTCGATTCTCGCACACAGATTTTTGGAACATCTTCTTTTTATTTGTCGAAGGACCAGCTGGAAATCCAGCACCTGCAAGGAATAATCTTTGCTAGGGATAAGGAGAGGGTAATAGAGGTAATTAAAACACAATGTTTATAAAGTAACAAAAAAAAAAATAGGTATATTGAAGAGTTGAATTAATCGAAGAAGAAATGAGAGATAGCAGATTGATATTATAAGTTTAAATTACAAGTAAATGAGAGAGTTTATCACGCATAGAGTTTTTGATAGAACAGCCAACCGTTTCCACGTAATGGCAACACCGCGAACTTGACGAGAGGTAAATGAATAAGATGTACTTAGGATTATCTTTGTACTTACAGTTGATACAGCTGATATTGTTTTACTATTTGGCACTATCACTTACTGCCTAGTTGATAAGACCACAGACATTAACTATATTGTTATACTTGAGGTGAAAATGGACAAAAACTACAATATTTGGAGCTTCTTCAATTCGGTGTGCATTCGACGATGGTTAAAAACAGACTCTTAGTTGGTAGTTGGGCAACTTTTAGTTTCGTTGTTTGGCGGGAAAAGATAGTTGGCAGTTATATGGGCAAACACTAGTTTTGAAGGGACAGGTACAAGGTTCTATGTTGAAATATTTAAATATTTCTTCACTGTAGAAATTTATGGGAAATTTATACACCATTGTCGACACAAATTTCTGAAACCCAATACTTCCAAGAGCCAACCATCCAATGAGTCTTCCCAATACCAAGAGTCAACCATTCACTTTTCCCTGTCGTACGCCTCTGGTAGTAGCCAGAAACGATTATTTAACATAATTTAGTAGGGTGTACACTGCCTACACTTTCCGCCAAGTATGATATGGATATGTCAAATTATTTTAAAGTATTCTGTTTTTTAAATAATTTATTCTTGATAAATAACTTGATAATAAAACTATTTGACATATCCTTATGATACTTGGAAGAAAGTGTAGGTACTTTACATCCTACTAAATTATGTTAAATAATCGTTTGTGGTTAATACCAGAGGCGTACGACAGGGGAAAGTGAATGGTTGACCCTTCCCACATTCTACGCCACTGATGACACTGCTATTTTAGCATAATTTTTAGATTCTCCAATACTTTCTCTGCAAATAATATACTCTTCATTCGTAACGATAAAGTTATTAGTTTTTGAGATATTTGAAGTTAAAAATGAAAAGGCACACTTATTTCGATTAAGAGGATCGGTACGTATTTTCGGCTGCAATGCTATTCAAATGGCGATTCATTTTTTTCGAATCCTGAGAAAACTAATAAGTATTTTTGAAAAATTTAAACGCAGAATGAAAGATTACGTTATTAGCGAGGGCCGAAAGTCCCTGAGTACTTCTATAATGTTTATTTTAATAAGTTACAGGGGTGAAAAACTAAGAGAAAATTTAGTGTGATTTTTAATTTCAAATATATCATTCAAAATAAACTTTTTATTTATTCTAAGGGACTTTCGGCCCTCGGTAATAATTTAGTCTTTCATTCTGCGTTTAAATTTTTCAAAAATATTCATTGGTTTTTTCAGGATTCGAAAAAAATGAACACAATGCCGTGGTAATATTTTCCAAATCTATCTTTGTCTTACAACGCACTCAGCCGAATATAATATTGTCAGCATATTGTCAGTCAGACACTGACAATCAGTGAAAATTTTAAATATCTGACATTGCATCGGGAATATGTTGAGTTATTGATTAAATATTATTGATATATAGTGTATTTGATAAATAATTGATTTAAGACGTGAACTTAATAAAAAGTTATTTATTGTGTATTATTTGTGGAAGATCCAAGCAGAGAATACATCAGGATAATATATTCTGTGATCCTAGTATTTTGTTGTTAAAGATGTTCAAAATTGTAAGCGTTCCATAACAATATATTATTAAAAAATCACTTTAACACTTTTCCTCTTTTCTTGATTGAGTATTAGTCTTTGTTGTACAAATAAATTATTACAATCACTGAATACATAGTTAGTGATAAAATTATCACATTTATTAACTGAATTAATAATTTGCAATTATAAAAATAACAGTTATCCAAGAACATTCAAAACCCATCTCTTTAAATTAATGATGACATTTTCAAGTAGAACGATATTCTAGTAATGTTTACATATACATACCAGTGTGAATTTTTCTACACGTAATTTGCCGTGTAAAGACAGAAAAAGTAGGGATACACGTAAAATATTTGCGAATTATGTACCCATAGCCTTAATGTATCTAACTCCTTCGTTTTTAGCTTTAAATATCTCGAAAAGTAATGGCTTTATCGTTATGAATGAAGAGTATGCTAAAATAGCTTATTTACATAGAAAGTCTGGGAGAATAAAAAAAATTACACTAAAATAGCAATTCCACCAGTGGCGTAGAATTTGGGAAGGGTCAACCATTCACGTTCCCCCGTCGTACGCCTCTGATAGTAGCCAGAAACGTTTGTTTAACATAATTTAGTAAAGTGGACAGTACCAGCACTACTTACCAAATTTCGTGTTGTTGTCCCATGCCTGTCAGGAAATATTAAAAAATAAATACAATACAAAGATAAAAAAGATCAAGGCAGGTTTTAATAAAATACAAGTTTAACTTTGACACCCTGTATTTCGGCTATTATTAACTTTTGTATACCCTATTCCACGAACCTACGCCTGTTTTAAATTACTTCGACAACGAATACTTATTTTTTTGTGCAAAATAAGAAGAACGAAAGTAAATTGCAAATTACATAGTTGTTTATTGGAATAATTAATTAGCGCCATTTACTTTCGTACCTCTTATGTTGCACAGTAAAATATTCGTTGTCGAAGTAATCCAAAACAGGCGTATGTTCGTGGAATGGCCCATAAAAAAGGTAAGTTGGCCCATTCTTTACCAAACATCCTGTATATTATAACTGTAAGTTATAAAAATTGGTATGGAAATAATAATTATCTATTTTTATTCATAAATTGAACTTTTTTATTCCAGGACAGTTTCTGTTGCGTTATATCCATGTACGACGGCGTGGTGTTATATACGACTCCAAGTTTGACCACAGTTCTGGGATTCGCCAAAGACATGTGGCTGGGCAGATCCTTCATCGATTTCGTGCACCCCAAAGATAGAGAAACCTTTTCTAGTCAAGTCACTAACGGAATCGCCTTTCCCTTAGTAGATTCCGAAGGAAAGTACAAAGGTTAGTGTAGAGTTAAGCCCAATTTATCTTAATACGGGACGTGGATGGCACGTGCCGTAGAACAATAGACGGCACACGTCCTCGGTGTCGCTCCGTTCCGTTGTACGGTAAACTAGCTAATACTTTTCAAATCAGACGATTCTTCAACGTGCTCCATAAGACAGCCGTGTCGTCCACGTCAGGATATAAATTGGACTTTAAGCTTTTTTAACAAACAATTAAAAACATTTTGAACTTATTTAGAATGTAAATACTTAGGACGATACTTAGTTTTGAGACAAACAAGTGAAGATATAGAAAATATTGTAACGGTTTTACTTAATTTATTAATGACTTTAAACCGTTGCTTTAACCTTCGGATGACCAAGGTGGGTAAATTTGGACCCCAGCGTATGTTTTTCTTTAATAAATTCAAAAGTATTTTCAATTTTTAACTCATTATTTTTTTATTTCACTTTAATATCATTCTAGATATCCTCATATTTTGAAATAAAAAAAATCCCTATATTTTACGAATAAAAAATATATTCTGAAGTTGATGTTTAGTAAAATACCGTCTATTATGTGGAATTCCAAGTAGTTTTACACTGCGTGTTATCAAAATCTATTTTTAGACTGTGGTCCTGTGGTGCCTATTATGTACGAATCATGACATTCTTGTCTGCTACAGTTAGTCATTATTATTATTTCCTGGCGTATATTATTATAGTTTCTTAGTATTTTGTGTAAATATAAGATATGGCCGCAAATATTTACTGAGGCTGAGTTACAGGAAATTGTTACTGCTAGGGATTTTTATGATGATATAGAAGATGAAATAGTATCAGAAAACGAGGATGTATTGTTAGATGAAGATTTAAATGCTGAAAACATCCATTCCAGGTTATTTTTGACCTGGGGTCATTTTTTACCCCCGTTGGTCATCCGTGTAACAAAAAAAGGTTGGTCATCGGAAAGATTACATAAAGAAACACTTAATTTATTTAGGATTCTTATTTTAATTTATTTACAATAATATACATGGTTTCATGGAATATAACAATATTCCATGGAAAGTGAAATGCTAGACGTGAGCAAAAAACAAACAAAAAATCAGACACAGATTGATGCACAAGATGGATGGTGGACAAGACGAATCATGGAATGGAGGCCCAGAAACCATAAAAGAAATCGAGGACAACCAACGCTTGATAAGCCGATGATGTAAAAAGGGTATAGTAGGTAGCGGCCTAGTGTAGAGAACATTGGATAGAACTGAGGGAGGTCTATGTCCAGCTGTGGACACGATTGGCTGATTGATGATAACACTTTATTGATACTAACACTATTTACACTAAAAATATAATTCATGTACCTAACACAGTATCTAACATATTTATTTTTCAGATTACAAAAATTGCCTTTACGTATGCCTTCGAAAATACAGAGGATTAAAATCGTCTGGGTTTGGTGTCGTAGACAAAGCAGTCTCATACCAAGCGTTCCAGCTCACTGTGAAGTTCAAACACTTTACAGACGCTTCAGAAATTAAATATTTAGAAAACAATAGCGGTATGTTCCTTGTCGTGAGTGCCGTTCCAGTATATTCTCCATATAAAGGTAAGCCTTCCAGATCATAAGATCTTGAATATTAAATAAAGCAACGTATAATGAAGTAAACACTTCTGTTGTATGTAGGTATATACATTTATTAAAAAATTCTTAAAATTTATCCACAAGGGAGTGGAAGTACAACAAAACGTTTTCGGTCAAACTGACCATCCTCAGTGTAAACGTCCAGTGTACAAGTAATTGAAACTAGCCACTTGAATAGGTGTAAAACCTCAAAATAACATTATTGCTACATTATGAGCTGTATAGTAATCGACATGCAAATTCCGAGCAAGGATGACATACATCCACATGTGATATATTTTTAATCTTAAGACATCGACTTATTGTCGATTACTATACAGCTCATAATGTAGCAATAATGTTATTTTGAGGTTTTACACCTATTCAAGTGGCTAGTTTCAATTACTTGTACACTGGACGTTTACACTGAGGATGGTCAGTTTGACCGAAAACGTTTTGTTGTACTTCCACTCCCTTGTGGATAAATGTTAAGAATTTTTTAATGAATTTATATACCTACATACAACAGAAGTGTTTACTTCATTCTACGTTGTCTTAACAAAGGTATACAGCCATCTACAGGGTTTACCTTTTTAAAGTTTTATTAAATAAAGAATCTTGCCCTTTGATTTGTTAAAATCAAGGAATCAGTAAAACATATAATGTGGTCAGAACAGTTTCATTTTAAATACGTTCTGTATTTTAGCTATATAACTAGACTTAATGGGAATAAAGGTAGACAACGATGAGCTTGGATCCAGTCCAATTTTTGACCGCGCAATTTTTTATCACATGACATTTCATCCTGGGTGGATTCTAAGTTCTTCATCATCATCATGGCTTTTCATTTCGGATGGAATATTTGCCGCTCTTACGTAGAGCTCTCTGATTCGATTATTGCGGTGAATCACTCTGCATTCCACTTGTGTGTTCTCAAAGTTTGTTGTATGACTTGGCTTTCAGTACAACTTTCTTCCATTCATTTCGATATGTGCATAGTTCCCTCCAGTTTCTCACTTCCAGGATTTTGATGTCTCTCATGATCTGGTCCTCCCACCTCTCTCTGGATCTTCACCTTGGGCTTTAAGTTTCTGGTTTCCACGTCTATGCGTTTTAATCAATCTAACTATATCTTCTCTCTTCATTATGTCTCTTAGTTCATGGTTCATTCTTCTCATTTCTCCCTCGTCCATTCTTATCGGGCCCATAATCCGTCTGAGGATTTTCCTTTCGAATATTCTCAATTTTTCTTCATCTTTTTCCGTAACGCACATTGTCTGAGCTGCGTATGTAACTACTGGTCTGACTGCAACTCTGTATTTTATCAGTTTTGTATTTCTGGATAAGTTCCTGTCCTTCATTAGCCTATGATATCTCCAGTATGATATCTCCAGTATATAATCTCCAGCTCCTATATGAGCTAGTATTTGCTCCGTTGCTTCTTCACTTCTCTTATTTTGACCATTCACTATTACTCCCAAATATTTAAATTGTTGGACTCTTTCAAAAGTGTAGTTTTCTATTTTGATTTCTCTCGGCTTGTTATCTTCTCTTCTAGAGCAAAGTAGATATTTTGTTTTTCGTTCGTTAATTTCTAGACCTCTTTTCCGTGCTTCCTTTGCCAGTATTGTTACTGCTTCTTTTAATCTTTCCTTGTCTCTTCTCATAAGAACTATATCACCTGCATATGCAACTATTTGTGTTGAGGAGTGGGCTATAGTTCCTTTTTAAGTTCTTACTTTTACTAAATACGCGAGAGTAGTAACTCTAAACTAATAAATGTGACATCCTGACTGGACGAATTTTAACTTGATACTGACTGCTTAAAATTATAATTGCAATGCCTGCCAGGGGTTGGCGGGGGGACAACTTGGAAATTTCTATTAGTTAGGTAAAACCACCTTTTGAATGCTTCCTAGCCGGGATTTCCTGAGCACAATTTACTTAGTAGGTTTTATGAAGATAGAAATTATTTTGCTACCAGTGGCGAAGCAAGGTAGCGCAACTTGGATACATTTCTTACAGAAACCTATTAAAATAGTTTGAGAATTACCTTTTTTGTATTGTTTCAGTTCCCGTAGAAAAGAGATCGTCCCCGAAGTTCGGAATGCGCCATACTGCTGGTTGTATCTTTAGCCATGTAGATCCGGATGTGGTCACAAATTTTGGTTTTTTGCCGCAAGACATGCTAGGAAAATCAATTTTTGACTTCTATCATCCCGAAGATATGCCTTTATTTAAAGAAACATACGAGTCTGGTCAGTATTTCCTTTATACATTAT
Source organism: Diabrotica virgifera virgifera (assembly GCF_917563875.1). Classification (NCBI taxonomy): domain Eukaryota; kingdom Metazoa; phylum Arthropoda; class Insecta; order Coleoptera; family Chrysomelidae; genus Diabrotica; species Diabrotica virgifera. Next base: position 6,843,104 of record NC_065448.1, read on the forward strand.
TATTTCTTACTATGTATAGTTGATGTATTTACAGGTAAAAACAATTTCTTTTAACAAAATTACATACGCTAAAGGGATATTGTGATGAACTGGACTTAAAATATATTATTTGTATTTTGGTAGTAGGTTCAGTTTATTTTTAATGTTAAGTAGTGAAGAGAAAGTAACGATACATGTTTAGATACTTGACGAAATTCTACCTTTAAAGTATCCCCAGTAAAAATATTCTTTAGGATTCAAATCGGGTGAACCAGGCGGCCATTTAATACTCCCATATCTACCAATCTATCGTCCACCACGCCGAACATATACATCAAAATAAGCTGGAGGTTCCCAGCTCCCCAGCTGAAAGCATACTTCATTAAAATGGGTTCGTTTGTTTGGTTGACTTGGTGTAAATATTGCTTCGTAGGAAAAATATAGAAACAGAAACTAATTAAACAAAAGATAAAGGTAGCTAAAGAAAAATGGATGGAGGACAAATGCAAGGAATTAGAAAAGTTGAATGAAAAACATGATACGTTTAATATGTTTAAAAAAGTTAGAGAAGTAGCTAGTCTTTATCATAAGAAAACTCCACATACTATAACCGATTCGTCGGGAAAAATGATAATAGACGAACACGAAATTCGAACTACCTGGTATAATTATATAAATGAACTGTATAATGATGATAGACCCGAAGAACTGGAGACTTTAGATGAAGGTGAAGGACCAGAAATACTGAAATCAGAAATACTACATGCTATAAAATTGGCAAAAAACAAGAAAGCCGTTGGTCCCGACAACATACCTACAGAAATGTTAAAGCTCATAAATGAGGAAAACATTGGAATACTAGTCAAACTTTTCAATGATGTTTATTCGACTGGTGATATCCCTGAAGATTGGTTAAAGTCCGAATTCATAACCCTACCAAAAAAACAACGTCCAAAAAACTGTAGCGATTATAGAATGATAAGCCTTATGAGCCACACTTTGAAAATCTTTCTACGTATCATTCACAGTAGAATCAGAGATAAATGTGAAGAAGACCAGGATGAAACACAATTTGGCTTCAGAAATGGACTGGGAACCCGGGACGTACTCTTTGCACTAAATGTGTTATTGCAGAAATGCCGAGATCAAAGGAAAGATGTCTTTGCTGTATTTATTGACTACGAGAAGGCCTTTGATCGAGTACAACATCACAAATTAATTAAAATATTAAAGGATAAAGGAGTTGATAGTCAAGATGTACGAATCATAGAAAAATTATACTGTCGTCAAACAGCGACAGCTTGCATAAATGGAAAATCAACAGAAATATGCAAAATACAAAGAGGTGTCAGACAGGGTTGTATACTGTCCCCGCTGTTATTCAATTTATATTCAGATAGAATATTTAAGAAAGCGCTGCATAATTTGGAATGGGGTGTGAAAGTTAATGGAATTCTGATAAATACAATCAGATATGCAGACGATACAGTTATTTTAAGTGATGATATAAATGGATTACAACACCTTTTAAATGCCATTGATACAGTGGGAAGGGAGTTTGGCCTAAATATAAACTGTTCAAAAACAAAATACATGCATGGTATTTAGCCGTTTGGCCCATCAAGATTCACGGTTATATGTTGATGGTCATATAATTTAAAGAGTACCCAGTTTTAAATATCTTGGTTGCCATATTACTGAACAACTAGATCCAGATAAATAGATAAAATGTAGAATCGAGATAGCCCGCACGACATTTTAAAAATGAGGTCATTCTTCTGTAATGATACCTTGCAACTTCAACTTCGAAAGCGCATGATTAAATGCTACATTTGGTCAGTCCTCTTGTATGGTGTCGAAGCATGGACATTAAAAATATCCACCATTAACCGTTTGGAGGCCTTTGAAATGTGGCTGCACAGACGTATACTGAAAATACCATGGACGGCTATGCTGACAAATGTGGAAGTCCTTAAGAGAGCAAATGCTACCCGCAAGCTGCTTGATAATATTAAATATAGAAAGATGGCCTATTTTGGACACGTAGTAAGGGGAGACCGGTATAATATTCTTCAACTTATTATGATGGGTAAAATCGAAGGACGCAGAGGAATTGGTAGAAAGCAGGCCTCTTGGTTGAAGAATATCCGGGAGTGGACAGGAATAAAGAAAGCAGAACACCTATTTAGAATAGCTCGAGACAGAGACAGTTTCGCCATGTTAATCGCCAATGTCAAGGGGACTTGATAGGGCACGTTAAGAAGAAGAAGGAAAAATATATCTTGTTAACGAAATTCTCGTCAGTTACAATTTTATTCATCATTTCTTCTTCTTCTTCTTCTTTAGGTGCCGTGTCTGTATTCAGACGTTGGCCGTCATCATGTTTACAATTTCCTGAAACCTCTCTCTATCGGCTGCTGCACGAAATAATTCTTCTACTGTGCAGCCACACCATTGTCTAATATTACGCAGCCATGAAAGTTTCTTTCGACCAATCCATCTCTTTCCCTCCACTTTTGCTTGTATTATAAGGCGAAGTAGATGGTATTTAGGTCCTCGAACTCTATAATCTGTTTTTCTCCTCTTTATGATGCTTATGAGCAGACGTTCTGAATTCATCATTTCTTCACTAAACTGTAATCTACGGTCGTAGTTAATCGTTGGACTGAAAAGTTCGTAGGCTAACATAGAAAGATTTTTTTTGATAAAATTTGATTCTATTATTCAATATAGTTACTTTCGAGGGCGATACAACGATTATAGCGGTCATACAACTTTTCAATACCATTTTTATAATACAATTTGGCTTAAGCCTCAAAATAAGCCTCAGTTTCGGCGATTACCTCTTCATTGGTGCTAAATCTCTTTCCAGCAAGCATTCTATTGAGGTCAGCGAACAGGTGGTAGTCGCTGGGAGTCATATCTGGTGAATACGGTGGCTGCGGAAGCAATTCGAAGCCCAATTCATGAAATTTTGTCATGGTTTTCATTTATTTGTGATACGGTACGTTGTCTTGATAAAATAACACTTTCTTTTTCTTCAAATGGGACCATTTTTTCGCGATTTCGTCCTTCAAACGCTCCAATAACGCAATTTATTAGTCGCTGTTAATGATTTTTCCCTTTTCAAGATAGTCGATGAATATTACACCATGCACATCCCAAAATACTGATGCCATAACCTTGCCAGCCGACTGTTGCTTCTTTCCACGCTTTGGAGTCGGTTCTCACGTGCAGTTCACTCGGCAAACTGTCGACAGGACTCCGGTGTGAAATGATGGAGCCATGTTTCATCCATTGTAATATATTGATGCAAAAATTTGGTTTTATTACCATTGAAGAATTTCAAATACTTCTCAGAATCATCAATTCGTTGTTGTTTTTGATCGATTGTGAGCTCTAGCGGCACCCACTTTGCACAGAGCTTTCGCATACCCAAATATTCAAACACATTATATCCAACACGTTCCCTTGATATCTGTAGAATCTCAGTTATCTCGAACAACTTCACTTTACGGTCATCCAAAATTATTTTGTGGACTTTTTTTAGGTTTTCTTCGGTGACAGCCTCTTTGGGACGTCCACTGCCTGCATCGTCCTCGGTGCTCATTTCGTCTCGTTTAAACTTAGCAAACCATTTTTCGACGGTTGATTTTTCTGGTGCAGAGTCCGAATAATGTTTAGCAAGCCAACCTTTGGCTTCAACAGTATTCTTTTCGCCAAAAAGCAATGCTTTTGCAACTTATTTTTATTAATATACAGGGTGTAACAAAAATACAGGTCATAAATTAAACCACATATTCTGGGACTAAAAATAGTTCGAATGAAATTAACTTACCTTAGTACAAATATGCACACAAAAGAAGTTACAGCCCTTTGAAGTTACAAAATGAAAATCGATTTTTTTGAATATATCGAAAATTATTAAAAATTTTTTATTGAAAATGGACACGTGGCATTTTTATGGAAGAAAAATTATAGTGAAATTTGTGCACCCCATAAAAAATTTATGGGGGTTTTGTTCTCTTAAACCCCCCCCAAACTTTTGTGTACGTTCCAAATATATTATTATTGTGGTGCGATTAGTTAAATTAAATATTTTTAAAACTTTTTTGTCTCTTGCGGCTTCTTTTTTAATATGTTTACATAAAAAATTTATGAGGGTTTTGTTCCTTTAAACCCCCCAAATGTTTGTGTATGTTCCAATTAAACTATTACTGCGGTACCATTAGTTAAACACAGTGTTTTTAAAACTTTTTTGCCTCTTTGTATTTTTTTGATAAAGCATCTTTTATCGAGATGTGGCTTCTTTTTTAATATGGTTCAAAATATACTTAAAAATGTAGATCATAAATAAATTTTCATATTATTACAAGTCTCCATAATCGTACTTTACCAAGTACAAATATGTGGTGGATTTGACAAATATTGAACTATCTCGATAAAAACTGACTTTTGGAAAAAGTACTAGGAGACAAAAAAGTTTTTAAAAACTTGTGTTTAACTAATGGCGCTACAATAATATTTAAATTGGAACGTACACAAAAGTTTGAGGGGGTTTAAAAGAACCAAACCCCCATAAAATTTTTATGGGGTGTTCAAATTTCATTATAATTTTTTCTTAAAATACTACTGCCATAAGAATACCACATGTCCATTTCCAATAAAAAATCTCTAATAGTTTTCTATAAATTGGAAAAATTCGATTTTCATTTTGTAACTTCAAAGGGCTGTAACTTTTTTTCCGTGCACATTTGTACTAAGGTAAGTTAGGTTCAATCGAACTATTTTTGATCCCAGAATATGTGATTAAATTTATGACCTGTATTTTTGTTACACCCTGTATATTCTTTTAATTTTTAGTTTTATCTTATTTGTTTTCAGTGATGAGAATGTGCCAAATAGCGGGATCAGTATTTCGTAGTAAGCCGTATAGATTTGCAGTACAAAATGGAACTTTTGCAAAAGTAGAAACAGAATGGTCTAGTTTTATAAATCCCTGGTCTAGAAGACTGGAGTTTGTTATAGGATTTCATAGAGTCATAGAAGTAAGAAAACGATATTTTGTGTTCAAATATGTTTACTGACATATTATACTTTTAGGGTCCAATTAATCCAGATATTTTTGAACCGCCCAAAATTGAAATTACTAAGAATATATCAGAGGAAATTATTAAGGAAAGTAAAATTATACGAGGAGAGATTATGGTTTTGTTAAATAAGGTATGTTTTTATTTCATTTGTACTTTTTATTTATTTATTTAATAGCATTAAGGCCCATATAAGCCATACATTCATAAAATAGAAGTACCTACGATATTAGCTCAAAAAGATCGAAACTGCATATCAGCAAAACCTGCGAATCATGATACAAATAGAGACCGAGGAACTTTTCAATTACTCAAATTCCTAGAGCATTTACTCGAGCAATATCAGAGAAAACAAGAAGGGATAGAATACGAAACAACATCATCAGGGAACAATGTGGCATGCAAGATATAGTAAGATGGGGTAGTAAAAGACGAAGAGAATGATTCAATTATGTAAAAAGAATGGAGGAGCAGAGACTACCAAGAATTGCGCTAAAAGGAAAACCAGCAGGCAAGCGTCCATCGGGGAGACCACCAACAAGATGGAGAGATACCTGACAGTCTACCTCTCAAGAATTATTTCTCAAGTATAAGAAGAAGAACTTCTCAATGTATTTTAGACTTAATTAAGTATTGCAAAGCTCGAGGAGTTGACATATTTTTCCAGTTTATAAAATACACTGGTCCACAAACTTTAAAGTGGCTCCTAGATTTCTTCAACCAGAAAATAACGACGCAAAAGTTCCCCATACTATCCAAACAAAGAAAAGTCATCACAATCTGCAAACCTGGCAAATACACTTCACTACCAGAGAGTTACAGATCCATCTCCCTTTAAGGTGCTCCCTTTACGGTAAAACATCTTTAGAGAAGCCTTGGACAAATCAAAAGATGGTATTGCAGTAAATGGTCAACTCATAAACAATATCATATAAGCAGATGATACCGTATTACTGGCATATAGTGCGAAGTAGCTCCAAAGGATGATGTTGTTGAAACATGTTACAAATACTTCCTAAAACTAAACTGTACGAAGACAGCAAAATGATCATTAGTAAGAACACCAAATAAAGGCCCAAATTACAATAAACGCTACACCGTTAAAATGAGAGAAAATATGATATCTGCACTGCAATATCATGGATACCTGGGATCATAGCTACGAAATAAAAATTTGTATTGACAAAGCCAGAAGCTGTTTTAACAGTCTTATGGAAGATACTCTGCAACTTATCTAAGTATCAATATACGCATAAGAATTCTTAGGTATTACGTGTTTAGTGTCCTTTACGGAGTAGAAACTGGAGTCTTACAAAATTTGTCATAAAACGCTTGGAGGTATTTGAAATGTGGTACTATTGACGTATGTTAAGGGATATACACCATAAAACTAACATAACTATTTTCCAGAGGCTTTAAAGACAAAGAAATTATTAACACCGTAAAGAACACAAAATTGGCTTGCTTCGGCCATGTTATGGTTAATAATAAATACCATCTTCTACAGTTGATTCTACAAGGCAAGAAATTACAAAGTCAATAATGCAAAAAAAAAGATAAAAACATAAAGGAATAAAAAGGTCCAAAAAAGATCTTACTATGGATGGGGGTCTTGGAATACACATAGAACGTCTTTACATCTTGGTGCGCAATGGAAAATAAAAAATGTAATTGAAAAAGTATGCCTTTTATATACACAAAAAATTACTTGGGCAAAATACCGTTTCTGAATTTGACTAAAAATTATACAACTCTTGGGCGGTCTTAACGGTATACTAAGTCATTTTTACTTGGCCTAACGGGATATTTTTCGGTAAAATCTGTTAAGGGATTAGAGCGGATGAAAATTTGACAATTTCCATTGTTACTTTTCCTTTTCTTCCTGTTTTCTAGGAATTGCCTCGTCCCAACGAGGCTGTCAAACACGAGGTCTCGAAACGTTGCAAAGACCTCGCAAACTTTATGGAATCTCTCATGGACGAAGTGAACAGAACAAATTTGGAGTTAGATTTACCGCAAGAGATCGATCCTACCATCTCGGTAAGTCTGAAACGAAGGGTAAGTATTTTTTTCTGTGTACGACTGTCCAGTCCTTTTCTAATTACTGCCCAGAGTACAACCATTAACAATCGCCGAGGGACGAGGTGACAAGAACTAAAATATACTATAAGATGTAAATATTGCTTTTTAAATACTACTTACTTATTTTAATGATAGATTAGTTGCGTTCACTTTTACATTGATTATTTTTAAAATTAAAGTAATACTGGGTGTTCCACTTACAATTCGGCTTTTATAAAGTTATGCTCGATTAACATTCGGCTACAATTTTAACTCACCTTTATTTTATTAAGAACGTACCAGGCCATGCTTTATTAAGCATAACCTTGCGTATGCTAGATTCAAGGTTTTAGATTGAAAGGGCCTATCTGCATGCAGTCCCTCCATAGGAGTCGTATTTACAGATACACCCATATCTTCCTGCTAAGGAACCCTACTAAGTAAGGTCCACCCCCTCATTTGGACAACTTCTCATGCGGTAGGTCCTCTTTACACCGGTGCATCACATTAATAGTCCATCTTCTCTCTCTATCTTGCTCACTCTCTCTTTCTTTCTCTTATCCTTACTATAATCTCATTGTACACAACATTTCAAAGCAATGGCCGCTGGATGGACCCCTGCGGCGCTCCTGCCGTAATCTTCATGGAGTTACCCCTCGAAATGTTGATGTATCTATTTGTGAAGTAGTCCCTGACCAAGTTCTGCAGATATGGAGATATCCTCAGGTCGCCCAGTAGTCTGAAAATCATTTTTCAACTAACTTACCTTGGAAAAATAGCTTTGGCCAGTTGTTTCCTTCGACTCTCCTCGATCTTAAAGAAGCCTTCTGTCCCCTTAGAATTCCTGACACATCTTCTGTAGGCGTGTCCCCAGATATCCTTTTAATTTTTGTCATTCAAATTTTCGCAAAAGTTCTTTCCAATATTTCCTTTTTTGCCATTTATTTCTCGAACCAGCCTTTTCTTTGTCGCTTTTAATCTTTCTGCTTAGTCTTCCATCACTCGGTGCCTGTCTCTGTTTCTCACGAGTTTTCTTCTTAGCTACGTAGCTATGTAGCCTCTTCTTATTTATTCAATCCTCTCCGTCCACGAATACGGATGACTATGTGCACATTGGATACAAACAGCGGAGACACATATCCTGCAGAGGGCTTAAAACGGACTGATAATGATTAATGTAATATTAGGGGATATACAGGGTGTTAGTAAATAAGTATGAAAAATTTTAAGGGCTAATTCTACATGAAAAATTAATGCCAGTTTGCTCTATAAACATATGTCCGCAAATGATTAGTTTCGGAGATACGGGGTGTTGAAATTTTTATTTCAAACTGCCAATTTATTTATTGCTCTAAGATCAGTTAAGCTATGAAAATGAAATTTGGTGAGTTTTAAGAGGCAGTTATTACGAATTTTATGACATACAATTAAGAATTTTGTATTCATCATTGGCGCGCCTACGAGCAATGGTCTGAATTATTTTAAAGAAAAAAATAGTACGCCACTGAGATATTTCGAATTAGAAATTATTTTTAAATTCCACGTCTAATTTATGATAAAAAACTTTTCTTGCCTTTTTTTCATTTGATTCACCGTTTTTATGCAGAAAAATAAAACATCTTGGCGCATATTTTTCATTTCTTAATACATCATCAAGAACTATCCAATATAATAATACTAAACTAGAACAATAACAGAAAATATTACTAATATCATTTCAGCTAGGTACAAAGCTGCAAGAAATGTTTAAAATGATCTTTACAGGTAACAGAAGAATTTTATATTCATCATTGGCGCGCGTACGGGTAATGGTCTGAATTTTTTGAAGAAAAAAATAGTACGCCACTGAGATATGTCAAATTAAAAATCATTTTTGAATTTCTCGTTCAATTGACGACAAAAAATGCAAAAAAATTAAACATCTTAACATTTACAAAGTATTTGAACTAAGTTTCTATGCATATGGAAACTACCTCAAATACTTGGTAAGAGTTAAGATGTTTTATTTTTTTGTATAAAAACAGCGCCTCGTATGAAAAAAGGAAAGAAAGATTTTTTGTCGTAAATTGAACGAGGAATTCAAAAATGATTTTTAGTTTGACATGTCTCAGTGGCGTACTATTTTTTTATTCAAAAAATTCAGACCATTACCCGTACGCGCGCCAATGATGAATATAAAATTCTTCTGTTATCTGTAAAGGAGATCATTTTAAACATTTCTTGCAGCTTTGCACCTAGTTGAAATCTTATTAGTAATATTTTCTGTTATTGTTCTAGTTTAGTATTATTATATCGGATAGTTCTTGATGATGTATTAAGAAATGAAAAATACGCGCCAAGATGTTTTATTTTTCTGCATAAAAACGGTGCATCATATGAAAAAAGCCAAGAAAGGTTTTTTATCATAAATTAGACGTGGAATTTAAAAATAATTTTTAATTCGAAATATCTCAGTGGCGTACTATTTTTTTCTTTAAAAAAATTCAGACCATTGCCCGTAGGCGCGCCAATGATGAATACAAAATTCTAAATTGTATGTCAAAAAATTTGTAATAACTACCTCCTAAAACTCACCAAATTTCATTTTCATAGTTCAACTGGTCTTAGAGCAATAAATAAATTGGCATTTTGAAATAAAAATTTCAACACCCCGTATCTCCGAAACTAAGCATTTGCGGACATATGTTTATAGTGCAAACTGGTATTAATTTTTCATGTAGAATTAGCCCTTAAAATTTTTCATACTTATTTACTAACACCCTGTATATGCCGCCACTACTCTGACTGTTCCAGGATTTGTCAATTTTGAGGATCATTGATCCTCAGGTACAATACCTAATAACAAAATACCGATTGTCTGTCTTTGCACTATTCTTTATTTATACCCATCAACTGATTACAACAGCACGTCGAGTTCAATGTCATGTTTACTTCGTTACTGTCGCTTTAAGGTTAATACGAATTAAAACAATAATAAGGTTATTCAGAATTAAGCGTAAAACATATTTTATGTTAATTAAATTAAGGGTAGTGAATAACATACGACAACACTAAAAAATATATATTCTTATATATTTGGTTAATATGAAATTACATCAATAAATAGCGAATTATATAAATAGATTATAATCGATGTTTCTTTGTGGAACACTCATGTTTTTAAAGCTAATCAACATAAAGATGCTGTATTATTTTACATTTAACAATAAAAATCGTATCACAAACGCAACTAATTTGTCAAAAACAATCTGGTGTTGTGGTTATCAAAAAGTATACTGAGAAAAATGCACAAATCTCTTTTAAAAATTGTCTTATTCGATTTTTCAGCTTGGGTTAGGTTCTAATTTTTCAGAAAGTAAGTCTCAACAATAGGTAATGACGGAAAGCTCCTTTAAATCAGTTTTAACTTGGCGCGTGTGGAAAAACATAATAAAATACTGTGCGCATACTCAGGTGCGCAACCCATTAAGATACAGGGGGAATATTATGCAACTAATATGTCAGTAAGTTCCAAAAAAAGTGACATAAGGCATCTGTCCGACTGAAGGTTGGTTGGTTGATTTTTTTTTTCGAATATAGTGCGACAATCCTGTACACCGGTTTCTTTGCACTTATACAAGAAACTGACACTATTTTTTCTTCTATGATAAAAATACGTTTACATGGTTTCAAATCAACTGAAGAAAGCCTTAGGAAAGGATGTTGTCTTAATGGAATTGATTATATTATATGTATGTAAACATAATTTTATCTTGTATATTCATTCTTGGCATAGTTGGCATATAATTCGGCTAAAAAATTTATTTTACTAATTTTGCCATGATTATAACAGTACATACTACGAATTTTAATGTCAGTTGTTATTAACTATTTATTGGTTATATTAGTTCTAGACTCTAGACAAAGCAAGTATGGTTAGAGATAAAATTCAAAAACTTTTTTCTAACTCATCGTTATTGCTCTCTGCTGGTGGAACACGATTTGTATCAGAAGCTTTGGATCTCAAGTGCATGAGGATGGCTAAGGCTTAGCCTTGGTTTCAATCCATATCTCTCAGCTCCAACTCCTTCATCGGTGTTAGAGCCGTCTGTATATCAGCATCGATGTGCAATTATGATGTTATTTTCAGTCTGAGTCTACACCTTAATAATCATTGAACCTGGGAAGTAGTTCTGTAGTTAGAGTTCCAGTGTTTCCTTTTTTGATTCGGCGAATGTGCCATCAGGTCTTTTTAGTAGGCCTGATCCCTGTACCGGATCCTTGGAAAGCTTTGAATTCTAGTTCTGGGTATATTTATAATACTCTGGTAGAACCTCCTCCAGAATTTCCTTTTCGCACTTCTCATCTCTTTATTGTATTCAGTAAGAGTTTTCCTGTGTGTTTTCCAGTTCTCCATTCTTTGGCTTTATTAGATAGCCTCCTTACTTCTTTTCTTAGTTTTCTGCTTCACCAAGGCGTTTGTATATTATTCGTCTTATTCTGAATGGGCAGTTCTCCTGGTATAATGTGAAAATTGCTTCCCTGATTCGATCATTCACCTCTTAAATATCTAAACATATTGTTGATAAAGGTAGGTTCATTACCTTAGCTTAGTTGAGATAAATCCTAGCTGCCAACTTCGTCTGTCCCAATAAACCAGCCTTGGCGTGTTGAAAATTAGTCTGTATTAATTTAATCATTGTTTGCTCTTGGGGGTCTTTCCCCGCCAGACCTTTTTGTAGAGTTATCTTTATTGGCTTTACTTTTCACCCTGTCTCGAGGGGATAATTTAGCCTTTATACAGGTTTTTAATTGCCTTCATTTTCGTTTTCACGATTGCTGGCCTTTAGAGGAAGGGAAAGTTTCTCTTTGGTCACTCTGTTTAAATTTTCCGGAGAGTTTGTTCTTCCCTTACCTTCGTTTTCTTCTGCCTTGATTGCCCAGGGAGGAAGAAGATGTCTCCTTTCTTCTGGCATCCTTTGGTCTGATGATGATATGACGAAAGCCGAAGAAGGGTCTGAAGTTTAGTTTCAAGAAGGCCTTCATAGATGGATCGTCTATTGAGAAATTCCAGATATTTCCTGGACCAGATCTCTCGTAATCGAGTACTTTCCAGTACTACGACTTCATGTCCAGATTCATCTATCTTAGTATGTTGAGAATTGTTTCAGCACACATTGAGCTATCTATTTTTTTCGTTAGTTATGTATGCAGTACATATCTGAGTTATGGACATATCAGCCGTAAGATTTAACCTGATTCTTTTCCCAGGAGTTTTGGCAGAATATGGTTTATCCCCTTCTTTCTATTTCGGAGATTTTCTTGTTTGTAGTATCTCTTCTAGAGCTTTTACATAGGGTGTCTCTTCCTTTTCTCTCGAGTTTATCTTATGGGGAATAGATCTTTATGTTATAGGCTCACTGTTATTAGTACATTAATATTATGTCCTTTATCAATATTTTTATTTTAAGTTAGACTAAATTTTTTAACCGAATTAGGTGGTTACTATATTTACAAGCATTACATGTGTGAATTTGTCACGCTATAAATAATATTCCCTTCTAGTTTTATATTTACTATTTTAAAGTTAAAAAATACCTGACTGTTGTATACTTACTATAAGTGTAGCTTGCAGGTAGGTACTATAAAACTTTTCTATTAGAATTGACAAAAACACTATGAAATCACTATAAGCTCCTACATACCAGTTGCTTACACGTATGTTCAGAATGGTTTACGTTAGAAAAAAATATATATTTACTTTCAACTTTTTTTTTAGTAAAAATAACGTGCCATTCAGTAAATAAACTAATCAACATTAAATCTAATACATTTCGCTAATACCATACGAGGATAAATTCTTGGTACACTTAATCCATTTACCGTCACTGGTAGCTCCTCGTTTGATCTAAAACGTTCTCCAATCACAAATTCTCTACTTTTGATAATAGACAAAAGTCTGAGAGGACTAAATCCGGCGGATATAGATGATCTAACAAACTGAATCAGTACGAAAGAGTATTTTTGTGTTGTATATTCTTCTAATGAGGAAAGACTTTTTCTTTTACAAACGAGGCACTTACTTCCTAAGGTTTTTAACCTTAGCTTATAAAACAAAGGCACATGCATATTTTATTCTCAAGCGGTTTTTATTTGGACTGCCACACGATCGATAAATGTCATTGAAGAGCTTCACCAGGCCATCCAAGTACTTTAGATTGACATCCAATAGTATTTTTTTCCTTTGTAGTTTGTATTTCTTCGAGAAATGGGTGCTTTGTCGTCTTTAGAAAAACTCTTCAATGTATTTTGTCCATCTTTAGTGGTCATTTTTATCTAAAAGGGCTGCAGTATGTTTTTTTCTTTATAATTCTGCCATTTTTGTAATATTTTTATGTTTACATTTCCATTTCATTTTCCATTCCTTCGGCATTTGTCCCTTAAATATGTCTTTGTTACTTAAGCACTGTGTATAATGTCGCTTTGTTTTATGTAAATCATCTAAGTTGAAGAATATTACCACGGAAATACTTTAACGTTTATTCATATGTTAAAAATAATAAAAATGTAGTAATTTCATAGTGTTTTTAATCTTATAAAGTAGTAAACTCTATACATTTACAGTATTTTATTGTTAGTTTTTTCTTACTATTCAAAACATTCACTGTTTACAAATATTCTTTCCACCATTTTCAGTATTTACATATTTTGTGGATAATATTAATTTCAAAACAAAGATTATTTGTAGACAGTAGACACAAAAATCTTCATGCTTTTCTAGTTGATATAATATTGATTTATATTCTCATTAACAATCTAACAAAGCTTTAAAATTTTGATTAAGATTAACTTAACTTGAGAGCATTTAATGAGTCACCAATAATTTTATTTTTCTTATCTACTTTTTTCTTCTTGCTCTCCTTATCTATCCACCAATACAAAATGGTTAAATATACAGTTCTAATTCGTTTTTTTCGTAATTTTTATTGAAAACTCAGACATGATTTTCATGATTACATTTCATTACACGGTTCCATATGGGCCTTATTAGGGGAGTGCATATAGATTTTCACTTTGGAAAAAATCAAACAAGATAGAACTTTTTGTAATTTCATTAAGAAATGTTTAATAAACAACATATCAAAAAGTTCTAATCGAGAAGTGTTTGCTTCCTTTTTTAATAAACAAATGAACTGCGAAATTAGATGTTTTTTTTTAAATAACCCCGAAAATATAAATTTTAGAAAAAAACTGACTTGACCATTAAAAAATTCAGAAAATTTTAGAAAAAAAAACCTTATATAAAAATTTTTCTAAAATTAAATCTGTAGCTTCTATAATTTTTTATTTATAACGCTAAAGTCACCCTTCTCACAAATATTGGCGCACTGTAAACTAGCGTATGGCGAAGTGCACGGTTGAGTTATTTTAATGTAATTCTTTAACTGATCGATCAAATGAAATTTTAGAAATTGGACATGAAAGAAGAATAATTAAGCTATTTCATGGTTATAATAAAAAGAAATAACATTTATGGGCATAAGTACGGTGTGGGCTGAAAGTGAGACTTTCTACATGAACATGAATTTTGTTTAAAAATGATTCAAAAATGTGTAACTAAAACAACTTTCCTTATAAAACTCTCAATTTTGCACCACTTACCTTTCAAACATCTTACTAAACGATGTTTCATTCAAAAAAAAATCTCAAAAATTTTATTCAAATGATATAACGTCTCAAAAAATGTAATTTTTGAACATTTTATAGTTTTACAGAATTAACCCCACTTTAAGACGGTATTACTCAAGTTTGAACACGTCTATCACAGTTTAATAGGTGTTTTTTTAAAGCTTAGGATGTAGTCTTTAAATTACACTAAATTACTTTACTTTAGAAATAAAATATACTATTTATTTTTGAGAAAATTAAGAAAGATAACAAAAATGTAATACAAAAACCGAAAATTACCAGCTAAAAAAATTTTTATACAAAGTGATCAAAACATTTTTCTGTAAAACTTACCTAAAATACATTTAATAATAAGCTTCAACAATAATAAATGTTAAACAAAAAATTTTTTTTTTAGCTCTTATACAGTATGTCTGCGTAACTTGGAACCTATTGATAACTTTTTTATTATCAGTCTTACGAAAAAAAGTTATTCTTTATAAAATACTCTGCATCATATATAATTTAAGAATCAACCATCAAATATAAAATTTTATAAATTTATACGTGGTATGTAAAAAAATATGAATTTCACTCAAGAGTAAAGTACCTTTATAATTCACAATATCGAAGATTGTTATTAAGAAAAGTTCTTTGGAATTAAAAAATATGTTTCAGTGTTCAATTATATCCTTCTAATTAAAATATTGTGAATAATAAAGGCACTTAACTCTTAAGAAAAATTCATATTTTTTACATACCTCGTATAAAACTGAAAAAGTTTCATATCTGATGGTTGTATCTTAGATTTTAGACGACTAGGTAGAGCATTTTATAAAGAATAACTTGTTTTCGTAAAATTGATAATAAAATATTTAATATAATAATAAAAATTTCCCATATAAATAATTGATAATAAAATAGTTACAATAATTGTAATAAAATGATGATGTAATTTTGAAATCGTAATTTGAGAAAAAAAAATGAATTTTTTTTCGATTAGAATGATGTAATTGTATATTAAAATGTAGTTTTTGATTTCAAACAACTTTTCATAATAGCATTTTTTTTTATATTCTGGAATATAAAGGTACTTTACTCTTTAAAGAAATTCATATTTTTGACATAACTCGTATAAAATTGATAAAATTTAATATCTGATGGTTGAGTTTTAGATTTTTGACTATCCAGAGTATTTTATGAAGACTAACTTTTTTCCGTAAAGTTGATAATAAAAAAGTTTTCCATGTGATTCCTAGCTACGCAGACACACTGTGTAAGAGCTTCTGTATAAGAATTTTCAAATTGTAATGCCATATTCGGATTCAGTATAATCAAAAACATAATAGAAACATATTTGATCAAAGTAAAATGATGAATTCAACGATATTTTTAAAATTATTTATACAAAACAATAATTATTATTGTTTAAACAATTAATAAACAATTAGCGGCCAAATGTACGAGTAGAACTTTTTACTTTAACATGCATATAAACTAACAAAAAAAGTTTTAGAAAAATATAAGCTTGTTTGAATTTTTCCGAAACAATGCATGTTTTCGTTCTAATTGCACTCCCCTATATAGTGTTATTTTTTACCGAACAGTGTAACTATTTGGTATTGTAGGATCTAAGAAGGTGTATTGACTTATAATCTACCAAAACATGGGTAGTATAAATAATATATATCCAAAATGTGAGTTCATGGCGAACGTAGACCCAGTTTTCATAGTTTTCTGTCCAGCAAGTCGTCCTCTCCCATAGTCTTTCACAGAAAAATGAAAGAGGTATAACCTAGCGTTAGAATCCATGCTATAGGTAATCGCATGGAAGATAAGATACAAGAAAACAAAATTTCGTAAAAGAATGTAAGTGAAATTGAAAGTTAGAGGAGAAATGCCCGCAGAAGAAAATTAAAAGAGATCGCTAGTAATAAAACGGTAGTAGTATCCAGTGTCCTAAAATCTAGAGGACAAAAACGGAGAAAGAGTGAGACAAGGCTGTATAATCTCACTTCCACTCTTTGACTTGAATTCAAAGGTAATATTTAAGAAACCCTTAATGGAGACACCAGTTGGCATTATAGAGAATGGCATTATAAGGCAGCGTGAAGAAATATGAAGTATTGCAATTTATTATCCAAGGAAAGAATCTATTGTCAATATAGCCATGGTAGTGAATAGATAGCAAACATGATATCCAACCATCGATAAATTGTGCACAACCAATTAAAAGAGGTGTACGGCAGGGATCTTTCTTGTTACCCCTGCTTTTCAACGTTTACTCCGAAAGAATTTTCAGAAATGCACTTTTTGAAAAACAAGAAGGAATAATGATTGTGAACGGTGAAGTTATCAATAATTTTCGATATGCGGACGATACAGTACTCCTAGCTCCTAGTCAAGAATATCTGCAAACACTACTTGATAGTGTCGTTGAGAGTTGTAGGGAGGCAGGTCTGGATCTGAACATACGAAAAACCAAAATACTCGTAATAAGTAAACAACAGAATATAAAACCGTCTATATAGGTAAATAATACCAAACTTGAGCAAGTTGATAAAATCGTTTACCTTGAACAGCAATTAAATTGTAACGCAGAAAGTCACGGTGGAATTAGATATAGGATAGAGAAGGCTTTTAGAAGGATGTCCAAGGTGTTATGTAACAGAGACCTAAAATTGGCAATGAGGATCCGCCTACTTCACTGATACGTGTTCTTGGTCTTACTTTATGGTGTCGAGTCCTGGACTGTGAATAAAATCGATCTAAATTGCCTTGAGGCTTTCGAAATGTGGTGCTATAGAAGAATTTTAAAAGTATCTTGGGTGGAGAAGATTTGAAACCCCACAATACTAGAATGTCTCAGCAAGACAACTGAGATTATAAAAAGCATCAAGCAGAGAAAGCTGGAGTATTTTGGACATGTAATGAGAGGTCCCAAATACAGGGTGTAACAAAAATACAGGTCATAAATTAAATCACATATTCTTGGACCAAAAATAGTTCGAATGAACCTAACTTACCTTAGTACAAATATGCACATAAAAAAAGTTATAGCCCTTTGAAGTTACAAAATGAAAATCGAATTTTTCGAATATATCGAAAACTATTAGAGATTTTTTATTGCAAATAGATATGTGGCATTCTTACGGCAGGAGCATCTTAAAGAAAAATTATAGTGAAATTTGTGCTCCCCATAAAAATTTTATGGGGGTTTTGTTCCCTTAAACCCCCCCCCCCCCCCAAACTTTTCTGTACGTTCAAATTAAATTATTATTGTGGTACCATTAGTTAAATTCAATATTTTTAAAACTTTTTTGGCTCTTATTATTTTTTCGATAGGGCAGTTTTTATCGAGTTGCGGCTTCTTTTTTAATATGTTTACATAAAAATTTTATGGGGGTTTTATTCCTTTAAAGTCCCCAAATGTTTGTGTACGCTCCAATTAAACTATTACTGCGATACCATTAGTTAAACAAAATGTTTTTAAAACTTTCTTGCCTCTTTGTATTTTTTCAAGAAGGCAACTTTTATCGAGATATGGCTTCTTTTTTAATACGGTTCAAAATATACCTAAAAATGTAAATCATACATAAATTTTCATATTTTTACCAAGTCTCCATAATCGTACTTA
This sequence comes from Diabrotica virgifera virgifera, assembly GCF_917563875.1. NCBI lineage: Eukaryota > Metazoa > Arthropoda > Insecta > Coleoptera > Chrysomelidae > Diabrotica > Diabrotica virgifera. The sequence goes on from NC_065448.1 coordinate 6,861,518, forward strand.
ACCATATACAAATATGTGGTGGATTTGACAAATATTTAAAATATCTCGATAAAAACTGAATTTTCGAAAAAGTACTAAGAGCCAAAAAAGTTTTAAAAATATTGTGTTTAAGTAATGGTACTACAATAACAATTTATTTGGAACGTACACCAAAGTTTGGGGGGTTTAAAGGAACTAAACCCCCATAAAATTTTTATAGGGTGTCCAAATTTCACTATAATTTTTTCTTAAGATGCTACTGTCAGAAAAATGCCATATGTCCATTTTCAATAAAAAATCTTTAATAGTTTTCGATATATTGGAAAAAATCGATTTTCATTTTGTAACTTCAAAGGGTTGTAACTTTTTTTATATGCACATTTGTACTAAGGTAAGTTAGGTTCAATCAAACTATTTTTTGGCCCAGAATATGTGATTAAATTTATGACCTGTATTTTCGTTACACCCTGTATAGGTTGCTACAAAATATTATGAAAGAAAAAATAGCAGGCAAACGCAGTCCAGGACTAAGAAGAACCTCATGGCTGAAGAACTTGTGAGATTAGTATTGTGTTAATACAAGCATGATATTTAGGGTGGCAGTGAATAAACTTAAGATAGCTATGATGGTAACCAACGTTCTGAAAGGACATGGTACATAAAGAAGAAAAACCATCGATAACGGACACAAACTAGTAGAAGGGGAAGCTTTTGAAGCCATCTACAGCCTTCAATAAGTTCTCCATTACAAGCTCAGGGATATCTTTTGTATATAGCACCAACTCTGTATGTAGCAAAATAGTTTTCTATTGTAAGACTCTTTTTTTAAGTAGAAAAGAGATTTTTAAAACTGAAAATTTTTGTTATTTGCCTTAGTGCATTTTTTGTCAATTTATACAAATTAAACTTTAATCTCACCCTTAATAAGGAAACACTATTTTAATAAGGAAAAATTAAGTCAATACACCTAAAAATTTAGTGGCTGACCTCACAACCAAGTCAACTGTTATATAACAACTTTTTTCAGGAGCGTGATTCAGTAATGCTGGGAGAAATATCTCCATACCACGATTACTGCGATAGTAAGTCATCATCAGAAACACCACCCAGCTACAATCAGTTGAATTACAATGAAAACCTACAAAGGTTTTTCCAAAGCAAGCCGAAAACCACTCTTTCCGAAGAGAGCAGTAATGGTATTCAGGCTGAAGCTGATGTAGATGTTAAGGTCGGCCAAGTGAACAATCAGTAAGTATCAAAAGTATGTTCCCAAAAACTTACATCGGTCAAACTCGTAGAACCTTTAATAAACGTATAGTAGAACACAAAAGGGCTTTCAATAATAGAAAAATAGATTATACGTACACACTTCACATTTTATTATAAATATTCTTCTAATGACAAATTTCAAATTCTCCATATTCAAAATAAATTAAGCTATCCTTGTTAGAATCTATGGAAATTAATAAATTAAAAAATACAGATATAATGCTGAATCACCAACTTGAGACAAACAGTCCTACTTATTGACCCACTCCTCAACTTATTCAATTGTTGAAATTATTCAACTTATTTTTTCACCTATTCCTACAAGATAATTACTTCTATCAAAAAAATAATGTGTGTGTACTTTGTAAGCACGTAAGAAGTTATACTTCTATTATATGATTTCAACGAAATTAATATAGTTTAAACAGTTTATTTAAATTTTATTTAAATATTAAACTAATTTTAATACTTACTACATTTCAAAATTTTTTATTAAAACAGTACCAAAAATTAAAAAAATAAAAGAATAAAACACACACAAACACATTAAAAAATACCACAAATGATTTCTGAACAATAATTGTCGGAAAATTTTTTAGCTAAATACGTATTTTCTGAAAAAAATTATATAATAAATATACTTACAATCATAAAATGTATAAAAAAAATAAAAAAATAAAAGTTTCTATTGAGGTTCGAACCCGCTATGTTAGCACAGTTAGTATTGAAATTCATTCATCTTTCACTTTTACCCACGGAGGCACATGCATCATGTGGGAAGATCGACTAACTAAACGGTTTAAACTTTTGAAAGTTCTGAATTTAACCAAATTATTTTCATTTTTGTAGAATTTGAAATAATAAATTAGGTTCATTTTAAATTTTCCAAATAGGTAGGTACCTATGTAATTTTTTATTACGACACTGAAACATTTACAATTATTATTACGTAACTGTCGCTTTTAAAAACTATTTAAAAGTCACTACAATTATAAACTTGCTTTCTTCTCTGCCACCACAACAATAAAAACTAATATACACAACATTTGTTTATCCATAATCTCCGTATTGAACAATTATTGATCGATGATTTTAACACCCAATAAGATCCCGTATAACGTTTGAGCGACTAATACCATACTGTCGGTGTGCGCATGCGCCCAGTAAAATAAAAATTCACCCTCGTGCCTAAAGAAATATAACTTCAAAAAGTTGTCCTAACCTTTTTCAGATAGGTACATATAAATTGAAATTAAACAATTCAAGCCTTCTAATCAAGAGCAAAGATCTCCTTGATTGAGGCAGTTTCTTTATAATTGTATTTGTAAACACATAAGACTCACTCATTTCTTAGTCCGTTTTTGGGCTATCTTCGTATGTTTTCGTCTTCATCTTCTTCTTCACATGCCATATCAGAATTATCCGACGTTGGCGATCACCATTGCGAAGGCTTCTCGATCTTCTGCAATATGGAATAAAATTGTCCTGCATTTGATATCTCTGAGTCAATTCACTAATGTTTTTTTAACTAAGAAACTTTGTTTTCTTTAGGCACTTCAACGGCTCCTTATTTTGGCCTTGGTAGTACTTTATTAAGATTTCGTGTTACTATAGGTCCCGGATAAGACATTTTCCGGTGTTTAACAGTCCTTAAAGATGCTGGACCTAGCAATGAGGGGAATTGTTAAGGTTTAAAATCACATCAGAATATAAGGCTCTTAAACAATACCTATCCACAGCATCTTCCCAAGTAACATACATTAGCAGCCTAGTCACAATCAATTGATAACATGTTAAGTGCAAATTATTACTCTGTCCTATTTAACGAAACAACCGACGTATCCCAAGTGGAACAGCTTTCTCTAAATTTGAGATACATACACAATAACAACATTCGTGAAAACTTTGTTAAGTTAATTGACGCTTATGGGAACATAAAAATAAATGAAAATCAAGAAAGAGGGAAAGAACAAGGTCTGACAGGAGAAGCATTGGGAAAAGTAGTATTAAACTTGTTGAAAGAACTGCACTTGGATCAGAAGAAATGTGTATAAATTAGTACTGGCTTTAATAATACTTTAATAAGGATAAGTTTTGAATGTCTTTATGTCACTCAAAAGTGTATGAAAAGTGCATGAAAACTCACCATTGTAACCGTAATTTTTAAAAATTACCCCCAGACCCCCTGATACCCCTCCCCAAAAAATGTTCATGGCCCCTCACGAAAATCGGTCCTGGATCCGTCCTTGAACAGTTCTCTGTCTTTGTTGACCCTCCTTAATACTCCCTCATTAGTTTTTTTGCTGTCCAAGGTATCTTCAGCATCTGTGTATGAATCCACATTTCCAATGCTTCAATTTTGTTCATGGTCGACACTTTTAGTGTCCATACTTCTGCATCATAAAAAAGCATAGACCAAACATATCACCTAACCATTCTTCGTCTACATATTCATTTTATTTCTACAAATTAAGGCAAAATACTCCCATAGAACCATGTCTTCTTGAGCCGATTTTCCTCAATATTTAAGAAGCTTTTTAAGTGGATCGTTCATTGAAATGTTTTATTGCACTTCTTTAAAATCTAGAATACTCCAGATTTTTAATAGTCGTTCAATTTCGTCAAAAGACTTTTTCGATAAATAAATTTTACATGCCTGTTGCATGTCGTAACAATTAATATAAAGCTCTGTTAAAGGTAAAGAGAAAGATCCTTGTCATAAAAGTATATGGACACAAGATCTTATAGTGAGCATTTTTCGTCAAATATTAATTATATACGGAGGGGCAGCGCTGAAAAATATCTTTGAATTTACTAAAGCTAATTTTTTCACAGTTGATTACTGTGATTGTGTAGATAAACATACTGCGGTCGGTCAAGCGAAACGTAGAACAGGGGTTACTGAGAGGGTATCAAAGTTGCTTTCCTACGAAGGTAATTAAATCCATTTACTAAGGCTGAAAATCAGTACACACATTCTAAATTGAATATAAATAAAAGTTATTATAGTCGGTCAGCTGTATGACGGGACAGAGCCGGTTGGTCGGCCCCAATGAATGTATTTCATTGTATTATTGTATATTGTGAATGTATTATTCACTATATTTTGATCCCCTTGTAAACTGATTTATTTACAGAATTAGAAAAAAAAATGTAAAATACAAAAGTTTTTTAATTTTTAATATGATTTTTTGACATATATCTCGTACTAATGACGTCATACACCTGGGCGTGATAACGTAATCGACAATTTTTTTAAATGAGAATAGTGGTCGTGTGCTAGCTCATTTGAAAGTTATTCAATTCTCTATACAGTACTATAAACATTAAGATCATTATTTATACAGGGTGTCAAAATTTTTTTTTAATTAATAATTAAACAATTAATTTAATTAAAAATTTTTTTTGGACACCCTGTATAATTAATCATGTTAATGTTTATATTACTGAATAGGGAATTTAATAAACTTTCAAATAAGCTAGCACTCGACCCTATTCCCATTTAAAAAATAGTCGATTACGTCATCACGCCCAGATGGATGACGTCACTAGTTCGATATATATGTCAAAAAATCATAATTTAAAAATCGAATAACTTTTATATTTTACATTTTTTTCTAATTCTGTAAATAAAGCAGTTTGCAAGGGGGTCAAAATATAGTGAATAACCCTGTACATTCACTGGGGCCGACCGAACGGCTCTGTCCCGTCATACAGCTGACCGACTATAATAACTTTTATTTATATTTAATTTAGAATGTTTGTACATACTGATTTTCAGCTTTATACTCTGGGCTAATTAGCAAAATTCATGGAAAAGTTATTTACCAGCAATTTTATTGCTGGAATCGAATTATAAGCTCCTATATATTAATAATATAGGTATGCAAAGTCCGCAGATAGTGTGCTACTTTTTTTATAAACAAAATGGCGCCGACAAATCGTATTTTTTTCAATTATTGCTCTATAACTCCGAAGATTTTAAGTTTACAACAAAAACTCCCAAATAAAAATTCACAGCAAATAAATTCTGCATAGAGATATGTTTTTCCCGATTTGCTCCGACGAAAATTTTCCTCGGAAAATGCGGGCTTTCCCAACAAAAACTCTAATTTTCAAATAAAGTTTTAGGTAAGTAATTATTAATCAATAATTAAACAACTTAGTGACATCAAAGCTTTCTTGGTATAGATTGTAATTCCAGAAGATGGTGAAAATTAAACGAATATTTTAGCAACAATTCAATTGTTAATTAACAATTTACGATCGCAATAATAACCAAAATAATCATGATACATTGATCAAACTTATAAAGATTATAAAGATGAGATGCTTATTTAATATTTTATCGACAAAATATAAATTTTTCTTTTTTTTTGCATAATCTTTAAATTTTGAAAAAAAAAAATAGTTATAATACGCTGGTCTAATTAGTAAAGGACAAAGAAAGGTTATTTACCAGCAATTTTATTGCTGGAATCGAATATTACGATCAAATATATTAATAATATAGGTATGCAAAGTCCGCAGATAGTGTGCTACTTTTTTTATTAACAAAATGGCGCCCCCAAATAGTGTTTTTTTCAATTATTGGTCTATAACTCCGAAGATTTTAACTTTACACCAAAAATACTCAAAAAAAAATTCACTCCAATTTAATTCTACATAGAGGCATGTTTTTCCCAATTTGCTGCGACGAAAATTTTCCTAAGATAATGTGGGTTTTCCCAACAAAATCTCGAATTTTCAAATAAATTTGGCAAAGTAATTGGGCAAGTAATTATTTATCAATAATTAAATAACTTGGTGAAATAAAAGATTTCTTGGTATAGATTATAACTGCAGAAGCCGGTGAAAATTAAACGAATATTTTAGCAACAATTCAATTAATAATTAACAATTTACAGTCGCAATAACAACCAAAATAATCATGAGACATTGATCAAACTTAGAAAGATTATAAAGATGTGATGCCTATTTAAAATTTTGTCGACAAAATATAAATTTTTCATTTTTTTGCATGACCTTTAAATGTTTAAAAAAATAGTTATAAACAAATGAATATTTCTTAGAAATTGTTTATTATATTCTAATTTTAAAAAATACTTAAAATGCGTATTTCAAAGGTCTTGAAAATGAATGCTTTAAAAAATTTTTCCAACCATTTGCAAAAAAGTTATGAAACAGCAAACTAAATATACGATTGCTCCGTTGCTTATAATTTGTTTTAATTTTTTCAAAGCTTAAAAGTGAGTCTGTGGTACAATCTAATTACTCACAAAGAATATCAAATATTAGTTCAATGGTTATATTTTAATCAAAGATTAAAAATACTTTTTTTTGTAATTTTTAGCGCGAAAGTAGGCTTGATACAGAGCCGGAGTTAAAATGTTCACTCGAAGCGACTGACACGCAGCATACAATCATAATACTATAATTTTATTTATTAAGTGTACGTCGAGCGGCAATCGTCGCTTCGAGTGAAAATTTTAGCTACAGTACTGTATTAGCCTACTTCTGCGCGTGTAAATTACAAAAAATATATTTATAATCTTTAATTAAAATATAACCATTAAACTAATAATCGATATTTTTTGTAAATAATTAGCTTGTACTTTAAACTCACTTTTACGCTTTGAAAGAATTAAAAAAAATTATAAACAACGTTTATTATATTCTAATTTTAAAAAATCGTATGTTTACTTTGCTGTTTCATAACTTTTTGAAAATGGTTGCAAAAAGGTTTTAAAGTATTCATTTTCAAGATATTTAAAATACGCATTTTAACTATTTTTTAAAATTAGAATATAATAAAAACTTTCTGAGAAACGTTAATTTGTTTATAACTATTTTTTTTAAACATTTAAAGATTATGCAAAAAAATAAAAAATTTATATTTTGTCGACAAAATGTTAAATAGGCATCTCATCTTTATAAGATTTCAAAGTTTGATCAGTGTATCATAATTATTTTGGTTATTATTGCGACCGCAAATTATTAATTAACAATTGAATTGTTGCTAAAATATTCGTTCAATTTTCACCAGCTTCTGAAACTATAATCTAAACCAAGAAGGCTTTTAAGTCACCAAATTATTTAATTATTGGTAGATAATTACTTATCTAAAACTTTATTTGAAAATTGAAGATTTTGTTGGGAAAACCAGCATTTTCCGAGGAAAATTTTCGTCGAAACAGATCGGGAAAAACATATCTCTATGCAGAATTTAATTGCGGTGAATTTTTATTTGAGTGTTTTTGTTGTAAAGTTAAAATCTTCGGAGTTATAGAGCAATAATTGAAAATAACACGATTTTCGGGCGCCATTTGGTTTATAAAAAAAGTAGCACACTATCTGCAGACTTTGCATACCTATATTATTAATATACAGAGAGAGTCTGTAAAGTGGAATAAATTCAATATCTCAAATACTAATTGTTTTTTTTGGAAAATGCTCAGACCCGTCGATTAGTATTTCAAATTGTCCTTTTTGACATTCAATAAAAATGTATACAGGGTGTCCCAATTTAGAGATATGACGTCATCGTCGATTTTCTTAAATGGCAACACTGTCATTTTGATAGCTAATTTGATAGGGTTTGTAAAGTTATACATAACTGCAAAATATCAAATTTTTATTCTCTACCATTTACAAGATAATAGAAAATAACAAAGTTATATCTGTAATTTGGAATATATTCAATAATTAAAATACTGACTGTTTTTTTTTAAAATGCTCAGACCGTCGATTAGTATATCAAATTGTCATTTTTGACATAATGTATACAGGGTGTCCCAATTTAGAGATATGACGTCATCGTTGATTTTCTTAAATGGCAACACTATCATTTTGATAGCTATTTTGATAGTGTGTGTAAAGTTATACACATCTGAAAAATTTCAAAATTTTATTCCCTACCATTTACAAGATAATAAAAAATAACAAAGTTATGAAGAACAAGAAGTAGTCAAATAATAATTGAATTTATTTATTTCAATTAAGCAAATGCTCATAACGTTGCCCATTGACAATTTGACAATAATTGAGGGCAACATTATGAGTTTTTGCTTAATTTATTGAAATAATTAAATTCAATTATTAGTTGATTACTTCTTTTTCATAACTTTGTTATTTTTTATTATCATCTAAATGGTAGAGAATACAAATTTGAAATTTTGCAGTTGTGTATAACTTTACACACCCTATCAAAATAGCTATCAAAATGACAGTGTTGCCATTTAAGAAAATCAACGATGACGTCATATCTCTAAATTGGGACACCCTGTATACATTATTATTATATGTCAAAAATGACAATTTGATATACTAATCGACGGGTCTGAGCATTTTTCAAAAAAACAGTTAGTATTTTAATTATTGAATATATTCCAAATTACAGATATAACTTTGTTATTTTCTATTATCTTGTAAATGGTAGAGAATAAAAATTTGATATTTTGCAGTTATGTATAACTTTACAAACCCTATCAAATTAGCTATCAAAATGACAGTGTTGCCATTTAAGAAAATCGACGATGACGTCATATCTCTAAATTGGGACACCCTGTATACATTTTTATTGAATGTCAAAAAGGACAATTTGAAATACTAATCGACGGGTCTGAGCATTTTCCAAAAAAACAATTAGTATTTGAGATATTGAATTTATTCCACTTTACAGACTCTCTCTGTATATATAATCATAAGCTTCGATTCCAGCAATAAAATTACTGGTAAATAACTTTTCCCAAAAATGGCCTATTCTCCGATAATCAGCCCAGACTATTAGTAAATGGATTTAATTACCTTCGCAGGAAAGCAAATTTGATACCCTCTCAGTAACCCCTGTTCTACGTTTCGCTTGACCGACCGCAGTATGTTTCTCTACACACTCACAGTAATCAACTGTGAAAAATCTAGCTTTAGTAAATTCAAAAAGATTTTTCAGCGCTGCCTCTTGGATTATTATTTTCATGAATATTAAAGATCAATACTCAAGTTATATATTTTTCCAGGAAATGTTTATCACCAGTACAAAACAGTGGCACATCTGGTAGTGGAAGTGCTGGAAACTTAAGTTCCGTTAGTAATCAAAATATGGAGAGCGCTACGACGAATACTAACACATCTAATGGAGACTCATACAGGCCACCATTACTAACAGAATCACTATTGGTGAGGTAAGTTTTAGTGTATTTAAAATTTAGAAACATACCTTTTAAAAAATTGTTTAGCGGCCCAAAATCATAGATATAATAATACGTAGATTAGGCAAGGTACGAAAAATAGCGTAACGCGGATAAGTTCGGGTCGGTGATATATCTATTTTTCTCTACCGGCACTTAGCTTTCTCTCTCTAGCATATGATGGCCGCTGCCTCTATGTCTGTGTCGTTCCATTAGTCCCTTCTTCTTTAAGTCCCCTTTCCTATCGAAGGTTGGATATCATAATGGCTATGGTCACTTTATTGGCTGCTGCTCTGAATAGTTGTAATGAACTACAGTTAAACCATTCTCTAAGGTTCCTCAACCAGGAGATCCATCTTCTTCCTATGCTTCTTATTCCTTGGATTCTTCCTTGCATAATAATTCTCAGCAACTCATATTTTTCTCTGGTAATGTGACCCAAATATTCCAGTTTTCTAGTTTTTATACTCGTCATAATTTCTAACTCCTTATTTAAACGTCGAGCACTTTAACATTGGTAATCCTTTGAACCCACTCAATTTTCAATATTCTTCTGTAACACCACATTTCGAACGCTTCTATTCTTCTTAAGTGTTGTCTCTTCAATGTCCAAGCTTCCATTCCGTATAGCAATATAGAAAATATGTAGCATCTTAGAGCCCTCAATCTGAGAGGCAACTGAAGGTCTTTGTTTGTAAGCAGTGTCTTCATTTTTATAAATGCTTGCCTTGCAGTTTCAATTCGGACTTTAATTTCTTTGCTTTGGTCATTTTTGTCATCAACCCAGGTTCCCAGATATTTATATGTCTTAACTTTTTCTATTTGGGTTTGCTCTATCATTAACCTTTCATTTCCATGTTCTGTTTTTGAGACAATCATAAATTTAGTTTTTTTCTTGTTTATTTTTAGTCCGTATCGAATGCAATAATCGTTAATTCTATTTAGCAATTCTTGTAGCGATTCCAGGGTGTCTGCCATTATAACGGTGTCATTAGCGAATCTTATGTTATTTACTATTCTTCCGTTTATAGAGATTCCATCACTTAGCAATATGGCTTCACTGTACAGGTTAAACAGTAGCGGCGACAGAACACAACCCTATCTTACTCCTCTCTTTATATCAATATTCTCGGATTCTTGTTCTTCTATCTTTATATTGGCCTTTTTATTCCAATACAGATTGATGATAATTCGTAAATCTCGTCTGTCTATATTTCTGTTTTTCAATTCTATTAGTTTTTCATGTCGGACCTTGTCGAACGCTTTTTCGAAGTCGATAAAACAGGAATAAATATCCAGCTTCATATCTAAGCATCTTTGAGAGAGGACATTAAACACAAACAATGCCTCTCTTGTTCCAAGTCCTTTGCGGAACCCAAATTGGGTATCATCCATATCATATTCTAGCTTTCTGTATAACTTCCATGAGTCAGTCACCTTTAGAAATATTTTAAGGGTATGGCTTATTAGTGATATTGTCCTATAGTCCGAACAATTTTTGGCATATATTGTTTTTGGTATTGTTACAAAGGTGGACACCAACCATTCCTGAGGGATTTTTCCGGCTTTATATAATTCATTAAACAGATCCAGTAGTACCGGTAGAGTTTCATCGTCTAGACATTTCAGTCATTCCGCAGGTATTTTGTCTCCCACCTCTTGGTAAATACGCTCACACTCGTATACCAGACAAAGATAGCTAGACCACTGTACTTGATATTGCCGTTACACCTCAATGCATTAAGCGGCATATAACTAGCCTGATCTATTGTTAATATATCTATGGTCAAAATACATGAGAATAGACTTTGAAATTCCGTTGACTTTGATCGGCCACGAAACAACCCCTGGCCCCTGGACTATTAAACGTCTAACCCTACTGTCATTTGTTTCTATGTTTAATGATTCGTATTTTTAATTAAAAATATTCAATTAAAATTTATGTATTATAGGCACAATGAAGATATGGAAAAAATAATGCTAAAGAAACATCGTGAATACAGATCAACGATCAAAGATAGCAAGAAAAGTCATCTGAAATCAGAAAAATGTATAATTGGTGATAGAGGAGCTTTCGACAAAAACGAGGTAAGTCAAACTTATTTTTAAACAAAAAAATTAAATGAATAACATTTTCTTATGATAATTTCCTGTGGCATGTACCTACTATATTATTATGGTAGAAAAGCACGACACAGACCAAAGCAAGGAGAGGAAAATATTACCAGAAGAATTAGACAATAACGTTGTGTTTATTGTGTTAAATCGTAGTCTTAATAAGACTTAAGGTAGATTGCTCTCGTGAAAGTCATCTATAATCAATGTACCTTCTTCTTCTTCTTCAAGTACCATCTCCGCGACGGATGTCGGCAATCATCATAGCTATTCGGACTTTGGAGACGGCTGCTCTGAAAAGTTCGTTTGATGTACATCCGTACCATTCTCTCAGGTTGCGTAGCCACGATCTTCTCCCTATGCTTCTTTTTCCTTGAATCTTTCCCTACATAATCAATTGGAGCAAGTTGTACGTCTAATATTTCCGAGATATTCCAATTTTCATGTTTTGATTGAATTTAAAATTTCCACTTCTTTATTCATACCTATTTCTCAGAACCTCTTTGTTTGTGACGTATTCTGTCCACGATATTTTCACAATTCTTCTATACACCCACAGCTCAAATGATTCAAGTTTTTTCATTGATGCCGCATTCAAGGTCCAAGCTTCCATTTCATACAACAAAGTCGAGAAAAGGTAGCACCTAACCAACCTAACTTTCAGCTCCAACTCCAATCTCTTGTGCACAGCATTCTTCTTGTTTTGTTTCCTTTCGTCATGTATATCAAACAATATTGTTCATACAGTAAATATTTATTATTATAGCAATCAAGAAGCTACAAGTTACATGACCCTAGCCGGAATGGCGATACCTGGATGATATATGTGTCTGTTATTGGTTTTCATCTTTTACCTTTTTAACATAATATACTATATTGATCTACTCGTTCGACAGATGGTTGTACCAGACTACACAAATTATAAGCATGGTCGAATGTCTTTAATTTAACTTTCAACCTGTTTTAGCACTTTTTGGACGAATACGCTCACGGAATTAAGCGAAGTGGAACCCATTCTCAAGATGGAGACAACCACAAAATATCCAAACATAAACACGTAGCTCCAGAAATTATAAACCAAAAAGAAGAAACGGTTGCACCTGCAGTCAAACCAATCACCGTTCAATCTCAAATACCTCTTTCTATGCACTGCACCGAGCAACCTGTATACCAACCTGCAGTAAGTACTATTATTAGTAAATACTGGTTTAATTCTACAGGATTCTATTATAGTATACAGTGATGAGCGCCCCAATAACCGGCAAAATAACGCAAAAGATGGAAAACATATTAAATTGTGAGATATAAAAAGAAATGAAACTAGTAGGTAGAGGGAGGAAATTTAGCGATAGAAACGTATAAATTTACATTATATTGATCGTTTCCTACGTTTAGACGTATCGGACGAGTTTGGCAACTAACACTGTGACAGTGACAGTTTTAGTTGACATACCTACTCCTCTGATACGCCTAAAGGTGAGAAACAATCAATATAATGTAAATTTATACGTTTTTATCGCTAAATTTCCCTCCTCTACTAGGTTTATTTCTTTTTATCTCACAACTTAATATGTTTTCCATCTTTTGGGTTATTTTGCCTGTTATTAGCGCGCTCATCACTGTGTATGTGGACGGGACTTGTCTACGAGAGTTTTTGCCTTGTCTACGTAAAACTCTATCATCTATAGGTATCAGTGGCGTGCTGGGTATATAAATGAACCGGTGCAATCATCGAGAGGCCGCGGCCTCTTGAGGCCTGTCAAATAGGTTTTTTTCAAAACAATTTTAGATCTAACAGAAACAAATATTTTTTTTAATTTCTAATCGAATGTTAATTTTGCTAATGATATTAATAAAACATTTAAAAAAAATTAAATTTTTTTTAATTGTAAAATACAGTTTAAGTAAATGAATAAGACTCTAGAAATAGATTGCTACAGATAATATTTATTTTCATACATACAAGTATATTTATGGTTTTCCAATTTCCTTAAAACATGTATATACTCTTCAGAATAAAAAATGGAAAAACGTCTTGCACATTTTTGACCGAATTATTGGAAGTATCTAAAACGATTTGATCAAGACAAATCGTTTTATGATGAAATAAGTACTCTACATCCTAGAAATTTTTATACAATAACCCTTTAACCCTTTATACCTTTAACGGAATTTAAATCATTTACTGAAAAATTAAAATTTTTATCCTACCACATTAGACCAGTAAGGATCTGCGAAAAAACGTCTATTTTTGGATGTGAGAGGTGGCATTCGGATTTTTGCAGATAAAGTTAGGTGACACCTTCAGTAATAATAATTGACTTATGCTCCTTCTCAAATATGCCCGGAACATTAATAAAAAAATTAAAATATTTAAAAATTTCGAAAAACATCGATTTTTTTCTGCTTTCTTTGCTTATAACTTTAAATCGATTCGTTTTGGAACAAAGTCGTAGAGAAATAAAATAAAGATAATTGAATTTTGTATGATATACGACTGGTAAAAAATGTCTTAAGATATTACCTTTTCTGCAATATAGCAATAAATACAAAATAAGGGGGCAAAATAAGTCTGTTGTTATTCAATATTTTTTAACCACTTTGGTGGCACTTAGAATCTTAGTAATTCGCTTAGGAAATTCTTTGTAATATACTTAAATCGTGCACCAAATTTCATTAAAATCGACCTAATAAATTTTGCATAATAAATTTGCAATCTAAATGTTTTTAAAAAAGTTCAAATTTTTTAAAATATTTCTGAACAAAAAGTAGACCATTTAGAAGTTGGCTAATTTTTTTACATATAAAGAGGTGCTCTACCTATCTAATATACTTTACAGAATTAAAATCGGATTATTTAAGGGGCCTCGGCAATGTTTTAAATTTATAAACAATTTTTTGGCTTATAAACAAATAGCTTTGTTTAATAATAAAAAAATTAATTTTTAGCAATGCAAATAATTAAAACCGGTATAATTTGACTTAAACTTTCAAATGCTGTCAGCAGAATTGCTATTTTATTTTTTAATCAAACGTTATTCGCGTTCAAAAATTGCAATTTCTCGATTTTTTGAAAGTTCCACCGCGTTTATCTCGAAAACTATGCATCCTACGAAAAAACTTGTAAGAACATTTTTTGCTTAGAATTACCCAAGAAATACAAAAAAATGTATTTTGCGGAAAATCGATGTTATGTAATTCCTCAAGTTCTTTGTTTATAACAATCTTATCGACATCCGGATCAACTGTTACCCAAAAAATTCGTGTTATACGGGTCAAAATACATAAAAAAAACTTGGGTAAGCCCATCTAAATAAAGGAGCCCGTAGCACCCCCTCCTCTCCACAGCACTAATTTGTTTATAAGCCAAAAAATTGTTTATAACTTTAAAACATTGCTGAGGCTGCTTAAATAATCCGATTTCAATTCCGTAAAGTGCATTAGATAGGTGGAGTACTTCTTTATATGTAAAAAAATTGACAAATCTTTGTATGTTCTAGTTTTTGTTATGCAAGATTTTAAAAAATTTTAATTTTTTAAAAAAAGTTTAAATTGCAAAATTATTATGCAAAATCTAGTAAGTCAATCTTAATGAAATTTGGTGTACGGCTTTAGCACATTACAAAAATATTCTAAGCGAATTAGGAAGGTTTCAAGTGTAACCTAAGTGATGGAAAATCATTGAATAAGGACAGGCTTGTTTTGCCCCCTTATTTTATATTTATTGCTATTTTGAAGCAAGGGTGATAAATTAAGACATTTTTAACCAATCGCGTCTGATAGAAAATTTAATTATCTTTGTTTTATTCCTATACGACTTTGTTCTAAAATGAATAGTTTTTAAGTTATAAGCAAAAAAATTAGAAAAAAAAACGAAATTTTTTGAAATTTTTAAATATTTTATTTTTTTTTATTAATGTTCCGGGCATATTTGAGAAGGAGCATAATTCAATTATTATTAACGAAGTTATCACCTAACTTTATCTGCAAAAATCTGAATGTCACCTCTCACATCCACCCAAAAATAGATCCTTACTGGTCTATATCTGCCACTGCAATTAGAGAAGAACTCATGGATTTTGCTGATAATTGGATTGTATCAAAAAATAGGATTTTGCAAAATACTGAAATTATAGATCATCGAGTTAATCATGAATATGTTCAGTCTACAGAAATTATGAAGGATGATATGTTTAATCCAAGTGATAACCAACATCAAGTAACAAATGACAATGTTTTTGATATCGTGAAAACTTCACCTCCGTGTGGTACTAAAAAGTTTAAAGATTGTATAGCTTGCTGTTACGCTGTTTTGCATAAGTAGAACTTTTATCAGTGTGTTTATCCAAATTTAAATGGCTCATAAGCATTTATTAATTCTTTCAGTGACACAAGTATCTTGCGAAAGAAGCTTTTCAACGTTGAAATACAAAAAATCGGTTAAGAAGTACTTTAACAGAAGATTACTTGGAAACATTTATGCTAATGACTATAGAAAAAGAAGCTTTGTATGAGCTTAAATGATATTTATGATATTATGAGCCAGAAATAATCGACGAATTTTTTGTTTTATGTTTTATGACAAAGTTTTATGTTTGATTTAAAAATAATTCATATTTTTGTTTTTTTTTGATTTTATAAATAACGAATAAAACATTCTGATAATAGAAGGTAAAATGAGGATTGGAGGCCGCTTTTCTATAAAATCACCGGGCCGCTTGAAAAGTTCCAGCACGCCACTGATAGGTATTTACCAGCATCCAAAGGTCAATTGTTGATTTTGTAACTAATAAAAGATTCTAAATGTTATATTACAGATATATTTTTGTTTTCTAGTTAAACGACGTCAATCTATGGCCTCCGTTTTCTGTGACTGTAACCACGATGCACAACACCCACACGAACACAACCAACTCAGGTCTAGGGAGTCCTGGTGGCCCAGGAAACTACGGAGCCGGGATGTTTCCCCTATACTACATACCAACAACCCCTTCACGAACTATACCTGGACATTTCAGTGATCCAGTTCTGCATGGATCTCGCTATCAAGGTACGCTGTTGTTGATTTCAGCTTTTTGGTATAAAATCTTAGTCCAATCAACAGCCATTTTCTCGTGGAATTTTTAGAACTGAGGTTGATTTCCTTTAAAATTTGGATTTAGATAGTAATTATAACCTTTGTCAAAATCTACCCTATGCCGAACTGCGCTTTTGGCCTGGGGGTGAAAACAACCCCATCTAGGGGATGAAATTTTTTTAATCAAAATAACTATGGAAATCGATAGAGTAACCAATTCTGTTCTAAGTAAATTTTGTTCTATAAAATTTTTTTGCAAAATTGACACTTTCCAAATTATTTCCGATTTACACTATGCATTTTTCACTGAAAAAACTCACGTTTTATAACCGTTTTCCATAAATAACTTAGAAAAATTTAATTTTATAGAAAAAATCATTAAAAACAAAATTGTAGCTAATAAAAAAAAACAAAGAGATTCGTGTCTGAAAGACCTATGTAAACCCAATAACTACTGATTTATTGCTCTTTAAAGGATGGTTATTTTCGA
The DNA here is from genome assembly GCF_917563875.1 of Diabrotica virgifera virgifera. NCBI lineage: Eukaryota > Metazoa > Arthropoda > Insecta > Coleoptera > Chrysomelidae > Diabrotica > Diabrotica virgifera. Next base: position 6,878,634 of record NC_065448.1, read on the forward strand.
AGAATATCAAAATGGAGAACCTTTAATCTCAAATAACTCGAATGTGGTGCAATTTTTTAGGGAAACCTTAAGAGACAGACATCTTTTAAACCACATTAAAAGACCTTTCAAATAAGCTCCGATAAAAGTTTTTTGCATAATAACTTACTGACTTATGATGAAAATAAAGTCGCTCTCTGCTTTTTTTTAATGTAAAAATTAATCCCTCGTCGTTACAATCCTAATAGAAATGAATAGATTTCCACTGGATATTAACTTTATTTGGGTATAATTGATACGATCCATGTGATTCGACCGGTTTGGAATGCTCAGTTTAAAAAAAATAGTTGATTAATGGGCAGTTTCACCAACGACAAATAGTAGTTTATTCTATGAATAAAGTTCCTCGACCAATAAACTGACATTTCTCCATTTTACTAACGTCACATAAGACTTATTTTAGTTATTTATCAAAATAAATTTACTCTTCGAATTAATTGGCAAGATAATCTCGCTGTAAATATTTTTAAGAAAGAAAATTCGCCAGTTTTACTTTAAATTATCAAAATTATATTGAAACAAAATGTAAATATAAACGTCTAATAAATTTTAATCGACGAATAACTATTCATTGATTTATTTGTTGTTGGTGAAACCGGACCTAAATCGAAATTGACATTATTATGATTAAAAAAAGTGCATTTTTCTTAAATAAATCTAAAAATATTCATGATACAAAAACAAAAAAAATTGTAGTAAAAGAAATTCTACAATTAATATTTGAAACAGTTTTTCATATTATGAATACTTACTTCTAGATATATTTAAGAAAAACTCACTTTTTTTAAAAATTTTAAAAATGTCGTTTTTGATTTAATCAACTATTTTTTCTAAACTAAGCATTTCAAACCGGTCGAATCACATGGATCGTATCAATTATACCTAAATAAAGTTAATTTCAAGTGGGAAGCTATTCATTTCTATTAGGATTGTAACGCCAAGGGTTTAATTTTTTACATTTCAAAAAGAAAAAAGCAGATATCGACTTCGTCATAAGTCAGTCAGTTCTTATGCAAAAAATTTTTGTCAAAGGTTAAATGTCTCTTAAGTTTTCCCAAAAAATTGCACCACATTCGAGTTATTTGAGATTGAAAATTCTCCATTTCGAGGTTCTTCGAAAATAACCATCCTTTAAAGAGCAATAACTCAGGAGTTATTGGGTTTACCTAGGTTTTTCCGACGAGAATCTCTGTTTTTTTTTATCAGCCACAATTTTGTTCCTAATAATGTTTCTATCCACCCATTCGTTTTCGTCAATAGCTCTATCTGCCATAGGCTGTTCTATGCCTTTCTTCCATGTTTCTGTAGGCCTTCCCTTTCTTCTATTTATGGGTGTGTAATTTAATGCTCTTTTTGGCCATCTTTCCTCTGATATCCTCATAACATGACCATACCATAGCAATTTCTTTGTTTCTATATGGTTAACCGTGGAATATAAACTTTTTGTCCGCCGTCTTATTTCCTCATTTGGTACGTGTTCTAATCTAGATACTCTGCATGCTCTACGTAAGTAATCCATTTCCGCTACTTCTATATATTTTCTTTCCTTTCGTGTGAGTTGCCAACACTCTGCTCCATAAGCTATAATAGGTTCCACAATTGTTCTGTAGATTGTTAACTTTGTGTTCAGCTTCACCTTGTTAGACCATAGTAGATCATTTAAAATACGAGTTGCTTTCCTTCCTTACTGTATCCTATGTTGTATGTCTCTTTTTATAGTTCCTTCTTCTGATATTATGTATGCTTCCTAAATATCTATATTCCTTACATTTCCTTATATTTCTTAACTCTAATTCCGGATCTTCGGTTTCCTCTCCTATTCTCAAATATTCCGATTTCTCTATGTTCATACATAGGCCCCATTTTTCATATTCGATCTGTAACTTTCTTAGCATATAATCCATACCATGTTCATCGTTGGCAAGAATTATTTGGTCATCAGCAAAAAACAAAGTTGTTAAGCAGTTTTCTTCAATCATTATTCCCATCCCAGCAACTGTTTTCTTCCATTGCTCCAGAGCTTTCTGGATGTATATTTTAAATAGTGTTGGCGATAAGCAGCACCCTTGCCTTAAACATTTTGAAACAGGGAATGGTTTCGACATAGATTTTCCCTGTTTAATACAACTTTTCGGATTTTGATACATATTTTGAATTGCTCGCACATATGCTTCGCTTATGCCTATCGTGGTCAAAATTTCAAAGAGTTTCTTTAAAGGTACCGTGTCGTGGGCTTTTCCAGATCAATAAATGTTAGGTGAGTAGACAGATTCCTTGCTCTTCTTTTCTCTATTATGTGTTGCATCACGAATACGTTATCTGCGCACGATCTACCGGCGCGAAAACCACTTTGTTCTTCCATGTCCTGAATTTCTAATTCCACCCTTTTCTTTAATACTCGGCCATACAACCTCCCCATTGCACTGGTTATACTTATGCCTATGTAGTTTTTGCACAACGTTTTGTCTCCTTTTTTGTAAATCGAGCTAATGTATGCACAATTCCAGTCTTCTGGTATTTTTTCTCCCTGCAACATGCATTTGTTGAAGAGTTCTGTCATTATTTCGTGCAGTATGTCTGGTCCATATTTTATCAGTTCGATGGGGATATTTCCAGGTCCTGATGCTTTCCCATTTTTTGATTCTAATAAGGCTTAAGCATTGAAAAACGTGAGTTTTTCAATGAAAAATGCATATTTTCAATCGCAAATAACTTGGAATATATAAATTTTGCAAAAAAACTGTATAGAACAAAATTTACTCATAATTGGTCACTCTATCGATTTCCGCAGTTATTTTGATTAAAATATTTTCATCACCTACATGGGGTTGTTGTAAAACAGGACACAAGCGCAGTTCGGTATAGGGTAGATTTTGAAGAAGAGTGTCAACAAAGCTAAAACCCAAATTTTCATTAAAATCGGTGTTGATTCTCAAAATTCCACGGTTTTACCGCTTTTATTTGTTTATATTTCCAGTTCAATATATGCCAGCCAGCATGATCTACAACTACAACAACGCCCTCTATCATCCCACCTCCCCGTTCATTTGCCCAACCGTTCCTGTCGTTCCTCTTCCGATGGTCCCACCAACATTGAATCCAATCAACCCAGCTGCTGACGTCTGGCCCATGAATCCCTTACAGACGATCAACAGCGTGGGAGTTGCTAGCCAGGGATGCGTTAATGTAGTATCAGAGCACAAACCCAACACGCCGAACACACCTCAAACGGCTCGCATGCCGCAAACACAACAGCAGTTTCAACGACCAGCTTCTCAGGCTACTTCCATTAAAGCTGAACCTGGAAGCGTGATGGGGTCTATCGCTTCTGCTAGTGTTGTTAACAAAGTAAGTGGTGTTAATAATATAAATAGTTGTTGTGATTTAAGACTCTTTGCAACGAAATTCTGTGATGTAGGCTTGAATGTTACGTCAGTTACGTGAGTTTTAAAGATGCTTTTATTTTCGGTACGAAACCATTTATTATGTCTAGCAGAACGGAAGAGGTAACAGAATACTTAAAATACCATAGACTGGTCGTGTCATAAATGATGAGGTTCGAAGAATGAAGAAGAACCAAGAGGTACTGAACATCATCAAATCTCGAAAGTTACAATACTTCGGACTCTCTCTCTTGCCGTTTCCCCATTACTGAGGATCGTGATTTCTTCCAATATTTATAACAATGTTTCTCCATTGGTCTCTATCTTCAGCTGCTCTAAGAGCTTCGCAGAATGAGTTTCTAGCTGAATGCTTTATTTGGTCAGACCTGGTCAAAACCTGGTGGCTTGTGGGCAATGCAGGGCATGTTATTTTGCCATGCGTTCCATTCTTGGAACCATGCATTCGTGATGTTGAACTCCTCATGTATCATTCTTGCCGTTTTTATTGGTGGTTTTCTAGAGCGGAGACGGGTATTTCGTGCATCCTCGGTATCTTGGTGGATCGGCAGATTTATATTGTCCATGATCTTTTTGTATTCACGTGTAAGTGCGTCAACTCGTCGTAAATGTGGAGGTGGGATGTGACTTAATACTGGAAGCCATTGGGTGGGAGTTGATTTAATTGTACCAGCTATCATCCTCATAGTGCTGTGCAGCTGAGTGTCGACCTTTTTTACGTGTGGGATGTGTAGCCAAACTGGAGCACAATATTCAGCGGCCGAGAAAACAAGGGCTAATGCAGTAGAGCGGAGAGTGGAAGCCGATGCTCCCAGGTGGTACCGCAGAGCTTCTGTATGATGTTATTTCTTGTACTCAACTTTTGCGCAGTTTTTGTTAAATGCTCTTTAAATGATAGCGTTCTGTCTAGTTTTACGCCCAGGTACTTCGGTGTTTTGTTGTGGGTAAGTGTGGTATTTTCAAACCGTATGTTGAGTTCCTTTCCAGCAAGTTTATTGTTCAGGTGAAAGCAACTAACTTCTGTTTTGGATGAATTTGGTTGAAGTCGCCACTTGCGAAAATATTTGCCCAATATAGATAAGTCTTCAGAACTTCTTCAGACGTTTCTAGTGTTCTGCATCGTATAGTGAGGGCCCAGTCATCGGCGTATCCGAACTTTCTTGATTGTGTTTCCGGCATATCTGCTAAGTATAAGCTAAATAGTAGTGGAGAGAGCACTGACCCCTGTGGTAGTCCATTCTTAAGTTTCTTTGGTGGGCTGATATCTGTGCCCATCACTACTTGAAATATTCGGTCGTTGAGCATGCTATCTATTAGGCGTGCTATTGGTTTACAGGGGATTGCACGGAGAATTTTGTATATAAGGCCCCCTCTCCATACTGTATCGTAAGCTGCCGAGAGATCAATAAATACCGCTGAAGTTTTAAGTCTTCTTTGGAAACCCGTTTCGATGTAGGTGGTGAGTGACATTACCTGGTCCGCGCAGCTTCGTTCTGGTCGAAAACCTGCTTGTTCGACTGGGATCACCTGGAACAGTTCTGTGCTGATTCTATTATATGTAAGCCTCTCTAATAGTTTGTAGATGGCAGAGAGAAGCGCAATTGGCCTGTAGTTTTTTAGGTTGTCGGCGGGTTTGCCTGGCTTTAGTATGGCTATTATCTTAGAGCGCTTTAGTTCTTGTGGAATATTTCCAGTTTCCATGATGTCTGTGAAAAATCATGCCAGTAGTAGTTCCTTTTTTGTGTAGTGGGATATAAATTGAGGTACACCAATCAGATGGCCATTTTCCTGAATTCCAAACAGCGACACAGATAGAATGGATGATATGTAATCCTTTGTCACCTAGTAACTATAGTATTTCACATGGTATTGAATCAATGCCTGGGGATTTATTTCTATTTAGTGATTTAATTGTATCTTTGACTTCAGCAAGTAAGACAAGTAGGCTCTTTAGGGTAGTCAGAAGGTCACTGATTTTCTGTTGATACCTCGTTATTTTTATATAGCTCGCCACAGTAGTTTCGCCATGTTTCCAATATTTCATCAGTAGGTATTGGTCTTTAAATTACCTTCCTTATCTATTACAGACCACGTTTGAGGTTTAAATTCTCTGGTGTTTGATCTTCTTGAATAAGTCCCTCGGTTCATTTCGACAGCCATGTTCCTCTATCTCTCTGCATATTTGAAAGATGTAATCAGCTTTATCTTTGCGGCACTGTTTTCTGATTTCTCTCGATAACGTTCTGTATTCATCGTTTGTTCCGTGTCTAGTTTTATGTTCTTTTTTGCGTTGAATCACAGTCCACGTATTATCGGACATCCATGGCTTACGGCCAGTGGAAACCGCTGCCTCAGTCTTTTGCAGCCTCGATTACCTTATCTTTAAGATAGATTCAAAACACACACTGGAGGTTTAAAATCAGGGCATACAAAATTATTATCAGACCAATACTATTTTATGAATGCAAGACATGAGTGATGACAGAAAGTGCAAAAATAAAGCTGGAAGTTTTCGATAAAACAGGAAGGAAAGAACAAGGAAGATATTTGGACCTATTAACGAAGCCGGAGTATGGATATCCAGGTACAACGATGAACTCTACGAAGTGTTCAAAGATGCATCAAGCTCAGAATTCGTTAAAGTTCATGAGCTGGGCTGATCACTTAGTGAGATTAGAAGCCGAAAGATTTCCGAAAAGAGCCCTAGATAGTAAAGTGCAGGGCGCAAGACCAAAAGGAAGGCCACGGAAAAGGCGGAGGAATGAAGTGGCAGCAGACTTGCTAAATTTGCTTGACGTGAGAACTTGGAGAAGATCCGTGAGGGACCGGCAAAGTTGGAGGTAAAGCAGACCAAGGCTCGATTTAGGGTGTAATGCCATTGAATACTGGAATATTTGGGTCACATTACTAGAGGAGAAAAATATGAGTTGTTGAGAATTATTATGCAAGGAAGGATCCAAGGAAAAGAAGCATCTCCTGGCTGAGGAACCTTAGAGAATGGTTTAACTGTAGTTTATTACAACTGTTCAGAGCAGCAGCCAACAAAGTGATCATAGCCATTATGATATTCAACCTCCGATAGGAGAGGGAACTTTAAGAAGAAGAACCCATTGAAGAGAGAGGAAAAACTTTGGAAACTTAAATTTTCTTGTTTAATCTGGTTTTGAGGTGATTACACTAACCATTGATTAAAAAAAAGTAGAACTGTCAAGCAAATATAAAAATAATACATGCATACGATAGAAAACAATCACGTAATATTAAAAGCGAAGATATACTCCAGGGAAATAAGGTTTTTGTCGGGACACTTGAGCAGCCAGGTTGCAAATGGATTTTTTGGCTACTATATACCTAATACATTATAAATACAAAAATACCCGTCACAGTTCGGACGAGAAACTTAGTTATTAACAAAAAATAAGGGTCAGAAATGGCAGTTTTTTCATTTAAATCGCTACAGGTAAAAATAGGGTAATTATATACATACAGTTCATCTAATTTACTTACCGTTGCACGTCATTATCTACGTTAGAGATCTAAGTTGACACTGTTGCCCAATTACAAAAAATTCTTGAATTCATTTTAAATCAAATACGTCACACAATTTTTGCGGAAGTGGATTTTACAGCAAAACAAATTAATATTCAATGTAAATAAATAAAATCTTTAAAAATAGAAAACAAGAATTAAGTTATAATCTTACGTTAAAGTACATAATAAAAACAGTAAATATATTGAAACAAATACTTGTAGTAAATAATATAAACAAATATGAACTGTCATCATCGCAACTGTCAAATAAATGTTACCAATGTATGTCAAAATGCCACCTTTGCTCGATTATACTTACAGTGTATTCCGAACAAATGTGCTTCATAAAAACGCTTTATAATCCATTTGTACAAATTAAATGAAACATATTATTGTGTATTTCTTTACGTTAACATTAATAGAAATTTTCAAATATTATTTCTACGGGTATATAATAAAATATGTCTAGTGGCTGTAATGCCAGTGTACTCGACAAAGTGATTATAAAAAGAACACACCTACCGCCTAAATATTTCGTGTTGGTATCATGTGACGTCACGGGCTATGACGCGGATGACGTGCAACCGTAAGTAAATTAGATGAAGTATATATTATTTAGAGTAATCGTATTTTAGTAGATCAGCCAAGGTTTAAAATGGAACTTTTTGAATTTTAGTCCGATCATTTTTTGCTTCGGAAAATGGCAATATAAAACTAAAATTTTAAAAATAAAAAATGTGCTATAACTTTTGCGAAAAAGGCCTTAAGGCTTTGATATTGCAATAAAAGTTGAGTCAAACATTCCATATAACGCACAAAAAATTTTAAGACGATTCGTCAATTAGTTTAAATTTTATTCAATTTGTTTATCGCAAATAGCTTTTTTTTCGCAATGTTATTGTTCAGAAAATAATAATGACATAGCAATTCTGTGGAAATCACATGCAAGAAGAATAGTTATGTTTTCAAAGTGTTGAAAAAAATCATTAAAAAGTCGTTTTTATCACTCCGAAAGAAGTTTAGTAAAATAGCGTCATTTTTGGCTTATAACAATTTGAATAGCTTTGTTAATATTGACTATAGAGTAAATATACTTTAGGATTTAAAAAGCTGGTATTTTTACACGAATTTTCAGAAAAAAACTTTTGGCCTAGGTTAATTCGGCTCAAAGTTAGCCACTTTTATTATTTAATCCTCAGTTACTTTTATATACATCAAATTCTCCTGTAACAGTGTTAGTTACCATACTACTCCGAAACGGCTTGGCCGATTTTTAGTATATCCTATAGGAGGAGAAGAGGTTTTAATCTATTTTTCATACCCATAAGTTATAAGGAGGGTTGCACCCTGACATTTTTTTTTATTTTTTTGGACAAAATTATCTACCTTAATTTTATATGATGTAGAAATAAAAAATACATACAACCCTTAATTTTCACTCTTTTATCACCAACCCCTATTTTCGTTAACAGCCATCTATATATTTACATCTAGAAAATTCTCCTGTCATATTTACTTTCCATAGTCCGAGACCGCTTGACCGATTTTTATGTAATTATATATGTGTATTCGGTAGGTCTTAGAATCAGTCGTAATCTACTTTTCATATCCCTGAGTGATAAGGGTGAGTTCCCCCTAACATTTTGTAATGTTAGGTGGGGATGTGTGTACATAACGTACTCTAAGACTACGAGTACATAGAAATTAAAAAATTATGATCAAAATCCATCAACAAGCTCCGGCGATATAAATCGCAGCATATGTTTGCAGAATCAGTTTCATTTTTTCAGTGCACGGATTTTAATAATTCCTCTCCACCGACCACGAATTAATTCCGTTCGGACGCCATTTTTAAAACTTTAATAACCACTCTGTTGTGGTTCAAAGTTTACTCAAACTTTTACACATAAACTATATATCTTCAACTTTAAAATAGCTCTAGTTAGGTTGCTTAATTGTTATAAACAAAGTAGCCGTCAATTAAATAAAAAAAAGTAGCTAACTTTAACCGTAATTAACCTATAATTTTTATTTGAAAATTCGTATAAAAATACCAGTTTTTCAAATCTCATTGTAGTTTTAGCCTACAGTCAATATTAACAAGGTTATTCAAATTGTTTATAAGCCAAAAGTGACTCTATTTTAGTAAAATGTTTTCCGAGTGATAAAAATGACTTTTTAATGATTTTTTTAAATACGTTGAAAATATGACTATTTTACTTTCACGCTGTTTTCACAGAATTGCTATATCATTATTTTCTGAACAATAACATTGCGAAAAAAAAGCTCTTTGCGATAAACAAATTGAATAAAATTTAAAATAATTGACGAATCGTCCTAAAATTTTTTGTGCATTGTGTGGACTGTTTGACTCAACTTTTCATGCAATATGAAAGACTTAAATTCATTTTCGCAAAAGTTATAGCAAATTTTTTATTTTCGAAATTTTAGTTTTATTTTGCAATATCCGAAGCAACAAATAATCGGACCAAAATTCAAAAAACGCTATTTTAAACCTTGGCTCATCTACTAAAAGAAAAATATTATAAATAAGATATTCAATTACCATATTTTTACCTGTAGCGATTTAAACGAAAAAACGTCCATTTTTGACCCTTATTTGTTGATAATTAAATTTCTCGTCCAAACTGTGACGGGCATTTTTGTATTTATAATGTATTAGGTATATAGTATCCAAAAAACCCATTTGCAACCTGGCTGCTCAAGTGTCCCGAACATGGTATATTTTTGCCTTATTTCCCTGGTGTAATAAATGATGGCATTCCAAAGGCAAGGCTTGTTTAAACATAATGTTAATATCGTATGGCAGTTTTCCGGAAAGATCCTTTCATTGGTCTAGGGCGGGACTGATGGCTTTAAATGCCCTTCGAAACACGGTGACGGTTCATAACATTTTTAGGTCGTTGTTGGTGCCGAAAATCTGACTTGTGCTCTCCGGCTTAGAAAGCAAGTATCTTAGCCGCTGAGCTACGACCGCCATTTTGTCTTCACTTCCTATCTAAACCATGGGGTTTTCTTCTTTGAAATGTTAGTTTTTAATATCTTTTTTGATATATTTACTTAAAATTTGAAAGATAAAAGTTCATAGTCTCTATAATCCATCAACATTCGATCTTCGCTTGTCCACTGCTGGACATAAATCTCTTTCATAATTGTCCATCTGTTTCGATCTTGTGCCTCTTGCATCCAATTCCAGTGACAACGTTTTAGATCATCAGTCCAACGTATTGGTGGACGACCTCTGCTTCGGTAGTTACCATCTCTTGGTCTCCAATCCAGTATCCACTTTATCCATCTGTTATCTGTCATTCGAGCCACGTGTCAAGTTAGTTTTATACGACGGAGAAACTCAACGGTTTGGTTATCTTTTCCTATGCGAATCTCATGACGTCCTTCCCATAGGCCAGGAACCGAAGCTTTTCACCTCGCAATTTTTACAAAATGGATCGATTTGCTTGAGAATTTGAAAATAAGTAGTGGATAGTCCAAAGATCAAAATCTATATGATTTCGAAAGGCGCTTTTACCATGGGGGTGGTTGCCACCCCATCTTGGGGGTGAAAATTTTTTATTATATTTTGACCATAAAAGTTGGTAAAAACATTCATTCTAAGCAAAAAATGCCCCATAAATTTTTTTGATAAAATTAATAGTTTTCGATTTATTCTCTATCGAAAGTGTTAGTTTTGTATAGAAAAATCAATGTTTTTCGATATACTTACTCATTTACGATTTACTCAATTTTTGCCGTAAGTAAAATTTTTTTAAACCAAGTTTTTGGGAATTAAATAACCTACAATTTTGTATTTAAACATTTTTTCGTATCTCTGATGTTAATCTTTCTATCCTGAAGAAAATGGCCTTTTTTACCAAACTACAAAAATTCGTTATTCGCTTTTAACTTAAGTTTTTTAAAAATTAATCATTCTAAGCCAGCCACACCTCTAGAATCTATTAATAAGACATACATAAATAAGAATGAATAAGGCCAATGACTAAAAACACCGCTAACTTACATTATTATGCTTCCAATTGGATTTTTCCTTTTTTTTTTTCAAAAAAACATATTGATTTTTTGACCGAAACTTTTTTATTTTTATCTTAGAAAGTTGGATCAAAATCAGTTTTGTAGGTTTTTACAAGAGCTATAAGTCTATTAGTATTAAATCTTTTTAAAATCCTCAGTCGCAAAAAGAGGTGACTTTGAAAGGGTCGGTAAAGGTAGTTTTTGCATGTTATTACAAATTTTAATTGTCAATAGCTCACTCAATTTTTGCCGTAGAAAAAATTTTTGCAAACCAGTTTCTTGGGAATTAAATAAGCTGCAATTTCATATTAAAACATTTTTTCGTATCTCTGATGCTAATCTTGTTATTCTGAAGAAAAATCTATTTTTTTTAAACTACAAAAATTACTTATTCATTTTAACTCCATTTTTTTAAAAACTGATCCTTCTAAGCCGGTCAAACTTCTAGAACCTATTAATAATACATAAATATGTAAAAAAGACCAAATAAGGTCAATGACTAATTTTAATTAGGGTGGTGATTAGGGGGTTGCTTGCGATCACTTTTTCGCTGAAAAAAAAAGGGATTGACATTATTTTCATTATAAGTCACTTAATTTTTGAGCTAGAGACTTTTTTTTTATTTCTGGAGATAGATATTTTTAAGTGCTTTAAATTAGTTTGAACAAGTTGTCCTCGAAAAATGCATAGTTTTCCCGTCTTTTGACTTTGAAACTACAATATTTAGCATTTGACGAAGAAGAGCCAACATATACAGTCGAACCCGCTTATTAGAATAGCCCTCGTGCCAAGCAAAAATATTCCTATAACCGGGATATTCTAATAACCGATCAGTGGTGGCTAGCAGAAATAAATGTACCGAATATACGTCGTAATAGTACAACACACTTTGTACATGTACATACTGTATGTACATGTACATTGTATGTACATGTACATAGTAAGTATGTACATGTACATACATACGTTATGTAGATATATTATGTATATGGTTCTATTTCTTTTTATGTCAATAATACAGTACCTAGCGTAACTATTACTTATTCTATTAAAACACCAAACTACATTATTTGTGCATGCATACCTACACAAATAAGTATGAAATGTATGCAATATGTAGATATAGGTATACATATTTTCTTATTAACATACATACAACATACTTACTTTTTTTCTGGAAAAATAATCGGTAATCTGAGACTATTTGTTTTGTTACATAAGATATTAGCGTTGATTGAAATATCGACAGGTCCTATAAACTAGAAAACATAAAAATTTGTGGGAAATTGTAGGTAAAAAGTTTTTGGTAACTTAGGATTATTAGATAAAGCGGTATTCTTTTGCTAAAACGTATTACTATAAACGGTTAAATTTATTAAGGAGTAAATGGAAATGTTCCGGGATCTCAAAATTCTATTCCTTAAACCGGGATATTCCTATAAGCGGTACTCTAATAAGCGGGTTCGACTGTAGTACAGAGTAGCTCGATTACTATTAATCTTAAAGAAAATTAAAAAAAAACGGTTTTGTTTATTTTTTCAAAAGGTACATTTTTTTTAGTAAAGTTGTTTTAATAAAACGAAAAATTTTAGAGTTATCGGCAGAAAACTAATTAAAACATTGATTTTTTCGATATAAAACTAATACTTTCGATAGCGAATAAATCGAAAACTATCAATTTTATCAAAAAAATGTATGGAACGTTTTTTGCTTAGAATGAACGTTTTTACCAACTTTTGTAATTAAAATATAAGGAAAAATTTGCACCCACGAGATGGGGTGGCAACCACCCCCATGGTAAAAGCGCCTTTCAGCATCATATAGATTTTGTTCCTTGGACTATCCACTACTTATTCTCAAATTTTCAAGCAAATCGATCTATTCTGTAAAAATTGCGAGTTTTTGTCCTATTTTAAGCTTCATTACTTGGACTACCACCCTGACTTTACAGTATAAGGAACATGGACAATGCAGTCCTTATGCGAGTTTTTAGCGCGGTGATGCCGATTTTATCAAAAAGAATTTGTAATCGAACATTAGAAAGATTAAATTAAAACTGTTTTAGAAAAGATAATCTACAATTTTAGCATTCATATATGCATTTAATAATATATATGCATAAGTTTATTTGATATACTATAGTTATTACGCATATGAATCCTATGAATTGTAGATTGGCTTTCTAAAACAGTTTTAATTTAGTCTCTGTAATGTTCGATTGCAAATTATTTTTGATAAAATCGGCACCACGGCGCTAAAACTCTCACAAGAACTGCATTGCCTATGTTCTTTACACTGTAAAGTCTAGGTGGAACGGACATTAGTTATTTATAAGCCTATACCTGGTCCTATAATATACAGAGAGAGTCTGTAAAGTGGAATAAATTCAATATCTCAAATACTAATTGTTTTTTTGGAAAATGCTCAGACCCGTCGATTAGTATTTCAAATTGTCCTTTTTGACATTCAATAATAATGTATACAGGGTGTCCCAATTTAGAGATATGACGTCATCGTCGATTTTCTTAAATGGCAACACTGTCATTTTGATAGCTAATTTGATAGGGTTTGTAAAGTTATACATAACTGCAAAATATCAAATTTTTATTCTCTACCATTTACAAGATAATAGAAAATAACAAAGTTATATCTGTAATTTGGAATATATTCAATAATTAAAATACTAACTGTTTTTTTGAAAAATGCTCAGACCCGTCGATTAGTATATCAAATTGTCCTTTTTGACATATAATAATAATGTATACAGGGTGTCCCAATTTAGAGATATGACGTCATCGTTGATTTTCTTAAATGGCAACACTGTCATTTTGATAGCTATTTTGATAGGGTGTGTAAAGTTATACACAACTGCAAAATTTCAAATTTGTATTCTCTACCATTTAGATGATAATAAAAAATAACAAAGTTATGAAAAAGAAGTAATCAACTAATAATTGAATTTAATTATTTCAATAAATTAAGCAAAAACTCATAATGTTGCCCTCAATTATTGTCAAATTGTCAATGGGCAACGTTATGAGCATTTGCTTAATTGAAATAAATAAATTCAATTATTATTTGATTACTTCTTGTTCTTCATAACCTTGTTATTTTTTATTATCTTGTAAATGGTAGGGAATAAAATTTTGAAATTTTTCAGATGTGTATAACTTTACACACGCTATCAAAATAGCTATCAAAATGATAGTGTTGCCATTTAAGAAAATCAACGATGACGTCATATCTCTAAATTGGGACACCCTGTATACATTATTATTATATGTCAAAAATGACAATTTGATATACTAATCGACGGGTCTGAGCATTTTTCAAAAAAACAGTATTTTAATTATTGAATATATTCCAAATTACAGATATAACTTTGTTATTTTCTCTTATCTTGTAAATGGTAGAGAATAAAAATTTGATATTTTGCAGTTATGTATAACTTTACAAACCCTATCAAATTAGCTATCAAAATGACAGTGTTGCCATTTAAGAAAATCGACGATGACGTCATATCTCTAAATTGGGACACCCTGTATACATTTTTATTGAATGCCAAAAAGGACAATTTGAAATACTAATCGACGGGTCTGAGCATTTTCCAAAAAAACAATTAGTATTTGAGATATTGAATTTATTCCACTTTACAGACTCTCTCTGGATACCTCGTCTATTGATCTTGTTCCTACGCATATCTCTTCGCTAACTACAATATTCGTCATGATCTGGGTTTTAGATATACATATTTATTTTCAATCCCCTTTCTACCGAGGAAAAGTATGATCCATATGCCATCTCAAAAGTACGCGTAGAAAAACATTTTTTATTAAAACATGCGTAATATTACTATATCTTAATTGTTTCGCATATAAATTCTTATTTAAAGAAAAAAACTTGCAAAATTTACTAGAAAAAAACTTTTGAAGTATTAAAAAAACAGTTTTAATGTCTCTAAAAGCAGATTTTTGTTGCAATGATTGCATTTGGCTAATAGTGAATGTTTAGATAGAGTTACTTATTAAAAATGTTATTTTAGGCCTTGTCTGAATGCTCTAGAAAGGACTTATGGTTACAGTCACCCCTAGTTAGCCCGCCAGATGGCGAGGCGCAGCTATTTGTACCAAACAAGGTTATTTTACTTGTTTTATATGTTGTTTGTGTCTCTGTGTCACAAGTTAATGTTCTTTTGAGGACAAATAAAAATTCTTCATTACAATCAGTATTGTCGTAAACATAATGCCTTAAAAAACAAATATAACGATAAAAAAAATTATATTTGGTCAAGCAAAAAGACTATAAAGTTTTCATAGATAAATCAAATAATTATTCCATCTCAGTAATAAACTATGATATAATGATTAAGTAGGTACAGTGCACAGATTCTAAAGATGCCGGTGGGGGATGGCGTCTATGCGCAGTATTATAGTCGGTGTATGGGAGAGAAAGTATTCGAAATAATGAAATAACAAACAGTATAGAATCTGTTATATAATACTGTGTCTATAATACTGCGCATAGACGCCATCCCCCACCGGCACCTTTAGAATATGTGCACTGTACATTGTATTTACAGTCGATAAATAGTATGATAAAATTGATCCAAATAATGGCATAACCCAGACATCCAAAGTGAAAGTTATCCTCCAACACCAAATTGTTCGATATGGTCCACATAATGTTCAGAAAAAGTCACACCAATTTGAGCGTCGGGTTTTGGGGGTGGGGAGAGGGGGGAGAAATCGGTAAATTCGTAGTTATTTACGTTTTTCGTCGATATTTCTAAAACTATGCGGTTTAGCATGAACCACCTCCTATACAAAAATGTTCTACATTAAATTTGAAATAAAAAAGATCCTATGCATAATCCTTCTAAAATGAACGGTTCCAAAGTTACGGAGGTAGGATAGTGTAATTGGTCTAAAAAAACGCCTAACCAGAAATCCAAAGAAAAAGTTTTCCTCCAACACCAAATTGTTCTATATGGTCCACATATTGTTCAGTAAAAAGTTACATCATTTTGAGCGTCCGGTTTGGGGGGGGGGGAGATGGGGGAGATGGGGGAGAAGTCGGCAAATTACTAGTTTTTTTACTTTTTCCGTCAATAGTTCTAAAACTATGCTTTGGCGTAAACAATGTTCTATACAAAAATGTTCTACATAAAATTTAAAACAAAAAAGGTCCTATACATAATTGTTATAAAATCAACGGTTCCAGAATTACGAAGGGTGAAAAGTGGAGGTTTTCGATACTTTTTATATTATTTGGACAATTGATGATGATTTTGGGTAGTGAGGTTGAGGTTTCTTTAAGGACTTATCACTAACATACCATCGGCCACTGAAATAGCAAATTTTATTTAGAAAAAAATTTCTTTCATCAGTAATAATATTATAAATTGCCCAAAAAATATAAAAAGTATCGAAAACCTCCACTTTTCACCCTCCGTAACTCTGGAACCGTTGATTTTATAACAATTATGTATTGGATTTTTTTGTTTTAAATTGTATGTAGAAAATTTGAGTATAGAACATAATTTACGCTAAAGCATAGTTTTAGAAATATTGACGAAAAACGTAAAACAACTACTAATTTACCGACTTCTCCCCCATCTCCCCCCAAACCGGACTCTCAAATTGGTGTAACTTTTTACTGAACAATATGTGGACCATATAGAACAATTTTGTGTTGGAGGAAAACTTTTACTTTGGATGTCTGGGTTAGGCCTTTTTTTGGACCAATTATAATATACTATCTCCTTACCTTTGGAACCGTTCATTTTAGAAGGATTATGCATAGGGCCTTTTTTATTTCAAATTTTATGTAGAATATTTTTGTATAAAAGGTTGTTCATGATAAACTGCAGAGTTTTGGAAACATTGACGAAAAACGTAAAAAACTACGAATTTACCGATTTCTCCCTCCTCTCCCCCCAAACCCGACGGTCAAAATGGTGTGACTTTTTTCAGAACATTATGTGGACCATATAGAACAATTTGGTGTTGGAGGATAACTTTCACTTTGGATGTCTGGGTTTGGGTCTAGTTATACCATACTAAAAGAAGAATTTTTATTTGTCAGACCATTATTCACAACCGCAATACTTGTTTTGTTTGTGTGCTCATTGTTTCTGTTTTAACTTTATCCAATTTGCATTTCTGTTTGCGTTTCGTTGTTCATGTTGATCACAGCATTGAATTTTGCTGTTTTTTTAGCAGTTTTATGTTTTTTTTTTAACTTACACAATATTCCAGTCATGTCAACAAATTGAAAAAAGATAGTATAGCTTTAGAACGAGCTATCAGCAACATATATCATCCACATATTAAGTCAAATAATCATCGTATATTTGTAAGTTAACTTTGAGCACTATTTAAACAATTTTGAATGTTTTAGGTACCTCATCCGCCTGAAAGGAATAGACCACGTATTTTTCAAAACAATATCAACAGCATTGACGAATCTAGCAGTTGCTATTCGTCATCTTACTCCTCATTTTTGAAAACTGACGCTGGTTCAGGCTCCAATGACGATTCTAATGTTATGGATACCAAATCTAACAGATGTGATGAGGTAAATATTTTCATTGTGAAATATGGAGATCTTTATCAAAATTGAATATTAAAAATATCCAAATTGATTTTTTTTAATAAAACAGGTTTTATTATTCACACTTATCCAATACCATTTATAAACTCAGACTGCATGCAGAATATAAGTGATATTAAGTATTTATACAGGGTATCCAGAAACTCTCTCGACAAACGAAGACCGGAGATTCCTCAGATAATTTTATGATAATGTAACCCAATTCATCTAGTCAGAAAATGCTTCCTAAGGGAGCTAGAGCTCTTTAAAGATGGCGTTTTGTAATTAGTTTTTTTTTAAATAGCTCCAGAACGCTTTTATTTAGAAAAACGAAAACTGGTACGCCTATTTATCTTCCAGAGATAAATCTATTGCGAATTTCTAGTACTGGTCATAGGCGTCCGTTTTGTGTAGGGCAACGGTTATTTTATAGTATAACTTTTTTGTCTTTAAGTTTTAGGCATTTTTAACTCTGGATTATTAAATTGTGAGGTATTCTAGTACTAAAATGTACTCTTGCTTTAATTTGATAGGATATACCGTTTTCTAGAAAAATCGATTCGAAAATTTTTCATTTTTTGAATTTCAAAAAAAGACTTATTTAGAGAAACGAAAACTGGTACGTTTATTTATATTCCAGAGTTAAATCGATTTTATTAATTGCGAATTTCTAGTACCAGTCATATGCGTCTGTTTTGGGTAGGTCAACGGTTATTTTATCGCATAACTTTTTTGTCTTTAATTTTTAAGTATTTTTGACACTAAATTATTAAATTATGAAGTATTCTAGTACTATAATTTATTTTTGCTTTAAGTTGGACTTTAAGCAAGAGTGCCTTTTAGTGCTAGAATACTTCTAATAAGTAACGATAAAGTCATTAGTTTTCGAGATATTTGAAGTTAAAAATGAAAAGGCACACTTATAGGCCAGTAAGGATCTGCGAAAAAACGTCTATTTTTGGATGTGAGAGGTGGCATTCGGATTTTTGCAGATAAAGTTAGGTGACAACTTCAACAATAATAATTGACTTATGCTCCTTCGCAAATATTCCCGAACATTAATAAAAAAATTAAAATATTTAAAAATTTCGAAAAACATCGATTTTTTTCTGCTTTCTCTGCTTAAAACTTTAAAACGATTCGTTTTGGAACAAAGTCGTAGAGAAATAAAATAAAGATAATTGAATTTTGTATGATATACAACTGGTAAAAAATGTCTTAAGATATTACCTTTTCTGCAATATAGCAATAAATACAAAATAAGGGGGCAAAATAAGTCTGTTTTTATTCAATATTTTTTAACCACTTTGGTGGCACTTAGAACCTTAGTAATTCGCTTAGGAAATTCTTTGTAACATACTTAAATCGTGTACCAAATTTCATTAAAATCGACTTAATAAATTTGCAATCTAAATGTTTTTAAAAAAGTTCAAATTTTTTAAAATCTTTCTGTACAAAAAGTAGACCATTTAGAAGTTGGCTAATTTTTTTACATATAAAGAGGTGTTCTACCTATCTAATACACTTTACAGAATTAAAATTGGATTATTTAAGGGGCTCCAGCAATGTTTTAAATTTATAAACAATTTTTTGGCTTATAAACAAATAGCTTTGTTTAATAATAAAAAAATTCATTTTTAGCAATGCAAATAATTAAAACCGGTATAATTTGACTTAAACTTTCAAATGCTGTCAGCAGAATTGCTATTTTATTTTTTAATCAAACGTTATTCGCGTTCAAAAATTGCAATTTCTCGATTTTTTGAAAGTTCCACCGCGTTTGTCTCGAAAACTATGCATCCTACGAAAAAACTAGTAAGAACATTTTTTGCTTAGAATTACCCAAGAAATACAAAAAATGTTTTATTTTGCGAAAAATCTATGTTATGTAATTCCTCAAGTTCTTTGTTTATAACAATCTTATCGACATCCGGATCAAGTGTACCCAAAAAATTCGTGTTCTACGGGTCAAAATACATAAAAAAACTTGGGTAAGTCCATCTAAATAAAGGAGCCCGTAGCACCCCCTCCTGGCCACACGACTAATTTGTTTATAAGCCAAAAAATTGTTTATAACTTTAAAACATTGCTGAGGCTGCTTAAATAATCCGATTTCAATTCTGTAAAGTGTATTAGATAGGTGGAGTACTTCTTTATATGTAAAAAAATTGACAAATCTTTGTATGTTCTAGTTTTTGTCGTGAAAGATTTTAAAAAATTTTAATTTTTTAAAAAAAGTTTAGATTGCAAAATTATTATGCAAAATCTAGTAAGTCAATTTTACTGAAATTTGGTGTACGGTTTTAGCACATTACAAAAATTTTCTAAGCGAATTAGGAAGGTTATAAGTGTAACCTAAGTGATGGAAAATCATTGAATAAGGACAGGCTTGTTTTGCCCCCTTATTTTATATTTATTGCTATTTTGAAGCAAGGGTGATAAATTAAGACATTTTTAACCAATCGCATCGGATAGAAAATTTAATTATCTTTGTTTTATTCCTATAGGACTTTGTTATAAAAAAATAGTTTTTAAGTTATAAGCAAAAAAGTAAAAAAACGAAACTTTTTGAAATTTTTAAATATTTATTTTTTTTTTATTAATGTTCCGGGCATATTTGAGAAGGAGCATAAATCAATTATTATTAACGAAGTTATCACCTAACTTTATCCGCAAAAATCTGAATACCACCTCTCACATCCACCTAAAAACAGATCCTTACTGGTCTACTTATTTTGATTAATGTATTATGCTCCTTCCTTTTTAGCTTCAAATATCTCGAAAACTAATGGCTTTATCGTTACGAATGAAGAATATGTTATTTACATAGAAAGTATTGAAGAATCAAAAAATTGCACTAAAATAGAAATTCCGATGGTGGCGTAGAATTTGGGAAGGGTCAACCGTTCACATTCCCCCGTCGTACGCCTCTGGTAGTAGCCAGAAACGTTTGTTTAACATAATTTAGTAGAAATCCACTAGGAAGAATTTCCTGTAGCTGGCTGTATACCATTAATTACAAGTAAAATTTAATAAAAAATTTTGGTCTTGGTAAAAGGTATATTATTTTAAAAAGCCCTATAGGGCTACAAACATCGAACAGAACGTTTTCGCTCTAAAAAGAGCATCATCAGTGTTGCAAGAACATGGTGAGCCAACCAAAAAATACGAAGGTCAAAGCCTTTCAAAAATGGACTAAAAGTCACATCAAAATGCTAACATAGCAAATTCCAAAGGATGGATATAATCCCTAAGGATATGGCCCTAGGATAACATATGACTCCCACACGTTGTAAGTGGGTCAAAGGTAACAAATTAGGTCATTATGTTACAAGAGCTGACAGGCAACATAATTTAGTAGGGTGTACAGTACCAGCACCACTTAAAAAATTTCGTGTTGTTGTCCCATGCCTGTCAGGAAATATTCAAAAATAAACAAAATAAAAGTTTTACTTTGACACCCTGTATTTCGGTTATTATCAACTTTTGTATTAAAGTAAGTTAGCTTAAATCGACCTATTTTAAGCTCAGGAATCGGACGTTAAGCTATGGCCCATTCTTTACCAAACATCCTGTATATTGCAAAGCATTGGTACTAAAACACTTCCATGTGGGAGGCCGTTCTTTTGAACTCTCCACCTACTGTAAAGGCGGGTAATAGCGGACGCTCAAGGTATTTTACTTATAAAAATATCAATTATTACTTCATAGTATTTAAAACATGTTCAAATTAAATGATAAAGACTACTTATTGATACTTTATTTAAAAAACAGCATAAACAACGATAAAACTAATGTAATAAACATAAAAAAAATACAGTTGTGTCCGGTTTTAGCCATGCTTGTCGGGTAATGGCGTCAGAGGGCCGCTATTAGCCGTATCCCAATTTTATTGGCAAAAGTCACACACAAATATTTTTTTGTACATCAGTACATGCTTTGTGAGCCCAAAGTGCACATAGTGTACATACATCTCATCCATACCTCGTTGTTTTTTCCAAACTCTCCTCAGACTAAGCAAATATCTTCATTAATATCTTTGTCTTCTTCACTGTCCCAAAAAATTTTTTTCTGATCAGTTTCGTCCGCATAGTTCACTTTACCTTTGTTTCTCTTAGATTTTTCTTGCTTCTCGGATTGCTTTTCTTCCACAATTCTTCTTTTCGCAATAATTCGTTTTGAAGAGTCATCTTTTTTAGACATTTTTCTTCTAGTTCTACTTTAAATGGTGTTGAAGTAAAAATTTTAGAGTGCTGATTTTTGCTGTTTCGAGTCTTCTATTTTGTTTCCGATGTACAAGGCAATGCTAATATTTCTGCAAAACTGGTTACTACAGCATCGTTGTCTGTCTTATTTACTTCAGTTGACGCTTTGTTCTCATTGTTAGTTGAAGTCGAAGGAATGGGAGATTTCTCAGTTGTTGAACGGCATTTGACTTCAGTTGATGATTTTTCAGAAGTTGTTTCATTCTCCTTTTGAACAAGTGTAATATTTAAATTATTTTCAGTCTCTTCACTTGGTCTGCTATCATTCAGAGTCGCTGTAGGTAAGAAAAGGGGTCAATCCGCAATTACCCGCTTGTCCGCCATTAACCAAAATCATGTGTCCGGTATTAGCCGAAATGCATGTTCAAAAATATTAGGTCATAACGGCGATCTCATAAGGAATTAATGAAAATAATTATGTTCAAATGCTCAGTAAAGAACCACATTCAAATACCTTCACTGGAGAGACAAATATTGCAATACTTAAAAATATTTACGTACCTTTAAAAAACACAGTTTTTTGTAATGCACACTCAAGAAATCACTTTTCGTTTGAGAAATTTGCAAGCGTAGCACTATTCAATTCAAAACTTGTCAGACGACTGACCTTGTGTATTGCTACTAGTCCATTCTTTCACGGTTTTTGCTTTAAATTTTAAAGAACTGCTTGGATTGGCATGAAATTTGGCATACGTGTAGCTTACATGTCAAATAAAAAAAGTGATATTGTGCCGATGTGTGCTTTTGCCCTGGGGGTGACTTTCACCCCCTCTTGGGGGTAAAAAAATATATGTCCAAAATAAGTCCGGAAATGGGTAAACTGACTAATTTTAAGTAACTTTTGTTCTATAGAGCTTTATCGCCAAGTCAACACTTTTCGAGTTATTTGCGAGTGAATATGTTCATTTTTCAACAACATAACCACATTTTTAGACGGTTTTTTGCAAATAACTCAAAAAGTAAGTATTT
Source organism: Diabrotica virgifera virgifera (assembly GCF_917563875.1). NCBI lineage: Eukaryota > Metazoa > Arthropoda > Insecta > Coleoptera > Chrysomelidae > Diabrotica > Diabrotica virgifera. Next base: position 6,901,477 of record NC_065448.1, read on the forward strand.
TGTCGAAAAAAATGTTCTTAGCAAAAATATAGCCTATAAAAAAGTAACAAAAATGGTGTACACGTTAGGTCTCTGGATCTCGTAGAACCAGAGTTATAGCCAATGAAAAATAGATTAATATTCACCAAATTTCAAATAGAATATTTCGACGTGAAATATCCAAAAAATTAAGCACTTTTTGGGAAAAACCCATTATAACTTTTTTAAAGTGTTTAAAAAAAGCTTTATTTCTGTTTTTACAAAAAGTTTTTAGCATTAAATTCAAGCAAGTTACGCTCAAAATAAAGTTGGTCCCTTTTGTTTTTGCGAAAAAAAAAATCGGGAAGACCACTCCCTAATTAGCAACTTAAATGAAATTAATCGTTACCGCTCCACAAATTATTTTACTTATATTGTGTTTATATGATCTGTAAGTTTCATCGATTTACAGTGGCTTATTTTTGAAAAAATTTGGTTTCAAAGTAAAATTTTTAAAAATTTAAATTTTGAAAAATATCCTTTTTTTTCAAAATAACTTAAAAATTGTTAGAGATACCAAAAATCTCGAAAGACAAAAAAAGTCAGATTTGCTTTTCTGAATAGCATGTATTTTTTTGTTTTTCTGTTAAACAAAAATTGATTGAGATTTGGTGTTTCTAAATTTGCATACATTCGTGATCAGTGACTCGTTCAACCCCTTTTAACTAGCCCTTTCAATAATCAGGACTCTGAACCGATGAAACTTACAAATCATATAAACAATATATACACGAATCAAGAAACTTGTGAAGTCGTAACGATTAAGTTCATTTAAGATACTAATTAGGGGGTGATTTTCTCGATTTTTTTACCAAAACCAAAAGGGACTAAGTTTATTTTGAGCGTAACTTGTTTAATTTTGATGCTAGCATTTTTTTTTATAAAACAAAAATGAAGCTTTTTTTAAACACTTTAAATAAGTTGTAATGAGTTTTCCCCGAAATGTGCTTCATTTTTGGTTATTTCACGTTAAAGTATTCCATTTGGAATTTCACGAATATTAACCTATTTTTTTATTAGCTATAACTCTGCTTCTACTCGGTGTAGAGACGTGATATATACACCATTTTTTTAAATTTTTTACAGGCTATATTTTTGCTACGAATGTTTTTTCGACAAAATACTTACTATTTGAGTTATTTGCGAAAAACCGTCTAAAAGCGTGGTTACTTTGTTGAAAAAATGAACATATTCACTGCCAAATAACTCGAAAAGTATTGACTTAGTGAAAAAACTCTATAGAACAAAAGTTACTTAAAATTAGCCAGTTTATCCATTTCCTGACTTTCTTTGGACGAATATTTTTTCACCCTCAAGAGGGGGTGAAAACCACCCCAGGGCAAAAGCACATATCGGCACAATATCACTTTTTTTCTTTGACTTGTTAGCTATGTGTATGCCAAATTTTATGTCAATCCAAGCGGTTCTTTAAAATTTAGAGGTTTTGCAATATTTTACTGTTAAAGAACGGATTATACACTTCGCGCGGCAAAGGAGAGTTAGTCTGGCCAAAATACAGGGTGTAACAAAAATACAGGTCATAAATTAAATCACATATTCTGGGACCAAAAATAGTTCGAATGAACCTAACTTACCTTAGTACAAATATGCACATAAAAAAGTTACAGCCCTTTGAAGTTACAAAATGAAAATCGATTTTTTTGAATATATCGGAAACTATTAGAGATTTTTTATTGAAAATGGACATGTGGCATTCTTATGGCAGGAACATTTTAAAGAAAAAATTATAGTGAAATTTGTGCACCCCATACAAATTTTATGGGGGTTTTGTTCTCTTAAACCCCCCCAAACTTTTGTGTACGTTTCAATTAAATTATTATTGTGGTACCATTAGTTACATTCAATATCATTAAAACTTTTTTGCCTCTTAGTATTTTTTCGATAAGGCAGTTTTTATCGAGTTGCGGCTTCTTTTTTAATATGTTAACATACACAATTTATGGAGGTTTTGTTCCTTTAAACCCCCCAAATGTTTGTGCACATTCCAATTAAACTATTACTGCGGTACTATTAGTTAAACACAGTGTTTTTAAAACTTTTTTGCCTCTTTGTATTTTTTCGATAAGGCACCATTTATCGAGATGAGGCTTCTTTTTTAATATGGTTCAAAATATACCTAAAAATGTAAATCATAAATAAATTTTGATATTATTACAAAGTCTCCATAATCGTACTTAACCATATACAAATATGTGGTGAATTTGACAAATATTCTAAATATCTCGATAAAAACTGAATTTTCGTAAAAGCACTAAGAGGCAAAAAGTTTTTAAAATATGGTGTTTAACTAATGGTACTACAATAATGATTAAATTGGACCGTACACAAAAGTTTGGGGGGTTTAAAGGAATAACACCCCCATAAAATTTTTATGAGGTGTCCAAATTTCACTATAATTTTTTCTTAAGATACTACTGGCATAAGAATGCCACATGCCCATTTTCAACAAAAAATCTCTAATAGTTTTCGATATATTGGAAAAAATCGATTTTCATTTTGTAACATCAAAGGGCTGTAACTTTTTTTATGTGCACATTTGTACTAAGGTAAGTTAGGTTCAATCGAACTATTTGTGATCCCAGAATATGTGATTCAATTTATGACCTGTATTTTTGTTACACCCTGTATAATGTGACCGGATTGTTTGCCATTACCCGACTTTACCCTACTTTGCCGTTTAGCATGACGAAAAAACGTCTGTTTTGCAGTAAGGAGTTTAAGTTAAACTTATCTAGATAATGGTCATTGAGAGTGTCGTACAATTTGTGAAATTATGTTTCGTGAAATTTAAAAGTATTTTTGTTTCAGAATACGTGGAAAGGTAAAAACTGCCCAATACGGAAAAAAGAACCAGCATGGTCGGAATCAGTCGACGTATCTCCCGATTTAATATACAGGTATCAGATGGCCGTGAAAAACCTAGAAGAGATTCTTGAAGCTGATCTGAACTGTCTTAAAGAACTATCTCAGGTAAACCATAAGATATTTATTGACATTTAACTCGGTTTTGAAACAAATATTTTCAAGGGGCTTAGATTTTTTTAGAACCATTGTATATTACAAATGTTATTGTATAAAAAAATTACTAAATTTTTCTTTTTGTTGTTTTTAGCCCGTTTTAGTCAATGACCAATTGAATCAACTATATATTGATATGGAGTTAGAAGGACTGTCAAAAAAATTAACGTTAGAAGAAGGAATTACTTCAAGCAGTAGCAGTGATGAGAATTCTATGAATATAACAAAGGTATTTAACATATATGTACTATTGTAACATTATAAACCACTAAAATTGGGGTCAATAGTGTCTCTAATCATAAAACACTTTAACTTAGGGTTGACAGAAAAAGCGACCCGTGTTGAGCTGCCCCCCCCCCCCACTTGCAAAAATTAAAAAACAAATAGCGCTGATTTATGAGCTTTCATATTGCGCACATAAAAAATTTTGAGCTCGTTACACTGAGCAGGAATTTAATATTTTAGTGGGAGGGGGGGCTGACTCAGCCCCCCCCACCAAACCGATGCATTTTATAAAAATATACTTACTTAATATACATTTGTCAGAGTACTCAGAAATACCTATTAAATGAGCACCGAAAGAAGTTAATACGATCAAAGTTAAGCAAATGAACATGAAAATAATAGGACCCTTTCAATTTTTTTTAGTAAAAAGTGAAAAATAAAACGAACGCTATTTCCAGAAAAATTAAAATCTTAAGTAATCCCTATAAGACTTTATTTACGTTAGCATAAGTAATGACCTTAAACATTTTGAGCGATTTAGAATGCATATTGTTAAAAAATATATAGGTATATGATTTAAAAAATCAAAACTTTTCAAATTTTTTAAATTATTATTTGCTTTTGATAATAACTCCAACAATACTCGATACACGTAAAAAATTCTAGATAGGTAACGAAATTTGAGTTTTTTTTATTAGCAAAGATAGCAAACCAAATAATTCAACACGTAGACTTATATGTATTGGGACCGTGCAAGTTCGGCAAAGCGACCTGTATTTCTACGCTCTGTACTTTTATGCGCACTTTTAATTATATTGGCCAATTATATTAGTCCTGGTTGCTGGATAATTGTCAAGGCCATAGTCCAAAAAAATAATAAGAAGAAAAAATAAGATTCAGGTTATGTTATGCAAACGTAAACAATTGTATGTAGTAAATAAAATTAGTTATTAAAATGCAGTACTGCAAGCAAAATACAATTAATTAAATTTACCTTTATATAATAATTGCATATCATATCAATATTGTGGAGCAATATATAATTTTTCTGCTTTAATGACAGAAGGTATGAAATATACGTCAATTTGACAATTTCAATTGACAATATGAATTATTTAAGATAGTTGCAATATTTCTCCGCGACTCGCGCACGGTCGTTTCTCGTTTCCCTTCCAAGTACTTGCACACCGCGAATACCTTGGAACAGTCGTCAACTCGAAATGGGATCAAACAACCGAAATACGACATAGAGTTGAAAAGGCCAGAGCAACATTTGACAACATGAGAAATATATTCAACCATTGCGACATATCTCCCACTAAAAATACGGCTGCTAAAATGCTATGTATGGCTTGCTATGGTGCAGAGGCCTGGACAATAACGGAAACACCAATGAAAAAGCTAAAGGCGTTTGAAATGTACCGACGTATCCTCAAAATATCCTGGACGACTCACACCACCAACATAAAGGTATTGCGCCGAATGGGAAAACAAAAAGAAATCTCTTTCACAATTAAGAAACGGAAACTTGAACACCTCGGTCATATTATGAGACATAATAAATGTTGTATACCGTAACTGATAATGCAGAGGAAAATAGAGAGCAAACGCGGACCCGGAAGAATAAGACACTCATGTCTTCAAAAATTAACGCTAAAGGTTTGGACTAACATCGATCGAGTTATTTAGAAACGCCGCAAACAAAATTAAAATTGCTATGACGATAGCCAACGTACGCAACAGACAATAAGGCACATGAAGAAGATTGAAATCATTGCATCATTTCTTGGAAGATAAGAACTTAAGGACACGATAATTATAAATCGAACACAAGGAAATCCTGCTGATTTGCTAGTCATGGGCGTACCAAAAAATTTTTTGAGAGAAAATAACTGAGAAAAATTGTGGGGTATTTTGTACATGCTTCAATTTTAGAAGAAAAGATAATTTTTAGAACAACCATACGATTAAATAGTGCACAATATCACAAAACTGTTATTTTAGTGTAATATGCCAAAATCATGGACGTATAAATAAAGACGTCCATGGCCAAAATAGATTATAGTCCTGTCGCCAGGGGGGTACAACGGCCTCCTTTATTCAGATGGACTTACCCAAGTTTTTTATGTATTTTGACTCATAGAACACGATTTTTTTGGGTAACACTACTTGATCCGGATGTCGATAAGATTGTTATAAACAAAGAACTTGAGGAATTACATAACAGCGATTTTTCGCAAAACAAAACATTTTTTTTTTGTATTATTTGGGTCATTCTAAGCAAAAAATGTTCTTACAAGTTGTTTCGTAGGATCATAATTTTCGAGATAAACGCGGTTGAACTTTCAAAAAATCAAAAAATTGCAACTTTTGAACCGGAATAACTTTTGATTAAAAAATAAAATAGCAATTCTGCTTACCGCATTGGAAAGTTCAAGTCAAAACCTATTGGTTTTGATTGTTTGCATTGCTAAAAATTAATTTTTTTATTGTTAAACAATGCTATAAACACATAGTGCTTGAGTGATGTTTTCAATGCATTTCTCATTCGAACGAGTAGTCGAGCCTACAAACAGGGAATTTCTACGTAGTTGCATTAAAACGCATGCATTGGGCACGGGAAACACTATTTGTTTAGAGCTTTGTTTGACAATAAAAAAATTAATTTTTAGTAATGCAAATAATCAAAATCGATATAAGTTGACTTGAACTTTCAAATGCGGTAAGCAGAATTGCTATTTTATTTTTTAATCAAAAGTTATTCGGGTAAAAAATTGCAATTTTTCGATTTTTTGAAAGTTCAAATGCGTTTATCTCGAAAACTATGCATCTTACGAAAAAACTGTTACCCAAAAAATTCGTGTTCTACATGTCAAAATACATAAAAAACTTGGGTAAGTCCATCTGAATAAAGGAGGCCGTTGTACCCCCCTGGCGACAGGGCTATAACCACACAAGATTTTTTAAAATTAAAACGAGTTTATCTGAATATAATGTAAAATAATAATTTAATAATCTTTTTTTTTGTAGCCAAAGAAGAAGAGGAAATCGTACAGTTCCCTGGTAATGATTTACGAAGAAAATGCCCCCTTACCCTCACCAATAAACCATTTTAATTAAGTTACCCCCACTCCCATATATTTTTATAACAGTTTGTAAATTTAAGAAGTCTATTTATTTAAAAAAGTCTGTGTCAGATTTTATATAGTAACTATTTTTTACTCTATTTCAAAAACGACTGTTATATCTTTAGGTGTATTTAATGTTGTAACTTTAAAACCGATGTTTTTTAATTTTTGTATTCTACAGTATTTATATTAATTATATTGAATAGATTTTGAAATATTTATATAAAATAGGCGTTTATATTTTTCATGAATGCAATTATTCAACAGAATTTGAATAAATATTTAAGAACTGTCTTTTTTTTAATACCATAATAAATCTTCACAAACCACATATAGGCCTGGATCCCGCATACCAAGAGAAAGTTTATTAATAGCAAGCTGAAAATTTGTTAATAGCTTAACGGTGTCTAGTCGGCCAAACTTTGATGTATGGGAACACTGGAAGTTTTAATTGTGCGTGTCATCCTGACCAGTTTATCAGTGTGAAAACTGGTAAGTTTATTCAATAGCAAACTTTATACAATATATGAGAAAATGTTTGTCCGACAAATATGTTGGGTATTTTAACAAGTCCGACAAATGACAGGATTTATATTCGTGGTAAACAGCAGTCAGATTTTTTTCATGAGAGTTTATTGAAAGGGTAACAAATCAATTGGAAGTTCTGTTCGACAAAATACATGGGACGTTTTCGTAATCTGACGTTCCAGATTTTTAACCTGTTCCACAATTAAAACTTCCGCTGTTCCAGTGTTCTCGTACATCAAAGTTTGTCCGACTAGACACTGTTAAGCTATTAACAAATTTTCAGCTTGCTATTAATAAACTTTTTTTTGGTATGCGGTATCCAGGTCTAATACTCAATAACACTTACCTTACGACTATGTCATGCAAGAATTCAAAGGAATTAGTGGTAGAAGATGGACAATAAATTAGGACGGCGATCTTATTACTATTTAGAGCGTAATAAAAAATGTAATAAATTACAAATCGAAGGACCACTCACTAATGTTCAAATAAAAGCATTAACAAATATGTAATTTCAGTCTCATTGGAACCTTCGAGCAGTTAAGAAGTATCAAAGAAATAACTAGTATAATTACCTTACTATCATCATTATCGTATGGTAATTCATTTGACATTAGAAAACTGAAATACAACCGGTGCGATGTTTTGTATTTAAACAAAAAGTGTTGTGTTGTGATAAATGTTGAAGTAATTATCCAGTACGAAACCAGTACTACAAATATATGTATTAGTAGGGGAGATATGGGCAAAATGATAATTCTAATTTATAACGATGGCTAGTAACTTCAATTACAATTATACAGGGATACCACTATCCCAACCAAACCCAGCAATGTTCTTAGATCAAAACGGACAAATGTACCAAAATAGTCAAATGTACAATAGTCAACCGTTACCAGGATATCAACCAACACCACTTCAAATGATACAACAAACAGCACCAACATACATGCAGATCGGTGGAAACGAACCCAACATAAACCAAAACATTGTGCAAACAACGTTATTACCACAACAACAACCACAAGCGCCAAATGAATTGAAAACAGTAACCTATCAGAAAAGAATACGCAGTCCCGATGATATCCAAAAGCACTCAAAACAAACCAAATTGGATGACTACTGGTTAGGAACAAACAAACAAATATATTTGAAAATTTACCAAAAGAACAAGAAGAAGGAACACGAAGCTAAAAACGGCCAAAAAGAACCAAAACCTCCACCAATTTATATAGACGCTGTAGCTGACATAAATCCATTAATATCACTTCTAGAAGAGATCGTTAGGCAAGCCGCACACCAAAGAAACATGAAACGAAAAACATGAAACATAAAACGAAAAACATGTTTTATGAAAAGAAACCACTGCTAAACAAATCTCAAATTCCGCCTATCAATGAAACGAGTGTGATTCATGCTCATGACACATTTTTATTTTCCGAGAGTCTCATAAATGGCCGGACGTATATTTGTTTAGCAGTGGTTTATTTCCATGAAACGTAATTTACGTTTCATGTTTCTTTGATGTGCGGCCTGCCTTAAAGAGCAGTATCTCATCAAAACGGTTGGACAAGAGAAAGTTAGAGTACATCCTAAAGTAGGTGAAGCCTACACTAAAATTATAAAAGCCTTGGAAGAAAAACAAACTCAGTTCTACACGTATAAGCCGAAAACTAATAAAACCTACAGAGTCGTGTTAAAAAATCTGCATCATTCCACTGACATGGAAAATATCAAAACAATTTTAATGGCATTAGGACACGAAGCTGTAAATATACACAACGTTCTCCAAAGTCGTACAAAAAAACCTTTGCCACTATTTTTTGTGGACTTGAAACCCAAGGACAACAATAAAACCATTTATGAAATAAAAGAGCTCATGAACTGCAGTGTTATAATTGAACCACCTCGCAAGAAACGGATAATACCCTAGTGCACGAGATGCCAACAATACGGGCACACAAAAAACTTCTGTCAGCGAAATCATAAGTGTATGAAGGGCGCGGGTCCACATAATACAGTAGAGTGCCTCCGGAAAACAAGGAACAACACAGTGAAGTGCGCGAATTGCTCAGAAAACCATCCCGCTAACTACAGGGGTTGTGTAGTGCATAAACAGTTACAACAAAAACTTTACCCGAAGCTACGAGAAAAGACCAATGGAGAGAACCAATCAAACATCAGACCTGGAACATCATATGCTCAAGCAACAGTGGGACAACAGCAGCAACAAATACAGCACGTAAGTAACACTCAAACTCAGATACCATTACAAATGATACCTCCACAGCAAAACGATATAGCCGAGTTAAAAGGAATGATGAAGGACCTAATCACACAGATGGGGACCATGATGAATCTTATCACAGCCCTAGTTAACCAATTGTCGAAATGAAACAGTTACTAAAAATAGCTCAATGGAATTCAAACAGACTGAGCCAACATGCAGAAGAAATAAAGATGTTTCTCAAAGAAAACAAAATAGACATCATGTTAATAGCAGAGACGCATTTTACTAAAAAGTCTTATATGAAAATTGCAAAATATAATATCTACCAAACAAATCCCCCAGATGGAGCAGCCCATGGTGGAACTGCAATTATAATTCGCAGCAATATAAACCACAACGAAGAAACAAACTATGCGAAAGATCACCTACAAGCAACAACAGTTGCTCTAAATACTGGAAGCGGTATTCTAAAAGTTTCTGCAGTCTATTGTCCTCCAAAACATAACAATAAAAAACAAGAATACTCTAAATTTCTTCGAAACGCTTGGAAACAGGTTCATAGCAGGAGGAGACTATAATGCCAAACACAAAGCCTGGGGCTCCAGACTAATAACTACGAAAGGTAGAGAACTATAAATCACAGTAACTTAAAGCACTTCGCCACAGGAGAACCCACATACTGGCCCAGTGATCCACAGAAAACACCAGATGCCATAGATTTTTTCGAAACAAAAGGCATTAATACTAAACAACTCAAAATACAGTCAAGCTTTGATCTATCATCAATATTCTTAACCATGCTTGAGGGAATAGTAGGGCGACCAAAAAACCTATAGTATGCAATTATAAAACAAATTGGGACACCTTCCAGGAACGGGTGGATGCATGTATAGATCTCAAAATTCCTCTTAAAACAACCGAGGACATAGAAGTAGCATTAAAAAAACTAACAACTTCCATTCAAACTGCGGGTTGGGTCGCAACTCCGATACAAAAAGACAGTGATAAAATCGACGAAAACCCAATCATAATAAAAGACCAAATTGCTGAAAAGAGAAGACTACGCAAGAAATGGCAGCAAACAAGGACAGCAGCAAATAAGAAAAACCTCAATAAAGCAAGTAAGGACCTAAAAAAACTTCTGTTAACGATGAAAAATGACTCGGTTCAGGCATACCTCGAAAACCTAACGCCAACGGAAGCAACAGACTACTCACTCTGGAGAGCAACAAGAAAATTGAACAGAACACAACAACATGTTCCCCCTATAAAAGATCAACAGGGGAAATGAGCCAGAAACGACAAAGAAAAGGCCAATGCATTTGCACTTCACCTATCAAATGTGTTTAAACCAAATGAAGTAGAGAGTACATAAGAAGACATGGACGACATACAAAACTAAAAGGAGTCACCTCTCCAAATGGAACAGCCCATAAGCAACTTTAAATACAAGGAAATAAGAGATGTAATTGTACACCAAATTAAACCAAAAAAAGCACCGGGCTATGACCTAATAACCGGCATTATAGTGCAAAAACTCACTAGAAAAGGAATAACAGCATTACTACAAATTTTTAACTCAATGTTAAGGCTGAGCTACGTTCCAAATCAGTGGAAAGTAGCAGAAATAATAATGCTTCCCAAACCAGGTAAAAACCCTAATGAAATATGCTCGTACAGACCCATCAGTCTCTTGCCAATCTTATCAAAAATATTTGAGAAACTTCTACTCAAGCGAATGCAGCCAATATTAACGGAAAAAAAGCTCATACCATATCATCAGTTTGGCTTTAGAGCAAAAAATGGCACAATAGAACAAGTCCACAGAGTCGTTAAACAAATTAGCAATGACTTAGAAAAGAAAAGGTATTGTTCAACCTCATTCATAGATATTAGCCAAGCTTTTGATAAGGTGTGGCATCCTGGACTATTGTATAAAATAAAAAAGGTTTACCTCACAACTTCTATCCATTATTAAAATCATACATAACTAACAGATTTTTCTTAGTAAAACAGCAGTCTGAATATACTAACATCTACCACATTGAATCTGGAGTACCACAGGGTAGTACCTTGGGCCCAATATTATATTTATTGTACACGGCAGACATTTCCACTACAGAACAAACAACAGTATCAACATTTGCTGATGATACAGCAATACTAGCCTCCCATCACAGTCCTGCAGGAGCTACAAGAAACCTACAAACAAACTTGAACAAAATAGGAGTATGGCTAAAAAAGTGGAAAATAAAAGCGAATGAATCCAAATCAATACACGTTACTTTCACGATGAAAAGAGATCAGTGTCCACCAGTGAAACTAAATAACAGCCAATTAGCACAAGCTGATAGTGCGAAATACTTAGGCATGCACCTAGACAAACGCCTCACGTGGCGGACACATATATTCAACAAGCGAAAACAACTAGGACTTAGACTGCAGCAACTATACTGGATTATCGGCAGGAAATTTAAGCTGACCATTCAAAACAAAATACTTGTATATACATAAATTCTAAAACCAATCTGGACATACGGAATCCAGCTATGGGGCACAGCGTCACATTCAAACTTAGAAATACTTCAAAGGTTCCAAAATAAGGTTTTAAGAATAATAGTCAATGCCACCTGGTACGTGCCAAATACAGCAATAGAAAGAGACTTAGAAATCCCCACCATCAAAAGTGAAATAAAACGGCATAGTGAAAAATAACGGGATAGAGTGAATACGCATGTGAACCCCCTCGCGAGTGATCTATTTAACACCATAGGTGAAGTGCGCCGCTTAAAAAAATTTAAACCAACGGACCTGATAAGCAAGTTTAACTAAGTGTACTCAGAATAACAAACAAATAACGGTTTTAAATAAATAGGTTAATTATGTAAAGGAAATAATTCACTGGAAATATTTCCTACATGTCCAATGTAAATATCCGATCATTTACTTATTGTCCTTTAATATTATATATGATATGTGGCAGATTGTAAATATACTGGGAGTTAATAAAAAAAATGTAATTTAATGACTAACTTTGTTACTGTTAGTAAAATAAGATCTAGTCTTTCGCTGTGGTTCATATAATAAGAGTTCTTTCGCTGTGGTTCATATAATCTTGGTGAATATTTTGGAGAAACTGGAGAATACTTACTTACATATATCGTTTCTCGTGTTGTCAATATCATCCTGCAACTGCTACATAATTATATATGTGTCTAATCATTTGATTGATCAGTCTTTATTGAAATAAAAAAACCATTTTAACAAAATTATTTATTTACAATAACATTAAAATATAATTCTTTAACTTAAAATTACAATAATACTTTAACCATATTAAAAATCAAATTAAAATAATTTTAGAGAATCGTTCATTAAAAAAATTTTCAAATATATTCAAAAGTTTCAATTTTAATTTAAGATTAACAAAATGATTAATTATACTTCAGTACGTAACTTATAAAAGTAGACAAACTTTGACGAAGTGTGAGATAAAAACACATACGGTGACTCTTTAGTTCTAATCATAAACCAATAATAGTTTTTTTTAACACGTTGACGGACACTGCGTCAAATGTATAAGCAAGTGTTGTGACACTATTCGCGGTGTGCAAGTACTTGGAGGGAATACGAGAAACGATCGTGCGCTAATAGCGAAAAAATCTTGCAACTTTCTTAAATAATTCATATTATCAACTGAAATTGTCAAATTGACGTATATTTCATACCTACTGTCATTGAAGAAGAGCAATTATATGTTGCTCACAATATTGATATGATATGCAATTATTATATATAAGTATATTTAATTAACTGTATTTTGCTTGCAGTACTGAATTTTAGTAACTAATTTTATTTACTACATACAATTGTTTATCTTTTAATAACATAACCTAAACTTTTCTTCTTATAATTTTCTTTTTCTTCTTATAATTTTTTTTGGGCTACGGCCTTGACAATTATCCAGCAACGAGGACGAATATGATTGGCAAATATAATTAAAAGTGCGAAAAAAGTTGCCGAGCTATGAAACCAGGTGCCGCTTTTCCGAACTTGCACGGTCCCAATATGTATTTTGCAAAGTAGAATAGCGAAAAATGCAACGTCTATAGACGTTGTGTCACATTACATCAATGGAAATTAGACGTCTATAGACGTTCTGTCCGTCAACGTGTTAAGTGACAGTTAACTGCCTTACAATTTATCATGGTTTGGAAATGGATATTTGACAACTATCATTAATCTCAAGCGGACAATCAGTACAGTATTTCGATTTCACCATTAAATCAAATGGACCTTAAAAATATCCTTTTTGTACCAAAATTAAATATGTAATCCAAAGTTGTCAGGTCCGGATGTTAATTCACTTAAGTTTACTTATGCACTTAATTCACTTTACTTTTACCATTAAAGTTTACTGAAGTACATTTAAGTGACAAAACTTGACATTTTATTGAAATTTATAGGTTTATTTGAAACCTGGGTAACAGTTTTGTATAGAATCATCCTACACTTTCCACTACATCTTTTAAAGTGACTTTTCCACAGTAAACTTAAAGGCGGGTTTACATTACTAGTGAATAACGAACGTGGTTCACACTAAAAACAAGCGTAATCTACGCTTCTGTGCAATACGTTTCGTGAGAAACGTTATTGTGTTTACACTGGGCACGAGAGTTTTATGTGTTAACAGTTGATATGGCATCATCATTTGTACTAGAGGCTACTATTACAACCTGCGAAATAATAGCTATTATTTCTTTAGTGTACATGTTTTGCTGTACAATTTTCAATTATAAGCCGAGCAACAATTCTTTCTACTGCTGCGTTTCGTGCGGTTTTTTTTATACCTTGCGTCATAATCATTCCAGAGTACAGGATTGCTTCCATAAATCCAACATTTAACGGTTTCCCGTTTATTCAGGCGCTCATTTTTGAGGGTGAAAGCTCGTGCTTAATCAAATACAACCTATCTACGACTGTCTTTCGAGCGTGAAATTATTTAACATGTTTAATGTCTAACGTAGCGTGGCGTAGACCATTCGTGAGACAATCGTGCTGCACGAACATCTGTTTACATTAGTTGTGTAGCAAGAGTGAACTACGTAAGCGTGAGCCACGTTCGTTATTCACTAGTAGGGGAGAGTCGGCTAATTGTGCGCGTCGGGTAATTGTGCGCATCAATGTTTCTAATCTCCTATTTAATACAATTGCAAAAACTATATTGTCGGGCCATCTAGTAGCAACTGCCATATCTATCCGACACAAACGAACGTCGGGAGATACTTTACCGGTTGGCAGTTATCGTTTACATGTTTTCGCTTAGTATGATATTGTTTGCGTATCTGAGAAAATAAGCGATAACTTTTTTCTTGACAGAAATATAGTTTATATAGAACTTATATCCTTTATTTATTTACCATTTTAAACACTGATATAGTTAGTTTTGCTCGATTCTTTTTTGTTTTTATCAAATTTTGTGTTATGTGGTGAAGTGTAACGTCGTCTAATGGTGCGCATTGCGCACCATTAGCCGGCAAGGTATATAAAGGCATTTTTTACGTTTTGTGACTGCGCCATAAAAGGTAAACAAGCGTTAAATAACCGCCAAAGTAGAGAAAAGGGCAAAGAGAAAATCACGAAATTGAAAAAAGGTACAAAAAAGGAAAATTTTTTAACACAACAGCTTCGAAGTTATTTCAGAAAGTAAACTATGCCATGATGATGAGTTGGACGATCTCGTGTCAGATCAAAATGACTTCTGTGTATTGCGGTGATGGTAGCAAAAAAAGACGAGGTATGATACAAGTGTTCGATATATTGTCAATGGTCTCAAGCCATGTGTATACGACAGGATAGTCTGCAATACTTAGATTTTTTAAAAATATCTGTAACTTGGTTTCTTATCGTTTTCCGTATATTTGTTTGTGCCTTTAATATTTATGTTCAATAACTACATTTTCGAAGGTCATTTTTACGTTCTATTATTGCGTACAGTTGTCCGACATATGCGCACCATTAGCCGAATAGGTCGGGTAATTGTGCGCATTACACTAATTGGAAATTTCGCCTCTCATTCTTCTACTGTTCAACCATTCATTAAATGAGGTACCTACCAATATACCTACCTAAGCCTTTGAAGTATATCTTCAAAAAATTTGAAAACTGAAATGTTTCAAGTTTGTGAAATATCCTGAATTAACCTTAGGTGCGCACCAATAGCTGACTCTCTCCTAATGTTAACCCGCTTTAAGTTATAGAATGATGTACGAAAGTCAAACTGTTGAACTTTATCAATAAAATAAATTTAATTTTTTATTCTAAGTAACGTAATGTCCATTTCCTCGGTTAAAAATGAATGATGAGTACTGAAAGTAGAAAAAGTAGTAACTGGAAGTTAACACTTCAATTCAAATCTCAACGTTGTCAAATCTACACTAAAAACCCGGCAAAAACTCCGTATTTAAAATCCCCGTTAGGAATATCGGTTTGGCTTCAACGACGCATGCAGCTTTGTCGATTTTTTCCAAAGTAGAAGGCACTGCTGATGGATTCTTCTCAACGTGAGTTTTTTTGTGCGTCTTCAACGCCGAACTTTGTCTAAACGCTTGGCCGCATTCGTCGCATATGAACGGCTTTTCGCCGGTGTGGATTCTTTGGTGGGAGGTGAGGTCGTTAGACTGTGAGAAAGCCTTGTCACAAAACTAAAACATATACATAATTGAACTACAATTACTCTTTCGGACATTTAGATATTTATGTAGTTTTACATTGACGTATATGATGTTACCGTTAAAACCCGATTTCAGTTAAAACCCGAATTTACTAGGAAAAACTAGTTTTAACTATGCGCCTTATACAATTCTAGTTATTAACTAGTCAAAACTAGATTTGACTGCTAAATTCAGTTAAAACTAAAACTCCCCAACACATTTCATTTAGAATAGTTTGTTTATACTAGTTCAAATTAGTTTTTACTGGAATTACTAGCGAATACCAGTTAAAATCGTTGCGAGAAGAGACAAATAATACGATTTGACTTGTTCGGGATAGGGTTAGTGACGAAGGCGGCTGGTTGGTAACAAACTAGTTGTGTAACTGTTGATTTTTCCGCATCGTTTTTATTGGTTATATTACACTACAGTGTATTATTCACCGTGAGTGATAATGTCGAAGATCAGGTTGAGAGTAGATATAAGAACGTGGAAATAACGTTTTTTGGAAAAGATTTTACAGAAGGAACAGAGCGAGAAGAAAGAAAGTCACTACAATGTTGCGACTAAAAGCATTTATAATAAATTAATGGCCGAAGTACAAGATGCGGAATAATTGTCTGCCAAAAAACGATTTAGAATTGTTGAAGTTGGCGAAATAAAAAAGTTGGCTTCTATATGGAACTGAACCCATCAAATATTATGTACCTGCTGAAGACATTTTTGACATAATTGAAGCAGCCCACGTTGCTATGGGTCATGGAGGTTGAGATAGATTAAAGACTGAAACCGCCAGAAAATACGCAAATATGATAATTGATATGTTCAATAATTTTATATCAATGTATAAAACCTGCTAACGGAAGAAGAGTAAAGCGAAGTTGCGAAGCGAAGCGAGTTTCTTGTGTCGAAACCTATATTGCATTCAGAAATGAATAGTCACTGTTAGGTAGATTTGATGGATATGCAATCACAAGAGGATCACAGCTATAAGTTTAATATGGTTTATCAATACAATTTAACAAAATTTGTTTTATTGAGACCATTACAAAGTAAGAGGGCGGCAGAAGTTGCTTATCGATTAACGGATACATTCTTGACTTTTGGCGCACCATGCATTTTACATTCCAATAATGGCCGTGAGTTCGTTAATGCAGCTATAACGCTGGTATCTATGATTAATGTGATTCCTAATACATTTCCAGTGAAAATAATAACTCTTTGATAAGTGTTGGCGATACAATTTTTTTTATATGCGTGTCCGCGAAGATTATACCTTCCCAAATTTTTATAACGAAAAGATTTAGTTCATAATAGATGCCGACGAAAACCCTTTCTGTTTCTGTTTCTGCCGACGAAAACAATTAGTTGTGAGAACTTTTTAGTAATTATAATTTTCGTGGACCCACAAACAGAAATTATGTTTTTTGCGGATACTCCTCAAAAAATAAATTTCTTCGCTAACACTTTATTAGGGATTATAATTTACACAATCATATAATCGAAAATAATATTTTTCGCGGCGTTCATTGAAAGTTCTACTCTTAACGGGATTTTTCGGAGTTATACTTTTCGTAGGCGGCGGCGATAAATGAGGTAATGTCATACTGGCCTGAGGCAAAATTAATTCATGGAAAAACAAGGTACAGCAAGAGTCAAGGTTCAGTCGAGCGAGCTAACCAAGTCGAGAAAATGTTAGCAGCCTGGATGCAAGATAATAGCACAACAACGTGGTCAAAAGGACTGGCATTTTTTACGTTTATGATCTTATCCAGTATTTTACGTTTTAGAACAATTATTTTCAAACAACCGCGGTAGCAAATTATTTACTGATTTGAATCTGGAAATTACTGGAAAGTTTAGTAAAAACTAGTTTTGACTGAATTATGTTTAGTGTCAACTTGAATTAACTGAAAATATTTTATAGTTCTAGTTTTCACTAGTTAAAACTAGAGTTGTCTAAAGCCCATAGTTAAAACTAGTTTTTCCTAGTAAATTCGGGTTTTAACTGAAATCGGGTTTTTACGGTAACATATACACTGCGCGTCATTAAAAAGAAACCACTTAGAATTTTAAAACAATTTTTCAATTTTAAGTTTATGCAATTTATTCTGATGTAACTAAACTCCCACAACACAGAAACACACCTAGGCACCTCCAAACGGTGCCGATAGGCCAATTCAGGGTAATAAGTTTGCAGAATTGATATCAGTTTTACAACTTCGGAGAATGTACATATTGTGAAATGTTTTTCTTGAAATCTGGCTGTCCTGTTTTTAAAAAAATTTTCATTACTGTACAGTTGTTCAAAGAGTGAACTTGTACAATTTTTAAATTTAAAACTATGGCTGAGAGATTTACCAGATCTGTTCAAATTATTACTTTCATTGGTAATGGAACGAGTCAAAGAAAGGTGGCCAGACAGCTTGAAGTCAGTCGCGGTATTGTCCAAAAACGTACCAACGATTCGTAGAGACTGAATCTCACGAACGACGACCAGGATCAGGTCCGAGAGAAATCACGATGGTCAGAGAAGACTGTTCTTTACAACGCCCTTCTTTGCAAAACCGGTTCTTTACGGCTAGAGCAATCCAAAACCGTTTTTAAAATGCTCACGGGTGGACTTTAAGCTCGAGATCACGAGCATTAGTGATGAGTCCTGGATGGTTCTGTATGGCTCGGACGGTCGCACCAAAACGTACAGAAGACATGGGGAACGATATTCTGCTTGTGTTCGACGAGCACGTGTTACATTTGGAGAAAATTCGGTAATGTTTTGGGCAGGCATTTCATTCGAAGGCCATACTGATCTCGTGTTTATTGATAGCGGAGCGTTGAATGAGCTACAAAATTGAATGGCCTAAAATGAGCGTTGAATGGCCTATTTATAATATCTACACAATAAGACAAACATGAAGAATGTCCTAGGATGAGAGAGAGAGTATAAAATAGGTTGCTGGATACAAATATGAGAAATCTTACCTGTAATATAGGAATGTCTTAAACACTAATGGTTCAAAAAGCTATCCAAACCAGAGCATAAATAGAAACAAAATAAACAAACAGAATTCTGGTGCTACAATATTACTCACTAGTTACCGTCAATCTTTCGAATGTCTATGTGGATTATTGTCAATTTAAGTCACTATCAACACAGATCCTGAATGTAGAGATGTGAGGATGTGGCAACCCTGAGATCTAGGCTACCAGGAAACGATGGGAAAAACTTCTGACACTTTGATACACAAAAGGGGCACTACACAACTTTTAATTGATTACTATTCTTTTAATTGGAGAGCACGTGGAGTAAATGCAGTGGACAATAAACCTTTGATGGATTTGCCAACAGAGATGTTGTATGGTCAACGTCTCAATTTATACTTTGTTAGTCCATTCTTTAACGGTAAAATATTGCAAAACCTCTATATTTTAAAGAACCGCTTGGATTGACGTGAAATTTGGCATAAACATAGCTAACAAGTCAAAGAAAAAAAAGTGATATTGTGCCTATATGTGCTTTTGCCCTGGGGGTGGTTTTCACCCCCTCTTGAGGGTGAACAAATATTCGTCCAAAATAAGTCAGGAAATGGATAAACTGGCTAATTTTAACGACGTTCTACACCTTCGTTCCGGGGTATGCCTCTCAGAGGAAAGGGGGGAAACTTATATGCAAGCGAAAGTTGGTAACAATGCATTTATAGCAGAATACTCAAATCATATGTTTCAGTATTGAATACTTTATAAAAATAAATTATAATAAATTACGGAAATTACGGAATAAATTACGGAATTCATTATAATAAATAAATTAAAAATAAATGGTACGGTAAACAATCCTCATTTTTTAATATGTTATTCCTTACAAAAAAACCTTTCATTTAAGCACAAATAATTAAAAATCGTAAATTTGGGGCAAAAGTTATTAACTTTTTAAGAATTCCCATAAGAGCCCATGTTAAAACTTAACTTTGACCCTTAATAGTAATTAAACGGCACGGTAAAACAATTTTTAAAAAATCAAGTCTTAGCTTTTTGAAGTAAACTATAACATACTAAAATTTCATGCAAATTCTTAATTCTTTGCCGAAAGTGTAGAACGTCGTTAAGTAACTTTTGTTCTATAGAGTTTTTTCACCAAGTCAATACTTTTCGAGTTATTTGGCAGTGAATATGTTCATTTTTTCAACAAAATAACCACGCTTTTAGACGGTTTTTCGCAAATAACCCAAATAGTAAGTATTTTGTCGAAAAAACATTCTTAGCAAAAATATAGACTGTAAAATTTTTTAAAAAATGGTGTATATGTCACGTCTCTATACCGAGTTATAGCTAATGAAAAATAGGTTCATATTCGTCAAATTCCAAATGGAATACTTTAACGTGAAATAACCAAAAATGAAGCACATTTCGGGGAAAACTCATTATAACTTATTTAAAGTGTTTAAAAAAAACTTCATTTTTGTTTTATAAAAAAAATTTCTAGCATCAAAAGTAAACAAGTTACACTCAAAATAAAGTTAGTCCCTTTTTGGTTTGGTAAAAAATCGAGAAAATCATCCCCTAATTAGTATATTAAATGAACTTAATCGTTACGACTTCACAAGTTTCTTGACTCGTGTATGTATTGTTTATATGATCTGTAAGTTTCATCGGTTCAAAATCCTTATTATTGAAAGGGCTGTAGTTAAAAGGGGTTGAACGAGTCACTGATCACGAATGTATGCAAATTTAGAAACACCAAATCTTAATCAATTTTTGTCTAACAGAAAAACAAAAAAATACATGATATTCAGAAAACCAATGCTGACTTTTTTTGTTTTTCGAGATTTTTGATATCTCTAACAATTTTTAAGTTATTTTGAAAAAAAAAAATATTTTTCAAAATTTAAATTTTTAAAAATTTTACTTCGAAACCAATTTTTTTCAAAAATAAGCACTTTGAATCGATGAAACTTACAGATCATAAAAACACAACCTAAGTAAAATAATTTGTGGAGCCGTAACGATTAATTTCATTTAAGTTGCTAATTAGGGGGTGGTCTTCCCGATTTTTTTTTGCCAAAACAAAAGGGACCAACTTTATTTTGAGCGTAACTTAATTAAATTTAATGCTAGAAACTTTTTGTAAAAACAGAAATAAAGCTTTTTTTAAACACTTTAAAAAAGTTATATGGGTTTTCCTAAAAAGGGGCTTAATTTTTTGGATATTTCACGTCGAAATATTTCATTTGAAATTTGGTGAATATGAATCTATTTTTAATTGGCTATAACTCTGGTTCTACGAGATCCAGAGACCTAACGCGTACACCATTTTTTTTTTACTTTTTTATAGACTATATTTTTGCTAAGAACGTTTTTTCGACAAAATACTTACTTTTTGAGTTATTTCCGAAAAACCGTCTAAAAATGTAGTTATTTTGTTGAAAAATGAACATATTCACTCGCAAATAACTCGAAAAGTGTTGACTTGGCGAAAACGCTCTATAGAACAAAAGTTACTTAAAAAGTCAGTTTATCCATTTCCGGACTTATTTTGGACATATATTTTTTCACACCCAAAAGGGGGTGAAAGTCACCCCCAGGGCAAAAGCACACATCGGCACAATAATTACTTTTTTTCTTTGACATGTAAACTATACGTATGCCAAATTTCATGTCAATCCAAGCGGTTCTTTAAAATTTAGAGCAAAAACCGTGAAAGAATGTACTATGTGTTTGGAAAGTGTTTTATGAAAACTACATATGTCTTCTATGCACATGAAACACTACACTGTTTACGACTGTGTCGTTTATTTTATATACACTCCTGGCCAAAAAAATCGGGACACCTTAAAAATGGGTCATTTTTGATGTCTCGAATCTCCTAAACCTGTTGTCCGATTTTAGTGATTTTTTTAATATGTTATAGCCTTGTTCTCTAAGAATATCGATGTAGTAATAGTGTTGCTGAACAGGTAAATGTCATTGTATACCGAGTGTAACAATAATACTGGGTTTTTTCCTGAAAGTTCCCAACACCCTGTAGGGGGGAAATGCGGGGGTTATGCCACAAATTTCCTCCTAGAGCGTCAAACCCTCGTGACGACCTGTCGAATTTGAGGATAAGTATTGTAAGTACTTACAGATTTACAGGATTTGCGGTGTGTGGCGACTGGTTCAGTTTCCTATTTTTTACGGAGGTGAAATTATACACTGCACTGATTTTAATTGAATGTACTGATTTAATTTTAAATATGAAAACTATAAAAAATAAACACTTAACTTGCTAAAACTACTTTGCTCTTGAGATATTTAAATGAGAGAGAATAAAACATTAACTATTAGACGAGAAGATAACTTACAAACGGTGAAAAATGCGGAGAGAGAGAGAGAGTAGCGTGGCGTTGCTTGTTTCCAACTTTTTTTGGAGAGGGCGGAAGTTTTGAAAGTGGCCTTTGACAATATAAATATTTAGACATTTATAATTCTATGGTCGGTTTTCTAACAACCCTGTGAAATATTCTAGCATTTAGAAAATATTGAAATTAAAACTCAATTGTAGCCTTAGCCTTTCTTAACATTCTGCTTTTTGACTCACTCACTTATGTTGGATAATGAAAAAGTTAGGTACTTTGACAACTAGCCATGTTCATCAATACAGGGTGATTTTAAATAATTGCGACAAACTTTAAGAGGTAATTCCGCATGAAAAAATAATGACCGTTTGATTTAAAAACATATGTCTGCAAATGCTTCGTTTCCGAGATACAGGATGTTGAATTTTTTCTTACACACTAACGATTTATTTATTTTATATTCACCATTGGCGTGCATATGGGTCATATTACCTGTATGCATGCCAATGGTGAATATAAAATTTTTAGTTGTATGTCAAAAAATGTGAAACAACTACCTCTTAAAACTTACCAAATTTCATTTGCATATCTCAACATCCTGTATCTCGGAAACGAAGCATTTGCGGACATATGTTTATAAAACAAACTGTCATTATTTTTTTATGGAGAATTAACCCTTAAAATTTGTCGCACTTATTAAGAAACACCCTGTGTTGATGAAGAACATGGCTAGTTGTTAAAGCACCTAACTTTTTTATTATCCAACATAAGTGAATGAGTCAAAAACAGAATGTTAAGAAAGCCTAAGGCTACAATTGAGTTTTAATTTTAATATTTTTTCCCATAATCATCACTACGATGATGATTATTACAATTACAATCTGGTCATACTTGACCAATGAGCAATTTTAATCTAACCTAAATTATTACTGTTCCTTAAAATTAAGAGCTTGCCCTATAGCGTCTCTTATCTAACCTAACAAGATAGTGCACTATTCTAACATACACACTAACGCGCACAAGCACTATGCTCTGCTTTTCACTATCACCTATCACTTAAACTAGTTCATAAGGTTTTGTCCTCTTCAGTCTTCTAACTTGCCCAGTAGTATCGAGGAGCTGGATTGCCTCAATATTCTCGTGCATGTGAAGTCGTTGCTCGTGACTTCCTGCCATCTTCTTGATGATTATTTCCACAGTTTCCATTCCTAGGTCCTTATGGAGATCACTGTTTGTAACATACCAAGGAGCATCTACAATATTTCTTAGTATTTTGTTCTGGAATCTTTGTATTACTGTTATATTACTTGGTCTAGTACACCCCCATAGTGGGCATCCATAAGTCCATACAGGTCTCAATATTTGTTTGTAAATTAGTAACTTATTATGCATCGACAGTGTGGAGTTTCTTCCAATTAGCCAATACATTTTTTTATATTTTATATTTAGTTCTTCCCTTTTTTTCTTAACGTGCACCTTCCAGCGTAGTTTTGCATCTAATGTTATACCCAAATACTTAGCAGTATCTGCACATGGTACTTGGATATTGCTGATTATAACTGGTATATATTGTATTTTTTTGTTGGTGAAATTAACATGGACAGATTTATCTTCATTTAGCCTGATTCTCCATTTTTGTGTCCACTTATAGATTTGGTTAACTGCTATTTGGACCTTGCTGGTCGCCTCTTCACTTGTCGTCCCTACTGCTTGAATAGCTGTATCATCAGCAAAGGTGGCAACTGTGTTGTTTTCCAGTACAGGTATATCACACGTGTATAGTAGGTATAGGACCGGACCCAACACACTGCCTTGTGGAACACCTGCTCTAATTTCTTTTAAGTCTGAAAAACAGTCTTCTTGCTTAATTCTAAAATGTCGTCCTTTTATGTATGACTGTAAAAGTTTTGAGTACTGAATAGGTAAAAAACATTTTAGTTTGTATGTTAAACGTTCATGCCAGACTTTATCAAAAGCCTGTGCAGCATCAAGAAATACAGTTGAACAGACTTTCTTTCCTTCTAGGGATCTTTCGATAATATTTGTGATTCTGTGCACCTGGTCAATTGTTGAATGCTTATTTCTAAATCCGAATTGATGTGTCGGTATCAAATTCCTTGCTTCAATAATTGGTTTTATTCGCTTAAGGAGCAGTTTCTCAAACAGCTTCGATATTACAGGAAGCAGAGATATCGGTCTGTATGACGAAACCTCATGTGCTGGTTTTCCTGGTTTAGGAATCATAATGACTTCCGCCATCTTCCATATCATTGGTACATATTTTAATCTGAATGCACCGTTAAAGAGGTTTGTTAATTTTACGATAGCTCTTCGGGGAAGATTTTTTAACAGCTCACCCGTAATTAGATCATAGCCCGGAGCTTTCTTCGGATTAATATTTTCCCTTATTTCTTCAAGTACTTCTTTTAGTGTAGTTAGCCGAATTTCTTCCTCTAATTGAACAGGTTCCTCCCATCTTTCTTCATCCCCTTGAGGTTCATTTGGTTTGAATGTATTTTCAAGATGTATGGCAAATAGCTCTGCTTTTTGTGCACTACTTCTGGCCCAGTTACCATTTTCTAGTTTAATCGGAGGAGAGTGCATAATAGGTCTTTTCAGTCTTTTAGTAGCTTTCCATAAGGAATAATCTGTACTACCGTCATCTGTTAGCTCCTGTAAGTAAGAATTAATCGAGTCATTCTTTAATTGTAGGATAGTTCTTTTGAGTTGTTGACTTGCACGATTTAGTTTAGTCTTATCTTGAGGAGACCTTGTTTGTTGCCAGATTCTTCTCAGTTTTCTTTTTTCAATTATCATGTTCCTTATTTCCTTTGGATAATTATTTCCTTTTAGCCTAGGTTTCAGCGTAGGAGTGTTTTCCCATGCTGCTTGCTGGATATTGTTCACCAACAATTCTGCTTCTTTATCTAATTGCTCTGCGTTTTGTATTGGTACACTTAGATTTATTCTCTCTTCAAGGCTTAGCTTAAAACTATCCCAATCCGTCCATTTATTTGTTAATGTGGGGTTACTTTGTTTTTTAATAATCCTGTCACTCATGGTTAGTACTATAGAGGAATGATCAGAATTTAAGTCCCAACAGTCATCAATGTCTATGAAATTAGTTGAAATATTCTTAATAATAAAGAAGTCTATTAAATCAGGGGTCTTGTTTCTATCCGTAGGCCAGTAGGTTGGTCTACCAGTTGATAGTGCTTCACACCTCTGTTCTTTAATGGCTAACAAAAGCTCCTTTCCCTTAGTAGTAGTGATTCTAGAGCCCCAGTGTGTGTTCTTTGCATTGAAGTCACCTCCAATAATGAACCTTTCCCCTAAGCTTTTCAAGAATTCATTATACTGCTCTTTTTTAATGGAATGTTTAGGTGGGCAGTATATTGAACTTATATTTATTTTAAAAGTTTTAGTTTTTATGTGTACTGTAGTGGCTTGAATATGTTCAGTTTTATATTCCAACTCTTCATGATGACAATATTTATTAAATGCTAAAATATTCCACAGGTTGTTCCAGACTTTGTGAAAAAAATACAGTATTAGTGTTACACCCTGTATCCAATGACATTTACTTGTTCAGCAACAATATTACTACATCGAGATTCATAAAGAATAAAGCTATAACATATTAAAAAATCACTAAAATCGGAAAACAGGTTTAGGAGATTCGAGACATCAAAAATGACCCATTTTTAAGGTGCCTGGATTTTTTTGGCCAGGAGTGTATTACAAGGTTGGCAGATTATTGTTAAAAATGTAGAAAAGTTCTACTGGTGAATTAAAAATATTTTTAAATAGTTTTATATGTTCAAATGTATTGAAAGATGAAGCTTTGTGTCCGTGAAATGTATCGTACGTGGGTTAATAAGTAATTTACATAAACAATTATTTTATAACCAGGGAATTATTTCAAATTCATTGTTCCCGATAAAGAGAGGCACGTGCATACTTCACATCGGATATACAGTCGAACCCGCTTATTGGAATAGCCTTCGTGCCAAGCAAAATTATTCCTATAACTGGGTTATTCTAATAACCGATGATTGGTGCCTGGTAGAAACGTTTCGGGACCTCAAATTTCTATTCCTTAAAGAGGGATATTCCTTTAACAGGTATTCCAATAAGCGGGTTCGACTGTAATGGTAAAAAAGATCGCTTACCTTGCATTTATAAGGCTTTTCTCCAGTGTGAGTCCTTTTATGCCTAGCCAGTATACCAGATCTTGAAAATTTCATTTTACAGGTATCACATTCGTATGGTTTCTCGCCAGAATGAATTCGTTTGTGTTTCGTGAGTGAACTCGACGTGGTAAAGCCGTGATTGCACACCTGACATACAAACGGCCTGGCACCTAAAGCGAATAGAGGACATATATATCAATTAATACTGTCTTTCTCAACTAGATTGCTGTTATACGTGAGTGAATCAAATATGAAACGACCTCCCAAGTAGCACCGAACGGGTTTATTAAGTCTTTTAAGGATGCTTTAAAACTGTAGAATAAAACTAAAATTAAAACCATTTGGTTTTTAAGTAAACCTTAAGGTTGCAATAAAACCGCTTTCAGCATAAAAGGGGCCACTCTGAAAAAGGTCAATTAAGCCAAAAATAAAAACCTTCTTAAAACTTAGTTTGCTACTGGTTTTAAAGCTGCTGTGAAGGTGCCTTTAAAACCATGTAAAATACACTTTCAGTGCAGGCAGTTTTATAGCAAACTTAAAAGGTTTCTTAAATGTAGACTTTTAAAGACAATTTACCATATTAAATAATTCTTTAAACCCACATACTTCCATATAGGCCAACAAATTTTTACATGAGTTATGATAGGTAGATACGTATTTGTAGCCATAAAATAATAAAAAGTACTTGGTTATTTTAGACTGTCAATATAGAAAAACACTTGCGCACCCAACTTTATTGATAATGTTAACAAAAATATGTCTAAATAACTCACGCGCCCTAAAATTTGTGACTTTTGGCGATTAAAAAATAAAAATGAATAAAAAAAACTTGAATCCGAAAGATATTAATTTGAAAGAAAAATAATTTTATCTACAATTTTAATGTTTTAATGTTAAAATAAATCGAATTTATGTCTTTAAGTCGCTTATTTATAATGTTTATGTAAGCCTTACATTGTAATCTATCATGGCTTTCAGCATCTCCAGAAAGCAATATGGCCGAAATCAAAATAAAACTATTTAGTCTATCGACAGAGAATGGTTAAGATCAAATGGTTTTATTTTATACCTTTCCAAGAGCATATATCCTATATAAAAGCAAGGTTGCCTTGGAATTAAAACCGTTTAGTTTTAATGCTACTGTTAATAATGCCACTCAGTTTTAATGTGAATCTAACCTAAAATCGAGGCGTCGGAGTGCTGTGTGTTGTATTTTTCTTTTAAACTGACCAGTTCGTTTATATTTTAAGTACTTGCGACTTATTTCTTCCATACTAACTATACTTCCACTTTTTACAACACACTGCACCACTGTTTCGATCTAAAACAAATGGCCGACCATTTTGGACATGAAATAAGAGGGGATGAGTTTAGTTTTATTGTTTCTAACAAGAAGCATAGTTTAGTCTTTACGATAACCAAATTGATTCAGTTAAGAGCGTTTGGTTTTAATATAGCCTACTAATTGCTTTTAAGAAAGCAACTTTAAAGAAAGCTAAAAAAATAGTTTTAAGGCATATGTTTTACTGACATAATAGTCTTGAGATCAAGTAGTTTTAATAATAGGTTTTATTAGTCATATTAGGAGAATCTTTAAAACTGCAATAAAACTAAAAGGTTACAAACTAGAATCTAACAAAATCTAACAGTCCGGAAGTTCTTCATAAAACTGATTAGTTTTAACGTGAACTGAGAATAAACGATTTTAAAACTACAGTAAGACAAATTATCTATCAAGATTAATTAGTCTTATTTGATATTCTTATTAGATACTTTAAAACTAGTGACAAAGGCTTAACAGTTTTAAAGTTCTGGCAGCATATCTACAAGGTAACTTTAAAACCATTATCTTCTTAGTTACCACAATAAAACCTTTATAAACCTTAAATAAAACTAAAATTTTATTGTGCTACTTGGGTTGTTCCAACACAACGAGAAACCGTCCATGTAACAATCACCGTCCTGCACAGTAAACAAAATAACCCATGGAACGCACGATATACAGACACAGAACGCATGATTTTATAGTAACGTGATGGTTACATGACGGTTCTTCGTTGTGATGAAACAAACCTGATAACTTGAAATTATTGATTACTTACTATGAAATATTTTCTTAACTTACCAGTATGTTTTCTAAGATGTGCACCCAATTCTCCTTTACTGGCGAAACCACTTCCACATGTACTACACAAATGAGCTTTAATTCCGCTATGTCTCACTGTGTGTTGTCGTAAATTTCCCAGTTGATTAAAGCCTTTGCCACACGTGGAACACAAAAAAGGCTTTTCGCCATTATGAGTACGCATGTGGTCCCTCAAATTTGAAATTTGGTTAAAGCCTAGAAAAGGATGCATGACAAAAATTATTCAAATCAAATTAATCTGTGAATTAAATTTTAAAATATTCTATGTATATAGTCCAAGTAATGAAGCTTAAAATGGGAGAAAGCCTCGCAATTTTTACAGAATGGATCAATTTGCTTGAAAATTTGAGAATAACTAGTGGATAGTTCAAGGATCAAAATCTATATGAGGCCGAAAAGCGCTTTTACCATGGGGGTGGTTGCCAAATTTTTTATTTTATTTTGACCGCAAAAATTGGTAAAAACAATAATTCTAAGCAAAAACCTTTCTATACATTTTTTTGATAAAATTAATAGTTTTCGATTTATTCGCTATCGAAATTGTTAGTTTTATATCGAAAAAAATCAATGTTTTTAATCAGTTTTCTGCTAATAACTCAAAAAGTTATCGTTTGATCAAAACAACTTTGCTTAACAAAAATGTACCTTTTGAAGAAATAAACAAATCCGTTTTTTTTTAATTTTCTTTTAGACCAATAATAGTAATCGAACTTTACTTTATTATATGTTAGCTCTTCTTCCTCAAATGCTAAATATTGTAGTTTCAAAGTCAAAAAACGGAAAAACTATGCATTTTTCGAGGATAACTTATTCAAACTAATTTAAAGTATTTAAAAATATCTATTTCCAGAAATAAAAAAAATAGTTTCTAGCTCAAAAATTAAGTGACTTATAATAAAAAGAATGTCAGTCCCTATTTTTTTTTCAGCGAAAAAGTGATCGGAAACTTTCCTATACTTACCACCCTAATTAAAATTAGTCATTGACCTTATTTGGTTTTCTTTATTTATGTATTATTAATAGTTTCTAGAGGTTTGACCGTCTTAGAATTATTAGTTTAAAAAAAAATGGAGTTAAAAGCGAATAACGAATTTTTGTAGTATGGTAATAAATGCCATTTTTTTCAGAATAGAAAGATTAGCATCGGAGATACGAAAAAATATTTAAATATAAAATTGTAGCTTATTTAATTCCCAAACACTTGGTTTGCAAAAAATTTTTCTACGGCAAAAATTGAGTGAGCTATTGACAATTAAAACTTATAATAACATGCAAAAACCACCTTTACCAACCCTTTCAAAGACAACTTTTTTGCGACTGAGGATTTTAAAAGGATTTAATATTAATAGCCTTATAGATCTTGTAAAAACCTACAAAATTCTTTTTTAAAAAACTTTCTAGGATAAGAAATAAAAAAGTTACGTTTAAAAAATCAATATATTTTTTTGAAAAAAAAGGAGCAATCCAATTGGAAGCATAATAATGTAAGTTGCGGTGTTTTTAGTCATTGGCCTTATTGGTACTTCTTTATTTATGTATTATTAATAGATTCCAGAAGTTTGACTGGCTGAGAATGATTAGTTTTAAAAAAACTGGAGTTAAAAGCGAATAACGAATTTTTGTAGTTTGGTAAAAAATGCCATTTTCCTCAGAATAGAAAGATTAGCATCAGAGATACGAAAAAATGTTTAAATATGAAATTGTAGGTTATTTATTTCTCAAGAAGTTGGTTTAAAAAAATTCTACGGCAAAAATTGAGTGAATCGTAAATGAGTATAATATCGAAAAACATTGATTTTTTCGATATAAAACTAACACTTTCGATAGTGAATAACTCGAAAACTATTAATTTTATCAAAAAAATTTATAGAACATTTTTTGATTAAAATGAAAGTTTTTATCAACTTTTGTGGTCAAAATATAATAAAAAATTTCCACCCCCTAAGATGAGGTGGTAACCACCTCCATGGTAAAAGCGCCTTTCGGCGTCATATAGATTTTGATCCTTGGATTATCCACTACTTATTCACAAATTTTCAAGCAAATCGATCCATTCTGTAAAAATTGCGAGGTGAAAAGCTTCGGTTCCTGGACTAATACAGGTTATTCTACACTTTCCTTCTTTGTCCTTTTTTTGGCTAAAGAAAGAAAAAGGAAACCTCAAATAAAATTGCTCCAATGGAATAAATTGTTCAGGTGAAATAAGTACCAGTTGTTAAATGAGTTAAAAACAATGCAAAGATAAAAATGGGTGACAATCAACATATTTATTCCTGTTAAACAAAAAATAAGCAATCTTGACAGCGTTACCTCACGAAATGTCTAAAGAAAATCTATACAAAATTTTAGGTGGCTTGGTCAAGTAGTTTTTGAGCTACAATGTCCACCGCTATTGAAAAAAGCCGTTTGGAGAAAAACACTTTAAAGTTTTGACAACCTTTATTTTAAATTTCTTTTTTGTTTGTCAAATTCTAAAGTGATGCGCAAGGGATGGTTTTTGAATCGCGGAGTTATTTACAAAAGAGAAGTAGAACAGCTGTTGAACTGTTAAGTCCAAGATAGGGATATTCAACAGGCTGTATTTCTGGTAATTTTGCCCTGATCAATCTGAAATTTTGAGAGAGTATTCTTGAAAATCCACGAGGAAAATAAACTTCATGTAGCTGGCTGTATACCATAAATCACAAAAATATCAAGTTTTTTGTAAAAGGTATATTTTAAAACACCCTAAGTAAGGGTCACATTAAAACAAAACGTATTCGGATTAAGAAATCCATCAGCAGTGTTTCTAAATGCGCTAAAATTAAGTATAGAGAAAAAAAGTCAATAAGTTGACAGAGGTTTAAAAAACAAGAGGTCATACTCGCAAAAAATAGCATGCCTGAGGAACCAAAATGTTTTGGGTAAAAACCCTTTAAATGTAAGCAATTATGTTATGTTAGATGTTGATATAATAGCTTAAGGATGTTGCAGATATGGCTGGATATAACCCAGGGCAACACAGGAATCTTCCCACATGGTTGGAATTTTTTTTGTAGGATTAAAACCTCACATATTGTATTTCAATGGCCAACTGACAACTGAATATGAGAGCAACTCAGAAGGACGTCAAGGAGAACTGTCAATGCAACCCAGATGTTACGTTACTCTGGGCTAATTAGCAAAATTCATGGAAAAGTTATTTACCAGCAATTTTATTGCTGGAATCGAATTATAAGATCCTATATATTAATAATATAGGTATGCAAAGTCCGCAGATAGTGTGCTACTTTTTTATACAAAACAAAAAAAACAAAATGGCGCCGACAAATCGTATTTTATTCAATTATTGCTCTATAACTCCGAAGATTTTAACTTTACAACAAAAACACCCAAATAAAAATTCACCGCAATTAAATTCTGGAAAATTCGGGTTTTTCTAACAAAAACTATAATTTTCAAATAAAGTTTTAGGTAAGTAATTATTAATCAATAATTAAATAACTTAGTGACATTAAAGATTTCTTGGTATAGATTGTAATTCCAGAAGCTGGTGAAAATTAAACGAATATTTTAGCAGCAATTCAATTGTTAATTAACAATTTACGATCGCAGTAATAACCAAAATAATCGTGATACATTGATCAAACTTATAAAGATTATAAAGATGAGATGCTTGTTTAATATTTTATCGACAAAATATAAATTTTTCTTTTTTTGCATAATCTTTAAATTTTGAAAAAAAATAGTTATAATACGTTGGTCTTATTAGTAAAGTACAAAGAAAGGTTATTTACCAGCAATTTTATTGCTTTAATCGAATTATAAGATCCTATATATTATTAATATAGGTATGCAAAGTCCACAGATAGTGTGCTACTTTTTTTATAAACAAAATGGCGCCGACAAATCGTATTTTTTTCAATTATTGCTCTATAACTCCGAAGATTTTAACTTTACACCAAAAATACTAAAGCAAAATTCACCCCAATTTAATTCTACATAGAGACATGTTTTTCCCGATTTGCTCCGACGAAAATTTTCCTCGGAAAATGTGGGTTTTCCCAACAAAATCTCGAATTTTCAAATAAATATTTTGGGACAGTAATTATTTATCAATTATTATATAACTTGGTGAAATAAAAACTTTCTTGGTTTAGATTATAAATTCAGAAGCCGGTTAAAATGAAACGAATATTTTAGCAACAATTCAATTGTTAATTAACAATTTACAGTCGCAATAACAACCAAAATAATCATGAGACATTGATCAAACTTAGAAAGATTATAAAGGTGTGATGCCTATTTAATATTTTGTCGACAAAATATAAATTTTTCATTTTTTTGAATAAATAATCTTTAAATGTTTAAAAAAAATTGTTATAAACAAATTAACATTTCTTAGAAATTGTTTATTATATTCTAATTTTAAAAAATACCTAAAATGCGCATTTCATAGGTCTTGAAAATGAATGCGTTAAAAAAATTTGCAAAGCAAAAAAGCATTTGCAAAAAAGTTAGGAAACAGCAAAATAAATATACGATATCTCCATTGTTTATAATTTGTTTTAATTGTTTCAAAGCTTAAAAGTGAGTCTATGGTACAATCTAATTACTCACAAAGAATGCCAAAAATTAGTGCAATGGTTATATTTTAATCAAATATTAAAAATACTTTTTTTTGTAATTTTTAGCGCGAAAGTAGGCTTGATACAGAGCCGGAGATAAAATGTTCACTCGAAGCGATTGACACGCCTAAACTCGCGCGAGTTGTGTATGTGGGCGGGTAGCTACGGTACTGTATTATTCTACTTTCGCGCGTGTGAATTACAAAAAAATATATTTATAATCTTTAATTAAAATATAACCATTAAGCTGATAATCGATATTGTTTTATAAATAATTAGCTTGTACTTTAAACTCACTTCTACGCTTTGAAAGAATTAAAAAAAATTATTAACACCGTAGTAATCGTATGTTTATTTTGCTGTTTCATAACTTTTTTTCAAATGGTTGCAAAAATGTTTTAAAGCATTCATTTTCAAGATATTTGAAATGCGCATTTTAGCTATTTTTTAAAATTATAATATAATAAAAACTTTCTGAGAAACGTTAATTTGTTTATAACTATTTTTTTTAAACATTTAAAGATTACGCAAAAAATAAAAAATTTATATTTTGTCGACAAAATGTTAAATAGGCATCTCATCTTTATAAGATTTCAAAGTTTGATCAGTGTATCATAATTATTTTGGTTATTATTGCGACCGTAAATTATTAATTAACAATTGAATTGTTGCTAAAATATTCGTTTAATTTTCATCAGCTTCTGGAACTATAATCTAAACCAAGAAGGCTTTTAAGTCACCAAATTATTTAATTTTTGGTAAATAATTACTTATCTAAAACTTTATTTGAAAATTAAAGATTTTGTTGGGAAAACCCGCATTTTCCGAGGAAAATTTTCGTCGGAGCATATCGGGAAAAACACGTTTCTATGCAGAATTTAATCACGGTGAATTTTTATTTGAGTATTTTTGTTGTAAAGTTAAAATCTTCGGAGTTCTAGAGTAATAATTGAAAAAAACACGATTTTCGTGCGCCATTTTGTTTATAAAAAAAGTAGCACACTATCTGAGGACTTTGCATACCTATATTATTAATATATAGGATCTTATAATTTGATTCCAGCAATAAAATTGCTGGTAAATAACTTTTACCAAAAATGGCCTATTCTCCGATAATCAGCCCAGACTACATTGATATTTCAGCCCCATCGGTTTAAAGTTTATTTTAATATTTGAGATAAAAACAGTATCAAAGCATATATATCGGAGTTAAAGTTATTCGAACATAAATGAAAAATTATTTAAATTATCCATTAATTAAGTAATCAAATGGGAAAATAAGATATTTAAGTTTCCGGAAGTTATGCAGTCAACAATACCTATAGTCTAACAATAAAAAACTGAAAACGTTTGTTTTCTATACTTCCACAAAATTTATTATATCTAAGTGACTACAGCTGTTTCGGCGGAGTGCCTTTCTCAAGTACCTATAGTTGTTACCTATACCTATACCTATACCTATAGTTGTTATGTTAGTCATATGATATCAATACACTTAGACAAATAATGAGAAAGGCCTTATACGTATACTCGTAGGCGTATAAGAAAACAAAATTGTATGTAATGTGTACATATTTGAACAATTCTAAGAGTATTAATTGAAGGATAATTGTTTTGATGACTGATAATTTGCTTGGATGTGTAAAATGTAAGTGGACCCAACATAAATTGAATAAAGATGGAATACGCAATATGCTAATTAAAGGAATACTTTTGTTGTATATGACAGAAAATGAGACTAAAAGTAGCTTGATGAAACTAAGTCCTCCAGAGACCTGACATCAAATTGCCTGAAAATGAAGTGATTGTAAAATATGGACTATTTACAATCACTTCATTTTCAGGCAGTTTGATGTCAGGTCTCTGGAGGATTTAGTTTCATTTACACATCCAAGCAAATTATCAGTCATCAAAACAATTATCCTTCAATTAATACTCTGAGAATTGTACAAATATGTACACATTACATACAATTTTGTTTTCCTAGACGTCTAACACGTATAAGGCCTTTCTCATTATTTGTCTAAGTGTATTGATATCATATGACTAACATAACAAATATAGGTATTGTTGACTGTTTAACTTCCGGTAACTTAAATATCTTATTTTCCTATTTGATTACATACTTAATTAATGGATAATTTAAATAATTTTTCATTTATGTTCGAATAACTTTAACTCCAAAATATGCAAATGTGATACTGTTTTTTTTCTCAAATATTAAAATAAACTTTAAACCGATGTGGCTGAAATAACAATATAACATCTGGGATGCATTGACAGTTCTCCTACAAGTCCTTCCGAGTTCTGAGTGAAAAATTCCAACCACGTGGGAAGAGTCTTGTGTTGCCCTGGGTAATATCCAGGCATATCTGCAACATCCTCAAGCTATTATATCAACATGTAACATAACATAATTGTTTACATTTAAAGGGTTTTTACCCAAAACATTTTGGTGGCTCAGGCATGCTATTTTTTGTGAGTATGACCTCTTGTTTTTTAAACCTCTGTCAACTTTTTAACTTTTTTCTCAATGAATTAGGTTATACTTAAATTTAGGGCTTTTAGAAACACTGATGATGGATTTCTTAATACGAAAACGTTTTGTTTTAATGTGACCCTTATTTAGGGTATTTTAAAATATACCTTTTACAACAAACCTAGTATTTTTTAGTATTCTTGAAGTTATGTACAGTAAAACCCCGATAAGTCGGCCCCCGATAACCCGGACCGATTTTTATCAGACAAACATTTCAACAATAAAAATGCATGTAATATAATATTTGAGAGATAATGGGTATTTGTGTAATTTGAACTACATATACCATAGTAAAAATGACTCATGGCACATCACATTCATTGTCGTGTTTATCGAAAACAACAGGCACCTGTAGTATCCTTTATTTATTTGAAGCTGTCTTAGCATTGTTTAGAAAAGACTATTAAAATTCTTTTTTTAACAATGGTCTTAGTCATCACTGTTATTAAATAGCATAACATCAGAGACGGTATTGTGTGTAGTAAAGTCATATTTCGCTTCCGTTCTGTAATCGTTCGTAAATCTATTCAGATTTTGTGTTTGCGTGTTTTTTGTCTATAAGGGCAACAAAACGTAAAAATTTTGTAGTGACAATGGAAAAGAAACTAGAAGCATTAAGTAAAATTGATAAAGGCGAATCTTGCAGCATTATATGGTGTCGGTACATCTACAGTATCGGATTGGAAGAAAAATAGAACTAAAATGGAAGAATTTTTTTTTCAAAATGATAATAACAGACAGTTTGGACAATCGGTGCAAAGCTAATAAAGCTAAGAATGAGACTCTTGACGACGCTTTGTATGTGTGGTTTTGTGTGGAATGCGAACGTGGTTTACCAGTGTCTGTGTGACAATTATAACGGAGTTTATCTGTAAGCATACCATATTTTATTAATTCTTACCATTTTCTTCGGCTAACCTGGATTTTCGATAACCCGGATCGGCCGCGATTAATCCAAGTTAACGGGGTTCCACTGTACTTTCATTAAAAATAATTTTCATTAATACAATAATAATTTTCAGTAGTAATTGCACAAGAGCTCTGAAATTATTGAATTTTTCCCGAGTGACACTTTGACAGTTTTAATTTCACGAACCGAAGGCGAGTGAAATTATGTCAAAGTGTCACGAGAGCAAAAATTCTATATTAATTTCAGAGGTCGAGTGCAATTTGTTGCGATTATTTCATGAATAAAACTGTTCAAAACCAAAATTTTATTGTAATTTATTTATGTAAGTACCATTAAACACACAGTTTTTATAAATATTTGACGATTGAAAGTCATCACTTTTATAATTTTTAAAACATTGTCATTAATGTTACTGAATGTATTTTTTCGTAGCAACGAAGGGCATCTGACGTAATATACTTAACGACGGGAGATTATCAAAAATTATCGATTTAATTCAGATTTCTGTAGCTTTCTATTGGTCAGAATCTCCTATGAATGAAATAATCATTAATATATTAATCAATTTTTTCATTTTAATATATTAAAAAATCAAAAACTTCAAAATTTTCAAACCATACCCCCTTCCCCCCTTAAGGTGCAGTGCAATGCAACTTTTATAGAAATTAGAAACCTAGAACAAAAAGTTACAAACCTTTACAGCATATATCACAGATATGTGGTTTGAGACCAGAATGCCCGTTCATGTGGTTCCTAAGCTGTTCTTGTCTATGGAAACTCTTCTCACAAAACTCACATTTAAATTGTTTGTCCATAAAATGCGCCGATCTCAAATGCCTATTCATATGAGCCAGCTTAGAAAACTTTTTCTGGCATATCTCACAGCTGACGTTATACTCTTCTTTAAGATGAGATTTTAAATGGCTGTCTAGGTCTTCTTTGTGTAAAAAAATCGTTTCGCAGCGATTACACGAATAAACGAAGTCTGTTTCTCTTTTTATATCGATGATGTCATCGTCGTCATCATCTTCGATGGGGTAGCTAGTGTCGAATTCCATCTTCTGGTCTTCCATTTTCATAGCATGTGCTATCCTGTGCCTACAAATTAATAACAGTAGCATTTTTACCCAGATATTTGTGAAAATTTGTGAAATATACATACTACATCGAGCCATCAACAAGTCGCACCTTTGGGGAAACACTGACATAAGTGCAAATTTGTCAACTGTCGAGAAAACGCATTTTAAAGTTTTGAAAGTTAGTTAAGACCAAAATTTATTGTCCACGGTTTTAGTTATTTCCGTATACTATAATATCGATGGTGTAAAGGCCAAAGGGCGTAACCCTCAATTTATGAATTTTACAGGAGGCTTAAAAAACTGAATTACTTGTACTATGTACCTAGTTTCAATATTCTTTTACTATTTACATGTAGCACTTCATCTCCTGGATTAAATAAATACGACAAAAATTTACCTCAAAAAGGGCCTAGCCGGGTAAGATGGTGAAAAGTGCCCCCAACCCAATTTAAATTCCATATAGGCCACTTTTTAGCACATATAGAGGAACTCACTTTCTGAAATTTTTAGCCCCCTAGGTGGTCACGTGACCCCCCTAGAGCCTAATTAGGCTTTTTATGTTTTTATTTTTTATCTCAGCCGCATCAAGAGCTAGCCAAAAACTTTATTTAAAAAAGTTGTAAGTTTCAAAAAGGTCTAGATGAAAAATTTTTTTTTATATTTTTGGCGGGAAATTCGAATTTTTAAAACAATTTTAACTTTTAAATAACTCTGCAAAAAAAAACTAAGACACTCGTTTTTACGAAAATTAATTATAATGTGTATTTTTGCACAATCTTTCACCCTGAATTTTTTCAGATTTTTAGAATTGGTGAAACGTACCTTTAAAAATAAAAAACCGCATTTTTTCGTTTTTTTTTCGTTTTTTGATACAATTTTATACATATTTTTCAAAAAATTTAACACCGTCACTACAATAGGTAAAAAACTGAAAAATAATTGGGGTTTGCTTAATAAAAATTTTTTGTAACGCCATCCATTTTCAAGATACAGGGCGTTGAAGAAAACAAAATTTTACATATTTTTTACGACTTTGCCGAAACTACTGGCAACATTGTAATAAAACTTAGCGGGTTTTAAGAGGTAGTTATTGTGCAAGGTCCCTATACCATAGGTTGTATGGTAACTTTGACATTGACAAATGAAATATTGTCATCGTGACGTCACCCAGACGATCAATTTTACGAATTGTTTGTAAACATAATAGGATACGTGGTTTGGAGGCTATATTTTGTTATTAAATATCGTTAGTGTTTTAATTTGTGTTTATATCTTGAGATATAATGTATCTATAGATATCATTAAGTGTTTTTAGTATAATAACTTAAACCCAAAACTGTTTTACAAGAAGTGTTATATACGTTGACGCCTAGCCCTATTTCTTTCGCATTTTCTTTAAGCTCCACATACAGTTCTGTAATATCTCCTGCGGTTCTTCGCATCAAGTTTACATCATTTGTGTACGTTACAATCTGCTTAGACTTATTGAACAATATATCTAATTAAGTCTATAGATAATAGATCTATTATATGTACCTAATTGTTTCATAAAAGATTATAACTAATATTGCAGCCATCTGAAGGTCGTTTGAATAAACAATTATAAAGTAAATGAATATATAAAATGGGGAAAATTCCCTTTATTGCGCTGAAATTGTATATTTTTACAATTTACTGTTAATGTAAAACTTCACAGGTACCTATTGAATGGAATCATAATGTTTTAATAGTTTTAGATATTATAATCCAGTCCAGTACCTAACGTAATCAGATGCTCTTATGTTAAACTTAAACTACTCAATTTGATAGGTACATAAATCTTTAGTTGAATCTATTTTTCACCATGGTCTACATGTTAGACGGAATTTATAATAATGTACTATATACATTATCCCTAATTCAAAATGATTATATACCTACTCAAAATCATTTAAAAAAGTAAATTGTATTCAACCCATTATTAATATACCTAGGATATTTGAATGATTTAGTCCCATATATAAACACAAGAAACAATCTACTTCTGCTTTAATTAAGTAGTAATGCTGTTCTACTGCATATATTTAATTGCAATTATATTCTATGATTTTTGTAACTCTAGAGGTATCTACCACATTTTTTAAAGAATATATTAAATAAATAGTCATTAAAAATCCAAACGTATTTTTTTTAAATATACATATATATTTTCAATCATTAAAAACATTCCTACTTTCCGAGTTCATTTCAATCAGTGAAGTGAATGAATTTGAATACAGCATTCTGGGTGACGTCACTCC
Organism: Diabrotica virgifera virgifera; assembly: GCF_917563875.1. Lineage (NCBI taxonomy): Eukaryota > Metazoa > Arthropoda > Insecta > Coleoptera > Chrysomelidae > Diabrotica > Diabrotica virgifera. The sequence continues at coordinate 6,941,446 of NC_065448.1, forward strand.
CGCCATTAGATTCTCGACGCTGATTGGTGGAAAGTTACCATGCAACCTGTCTATTTATGAACCTTGGTTATTGTGCATGTTTTGACATACAATTAAGGATTTGATATTCATCATTGGCGCGCATAGGGGTAATGGTCTGAACTTTTCAAAGAAAAAAAGATAGTACGCCACTGACATATTTCAAATTAACAATCATTTTTGAATTCCTCGTTCAATTTGCAATAAAAAATCTATCTTCTCATTTTTTTATACGACGCGCCGTTTTGCTGTAAAAGATAAAATATCTTAACGCTTCCAAAGTATTCGAATTAATTTTGATAATGGATGTACGAATTTATTATGTAGATGTAGAAACTATGTACTAGAAGTTCGAATACTTTGTAAGTGTTAAGATCTTTTATTTTTTGAATAAAAATGGCGCGTCGTATGAAAAAATAAGAAGATACATTTTTTGTCACAAATTGAACGAGGAATTCAAAAACGATTGTTAATTTGAAATATGTCAGTGGCGTACTATCTTTATTCTTTAAAAAGTTCAGATCATTACCCCTATGCGCGCCAATGATGAATATCAAATCCTTAATTTTATGTCAAAACATGCACAATAACTACCTCTTAAATCCCGCCAAGTTTTATTACAATGTTGCCAGTAGTTTCAGCAAAATCGTAAAAAATGTGTAAAATTTTGTTTTCTTCAACGCCCTGTATCTTGAAAATGGATGGCGTTACAAAAAATTTTTATTAAGCAAACCCCAATTATTTTTCAGTTTTTTACCTATTCTAGTGACAGTGTTACCTTTTTTGAAAAATATGTATAAAATTATATCAAAAAACGAAAAAAAAAAAACGAAAAAAGGCAGTTTTTTATTTTTAATGGTACGTTTCACCAATTTTAAAAATCTGAAAAAATTCAGAGTGAAAGATTGTGCAAAAATACACATTATAATTGATTTTCGTAAAAACGAGTGTCTTAGTTTTTTTTCAGAGTTATTTAAAGTTTAAAATTGTTTTAAAAATTCGAATTTCCCGCCAAAAAAATAAAAAAAAATTTTCATATAGATCTTTTTAAAACTTACAACTTTTTTAAATAAAGTTTTTGGCTAGCTCTTGGTGCGGCTAAGATAAAAAATACAAACAGAAAAAGCCTAATTAGGCTCTAGGGGGGTCACGTGACCACCTAGGGGGCTAAAAATTTCAGAAAGTGAGTTCCTCTATATATGCTAAAAAGTGGCCTATATGGAATTTAAATCGAGCTGGGGGCACTTTTCTCCATCTTACCCGGCTAGGCCCTTTATATTATTACTTACAAATACAAGAAAAAATAATTTAATATTATATTTTGTGGGTTATGCTGTAAATGTCAGGTCCCCTTTATGTTGGTTGATAGGGGAGATATGCCTGAGACGGCATACTGGCTGAGATGGCATATCACGCGTTTTTCGTAAACTATTTCAAATTTGGTGCCTTATGTGACAGTTTTCAGTTCCTCAAGTTAGAATTTGTCAACATTGTTGAACTTATGCATGTTAGTTTTGTTTTGACAGCAGTAGCCTTTAGAGTGTTTAATAAGTAGGACAATTTATATTTATTGGCTTTTTTTTTTGTATCACATTATAATTCGCGAGACTTTGCACCTGAGTTAAGTTTTTCAATTTTGTGATGTTATTTTACCTTATGCCGATCACGCCTGTATCGATTTATATCTTAAAAATGTGCTTAAGAAAAAATAGGTTAAAAAAACGGTCTGAATGCAATGTTGCCTGAGATGGCATAGTAAGCAAGAGGATACGATGGCATAGGTATGCCATCTTATCCTTACGGTTTTTTATACTGCATTAATTTTGATATATGATTAGAGTTTTTCATTAAGAGGAAACAGTAGCGATCAACAGGTAGCGAAAACGCGTTCCTAGATTGCGGCTGTAATTTTGAATATTTTTTCGAGATATTTGGCACACGTATTCGTAATATAATAAAGAATGGCGGTACAGAGCCCAATTTGAAAAATATATTAATATGAGGAAATTACTCTGTAATTAAATAAAATATTAAAAAAACGAGCCTGTACCGCCATTAAGAAGAACAAAAAAATACACTTTCTTCAAATAAACTTTTTTATCCGATGCCTAGATTTTGTGTCATTTTGGAACTACTAATGAAATAAAAAATTTTAGTATAGTATTTTTACTACAAAAACGTTATTACGTAGGTCAAAATTTTTGACGTAAGAGAACTGTCAAAACATTAGAATGTGACTTTTCATTATTGCCATGTTTTTATAAAAGTCACATTCTAATGTTTTGACAGTTCTCTTATGTCAAAAATTTTGACCTACGTAATAACGTTTTTGTAGTAAAAATACTATAGTTCCAAAATGACACAAAATCTAGGCATCGGATAAAAAAGTTTATTTAAAGAAAGTGTATTTTTTTGTTCTTCTTAATGGCGGTTTAGGCTCGTTTTTTTAATATTGTATTTAATTACAGAGTAATTTCCACATATTAATATATTTTTCAAATTGGGCTCTGTACCGCCGTTCTTTATTATCTAACAAATACGTGTGCCAAATATCTCGAAAAAATATTCAAAATTACAGCCGCAATCTTGGAACGCGTTTTTGCTACCTGTTGATCGCTACTGTATCATCTTAAAGTTAAAAGTCGTTATAAGAGGAATTCGAAACGAGAAAGTCGATTCCGTCGATGTTGAAAAAGTGACGAGGAAGATGCTGCTTGAATTTTTTGTAACAACCTCTTTTCATTATCTCGTTCTCGAGAAATTTGGCTAAGATGCCAAATGTGTGGCAAGTGGTCACTGTACCCAAGACTGCAAAAAAATTATTTGTGACTTATGTCGAGATTAGTGCCTTTATTTCAAGGGTATGTCATCTCACCCACATGTATGTGTGTGAGATGGCACATGTCATACTTTAAAATTTGTTTTTTCAGAAGAAAACTATAACATGTACCTTGTTAAAAAATAATGTTATATTTAAGTTAATGTTGCTATATCACTGACTTTGATTTTCATTACGTGTCTAACTCTATCGGTTATCGATTACAAAACATTTAAAAAAAAAGTATGCCGTACCAGGCGTATCTCCCCTATTACTTATTACTGTAATGTGATATTTGTTATGTAAAATGATCTGATAGGTATACAATAATAAATAATAGTAATCCTAAATATTGATATATTACATATATTAATATTAACCAATTAATTATTAAATATTAAACAAAATACAGAGTGGGCCAAAGAAAACAGTTCATCTCGATATTTGGCAGTATTTAATAGATTTTAAGGAAATGAAGAAACAGGTCGATTTTTGATCTAAGGGGGACACATTTTTACGCTACATACATCTGTCATTTGTCAACCCCCTCCCTTCCATTTCCCCCACCCCTTATTTTTAAATAGGGAATAGGGTTCATGTGCTACCTCATTTGAAAGGTTATTCTCTATTCAGTAATATTAACATTGACCTAATTATTTATACAGGGTGTCCAAGAAAAATTATTTTGAATTAAATTAATTGACACAAAAGGAAGAATGTATACAATTTATTTAACTCAAAATAAATTCTACTACTGACAGAAAACAGAAAAATGTCTATTTGACAAATAAATATTGTTTTTCTCTTAAATTCACGGTGTGCAAGTACTTGGAAGGGAAACGAGAAACGACCGTGCGCGAGTCGCGGAGAAATATTGTAACTTTCTTAAATAATTCATATTGTCAATTGAAATTGTCAAATTGACGTATATTTCATACCTTCTGTCATTGAAGCAGAAAAATTATATATTGCTCCACAATATTGATATGATATGCAATTATTATATAAAGGTAAATTTAATTAATTGTATTTTGCTTGCAGTACTGCATTTTAATAACTAATTTTATTTACTACATACAATTGTTTACGTTTGCATAACATAACCTGCATCTTATTTTTTCTTCTTATTATTTTTTTGGACTATGGCCTTGACAATTATCCAGCAACCAGGACTAATATAATTGGCCAATATAATTAAAAGTGCGAATAAAAGTACAGAGCATAGAAATAGAGGTCGCTTTGCCGAACTTGAACGGTCCCAATATTCAACCTACCAAGAGGCAGATGGTTGGCAGCTTGAACATTGAAATTAAGCGAAAAGCAATGTTTATTTATCAAAAAACATTAGTTTCTGTTTTGTGACAGCAGTAGAATGTATTTTGAATTAAATAAATTAGATACATTCTTCTTTTTGTGTCAATTAATTTAATTAAAAAATTATTCTTGTACACCCTGTATAAATAATTATGTTAATGTTTATATTACTGAATAGAGAATTGAATAACCTTTTAAATGAGCTAGCACACGACCCCTATTCCCCATTTAAAAATATTGGGTGGGGGAACTGGAAGGGAGGAGGTTGACAAATGACAGATGTATGTATAGTAAAAATGTGCCCCCCTTAGATCAAAAATCGATTTGTTTCGTAATTTCCTTAAAATCTAATAAATACTGCCAAATATCGGAGTGGACTGTTTTCTTTGGCCCACTCTGTATACAAAAATTAGTCTTCCTCATTTTGATATATTCTTCGTGGTACCGATTTGGAATAACATTATTTTTAATTAAATTCTTTAGATTCTCGTATTTTTTAAACGATTATTATTATCCCTGTTATTTATAGCATTCTTCGCCTTCCAGTTCCAAGTTTTTTTTAGATGGCAATTTTAATTCTTCGTTCTATAGCGATGCCAGTGAAGGTGAAGTAATGGTTGATCGCCTTGTCTTGTGCCCTTTCACACAAACTCTTATTTCTTCACTTTCCGGATCTAATGATGCTTTTGCTATAACCATGGAAGAATTTTGATCAGGTGATGCCAAGAAAAAGTTAGGCCTATGCCGAAATTATCCGGTACGTGATATTAGCTGTTCTGGGTTACGCCGTGAGGGTTACGCCAAATGTTGGGATGAAATTGTGAAACCGTCAAATGTCCATAATGACATTATTCTGATATTCTATAGGTTTATAGTAATAGGTGGGGTACAACCTTTGTCCAGGAGGTGTATTTCTGGTCGGTCTTTCAGAAAAACCAAAAATCTCAATTTCAAATTTTTGAGGGTTAGGTATACCCTTTTTACACGATCGATAGGTATATTAAGTTTTTTTAGGATTCATCTTAAACATCCCTCTTAAATCCATCTGAAAGGGGAGAAAATTAGTAAATATGTCATTGTTTCTTCAAAAATTTCATAAGTTTATCATTGCATACTAATGTTGTATCACATGTAACAGACAATCTGACTGTTAAAAACTAAAAACGGAAATTTAACAATGACATAAATGTCATCTAGCAAAATAGGGAAGAGTTACAATTATTCTGATGTTGTTTCCCAGACAAATATGAGTATTAGGAAGATTGTAGCGTTGATAACTCAATTTGTGAAAAATTTGCACTTGTGTCAATGGTTCCCCAAAGGAGCGAAGAGTATTAACACCTTGGCTGTGTTTAGAGATATTTATAAACTTACATTTACGTGAACTTTTACCACAGAGCATTACGACACAGTCAATGCAGCCAACAGTGTAATATAGGTCTATTTGTCTTGTAAAGCAGCCAAGGTGTTAAGGAATGATCACTAGAAAGTAACTTATTATTCTCCCTAGTAATACCCAATAAAGTTTAAATCTAATGGATCTACTCATGATAATACTAGAAGCATTTAGGTACATATCACAAAGAATAGGAACTTGCGTACCTTAAAAGTAAGTCGTTTCTACTAAACTGCTTGTTGCAAATATCACAATTGAACTCTTTAACTTTTGGTTTGTCTTTAGGAACCTCTTCTTCTTTTGGATCGTTGGAATCCTCATCACTGTATTCACTATATTTATCGAAGAAATTATCAAAGTGCTGCAAATTCTCTTCGATTTCATTTTTGTTGCTTGGTTCTTCACATTTTACATCATCTTCTAAACCGCTGACATCGTCAGCCTTTATAAAAACACCATCGTATATTTCAGAAGACTTTTTTAATCTCTCTCGTAGAGATTTATCACTTTTTTCACATTTTAGCTTAAAGAGATATAAATTGACGGTGTCAGTGGCACAAGACTTACATATTTGTTCAGGTAAACCATCTCCTAAAGTTACCTAAAAGATAATATTACAGAAATACAATAACTTCTCTATGGTGAATGTAGTAGAGTCTATATTAACACAAAAAATTGAAAAAACCCAAACAGAATCACTGATTATGGACATTGTAGCAATAAATATGTAAAAATGACATATTATATGTAAAATATATATTTATTACATATTCAACTTAAAGATGAGGACTGCAAAAGAATCCTAGTGCAAAGGAACAACACAACTGGAAAATATTAGAAACAACACGGAAAAAACTAGAGAGCAGTATAAAACAAAAAGAAGAGAAGGCATACGATTATGCAGGCAAAAAAAGAGAAAATTCTTGAAAAAACAACTAGATATTATAATATAAGACAACTATGTCCAAAGAGAAGTTAGAAATTTTTATCAAGGAGTAAAAGAGACATGAGTAACACAAAATAAAAGCACAATGTTTTGCAGAAATAAAGATTGTATGTAACTAGGAGACAAGACAGAAAAATTAAACAAATGAGCAGAGTATTTAGATGAATTATTAAACAATACAGCCTAACAGAAACACAAATATAATAACCAACACAAGAAACAGAATAACAAACACAAGAACCGACAGAAAAGGAGCTAATAGCAGTAAGAAGAGACCTAAAAAATAATAAAAGTACTTACAGGAGAAAGAGGAGTGCCAGCGGAAATATTAAAAGTAGGGGATATTTATACTGCAGCACAAGATAACTTGACTTATTATAAAAATATGGGAAAACGGAAAGATGCCAGAGCAACGGAACACAGCACTGATCTGTCCAATTTACAAGAAACCTGATAAAACTGTCTGAGAATATTACAGAGAAATCACTATTGGAAGTGGCATAGAAAGTATTGTCAAAAATTATGAGTAGAATAATTTTGTTAACGTTTCGACGCCCAAATCGTATTAATTTTTTGAGAGTAAATTAAATGTAAGACCAAATACTTACGATGTCGGGATAGTATCACGAGGTTTTTTCCTGGTTTTCCCTCGTGATTTACTATGGAATCTCCAACGCGAGAATTTTACTATCATCGTTGCATTTGGTTGTCTTTTTAAAGACAGATCACATGCTATGATTTTTTTGTGACGGATATTCTTCAGTTGGGGTAGATTTCATGTAATCGAATGACCTATCTTTCAGTAAAGTCGTCCCAGGAACGCAACTCATAAATATTGGCAATATCATTTTAAATCTTCTACTTTAAAAATGTATAATATATGTCTGAATTACCAATATAAATGAGTCAGATTAAAAAATAAATTATTAGAAGAATTTTTACTTCGTAAAACAACATTTTTAATTTAGTAGTATTTTGTATTTTGACAATGACACCCGATTTGGGCGTCGAAACGTTAATAAAATTATTCTTTTCAATTTAATTGTGGCTTATTTCCCATCTAAATAGTTAATCATAAAAATGCCACAAGGAAATAGCTTCAGAACAACATTATGACTAGAATAAAAAACCTATGAAACAGAGATAATGACAATACCAGGCTGGTTTTAGACAAGGAGGAACAACCACTGGTCAAATTTTTATGCTAAAATTATTACAAAATAATAGTTATGAACAAAATATAGATTTGCATATGCTCTTTATTGATTTTAAACAGACCTACGACTTCATCCCACTAAACAGACTATGAGCAATAAGATCACTATAGAGAGTTTTATATTAGGAACAGAACATTGCAAATATAGGGCTACTTATTTCTTATGAACAATAGAAGCGTGCAAATGCCATGCCATCTGATTAGAATGAATCGTATATTGGCAGTCTGTTTATATCGGAAGTTACAGAATTTGAGTACCTTGGAGTAACAGTTACAAATAGAGGAGGCAAAGAGAGAGAGAAATAAAGGGTTATTAAAAGGTAGCAATGCAGTAGGAATATTAAATGCACTGTTGAAGGCAAAAATTATGTCCTGGGCAGCCAACATTCGAAACAATAGTGAGACGAACAGTGTTGTATACATGTGAAACTTGGACAATGAATCAGAAATAAGAAAAAAGCTAAAGATTTAGGAGAGGAGAATCTCGAGAAAAGTTTTTGATGGTACAAAGAACGCTCATGGGGAATGGCCCAGAAGAACAAAATTACTAAAAAATACTATTAATTTCTGCCCATGTCAAACATTTGAAAGTATTTCTTAAAAACAAAGCTCAAAAACATTTTACAGGAAATTATGTAGTGTACTAAAATGTTCTATGAAACCAATTCAAAACAAAATATTCCAAGACACAATAACAAATTTGCTGTGTTTTTAACACCACCAAATTGTTGAAAATTTCAATTAATATTAATTAACAACTTGCCTATCACTTAAACTAGCCATTACATGACTTATTACCGACCCTAGTCTTATAATTACACGCATTTTTATAGAAAATCTATAAAAGCGCAGAAATATACATTCCCTTGGTAAATATTATTGAAAAATAAGTATTTTAAATAACCTAATTTTACCTGGACAGAAGCACAGGCACTCATCATCTCGGATATATGAAGGGCAGTGCCTGAGCTGGGTTCTGGAACAAAAACTGACTGGAATTGCCCCTGTTCAGTAAGACACGCTCTACAAATATTGCGAAGTTCACATTCTTCCATTTTTTTCAAATCTTTGAAAACTTTTGGCAATCAATCGAATTTTAATGCCAGTGTTTCTAGAATTGTTGATATTATTTAGGTGCTGTCGGTAGATGGCGTCTATGGGCTTGTTCACATGATATCTGTCATATTTTTATGACATGTGACAGGCTAAAGGTAAATACAAAAATAAAAAACATATAAATCACAAACCATACATACTCATAGACGTTTCACGTAAATTGTCAAGGTCAAGACAGCAAATTAGTTACCATTCCAATCAAGAGATGTCGCTGTCAGTCAATTCTCTTGTCATATTTAACAACTGACAGTTGACAATTAAATTAATTTTTATTTACTTTTTATTTTACAGTTTGTGGCTTAATTATTTTATTATAGTGGTGTTACGTTTTTAATTAGATCTAATCACAATTTTAATCAAGTGTATTAACCTCCTCTCCATTTTTATGAGTAGAATTTTTAGTTTACATTGATCATCCCGTGTTGTTTCTCCACATTAAAAAAAAACAATATAATAGATCCTGAAACAGTTTATTCCAATAGACAAGTGTGTCATCAACATTTCGGACCTATATATTTTTGGAAGTTTGCAAAAGATTATAAGGTATTTATCTAAACAATCATCCTACAAGATTCTTTCAAAAATTTTCATTTAAGTCGATACACATCAGTGCTTTCACGTGACACATAGCAGTAGTGTTTAGCATTTTGAAAACAAATTGGAATATTTGAAGTTTTCAGTAAAATATGGAATAAAACATTGAATTGTCTTTCTGTTGTTTTAATTTCCTGCGAAATTTCATCAAAAATCCCGCAAAATTTATAATTTGAAATTCTCACGTAACTAAAATTTGTCATTTTAGTTCCCATTCCAATCAAGAGATGGCGTTAATTCGATCCGAAAGATTAACATGGTCGTGAAACGTCTATAAGTATGTATGGTTTGTGATATAAATAACTATTTGTAGTAATTAAATTAATATTTATTGTCTATTATTTAAGTAAAAACTGTAATATGTTGTATTAATTTAAACAAATAAAATGTATTCTTCCCGCTATAGGACTGATATTAATTATATTTATAAATAGGCCCTCTATTTGACAGCTCGACAGCATTGCCACATCTAGGACGACGGCCATGGCCAGCAAACGTTGCTAACTTCATGTTACCTGGTGCCAAGGTCAGCCCAGTTAAAAAGTGCTAATCTGTTTTTTAAATTTTTTCAAAAATGAGAATACCGGGAAAAGTATTACGTGAGCTAACGAAACGTAAATTGAAAAATGTTTGTAGAATATGTATCACTGGCAGAAAGTACATGAGAAATATCTATAAAACCAAAATTCCTAAAATGTTGAAAGCTTGTTATTTTTCTGAGGTAATTTTTATATTTGCTATTCAATCCAATTATATCTATTGACTTCGTAAAATAGAACTGCTTTTAGCAATATTAATTTACAGTTTGTAATTTTTTCAATCATTGAAACCTATTATTTATATCCTTTCAGATAACTGAAAATGATGATTTACCAAATAAAATCTGTGAATCATGCATTCTATCAATTACAAAAATTTACAATTTTAAGAAAAATGTGGAGTACAATGCCAGGGTACTAAGGGAAATAGTACTCAATGAACCTAATATATTCAGCTACAACAGGATTGTAGGAAATGATGATAATAATGAAAACATTGATGTCACTTTAGATAAATCATTAACTGAAAATACATACTGTATAGAAGAAGCCTTACCATCATTTATTAATAATCCCCCACCTGTCATATCCCGACATTCAAATAAACCAGAGTTTTTAACATCACTAAGTCTAGATTCGTTTCAAATATACACTGAAGATGTTCCTCCCTTAATACCAATACAAGATAATAACAAATCAGTGTCTACGGATAGCGTATTTCAAGATCTACCCCAAGATGCTCCTCCATTGGTTCCTATAAAGAATCCTGACGTAAAGAATTTGGTTAATGTTTTACCAAACTTTGAATATATGTGCTTCATTTGTAGTGAAAAGTTTCAAGATGTTACAGGTTTGAAGGAGCATACGATTAAATGTAAATCAAAATATTTTCAGGTAAGTGTAATAATTCAATAAGCCTTACATTTGGTCATCTTGAAATGAGGCTATTTGAGCAATAGTGGCCTAGCCTAAAAAAGTTTTGAGATAAATGCAATCTTTGCATTCATGTTTCCGTTATGTTTATGGGGTGGCGCTGCAAATTAGCCATCTAGCCAAATATAGAGGTAGATTGTGTAGGCCCCTGTTAAGAATGCCATGAAAATATGTGTAAGATCATCAACATTATAAGTTTACCAAGAAGAAAATATAAAATCTGACAAACATAGAGCAAAGTAAGCAAAATATTAGATATGTATGAGAAGAAATCAATAAAATAGCAGTACACAAACAAATTGTTGTAAAATATTGCTATTTTGTAATGGAGAGATATTTTGCTCACTTATACAAAGATCGAAAGTCAAATAAGTCAGAAAATAAAATTCGAAATTATTTATCCTCTGAGCTTTTTAAGTTGGAAAAATAAAGCATAACAGAGTGGCAAAATACTCAACAAGAGAAATCTAAAATTGCATTTCACGTCCTGCCATTCACTGTGATAATAATTTTAGCGAATTATTTCCTTTAATATTCACAAAAGTGAATAAAGCATAAACTAAAAGAAAAGAAAAGATGGTTCAGATTTGATTACAGTACAGAGCCTCTACTATGTGCTTATATGTATTTCGGAATAACTGTTTCCTCATCGGAACACCTGGGTAGAGGCACTGAACTGCAATCAAATCCTTTCATCCCTTCGGGGTAATTATCAAAATAATTACCAAAGATGCTACTAGCACCATTGATTGCAGTTCAGTGCCTCTACCCAGGTGTTCCGATGAGGAAACAGTCATTCCGAAATATGTATAAGCACATAGTAGAGGCTCTGTACTGTACAATGATTTATTTATTTATTTTATTTATTTTACGGGCAAGCCCAATTCTACAAAAATACATAGTGTACAGAAAAAAAAACAATAACATAATATAATATAAAAAACAGACATACAGAAATATAAATATAATATTAGAAGTAAATATGTACTATGAAATAATATCATAAAACCAAGTTAACAAATTACAAAACCAAGTTAACAAATTACAGACGCTTCACTCAAATATTGATCCCATCTAAATTTCTTTTAAAACGACTGATGGAGTTGTCGAACAGTTGTAAATTGCAAAGGGAGTTTGCTAAATTCAAGACTCTGGGTACGAATGAAAAAAGTGAATAATTAAACCTGTGGAATGGTATATAAAATGTTCGCACTTGTCTAGTGGTGCGAGGTGGTACAAACAGTGCGATCTTATTAAGTAGTTGAGAACAACTGCATATACCATTTAAGATCTTGAATAATAGCAAAAGGTCCCTTTGTTTTCTCCTGCTTGCAAGAGAAGGGACCTGCAGTTGATGCTGCCATACAGCGTAATCTTGATAGGTATGAAGCTTAAAAGCAATGTAACGGAAGAAACTATTTTGGACTTGTTCAAGTTTCCTAATGTAGACCAAGTAGTGTGGGGACCACACTGAAGAACAATACTCAAGGTGAGACCTGACCAAAGAGAAGTAAAGAACTCTAATACTGGATATGTTTGTAAAATCACGAGTTGTTCTTTTTACAAAACCCAGCATTTTCATAGATGTTTGAATGACATTGATGATGTGAGTATTGAAACAAAGAGAGTTTTCGAGTGTAATCCCCAAGTCCTTGATTCTATTAACAGTGTTGAGCAATTGGCCATCAATGTAATAGTTTGATAATATTGGGTGGTGAGTACGGTTAAAGTTAATTACATGACATTTGATTGAATTAAGGTTCATACCGTTAAGTGAACACCATGCAGAGAGGTTATTCAGTTCTGATTGCAATATGGCAGCATCATAATGATTTTTTATAACTTTAAAGCACTTCAAGTCATCAGCAAATAGCAAGGCGTTACAATCGTGAAAACAGTTGGTAATATCATTAATAAATATATTAAAGAGTAATGGACCCAAATGGGACCCCTGTGGTACACCTGACTTAACTGGAAAGGTTTGTGAGTAAAAGTGGTTTACTCGAACTTGTTGAAATCTTTCGGTTAAATAACTCTGTAATGATGCTCAAGAAAAATTAACAAAGGACTTTGTTCAAATACTACAATAAAATAAGGTAAAGCAATTAGGGTAGATTTGTTCCCTAGAGGCTATAAATTAAAGTTTGTCAACAGTTTACTGAATCCAAAAAAAAATACCAGATGAGTGGAGAAACAGAGTGGACAGTATGAATTAACGATATGCAAAAAGCAGCCACCTACATAATTATATGTCTTTAATAAGAGAATCCTTCCATACATCCTCAACAAAGAAATCAAAAGGAGTATTTTTTTGAAGTTATACTTCTTTAGGCGCGATTGAGAGTAAAATTTCATAATACTGCGCGCATGCGCTCACAGACAGTATGGCGTTTAGTTGCTGAATGTTTCAAGTTATGTATAAATATATCAGTGCAAGAAAAGGTGTGAAAAGAATATATTAGTGTTTTTAGTAAATACATATATTTATTATAATTTTTGTGTCTTTGGATTTGTCTTCCTCAGGAGTAAGATGAGTATTATTAAAACATTTTATTGTATATTTATTATACTTCACCTTGTCTGTTTGCTGCCGTAAATTGTCATTAGGTACGTCCGAACCGATACAGACACAGTCCTCGTAGCGTATTTGGTATAGCATTCGGCCAGAGATCGAGAGGTCTTGAGTTCGAGTCCGGAGCAATCCTATACTTTTTTTTATTTTTTTGAAAGCGGTAAGCACAAAATTAGTTTGGTGTTTAAAAAAATTAAAACAAATTGTTTAAAGTATATTTATTTTTAAGAAATCATATAATAGAAGTATAACTTCTTACGTGCGTACAAAGTACATACACATTCTTTTTTTTTTTGTTTTCCTGTATACATCCTTATTACTTTTTTTTTATAGTGTAGTGTTTGTCGGAAAAAATTCAGTGAGAGGAAGAAACTTATTAATCATCTAAAGGGCCATAAAATAATTAAAGATCATATATGCAAGATCTGTGGTAAAAAGTATGCAAATCCAAGTACTTTTCGTATTCATAGGATGTCCCACACAGGTTAGTATTTTTTTTTAAATGTAAAGCGTTTTCTATCTTCAAATGTAAATAAAATTTTGCATGACTCAGGTGCATAAATCAAGCTGAATTTGACAGATGACATATTATGTTATGTTGGCTTTGAGGGCCACTCTAGTTTGTGACTTATTCGCATAAATCTGCCACTTAAGAAAACCCCTTAAAACACACAATCTCATTGGCCAGTTCACATCACCTCCATGTGAGGTGACGATTCGCTAAAATAATTTTTGGGATGCTTAGTGGGAAATAATCTACCTAGATGGAATATTACAAAGGATAATATGTTGACATATATAAACGTTTTTATTATAACAATAATGCCTTTTACATATAAACTGTTTGTTGAATAAATGACACATTTGTCATAGACAGGTAGTGCCAACTTTAATGCAAAAAAGATGAAATCTAGAATTATAATACCAACAATTTTTTACTGGTTTAACTGGTTTTTACTGGTTTTTCGGTAGATGGCCCTAGTTCATCCGTGACATTTCTTTCTTTGCAATTCGGAAAGGCCCAAAGTGTGGTACGTGGAAAAATCTGAGAGAAGAGGATATGGGACTACTGATGAGGGGGGAACAACCCCCGAAACCGGTATAGACTCTTCCTGCACTCTCAGATTTGACCATAGTATTATGCAGCTGCTGAATTTTCGTGTTGCAAAGAAATTGAGAATGTTTATACATTTTTAATTCATTTACTCTTTTGTTTGAGTATTAAGGAATCTTTCTTGTTGGAGCTTTTACCACGCTGAGCAGATGAGTTGTGAATTATTTCAAATTCTCTCATCTTAATTTCCTCGGCATCCTGTATGATTTATAAATTTTGAAAATCTCAGGAGGTTTTAACCAAAGAAAGTATTCCACCTATTGTCAATCTGGTGGTATGGAAACGATATTTATTGTCGTTTTCTGTGCTACTTCGATTGATAACTTACTTTGTTTTAAAACATATTAATTATTTTTTGAAGGGACCAACAATTTTTTGTATTTTATATTTTATGTAATATTACCAATTTTTTGGTAATACCAGTATTTTTTATAGAGCTGTATATGATTTATTTGATTTACAAATGAAAACTGATGTTAAATTATCAGATGACAGTAAGTCTAACTGCCTTTTTTTTAGGTGAACGTCCATTTAAATGCACCATTTGTAGTAAAGGTTTTGTGAGGTGGGCTGAAGTAAAGTTACACATGAACACCCATGAAGATAAAAGACCATTTTCATGTGATATCTGCCAAAAAGCTTTCAAAAGTCGGTCTAACTTAGAACGACACAAAAGAATCCATCTTGGAATTGAGCCCTATGTTTGTACTTACTGCCCAAAATCTTACAAGTAAGTTAAAGTTTAAGGATTAAAGACTCCTAGTGGTTTTTTGAATTAAACACTTTGCGTTATTTTTTATTCATGTATTCTCTAAAACATTTTACAACTTTATTTTTACCTGTAATAATATAAACAACACAAAAACTTGAAAAACCATCAATAAAAGTTACAAAATATTTTCCTCCATCATGACTCGGATGCGCTGCAGGCAGTTATCAGACTGTTTGGGGGCCCCAAAATGACATTTTTTTCTACTGTGTCATACAAAATATTAATTTAAAATAACCGAAGGGCGCCTATGCTAATTTTGCATTCGGGTACCTTATAC
The DNA here is from genome assembly GCF_917563875.1 of Diabrotica virgifera virgifera. Classification (NCBI taxonomy): domain Eukaryota; kingdom Metazoa; phylum Arthropoda; class Insecta; order Coleoptera; family Chrysomelidae; genus Diabrotica; species Diabrotica virgifera. The sequence continues at coordinate 6,957,071 of NC_065448.1, forward strand.
CTTAGCGCCGGGACTGCAGTTACACATCTGTGTGAATTATTTTTAATAATCTTTTAGTATCAAACCTTGTATTAAATTTTAACTTTGCCATTTTACCCTTAACACATTCTTCACAACTTGTAATTGTTTAGTTTGGGTATTGAATGAATAAAGTTATGATCGAAGCGAAGATCGGTGGGATATGCGCATTTTATCAATGAAATTAGATATTTTTAAAACATTCCAGAAGCCGCTACAGATAAAATGTTTTAACAACCCATTAATTATTCAGAATTGTTCGACGGATATTAGTACAGTTAAAATAATTAAGACGATAACTGGACGATAATGATTTAATGAGTGAAATTTAAAGTTTTTTCTACTTTAATGACAAAAAAAGCAAGCTCATTAACAGAACCTAATTAAAAATTATTTTGCACATCATATCTGAAACATTATTTGGTTGAAAAATCTCATTTTCGTTGGCAAAAAAATATATTAATTTGTCTGGACTAAATTACAGTTCTGTTTATCTTAAAAGGGATTTGTTACTATCAACATTCACACAGTGTTGCCAAACTTAATTTTGTTATTTTGAGTGTAAATTTTCCCAGCTATCTCCGAGGGTACAAGAGCTGTGGAGAGAGATACAACTTATTTCAATTGATTATGCAGGGAAAGATTCAAGGAAAAAGAAGCATAGTGAGACGCAGAATATTGTGGCTGCCCAACCTGAGAGAATGGTACGGATGTACATCAAATGAACTTTTCAGAGCAGCCCTCTCTAAAGTCCGAATAGGTGTGATGATTGCCGACCTCCGTCGCAGAGATGACACTTAAAGAACAAGATTTATTCTAGTTTTAACACGCTCTTTGTAACATAATTATAAAGCTTTTTTATAGTTCTCTAGTTCTTCCGCTGAATCCTAACCTAATCCTAAACCTTCTCATATCCCACAGCTCCTCTATTATAGGCAACCATAGATACACTTACACAACAATAACAAAGACGTATTTTTTAGACAATTAGTAAATCTAACAGCCCACATCAGAACCTACCACACCAACGAACGCCCATTTCTCTGTAACGTTTGCGGCAAAGGTTACATCACATCGTCTCGGTTAAACCGGCATATGTTGAGCCATTCTGGATACAAACAATTCAAATGTAAGGTGTGTCCGAAGTCTTACACCAACCGCACTGATTTCCTCAGCCATGAGTGCTACCATCAAGGCAAAAACGTGGATGATTTGAAGAAGTATTCTTGCGATAAGTGTAGCTTGAAGTTTTTTTACCGGTGTAGGTTAATAAAGCATCAAAAAACACACGAGAAGACTCTGGAAGACAACATTTGTAGTGAAGTGATTAGTAGACATTTAATTTCAGATCATGGAATTAGTTTATCTACGGAAGACACGACAGTTAATGACGAAGAAATTGTTGTAGCCAAAAATACTACAATTTATTCGATAACAGAGTAAAATTAGTAATAAAAAAATAAAACTAAAAACGTGTTTTATTGATTCCTTTACCTTTTATGTTTTGGTTTGTTTTTAAACCAAGAGGAGTAAACTATAAAGACAGATTCACACCCAAGAAAGTCACTAGAAAAATCACCAAATACATCTTTTTTGGTTGATCATATCGGCTTTTGATGGTAATCCAGAAATATTATATTATAGGTACTAATACATCGCTAAAGAGTTCTAAAAGCAACTGTTTTTTTATATAAAAGCAGACTAAAAATCTAAAAATTAAAGGAATAACACAGAAAACTCAAAAAATGCTGGTATAAGTTAATTAACTAATATTATTAATTATTAAACAAAATACCCTAATCACCTACAAATATATACCGATGCTTCAAAACAAAGTGATGGTGTGGGCTGTGCTTTTTATATACCATCACTAGATGTCAAAGAAAAATTTAAACTGAATTCCAATACATCAATAATTTCAGCAGAAACCATAGCTATCATAAAAGCATGCCAATATGCCGAAAATAAAAATCTAAAACAAATAAACATATCAGACTCATTATCAGTTTTAAAAAGTTTCTCTAGTCAACTAGACGAAAGTTCTGTTAACGTAAATCCCTACATCAAAGAATTAAAGATACTATATTATCTAATCTAACAACTATGCAGTGTAATATAGTATTCACGTGGATTAAAGCTCATATTGGACTCGAAAATAATGAAAAAGTAGATCAGTTGGCAAAAGACAGCATTTTCAGTGGCGAGGAAACATTGAATGATATTGGACTTCAAGAATGTATAACCATAAGTAAAACCAAATTACATGATAACTGGAAACTTCAATGGAATCAATACTGTGTAAATTGTCCGACAAGGTATACTCTTTTTCATCCGAAAATCCCGACAGATTATTGGCATAAAAATTTAGATTTTTCAAGACACATTATTGTTACTATCTCTCGACTAACATTTGGTCATGCCTGTTATCCCGCACATCTATATTATAAAATCTAAAATCCATATAATACAGTCGGATTTGTGCGAAAATTGCAATACAATAAGTGACTTGGATCATATATTTTTTGCATGTGACAAAAAGAAATTTGTTGAATATTATGCAGCTATTGCAAGAAAACGTTTATCCCCCATATAATCTGATGAACTTACTATTTTTGAACAAACCGTCAATCTTTAGGATCCTTCTAAATTATGTTAAGTCGTGTACATTGAAACTTTAGATTATAAAATTAGTCGTGTAAATTAATAATACCCCGTATCCCTACTTAGTATGTGGTTAGTCACCCTGAACGATCTGGGTGTGAAAAGTTTTTTTTTCCTTACCTACCCTGGATTGTTTTTGTAATGGATTCGTAATGGTTTTGGTGTATGGTGAGGCGTCGATTTCAAGAAGTGTTGCTGGCTAAATGGGCGCAGTTCCCAAAAGCCATAAAAGAAAAAAAAGTTAATTAACCTATGAAATGCCAATCGTGTCAAAATGTCATTAGTGTCAAAATTTGATAACAGTGGAGTAAACTTGCCCAAGGTTGGACCAATTAAAAACAAGCATTGCGGCGCGGTAAATTTGAATTACTCCTCCTGGTTTAAAAACAGACCATAGAATGCAACCACTTTTTTATCGATCTATGTAGTAATTAATTATTCCACATCCCTAAGTCGCTTAAGATTAAACCATGGCAATTTTCCTGCACATTTAGCTAAAATAGGAATGTTTATCAACTCTCTCTGTTCATGTGATAACTACTCTACTGCAGATTTAAATCATATAATCTTTAATTGTGAACTTAATAAAAACCATACGAAAGCACCAATTGCTAGACTTCAGGAGCGGAATGTAAGTTTACCGCTGAATATTTCACATCTACTAAGCTTCAATACCAAAACTATTAATGATATTATCATACAATTTCTTAAAGATTCTAAAATAAAAATTTAATGTGACATCTTCAATCTTCAACTTTCAAATATCTGTGGCAAAAAGTTTATCTAATGCCATCCCCTCTTTGTGAAACACACACATGTAGTAATTTTTGTGGTTTTCTGTGCCTTTATTTTCGAGTGTCAAAAATCTGTCAAAGTATAAAGACGCATTTCAAAGATTCTCAACGTTCTCAAAGAGAATATCTATGTAAATATCAAAGAGAATAGAACATCTAAATATTTGGTTAAATCAGTTAAAGAAGATGAAGACAAATGAAGTTATGGTTAGAATGGTGAAAGTACTTATGAGGAAAAATAAAGAAATGATGAACGAAATAAAACGAGTGAGGAAAGAACAAGCCGAAAACAATAAGCTATTAATGGAAATAAGGCAAGAGAATCAGAACTTGAAAAGAAAAGTAAAACAACTACAGGAAAGAATCGAACACATAGAGAAATATAGTAAGAAGAAAACTTCATAATATCAGGAATAAAACTGAACACAAACAACGATAGAAACATAAGAGAACGAATAGAAAATTTCATAGCTAGAGAATGACAAGTAAAAGTGAAATTGAGGATTGGCACCAAGATTGGGAAGAATATCTGCGTTATAGACATAGAGATAGGTACTGAAAAGATCAAGATCAACGAGATCATAATCTTGTGGGGAGAAACTCACATCAAATAGCACAAAACAGAAGAGAGGAGAAGACATGGGGGAGACCTTTGTCCAAGAGTGGATGCAAGCAGGCTGAAAGAAAAGAAGAAGCTAAAGTAAAACAAATCTCGAGCACAGTTCTGAGAATTTTCAGAACATCCCCCGTATTCTTGATGAAAAATAATCTGATTAAAATACAAATAAATGTTTTATATACTTGCTCGAAGTAGTTAGTCTTCTCGTAGACGTAAATTCTTTGATTTTATTCAAGTAGTAGCCAGATAATACGCGTTTATCACATTTTATTGGCAAAGAAAACAGGAAAACTATCCAGAAGTGAATATATGCAAAAGCTTAAGTTGATTGCAATCTTTTGGTGTGAGAATTTTTAAAAAATCGATTATGGATGCAGATGTCAACCACATCCAACTCCGATTTCTCAAGAGAGGCTGGTTAGCGGGGTAAATTGGGGTAGAAATTCAATAAAATCTATCTATAAGCGAGGTTCCTACAGCCTCTGCCGCTTCTCGCATTTCGACCGCCATCGTTTCCTGTCCATGCATTCGTCTTCTTTGATGGCTCTATCTCTAATTATGTGCCGTACATTTTCTTCCCGGGCAACTGAAGGCCTTCCCCTTCTTCTTCTTTGTTGTGCTATGTAATTTAAAGCTTTCCTTGGCCATCTATCTTCATTCATTCGTTTCATGTGACCATACCACACTAGTTGTCTCGTTTCAATTCTATCTATAGACTGGAATATACAGTATTAATTTGTCCTCCTTCTAATATCTTCATTCATGATGTGATCTTTTTTAGATATACCACACGGTCTCCTAAGCCAAGCCGCACACCAAAGAAACATGAAACGAAAAACATGAAACATGAAACGAAAAACATGTTTCATGAAAAGAAAACACTGCTAAAAAAATCTCAAAGTCCGCCTACTAATGAAACGAGTGTGATTCATGCTCATGACACATTTTTTTTTTCGGAGAGTTTCATAAATGGCCGGACGTATATTTGTTTAGCAGTGGTTTATTTCCATGAAACGTAATTTACGTTTCATGTTTCTTTGATGTGCGGCCGGGCTTAGATAATCCATTTCTACTACTTCTATCCTTTTTCTATATTTTTTCGTGATCTGACCAACTTCTGCCCCATAAGTTATAATAGGCTCTACTAAGGTACGTACGATAGATTGTCAATTTCGTTTTTGTCTTATATCTTTAGGCCATAATAGAGGCCCATATTTTCATATTCTTTCTTTAGTTTTCTAAACATGTAGTATGTAGTCCATGTTTTCCTCATCATTAGCTACGACTACCTGATCATCTGCGAAAAACAAAGTTGTTAGACATTTACCACCGCCTATGTCTATTCCCATTCCGGATACTTATTTCCTCCACTGTTCTAGCGATGATTGAATATACAGGGTGTAACATAAATACAGGTCATAAATTAAATCACATATTCTGGGACCAAAAATAGTTCGATTGAACCTAACTTACTTTAGTACAAATGTGCACCTAAAAAAAGTTACAGCCCTTTGAAGTTACAAAATAAAAATCGATTTTTTTCAATAGATCGAACACTGTTTGAGATTTCTTATTAAAAACGGACATGTGACATTCTTATGATAGGAATATCTGAAAAAAAAATTATAGTGAAATTTGTGTACCCCATAAAAATTTTATGGGGGTTTTGTTCCCTTAAACCCCCCAAACTTTGTGTACGTTCCAATTAAATTATCATTGTGGCACAATTAGTTAAACACAATGTTTTTAAAACTTTTTTGCCTCTTAGTACTTTTTCGAAAAGTTAGTTTTTTTTGAGATATTTTGAATATCTTGTCAAATCCACCACATATTTGTGTACTGTCAAGTACGATTTTAGAGACATGGTAATAATATGAAAATTTATTTATAAATTACAGTTTGAGGTATACTTTGAACCATTTTAAAAAGAAGCCACATCTCGATAAAAGGTGCCTTATCTGAAAAATACTAAGAGGCAAAAAAGTTTAAAAAACACTGTGTTTAACTAATGGTACAGCAATAAAAGTTTAATTGGAACGTACACAAACATTTGGAGGGTTTAAAGGCACAAAACCCGCATAAAATTTTTATGTAAACATATTAAAAAAGAAGCCGCATCTCGATTAAAACTGGTTTATCGAAAAAGTACTAAGAGGCAAAAAGTTTTAAAAACATTGTGTTTAACTAATGGTACTACAAAAATAATTTAATTGGGACGCACATAAAAGTTTGGGGGGGTTTAAAGGAACAAAACCCCCATAAAATTTTTATGGGCTGCACAAATTTCAATATAATTTCCTTTTAGGATGTTCATGCCATAAGAATGCCACATGTCCATTTTCATTAAAAAGTCTCTAATAGTTTTCGATATATCGGAAAAAATCGATTTTCATTTTGTAACTTCAAACGGCTGTAACTTTTTTTTGTGTGCATATTTGTACTAAGGTAAGTTAGGTTCAATCGAACTATTTTTGGTCCCAGAAAATGTGATTTAATTTATGACCTGTATTTTTGTTATACCCTGTATATTTTAAATATATTCGGAGACAGACAACATCCTTGTTTAAGCCCCTTTGTTATTGGAAATGATTCAGATATAAAGTTTCCTTCTTTAACGAAACTTCTTGCACTTTTGTATATATTTGCGATAGCATCCACATACTTTCTACTAAGACCTGCTTTCGTCAATGTTTGAAACAGTTTTTTCAAAGGTACCGTATCGTATATCTTCTCTAAATCTACAAACAATAGGTGGGTAGATAAATTCCTTGAATTCCGTTTTTCTATTATCTGCTGCAAAACGAACATATTATCAATGCACGATCTTCCTGCACGAAATCCACTTTGTTCTTCCATGTCTTCGTATTCTGGTTCTATTCTTTCTTTTATTATTCGACCGTACAACCTCCCTACTGAGCTGGTAACAGTTATTCCTCTATAATTAGAGCATATGCGTTTATCCCCTTTCTTGTAAATAGAGCTGATGTATCCAACATTCCAATCATCAGGGATATTTTCTCCTTTTAAGCAATTCAATTAAATTCAATAAAATGATTATGTATTATAATTTGGAAGATACATTGATTCTTCTTCTTCTTCCTATTTATAAGCAATTCTGCTTGTTCATTGATGGATTGAAACTTCTATGAAAGATTGTCTTCTTCTGTTGATTGGTGATTTTTTTATGCTATTTACACCACACGCTTCTCCTCCATTCTGCTAATAAGGTTATTCCATTTCTTTTTTCTATTTAGTGTCCATTCGTTTATACACTGTACGTTACATTGTCTTCTAATTTTTATCAGCACTCCTCTTTCGATCTCTCAGCGTATTTTCTGTAATTATTCTTAGTACTTTCATCTCTGCCGTTTCCAGTAGTCTTTGTGCTGTGGCTGTGCCGAGTCTTGTTTCTGATGCATATGTCATTATTGGTCTTACACTGGCTTTATAAATTCTTGACTTCATTTCAGTGTTAATATGTCGGTTTCGCCATACAGTGTTATTAAGGCATCCTGTCAGTCTATTTGCTTTTTGGTTTCGCCATATAGTGTTTAGGGGAGGAAGGGGGAATATCGCCATCTTAAGTAAATTACAAATTTTTAAATTGCTAAACAACAAATTAATGACTTTTCTCTACATCATTGGGTAGGTTAGTTATTTGTTTACATTTATTGTCAGAGAAAACGTTAGTTTTTCAACATAAACTACACATGAATTGCGTCAACAAAAAAAAGTACAAATGGCGATTTTACCCCACAGTACGGGGAAAAACCGCCATCCGTTCGGGGCATTATCGCCATATATTTCGATTACACAAAAAAACAATACCTACCCTTCAGTTAAGAACGAATTTTGTATTTGAAAAGGACAATAATAGTATATTATACTTATTTGAAAATATATATTATATTGTAAAGCAAAAACATCTTTGTTGATACATATTAGAAAAACTAAAGTTTAATTTTAAATACAAAACTTAAACTATTTTTTCTAAACAAGTTGTAGAAAACGAGAAAAAGAAAAATAACTATTTTAAGGTTAGACAATAGTCACATAAATAATCTCTTGCACTATCCGAACCCGAACAATCAGCGTGTGCCCAGTTGCCACATATAACGCATCTGTACCATAACTCGTTATTCTTGCCAGGCCCAGCACAAATCAGACAAATATCACCGGCGTCTTTCTCTCCCTGGGGAATGCTTGAGCAGGGTTCCAAATCATCCATCTCATCATCATCAATTATGTTAGTACTTTCCATAGATTCATCTGTACTTGAGTCAAAAGTAATATTTTTTCTTCCGGTCTTTTTACTTTTAGTGCATTTCTTATTCTTTTCGGCGTTTTTCTTCTTATTTCTTTCTTTATCCGTTTTCTTAGTGGCAGTTTCTCTCTTTTTTGTTATCAGAAGATTCAAAAATAGATTTAAATGGTGTGCTTGTCATTATCTCGGAATGTTGTTTTCGTTTATTTGGTACTGATGGGTTTCTCAAAGGAATAGAAGTCAGGTCACGGAACAGTTGTTTGGTTACTTGTTTTACTGCAGTTGATACTTCAGTTGAAGGTCCTGGCCTTGCGTCGTCATGAATTGGAGTTAAGGGAGATGGTTCGATTAATCTAGAAGGACCTGGTTTTGTTTTGTCATCCACTGGCTGAGGAACATCTGTTTTGGCTTTACTTATAGCTTTTTGGTTTAAATGATCTGAATTTTCTTGATCATCTGTAGTTATGCTTTCATCTATATCGATAATTGGCATAGCAATTGCCGTATGAGTAACAGGGGCAAAGTCATCATCCGCGAACTTCTCTGGGTTTAGGAGAAATATTCCTGTACTTTTGAACCCAGAAACGGCTTTTTCGATGGTTGCTACTCTTCCATAGGCTTTGTTAAAAAGAGAAGCTAGATCATAGGGAGTAATTTTGGCATAGTGTTTTGTTTTAATAAAAACATCACATTCCCTGTTGAAAGCTGTTTTTAAGGGACTATAGAAAGATACGTCCAACGGTTGGAGTCTATGTGAAGTGTGTGGTGGAATTGTGACAACCGTTATGAAGTTTTCTCTATAAAACTCATAAATTCTTAGAGACTTGTGGCTACAATGATTATCCATTATCAGCAATACAGGATCATCTTTGCTTGGTTTGGCATGTTTCTTAAAATGTTCTAACCAAGAGTAAAATATACCCTCGTTGATCCACCCATTGTCGGAACATTTATAGGTAGCACCTTCGGGTCCATCTCTAGTTAGTAGCGGGCTTAACCTCTTTCGCGGGAATATAATTAAAGGAAGAATGTAATTCCCGGAAGCACTATATGCACAATTAACTGTGACATTTTTTCCCCTCTCCCAGCTGACCACACCCCCAACTTGTTTTTGTCCTTTTGGGCCAAGTATTTTCCCAGGCTTTTGTACGGTTGATATACCGGTTTCGTCACAGTTGTATACCCTTGAAGCTGGAAAGTTGTGTTTTTCAAATACCTTTTCAAGATTTTGAAAAAACAGTTTAACTTCTTCCTTGTTAAACCCTTCAATCCTGCTCAAACTAGTAGCCTCAGGTTTCCTAAGGCTTATCCTAGGGTGTCTTCTTAAAAACCCCTCAAGCCAGTCTGTAAAGGCTAATTCAGTTGTTTTATTAAACGGGTTCTGAACATTATTTTTCTGCGCAAACTGGAAAGCAAGACGGCGAAGTTCGATAGGCGTTATGCCGTAAAACATTTTTGCCATTAGAAGCACATGATCAGCTATTTCTTGTTCCATTTCCTGGCAAAATATAGGTTTTCGCCCCAATGTATCCTTTTTATTATTATTATTTTTTAGATGGTCCCTCAACGTGGTTCTAGGAATATGCATTCTTTCTGAAACTTTTTTCACAGACTCTCCCGAACGGACACAATCAATGGCTGTTTGTAGTTCTTCAGAGGACCATTTTGCTCTTTCAGTCGTTCGTATCCTGTGTCTTGGCATGGCGGAGGCAATCTAAAAATAAATAATTATTAGTACCTATCTAAGTTACAAAGTACCTAATTGGGGAAATATCGCCATGGCGAAATTACCCCGGTATTTCTGGCGATTTTACCCCAAAAAGTATTTGTTACTCAAATAACAATTATCTAAAAAACATTTTTCTTTTATTTCAAATCTAATAGCACAGACCCTTCAGCAAACATATTAAAGAGAAAATAGCATAGTGTCATTTTCGTAGAAGTTTTATTATCGTTTTATACCTCTTAATTTCGAAGTCGAAAAAATTATAACGAACAACACATAAAACACCTTGGCGGCAGTCACATACAAACTAACAACACAACACCCCCTCATCTATGCTAACAACGATGAACGATATCTGTTCTATCTGTTCTCAATCTATGTATCATTTTCTACGTGTTTTTGTTCAATTAGTTGAACCATCTTCCATGAAAATCATGTTCCATTTGTTTCGAAAAACGTTCCCAGTGATAATTTTTTTTATTCTTCTTACAAGTGCATGTTTTTTATTTTAAAGTTCTCCTTTATGCGAACTTATAACCGGCAACAGTTCTGTCGAGCTACTATATTCACAAAACAAAACTGCAGGCGGAGTACCTAAACATGGAGTAAAGCGGCGCTTTTAGACTTTTTCAAAAATAATGTTATTTTTCTTTTAACTGCATACTTAGTATTTTTTTAAAGAAATATGTTCTGCTTTCGCTGTCTTATTATTTTATTAAGCTGTAGGTACTTGATTATTTCGTTTTTTGTTATTTTTAATTAAAAAAAATTGTGCAGGAACTGTGTGGTCCCTCTCTCCTCTATATATTTTTATTCTATCCAATTAGAATAAGAATTTTACGATGCTTTTGCTTTGTTTTGTTAATTTCCTTGCGGTACACTCATTTTATGTTTGTAATATTGTTAACGTCAGATTCTCATATGAATTTATAGTGAACAGAGGTCTTAAGACAAGGAGATCCGTTACCCACAGTGCTTTTTAATTTGGTATAACAATAATCAGAAATAGCCGAGTTAAAACGATCTGAATCTTCTTCAACAATGAACATCAATATCTGTCATTCACTGATGATCTTAGTGTTCTAACGAAAACAAGAAAATAATTAAGAAACGTTATAAAAAGAAAAAGTCAAAGTACATTATACTCGCAAAATAGACCAGGACGTATCTGTTTTTAGGTGGATGTGAGAGGTGGCATTCGGAATTTTGCAGATAAAGTTAGGTGACAACTTCGTTAATTGTAATTGACTCAAGCTCCTTCTCAAATATGCCCGGAACATTAATAAAAAAATTAAAATATTTAAAAATTTCGATAAACATCGAATTTTTTCTACTTTCTTTGCTTATAACTTTAAAACGATTCATTTTGGAACAAAGTTGTACAAAAATAAAATAAAGATAATTAAATTTTGTATGACATACGACTGATTAAAAATGTCTTAAATTATTACCCTTTCTGCAAAATAGCAATAAATACAAAATAAGGGGGCAAAATAAGCCTGTTTTTGTTCAATATTTTTCAACCACTTTGGTTGCATTTAGAACCTTTGTAATTCGCTTAAAAATTTTTTTTAACATACCTACATACTTAAACCGTCCACCAAATTTCATTAAAATCGACCCAATAGATTTTGCATAATAATTTTGCAATCTAATTTTTTTTTAAGTTAAAATTTTTTAAAAACTTTCTGAACAAAAAGTAGACAATTTAAAAGTTTTCTATTTTTTTACATATAAACAGACACTTTACCTATCTAATACACCTTGCAGCATTAAAATCAGATTATTTAAGCAGCCTCAGCAATGTTTTAAAGTTATAAACAATTTTTTGGCTTATAAACAAATTAGTGGTGTCGCCAGGAGAGGGTGCAACGGCTTCCTTTATTTAGATGGATTTACCTTAAGTTTTTTTATGTATTTTGACCCGTAGAACACGAATTTTTTGGGTAACAGGTGATCCGGATGTCGATAAGATTGTTATAAACAAAGAACTTGAGGAATTACATAACATCGATTTTTTGCAAAATAAAACATTTTTTTTTGTATTTGTTGGATCATTGTAAGCAAAAAATGTCCTTACAAGTTTTTTCGTAGGATGCATAGTTTTCGAGATAAATGCCGTTGAACTTTCAAAAAATCGAAAAATTGCAATTTTTAAACCCGAATAAATTTTGATTAAAAAATAAAATAGCAATTCTTCTAACAGCATTTGAAAGTTTAAGTCAAATTATACCGGTTTTGATTATTTGCATTGCTAAAAATTAATTATTAATTTTTAAACAAAGCTATTTGTTTATAAGCCAAAAAATTGTTTATAATTTTAAAACATTGCTGAGGCCTCTTAAATAATCCGATTTTAATTCTGTAAGGTGTATTAGATAGGTAGAGCGCCTCTTTGTATGTAAAAAAATTAGCCAAGTTCTAAATGGTCTACTTTTTGTTCAGAAAGTTTTTAAAAACTTTGAACTTTTTAAAAAAAAATTTAGATTGCAAATTTATTATGCAAAATCTATTAAGTCGATGTTAATTAAATTTGGTAGGCGGTTTAATATGTTATAACAATTTTTCTAAGCGAATTACTAAGGTTCTAAGTGCCACCAAGTAATTAAAAAACATTGAATAACAACAGGCTTATTTTGCCCCCTTTTTCTGTATTTATTGCTATATTGCAGAAAGGGAGAGACTTTAAGACATTTTTGTATCATAAACGACTCGTTTATGATACAAAATTCAATTATCTTTATTTTATTTCTCTACCACTTTCTTCCAAAACGAATTGTTTTAAAGTTATAAGCAAATAAAGTAGTTTTTCGAAATTTTTAAATATTTTAATTTTTTTATTAATGTTCGGGGCATGTTTGAGAAGGAGCATAAGTCAATTATTATTACTGAAGGTGTCACCTAACTTTATCTGCAAAAATCCGAATTTTACCTCTCACATCCAAAAATATACGTTTTTTCACAGATCAGTCCTGGTCTAAAACTACAGAGCAAAAAGAAGAGAGGCAGCAGTTTACTTTCATATTATCTAATGAATCAACGGAATTTAATTTTGAGAGAATAGTCCATTTTACGTATCTGGGGGTTATTATAAAAGAGAAAGGTCATGAAGAATGGGAACTGAATGACAGATTGGTAAAGGGAGATAAAAGGATGGGAAGCCTAAGATGCCTGAAGCCTGATGAAATCTAAATACGTATCGAGAAAAACAAAGTTAAGGATATATAAAACGATAAGACCCATAGTGACGTATGGTAGCGAGGTATGGACAATGAAAAAGGCAAGTACGGATAAATTAAAAAGCTGGGAAAAGAAAATACTTAGGGGTATATATGGAGGCAAAAACACGGTGGAGAGGTTGGGTGCGACGAACAAACAGGGTGCAAGAGGAACTGTATAAAGAACCAAGCATCAGTCGCGTCATAAAGACAAAGTGAGTGAGATGGATGGGGCACGTGATGAGAATGAAAAGAACGAGGTTGCCAAAGATGATCGTAAAGAGGAGCTCAATCACAAAAAAACGGAAAGGACGACCAGACAAAGATGGTTTGATAGCGTACAGGAAGAACTCGGAAAAGAGAGAATTGGTGGTTGGGAAGAAAGACCAACAAACATGGACAAATGGAGGAGAACAGTAAGTCAATTAAGTTAGCAAGTAGCTTGATATAGGGAACTTACATAAAATTTTAAATTCGAAAAAAATGGTATAAATCACAACAGAACATAATTTAAAAAAAACAATAAATGCTGTATAAAAGGTATATTTAAAAAAACCCTCAAAAGGGCCACATCAATTCACATAACTAGTTTTCGACTGGTTTACCAGTCATCATCAGTGCTTACGTGCAATGTACATGTTAGCCACCAAAATGCTATTTTACAAAAATTACATTGCACGTAAGCACTGATGATGACTGGTAAACCAGTCGAAAACTAGTTATGTGAATTGATGTGGCCCTTTTGAGGGTTTTTTTAAATATACCTTTTATACAGCATTTATTGTTTTTGTATCACATGGTATACAGCCAACTACAGGAAAACTTTTTTCCTTGTGGATTTTTATAATTTAAAACATGTATCAAAGATAAAAAAGTTTTGTTTGTCTTTCGTTTGGCCCCTAAAGACGATTAAAAATTCAACTTATACCAGCCAGCCCAAAACGCGTCGTGACGTCAAGGGGTTATATGTTCACATTCTACACCAATTGTATATACACTGTGTCCGTAAAGTATGGAACAAATTCTTTTTTAGCTAAACAGAGCATTTTAAGAAATAATCCTGAAACACGTCGATTTTTGATTTTAATTTACCATATTTTAAAATAATATTCTACTATACAGGGTAAATTGCTTTCGAGTAATGACGTCACCGTCATTTTTTTTAAATGGAACACCCCCATTTTGTCTCAATTTTCGGATTACTCTAGCTGAGCTGATTCCAAAAATGTATCACATGTTGATTCAAATTTGTACAGGGTGGACAAAAATACAATAGCTTTGTGTGTGTTCATAAAGTAACGCGTTAGTTAAATTAACAATTTTATCAAAAATACTTATTGTATTTTTGATATTTTAATTAATTTTTGATTTTAATTAATTTTTGATATTGTTTAATTTAATATTTTAATTTAATATCAAAAATTAATTAAAATTTATTATTATGAGCACACATAAAACTATTGTATTTTTGTCCACCCTGTACCAATTTGAATCAACATGTGATACATTTTTGGAATCAGCTCAGCTAGAGTAATCCGAAAATTGAGACAAAATGGGGGTGTTCCATTAAAAAAAATGACGGTGACGTCATTATTCGAAAGTAATTCACCCTGTATATTAGAATATTATTTTAAAATACGGTAAATTAAAATCAAAAATCGACATGTTTCAGGATTATTTCTTAAAATGCTCTGTTTAGCTAAAAAAGAATTTGTTCCATACTTTACGGACACAGTGTGTAATTTTAAATTAGACATTATAAACGCCAGTAGAAAATACAGTTATGTGACGTTACAAGTGTTTTTGATCGTTTGAACTATTCATAGAAAACTTGTACTTTTACAAAATGGTTTTATTTTCAATAGTAAACCTTCTTTCCTTTCGTTTCTTTCAAAAACTGTATCAAACTCCAATTTCAACAAACTGGTATATATTATTACAATGACATACGATACATGTCATTAGAATATAAATATTTTTCCTTTATTCCCCGACGACGAGCTGGCCAAATACCCAAGTAGGTGGAGGCCAATAAACTAAAGTAGAAGAAGAGGAATATACGTAAATATAACCATAAACGTAACCATATAGTTAAACTCTGTGACGTCACGGGTCTTTTGAATTATTTTAAGATACAGACTCTTATAAGACTTTAAATTTGTACTTTTAAGTTATTATGAGTTTTTGAAGCGTGAAATTTTGGAAGTCTCATTTTTATACACAATTGAACATTATTATGTAATAAAAAATGTGCAAGTTCCCTATTGGATGGACAATAAGCCACTCCAATTGATACAATATTTTAATATACAGGGTGTCCCGAAAAGATTGGTCATAAATTATACCAGACATTCTGGAGTCAAAAATAGTTCGATTGAACCTAACTTACCGTAGTACAAATGTGCTCATAAAAAAAGTTACAGCCCTTTGAAGTTACAAAATGAAAATCGATTATTTTCAATATATCGGAAACTATCAGAGATTTTTATTGAAAATGGACATGTATTATTCTCATGGGAGGAGCATTTTAAAACAAAATTATAGTGGTATTTGTCCACCCCATAAAAATTTTATGGGGGTTTTGTTCCCTTAAACCCCCCCAAACTTTTGTGTACGTTCCAATTGATTCATTATTGTGGTACCATTAGTTAAACAAAACGTTTTTAAAACTTTTTTGCCTCTTAGTATTTTTTCTATAAGCGAGTTGTTATCGAGATGCGGCTTCTTTTTTAATATATTTACATACAAATTTTATGGGGGTTTTGTTCCTTTAAACCCCCCAAATGTTTGTGTACGTTCCAATTAAGCTATTATTTTGGTACCATTAGTTAAACACAGTGTTTTTAAAACTTTTTTGCCTCTTAGTCTTTTTTAGATAAGTCACCTTTTATCGAGATGTGGCTTCTTTTTCAAAATATACCCAAAAATGTACATTCTAAATAAATTTTCAGATTTATTAAGGTCTCTATAATCGTACTTAACCATATACAGATATGTGGTGGATTCGACAAATATTCAAAATATCTCGATAAACACTGGCTTATCGAAAAAGTACTAAGAGGCAAAAAAGTTTTAAAAACACTGTGTTTAACTAATGGTTCCACAATAATAATTTAATTGGAACGTACACAAAAGTTTGGGGGATTTAAGGGAACAAAACCCCCATAAAATTTTTATGGGGTGCACAAATTTCACTTTAATTTTTTTTAAGATGTTGCTGCCATAGATGATATTCCTGGGGAAGTATGGAGAGCATTGGGAGAGACAGGAACAAGGTGGCTAGCAGGTCTATTTAATAGAATTATGGAAGTTGGACAAATGCCAGACGAATGGAAAAGCAGTATACTGGTACCTGTTTACAAAAACAAGGGAGATATACAACAATGTACAAACTACAGGGCTATAAAACTGCTTAGCCACACCATGAAAATATGGGAAAGAGTAATTGATAGACGGATACGTGAAGAGACCGAAATATCCGAGAATCAATTTGGCTTTATGCAGGGTAGATCAACAACAGATGCAATTTTCACTATAAGGCAGTTGATGGAAAAATACAGGAGTAAAGAAACAAACGCTCATATGGTATTCATTGATCTTGAGAAAGCATATGATAGAGTTCCTCGAGAGATTCTGTGGTGGGCACTCAATAAGAAAGGAGTCCCTGGTGAATATGTAAAGATTGTGAGGGATATGTATGAGGGAGTAACGACTAGTGTTAGGACAGGTGTGGGAGAGACTGATAAATTTCATGTGAAAGTAGGATTGCATCAAGGTTCTGTGCTTAGTCCGTATTTATTCTCATTAGTTTTGGACCAGATAACAGCGAAAATACAGGGTAACATTCCATGGTGCTTAATGTATGCTGATGATGTAGTGTTAGTAGGAAATAGTGAAAGAGACTTAGAACAAAAACTGGAACAGTGGAGACAAGCTCTGGAGGAAAAAGGTTTAAAACTTAGTAGGACAAAAACAGAGTATTTGGAATGTTCATTTAAAGATGGAGCTACTACAAATAAAATGGTATCTTTGGATGGTGAAATGATTGTAAAAAGCAATAGTTTTAAGTACCTAGGATCGGTATTACAGAGTAATGGAGAAATAGATGGAGATGCATGCAGTAGAATTAGGGCTGGATGGATGAAGTGGAAAGAAGCGAGTGGTGTGTTGTGTGACAGAAAAATTCCAATGAAGCTGAAGGGAAAATTCTATAAAACAGCCATAAGACCAGCTATGATGTACGGAACTGAATGTTGGGCAGTGAAAAAGAAAGAGGAACAGCGAATGCATGTGGCGGAAATGAGAATGCTTAGATGGATGAGTGGAGTGACAAAGAAGGATAAAATTAGAAATGAGTATATTAGGGGAAGGCTAGGTGTGGCACCAATTGATGCCAAAATGAGAGAGCATAGGTTAAGATGGTTTGGTCATGTTCAACGTCGAGACGTTAACCACCCAATACGAAGAATAGCTGAAGTGCAGATTCCTGGAAGGAGTAGGAGAGGAAGACCAAAGAAGACGTGGGGGGAGACGATTAGGCAGGACATGTTGGTAAAGGGGATTAACATTGATATGACCCAAGATAGAATTGTGTGGAGAAATGCAATTAGGGAAGCCGACCCCGCATAGG